>NC_052629.1:123708172-124343672 GCF_016161935.1 Mauremys reevesii | reverse complement strand
GTTACCTGGCAGTCTGCAGGAACAGAACTGTGTTTTCCCCTTCGTAAGTACAAGAAGCGGCTAGTTTAGTATACAGAAGAGGGAGTCCACTCAGCGCAGAGTAACCATGGCCTCCACAGGCCCTGAGACAGATCTCCGCTCCCGCAGTGCAGTGCTCTGTAATTATGGCTTTAATGCCTGCAGTAAGCGCATGAAGCTGTATAAAGCAGATACATTGTTAACAGTGAAGGAGTTTGGCTTTGGCCACACAATTTATGTCATTAAGGCCATTAAAAGTTTACAAAAAGCTAAATTACGGTATTCTCTGGTAAGTCTGACTTCTTTAGTGTAGGTCCTCTGGCTGCATGGATGTGCAAACTCAAGGGCCCGATTTTTGTCCATGTGTGTCCTTGCGAATTTGCACATGCTCAGACCATGTGCACTTTTTCTAAACCGTGCTGCCAGGTGATTCATAGGCTGTGTCTACGTGCCCCTGCAGTTTGGACTATGGGCACGTGACTTGCAGCATTCCTACACTGTAACTCTCCCGTGTGGAACAAAAGGTAGCTAGTTTGCATTAACTTAGTCCTGTTTGAAGAGGAGTGTGTTAATGCGAACTAGATACCTTTTAGTTCATGCCGCAGCATTCACATGGAGGAGTCCCAGGCTCTGGCTTCCTCATTTCCCTGGGGGTGCTCAACCCCCATCCCCTTCCCCAAGGGCCCAGACCTGGTCTGCCTCTTTCTGCTCCTGCTCTGCCCCTGCCTCTCCTCTTCACGCCTTGTTCCACCTACCCTGAGTGTGCCCCTCGCCCCAGTTCACAGGCACTCACTGCTTTGCCCCAAAAGCTACATATTGATTCTCAGCCCAGAATAGGGTTGCCAACCCTCCAGGAATTAAAGATTAATCTTTAATTAAAGACTGTCATGTAATGAAACCTCCAGGAATACGTGCCACCAAAATTAGCAACCCTACCCCAGAAGTTAATTTTTTGTGAGTGTGGAAAGACTGAAGTAAATCTGAGCCATGTTGAACTATTGGATCATTGAAACAATGTTTTCTCAAGCTAAAAAACCTTTCAGATGTTGTCTTTTGCATGCAGATAACTCTGGATGTCCAGATCTGAGTTGTAATCTCTCTGTGGGCCTTGGGCAAATCATTTAACATCCTAGTCCTTCATTTTCCCATCTGTCTAGTGGGGTGCTTTGTAAATTATTTGTGAGATCTAGGGATTAAAATGCACAGTGTGCGCAAATAATAGTAACGATTATTTTTGTTGCAAATTACCTCAGGTAGTGAATCGAAATTCTCCTGTTTGATCTCTGTGTATCCTTTGTTGTAGAACTCGTTCACATAGGCGTTCATGAAATGAAAGGCATAGGCTGTTGCTAGCAGAGGTAGTAGCTTCTGTTGCTGAGTCTGGTAGTCTAGGATTTTTGCCTCTGGGTCACTGTAGGAAGATGATTTATGATTATAAAGTATGGAAAGCTGTGGACAGCAATAATATTAGTTTAGTGTGAAATGTCTTTGTAGACTAAGGAGCCCCAATGTATTTTTGCTTTGCAGGCAGGATAGGGTGACCAGACAGCAAATGTGAAAAATTGGGATGGGGGTGGGAGGTGATAGGAGCCTATATAAGAAAAAGACCCAAAAATTGGGACATCTGGTCACCCTAAGGCAGGAACCTTGGTCTGAAAGCAGCTCACAAACTGACCAACTCTCGACGATGTTTCTGTAATAAAGGCACAGAAGGTTAAAGGTGCTTTAGCAAAATTTCTTCTTCAACTGGGAGAAAGAAAATTCGAAAATAGAAGTGGAAAAACCCAAGCAACAGCCACAACTTCCTTACACAGAGACACACACTTAAAGATTGTCTTGTGTTATCAGTATTAACAGTCCAATCCAAATGGTCAAACTTCAAAAGCTCTCTTGAATACAGAATATGTATTTTTTTTTAATGTGCACTGTTAGGTATCATATACTTTTATAATCTTTAATCTGTCCTGTGGGTCAAACCCTGCATTTCTTATGAAACTATTTGGACCTTACAGCTTTTTAAAAATAGTCTAATTTATTCTTCACTTTTTTCTGTATTTAGTTTTTTCCCAAAATTGAGCTTGTCAATGAAACTAAACTAGTCAGCTTCCTATTAGCAAAGTGGTGCAGTGTTTGGGTTGCACATTTGAAGGAGACTTTGTTTTCACTGGAATTCTGAAATAAATAAATCATGAAAGTGTTTAAAGTTTTGGGTCGAAGTCAATTGGACAATAACCATCAAACGCAGTCATTACACAGAGACTTATAATGCTAATAAAAATTCTGCACTGTACAATGTAGCTATTCACTAGGGACCAAGTGGGTGAGGTAATATCTTTTATTGGACCAACTGTTGGTGAAAGAGAGACCCTTTCGAGCTACACAGAGCTCTTCTTCAGGTCTGGGAATGACATGGTGACACCAACACTGTGTTCACTAGGGAATCAGTTTAATGTCTCGTCCTGAAGAAGAATTCTCTACCCCATCAGTGTTTTTTTTCAAGAGTCTGCTGGATTATGTAATCATGAAGGGCAGCCAATCAGGGAGAAAATAAGTGATCTTTCCTGGCTGTTGGATTATATAAATGTAAAGCTTGGGTCTTATCTCAGACAATAATTGTGAATGGGGTCTCCTAGGATTTGGCTGAAAAGCTGTTAGTGTAAATAGCGATGGAAGATGTTGATTTCCTTCCTCAAATAGAAAGGTGAATAAACTGATGACATGGTGATGAGATCACACGTGAAAGGAGACAGGAATAAAAGCAGAAGAGAGAGAAGGGGGGCACACTGGGACACTGCACCTGTCCCCTTGTTTATCCATATGCCATTACCCCGGGTTCAACTTGGACTGCCGGCGAACCACCGAATATCTGGTGGCGATGGTGCAGGCCTTCAACAGCATGGGTATAACTTCAATCCAAAGCATATGAACACGTGTCATGATCATGGTCAAGTAGTTAATCTTATCGGACCCTCGTTTCACGTAGGTGCCATCTGGTAGAACCTAGACTTTGAAATACAGAGAAATAAAACAGCAGCCACGGAGGGCAGTAGTTGGCTTCAGTAAAACGGATGGTTCCGTGGTCATTTTGTGTTGAGCAAAATGAACATGGAGCTCAATATTCCAGTATATAAGGGATAAAGTGCCCATTTTAAGATACACATGCTCTTTCTTCTGCTGACAACAATATATTTTGCCTGCATCATAATCCTTATCCCAGCGGTTCCTAAACTGGGTCCCAAGCGGGGTCCCTCCATCAGCGGATGAGGTCATAGCAATGCTGCATGTGTGGAGGGTACTGTTTTACAAAATGGTATTCTCTGAATGGCACAACCTCTCGCACACCGTACGTGTGAGGTCATGCTGCATGGAAGAGGCTATTTTGCTCTACAAAATGGCACTTTCCATGCAGCATGACTTCACACAAACTGTGCGTGTGGGAGGTCACGCTGTGCAGAGGATGCCATTTTGTAGAGCAAAATGCCATTTTGTAAAGCAACATGGCATCCTCCACGCAGCATGACCTTGCATGTACGGTGTGTGCAAGATCACGCTGCATGGAGGCGTCCTCCATCCTGTCTGGGGCTGCGGGAGGCAATACATCTGAAAATGGGATCATGGAGGGAAAATGTTTGGGAGCCGCTGCCTTAACCGCTCACGTGTGACTCCTGATGTACAGAGTACACTTAAGATATAGGTAAATTCCACCCTCATCTACAGTTCCCAGTGATTTCAAGTGAAGTTGCATGCACAGCTGAGGATAAAATGTTGCCATAAATCTAGATGTTATAGGATCTGCTTGAGGTGTTTGTAATTTAATGCGTCACGTACCTGGGAGA
This sequence comes from Mauremys reevesii, assembly GCF_016161935.1. NCBI lineage: Eukaryota > Metazoa > Chordata > Testudines > Geoemydidae > Mauremys > Mauremys reevesii. The sequence goes on along the minus strand of NC_052629.1, from coordinate 124,339,818 downwards.
ATCTGCTCAGCATGTTTTCTCTAGGAATATTAATGTTCTGCAGCATGAGATAGCCATTGTCAATGTGTTCAAAATTCATTTTGGGACCAATGTCTCCCACAATAACCCCTAAGGAATGGGAAAATGGATCCTGTTTACTTCCACTGGAACTTTATTTTTCTTAACACGTCAATAAATTTGTAGATCTAGCACAGGGTATTCAACTCCCTGACCCTTCCCTTGAAGAAAACTTTCCCCATGGTGTGAGGGAGGTAAATGAGTCCCAAAGGGCTGTCTGCCCACCTTACCTACCGACCGATTTATAGGTGCTGCCTGGGGAATAGGGTTCGAATGTTAATACCAAAACTGGATACAGCAGCACACCTAGAAGCCTTGACATTTCACAATTGAAAGTAGATTTATGCTGAAGCTGCCAAAGGGCATTACCAATGATTCTTCAGTTAAAGGGCTTGGGATATTTATAGCTATGCTGAGCCAATGTTTGACAATTGTAAGCATTGCTTGTGACTCCCCTGAAAATTCAGGAAGATCTTTATAAGTACTTGGTCCTACATTGGGACAGTTGTCAGGTGTCCATGTAGGACGATTCAAAATTGAGGCCCAGTGTTTAGAAAATATGTTGAGAGTGAATTAGACAAGGAAACTGAAGCATCACTGTAGGATCTGGAGTAAATTACCTGGTGCAGGTGAATGGTCATGAAGGCTGCGGATCTGCAGGATGAAGGCATGCAAACCGTAGCACTTTCCTTTAATATACAACTGGGCAAAAACCACAGCGTGGGTTGCTGACCTGCCCACTAGAAGGGGAAAGAATACCAGGTTGCTCTAAGATTAGATACAATAAATGCTTTTACAGTTAAATGCAGCAGACATTGGTTCTGTTTGACGTAACACATGGAGTAGTCGATAGTGAATGGTTCCTCAAGGAAGATGATGTAGTATATTGAGCAGAGACCTTGGGAGCCAGGAAGTCCCTGAGTAGTTCTCCTAGCACTGTTCACTTTCTGGATTTTCTTGTGCAAATCATGTAATCCTCCTGCCTCAGTTTCCCTTTGAAATGCTACGTAAATAGTTAATGCTCATACAGGTCCTAGAATATTTAAGATGCAATTGATGTGCTAAGTATTTTGTAGTAATTGCCTTGGGTTCTGCAGTTGTGTGTGGAATGTGCCATCCTCAAACCAAGGGGAACCCGAGACACTGGCTTGTGAGTACAGGTGCTGATTCTCTGCACTTCTGTAGCTTTCCAGACATTAGCGAATTTGGCCTCTCCACCCCCTGCAGAGCGGGTACTGTGTGTGTTATCCCAGTGTTGCAGGTAAGGAAGCAAGCACAAGAAATGAATGCCCTTATCCCATGGCTCCTGGTTCCATCCTTCTCTGTAACCAGAAGACTATTCCTTCCTTCCACGTGCGGACTAAGGAAACAAAGCCCAGTCCTTTTGCTGGTGTCTAGTTTCTAAAGGTACTTTGGGAAAGCCTGCCATCTTCTGGTACAAACTGATCGCAGGGTTCATTGTGATCCATGAGTACCCGCAGGGAGAAGACATCTGCCACTTGTGGTATTGGGGACTGTGGCTTTAAGGGCTGAGCGTCTCAGACAGAAGCTGCTTGGGGTGTGGTGAAGCTCTTGTTAAACACTGTCAGTTGGAACTGGATACAGAATAAAGCAGAGCTCTTGCAAGCACCTTAACATTGAGTGATCACTGCACACCACAGGAGGGAGCAGGCAAAGAGTCTGCATTTCCACACTGCATTTGGAGGTGGGCTTGCAGCATGTGTAGATGTACCTGAGCCAGTGGCGGCTCCAGGCCCCAGCACACCAAGCGCGTGCTTGGGGCGGCATGCCGCAGGGGGCGCTCTGCCGGTCGCCAGGAGGGCGGCAGGCAGGCAGCCTTCGGCGGCATGCCTGTGGAGGGGCCGCTGGTCCCGCGGGACCGGCAGAGCGACCCCCCACGGCATGCCGCCCTGCTTGGGGCAGCGAAATGTCTAGAGCCGCCCCTGACCTGAGCTAGCTTTACTCGAGCTAGTGAGAGTATCAACAGCAGTGAAACCATGGCACAGTGGAGTAGCCAACCAAGTGAGTACCCAGGATCCCAGGCAGGATAGAACTGTCCATGCTGCAGCCCATGTTACTGCAGCTTCACTGCTCTGCTACCCAGGTGTGCTAGGTTAAAGCTACTTTGAGCTGTGTCTGCACATGCTGCAATCACATCTCCAGTTGCAGTGTAGACTGACCCAAAGGCTTAACAAGATCCAGTCACTGGAAGTTGAAGCTAGAAATTTGTAATTGGAGATAGGGTGAAATGTTTAACAGTGGGGGATAATTAACCTGTGGAACAACTTCTCAACGGGGGTGATAAATTCACTATCCCTTGAGTCTTTAAACTGAGACTGGAAGTAACTCCAAGATCTGCTTTAGTTCAACCACAAGTCACTGGGCTTGTAGTGTCACTTGGAGCAGAGAAGAATGCAGGAGTCACTGGGTGGATCTCTCTAGCCTGTGTTGTGCAGGAGGTCAGTCTAGATGATCATAATGTCCATTTTGACTTGTAATTATTTATTCATATATTTAAAACAGATTGCTCACCCAGTCACTGTAGCCCTAAGGTTTAATCTGCTCGCTTGCATAGATATATCTTTTCTTAGAAATTTGAGTGTTTGATGTAATAGGTTTATAGATTTATATTAAAAATAAGTTTGGCTGTAATGCAAGAGACCTACAGGCCCAAACCCTGTATGTTAAGCTAAGGCAAAGTTAGCACATTTTGGGACCCTTTTCCTAGGAAAGTAAGATGACCTCGATTTGTTACTCAAATAGATAAAACACCTACACAGATGTCTAGAGATCTTTACCTAAACCAATAGACAATGAAGGATGGCAAAGGGGATTTTTCAAAGTTGTAGCCACAGACTTAACAAGTACACCACAAGTGTGTACATACCTGTCATCCATCCGCACATACATACTAGCCTATGGGGTAAGTGTACCCTAACACTTCTGTGGGGGAAGGATGAAATTTGGGCATAAGAGGAAGGGTTTCCGACCAATGCCCTATAAAAGGGCGATTCATTTCACCATTTTAGAGGCAATCTATCCACCTATCTACTCTTCATTGTCTCCATCTTCAACAACGTATCGATGCTACCCATCTACGATGGCTATTAACTATTAACAGGCAGGACCTTGTTTCTTTTCAAACTTTAAGTTTTAAGGGGACTAGGCTAAGCTTGGTCTCCCTACACTTTATTTCAGTTTAAGGTTTACTGAGTTAAGTTAGAGAGTAAACAACTTTAACAGCTCTGCATTAGCTTCCTCTGCTAGAGGTGTGAAACCGGAACCGCCAGAGGTGTGGACCTGTATCTTCCAACACCGGGTTATTAAAACAGAGTGTGAGTATTAACCCAAGTTTGCAGCACATAATATTGTATTATCATATGTATCTCTTAAATAACAGAAATACAATTGCAACTCTGTAATTCTGTTTTACCATTTACTTACTATTTCATTGATTTTAATCAAAGGTCTTTATGACTATATCTGTCTCAGTGTGAGCTTCGTGTCATACTCCTGAAGGTCCTTTTATAAACTCTGTGAAGCCTGATTGAGGACGAACTTTATCTTCTGATCAAACAAATTGGCGAGCCTAAACTCATATGATTTAATATCCATAATAATAATTATTAATATTAATTAAAAATAATTAAATTACATTAAGTTGATAAATTAAATCCACACTACTAACACACCCCAAATCAGGCTACAGCTTTAAAAAGTAATCCCAGTATGTTTTAGTGGGCAAGCAAAGGCAGCCTTGACACCCACATGACGAGTTAAGTCAGGATGGTGACCGAACGGTGCAGACTAGGAACACTAGAGTGTAATTCTGAGTTTGGTACTTACAGTCTCCAGGCCACCACTTCATTGCCGAGATCTTTGGTGTATTCAGTGTAAATTCCTGAGTGGAAATGTCAAAAATCGCTGTTGTCTCCAAACCCCGAAGAAATGTCCCTGCACAAAGATAAATGGACATAATCCCTCAGTATGTCAGAAGGGTCACCTGAGAGACAGACACCCCATCCTCGAGGCCTCACTGCAGAAAAGCGACACTGGACCTCTGGTAGATCGTTAGCTCCCCCTTCCTACCAGGCCCCTTCCTCTCAGAGAAGGATCTGCCAGAGACTGTGCATTCAGTGCAGGCTCTTGCAGCTCTCTCTATAGGATATTTAAGGCTGGGCCCAACCTGTAGGCTTCTGGAGTTTTTTTACACTACAGTTTTTCCTTGAGTTAAGTTTGCCACTTAACTTGCAGTAGTTACACCTTTCTGGAAGCTAGTACGGACATTCCCCAAAGGTTTGTGGTTTACTCTCTGGCTTGGAACCCAACCTGGTGAGTGCTACCCTAAAACCCATCTTCCAGGTGCATCTACCCTTGATGCAACCTGGCAAATCCCTCTCCCAAGAATAGAAAATGTAGAACCAAACATATCCCCCCAACCAACTCCCGGGATGAGGGTGCCCCTCTTGGATCCCAGTCTTCTGGCATCCAACTCCAAGTCTTCCCCTTCCACCACCTGAACTTTTCAGAATCAAAAAGCAAAACTCAGCTTCCAGCAGACTTTCTCTGACACTCATTTTTTCCCCTGCCATCTCTATAAAGCAAGAGAGGCTTTTCCTCTTCCTTTGGGACTCTTATGCAATCCACAGATGAACAGCTCCACAACCTCTAAACTCAAGTCTCTGAAATTTTTTGGGTGGGAGCAGCTCATTTCCCCAAAAGGTGCCTCATGTTGTAAACAATCTTCGGACATATCCTAAGATGAAGTCCATGAGGCTGAGCCAATTTGCACCAACTGTAACATCTGGGCCAGTTTTTCTTCCTAAGGAAATGCTACATTTTCTCTGTAGACTTACCATGTCCCAATTCAGTTTGAGCATAGGTTCCTATAATGTGGTATTTGTCAGCAAGTGGGATCCACTTGGCAATTTGTTCATCTGTTCCCAGGGCCAAGATACTGTTCTTAAAGACTCTGTGGATGTTAAATGCTAGGTCTCCTCCAAGGGCCCTGGAAGGAACGTGTGGACAGTGTTCTGCATGAGTGCTCGTTCCAAGAATGTTGTTAATGCAACAGTGCAAATGCATAAGGCATTTTAAACAATCTTCAGCACATGCCAGTTCTGAGTTCCCATTGTTAATGATCTTTTGAATTAATTTTGTAACATAACGTATCTACACAGGAAGTACGAGAAAAATAATGCTTCAAAGCTGCTTCCCTTTTGTCTTTAATAGCATACCTTTCTTGAGAGTCATTTGTTTGATGATTACACCTCCCTTGTCTTTTAATTGGCAGCGTGGAAAGGTGTCTCTTTCTCTTTGGATCAGCTTAGTAGTATTGAATTGAGATTCTAAAAAACACCATCCAACCCCTAAACTTCCTTTGATTTTTATTAACCCTTTTTTCTCTTCCCCCCTTTCATCTTTCCTCTTCCTTCTATTTAAATCACAACCAAAAATACTGAATATCACTGATTTCAGCTGGAATGGACTGAACTGCATCCACTGTCACTTAGGACTTAGACAACCTTGAACTTACCTAATTTTTTTTTTAAATGTCTACTCAGTTCCTCTGATGACATGCTAGCCGGCTCAACTGCATGGTGCCATCCCAAAATGGCACATTCTGAAGTTCTGCAGCCCATAGGAACTTAGATAATGTCATTTCAGTAGGACACAGTGAAAATGTCTCTCTTGTAAAATATTTAATTTTGTTTTTATAAAATAGAAACAGTGAGAAGAGGTAGAAGGAATCTGAAGTACCTTCCTTCTGGAGTTTCTCCTTCTGCACAGAAGGTAGCTCACCTTTTGTCAGATGTGGAAATCTTAGTTCTGATCAGTCAGCTCCACTGAGCAATCTCCTTAGATTATTTGCATCCCCTTGTTTTACTGCAGTGCCACCAGAGGCACCTCTGTTAAAAACTGATGGACACCTGTTCTCTTTAATAAATGATCATCCCCTTCCTGCTATACAGGACTTCAGAGAGCTTCAAGATCACCTAGGGTGGGAGGTGAGGTGGGGGGAAGAAACGTGTGTAAGGGAATGCTTGAAGAAAGATTACACTGCACAGCAGTGATACACTCTTTAGCTAGCTAGGAATATACATTATTAAAAATGAATTTTCAAAACAGTTTTTAGAGATACTTGCGACTGTTCCACTATCTCCAACACTGTGAGGCGCTTGGCTCTTTGAAGAACTTGCCAAGTGATTTTATCTGAGATGCAGGCCAGCGACTCGGTCCTCCTGCAAGGTACTCTGCATTCCAGGCCTGTTTCAACAAAGCACTTATGCACATGCTGAACTGGAAGCACATGACTAGTCCCATTGATGTGAGTGGGGAGAGGGGCCTGATGAAAGCAGGTGTGATGGGTATCATTAGGGTGCTGATTGGCTATTTTCTTACTTTCTGGTTCGAGCAAAGCCGCTGGTTATTTTGTTGTTGCATTTAAAAATTATATCAAAGGTGCCTAGAGCCCAGGATAGCAGCTTTCCCCCTTTATGCATATAACTAAATAAATGCACAAACCAAACTTTTTTAAATTAAAAAATGGAACTTATCCAACAACTTTGTAAATTCCCTGCCTTGTTCATGAATTCAAAAGCTGAGCTGCAGTGCCTGTTTGCAAACCACATTGTCAGATTGTCATACTAGTGGCCTTTCATTTGAGAAGCATTTTATCATATGGAAGAGACTTAAAAATTCAGTTGGGGTGGCATTCTCTGTCTTCAGCTGCGGGGATGAGACCCTTTCATAGGGAATTGGAGTTACCGTTCCGGGACTCATGCCACCACCGCGCTGGTAAATGCTTACTTTCCATTCTCACATTTTAACTCAGAATTTGTATCTGGTTGTCCTTGTGGTTGTTTAAAAGGACTACGTGAGTTGGGAGCCCAGCCTGAGTTCATCCAGGCCACATCTGTCTTCACAAGCAGCACCCGTGGGAAGGGTGTGCGTGAGAAAGGACAGTGGGAGGAAGCTGGATCAACTCTCATTTCCAGCGTGTTGAGTCACGTTTATTACTCTGCAGGAGCAGCTGTATGCTACTTCTTGAGTGGTTCCCTTGCAGTTTTATACAAATGTTTTTCTTTTCTCCCAGGCACAGTGCTAAAGTAAGAATCTGTAGCATGCTTGTGGGGGAACCCCTGTTAATCAGTCCATGAACAGTTGCAGCTTCCAGCCTCTTAATTGGGGTGTGTGTGGTTTAAACAGATTTTTTTAAATGAAAAATAATATTAACAATACTAAAGCCATTACCTGTAGCAATACATAATTTCAGGCCCGTCTTCAGTCCATCCCATTTGATGCATCTTCTCCTTGAGGTAAACAGACCTTCTGACTGCTGCTTCATACCTCTCATTCTGGCTCTGGAAGTATTGGTTTTCTCTGCTAAAGCCAGGTTCACTGTGGATAACTGCCTCTGTAAAACAGAACAGGATGGCTCACTGTGTGGTAGTACAGCTTGGGGTGCCTCTGCCCCAGTATGATCAGTCTCTCAGCAAACCCTGAGCTGTGTTTGAAAGCAAGCTGCAGCCACGGAAAGCCTCACCTTGCAGAGGTCTCTGCAGACAACCCTGGTCCCAGCCTCTGTTTCAGGTGAGACAGAGGCTATGTGAGCTACACAGGCAAGGATTCAACCTGATCAGACTCACAGAATCCCCCTTTTCCCTTCACAGCTTAATTGTAGTGATCGGTTTTCCAGCCCTCCTTAGCATGACAAGGCCAGAAACCTCCTCCAGACCACACGTGCTCCTGCTCTGGCCCCCTCCATGGCATTGGGGGTGGGAGGGATCGCTCAGTGGTTTGAGCATTGGCCTGCTAAACCCAGGGTTGTGAGTTCAATCCTTGAGGGGGCCATTTAGGGATTTGGGGCAAAAATCTGTCTGGGGATTGGTCCTGCTTTGAGCAGGGGGTTGGAATTAGATACCTCCTGAGGTCCCTTCCAACCCTGATAGTCTGTGATTCTATGACTGGCACAGCTGCAGGCTTTGTTTGTAGCTGGGCTACCTCCGGAGTATGGTGAGCGCTATGGTAACCAGGTCATGACATGCTGTTTGTCACAGCATTGCGTTGTGCTCACACAGCAGGTGTTTCACAACACAACCATGTATCCAGCTGTGTTTGCCTGCCCACCCGAACCATGCTACTTCACTGTCTTTGTAGCAGTGCATCCTGGGACTCTCCTGGCCGTTGTCCCATACTGACTCCGCAGGGGAACAGTGCCCAGGGGACATGTGCATCATGTGGAGCAATGCACTCTGGGATTCCCTGCTGCATAGAGGGCTGGCCCAGGAGAAAGGACCAGCCAAATCAGTTACACACTTGTTGTTAGGGATTGTGACAGTCAGGGGGAGAACAGGGGTCTGAACCCCAAAGAATGGGCAGTTGAATCAACTGGTTGCACAATATGTTGAGTACAGTCTTTTATGAAAGCTTGCAATGTTCTGGACTTGATGGTCTTTGTACACAGACTGGGGTGATGAATCTGTGACCTTTAGTACAACTTCAAATGCACCTCCCAGCTGATAAAACTGCAGAGAGGAGCCCAGCCAGAGACTTGAAGCAGCTAAAGCAGGGACCTTTGGACATTCAGAGAACTATCAGCCGTTTGCACTGGGCTGTCTCTGCTCTGGCTCACTGGCTGTTTGCTCCAACCCTCTCCGACGTGGTTGCTGCATCTCAGCTTTCCCTCCACTGCTGCCCCTTTTAGCCACCACTCTTCTCCCCAAAATCATGGAGCAACCCTGCTCCCTGGCCACCAGGGAGGGGGCAGGGAGCTCCCTGGAGCTCCCTGCTGTTGGGGTGTGTGTCAGGGGGACCCTGGAACTCTGAGCTCCCACAGTGGTGGGGGCTCCAGAGCTCCCAGCTACCCCGCAGCTGCCCAGCCCCTTCCCATTTTGTCATGGGTATTTTTAGTAAAAGTCGGGACAGGTCACAGGCTTCTGTCAATTTTTCTTTATTGCCTGTGACCTGTCCCTGACTTTACTAAAAATATCCATGACAAAATCTGAGCCTTAATTAAATGTTTTGCCTAATTTGTTGCACCCTACGAAGTCACTCAGAGATCTGGAGGAGGAAAAGTGGGGCAAAAAGTTTGGTGTAAATTTGTGTAGCTCCAGTGGTGTTAGACTGACTTACATCAGCTGAGAGTCCTGGCCTCAAGCTTCTCTCTTTCTAAAAGCCCCTTATGACATTTTCTTTGCTTACATTTTTTATTGTTTGATCTGAGGAGAAGGTTCCTCACTGGGTATAAGAGTCACCACTGCAGAGAAGAAGCAGACATAACGTCCGACGAAGTGGGGATTCACCCCCGAAAGCTCACACTCCAATACGTCTGTTAGTCTATAAGGTGCCATGGGACTCTTTGCTGCTCTTACAGACATAACAGGGACATGGAAGTGTCTCTCTCATCCAGGAAGCATCAAGTCTTTTAAAGCCCACTCACCCACTGCCCTCCGTGTCCTGGTGTTGTCAGCACCTCCATCCAATATGGCAGTGAGCCTCTCCACACTGAAGGAGGCAGTCTGCCTTTCAGCTTCAAGGTCGGGATTCACATCTCTGCTACCAGAGCTCCTGAAATAGCCACTCCTGTTCCACTGGGCCATCTGAGATTGCTGGAAGCCCTGAGAACAGATGGTACAAATTAGTATGTCAGCCCTCGAAAACCCAGGTGAGCATCCCCTATGGCAGGATTTTCATTAACTACTTGCATGTCTAGAGCTGGTCTTACAAGGAGGATGAATTATGCTTAGTCCAGAGGACTGATGCTATTTTGCTGGATTTTTCTGATAATGTGGTGTTTTGTGCAACCAAAAGAACTGTAAAAGCACCAGCTGATTGGCTTCCACTGAGAAGACACTAACTCAGCCTGGCAAAACCCTACGTGTGCAGGGCAAACACTTTCTTTTCCTCCCCTATGAATTAGCAAATAGAATACTGTACGTTTTCTGTCACCGGCACCCATCATCAACCCAAAAGGTGCGGGAGTACATATTGTCCCCATGACAATTTAATAGAATATGTGGATCTGCATGACTGTTCAAACCCCACCATATGGAAGCATAGAGTGAGGATGTTTAGGGCACTTTATGGCACGTGGTCATCTTGGATTAGGACTCAAAATGTAAGTGTTTAAGGAAAGTGATTCTTGTTATGTTTTACTTTAAAATTTCCTATCAAAACTACCCTTCCTTCCCCATCCCTCATTCTAAATGTGCCTGGTAGTGTTTGCACCCCAAACATTGCAACACTGCAGGGGAATGCATAGGCCTGTGTGAACACAAGCAAGTGACCTGACTTCGACTGCTCCCACAGATCCAGTTGCAGGACTGAGGCTATAGTGCATACACTGTATAGCAATTTGAAAAGTTCCCTCTACACGACCACAGCATATCCGAAGCATACTCACAATTCCGCCTTTACATGTTGAACGTAAAAAAAAGGCCACAAACAGTCTCTTACCTTAAAACAAGTTCTTCCCTTAAAGCTATCCCACTTCTCTTTCTGGTTAAAGTCAGGGGGAGAAAAGGTCGTTAGGTTTTGCTTTTTACCTGGTTAATGCCCCATATCCAACATGTTGCTTATTAACCCTGACAAGTAATGACTAAGCGAGAAGTAGGCTTCCTGACTACTTAAGACAATTAAGCACAGTTGTAGCTGAGATACTTTTTTTTTTTTAACAAGATGCATGTGTTGATAGTACTTTAATTTTGGATTGAGATTAAGCTGTTTAGCAGAGTTGCTGAAAAATAAGGATTTCATGACTGCAGAATCATTTAACTCAAGGGAAAGGAGAGGAAAATAGAATACGCTCTTTCAATTAATTGCAGTTATTAGAATAATAGAATCATAGAATCTCAGGGTTGGAAGGGACCTCAGGAGGTCATCTAGTCCACCCCCCTGCTCAAAGCAGGACCAAACCCAACTAAATCATCCCAGCCAGGGCTTTGTCAAGCCTGACCTTAAAAACCTCTAAGGAAGGAGATTCCACTACCTCCCTAGGTAACCCATTCCAGTGCTTCACCACCCTACTAGTGAAAAAGTTTTTCCTAATATCCAACCTAAACCTCCCCCTCTGCAACTTGAGACCATTACTCCTTGTTCTGTCATCTTCTACCACTGAGAACAGTCTAGATCCATCCTCTTTGGAACCCCCTTTCAGGTAGTTGAAAGCAGCTATCAAATCCCCCCTCATTCTTCTCTTCTGCAGACTAAACAATCCCAGTTCCCTCAGCCTCTCCTCATAAGTCATGTGCTCCAGCCCCCTAATCATTTTTGTTGCCCTCCGCTGGACTCTCTCCAATTTATCCACATCCTTCTTGTAGTGTGGGGCCCAAAATTGGACACAGTACTCCAAATGAGGCCTCACCAGTGCTGAGTAGAGGGGAATGATCACATCCCTCGATCTGCTGGAAATGCCCCTACTTATACAACCCAAAATGCCATTAGCCTTCTTGGCAACAAGGGCACACTGTTGACTCATATTCAGCTTTTCGTCCACCGTAACCCCTAGGTCCTTTTCTGAAGAACTGCTACCCAGCCATTCGGTCCCTAGTCTGTAACAGTGCATGGGATTCTTCCGTCCTAAGTGCAGGACTCTGCACTTGTCCTTGTTGAACCTCATCATATTTCTTTTGGCCCAATCCTCTAAGGTCCCTCTGTATCCTATCCCTACCCTCCAGCGTATCAACCACTCCTCCCAGTTTAGTGTCATCTGCAAACTTGCTAAGGGTGCAGTCCACACCATCCTCCAGATTGTTAATGAAGATATTGAATAAAAACGGCCCCAGCACCGACCCTTGGGGCACTCCACTTGATACCGGCTGCCAACTAGACATGGAACCATTGATCACTACTCGTTGAGCCCGACCATCTAGCCAGTTTTCTATCCACCTTACCATCCATTCATCCAGCCCAGACTTCTTTAACTTGCTGGCAAGAATACTGTGGGAGACTGTATCAAAAGCTTTGCTAAAGTCCAGAAATAGTACATCCACTGCTTTCCCTCATCCACAGAGCCGGTTATCTCGTCATAGAAGGCAATTAGGTTAGTCAGGCATGACTTGCCCTTGGTGAATCCATGCTGACTGTTCCTGATCACTTTCCCCTCCTTTAAGTGGTTCAGAATTGATTCCTTGAGGACCTGTTCCATGATTTTTCCAGGGACTGAGGTGAGACTGACTGGCCTGTAGTTCCCTGGAACTTCCTTCTTCCCTTTTTTAAAGATGGGCACTACATTAGCTTTTTTCCAGTCATCCGGGACCTCCCCCGATCGCCATGATTTTTCAAAGATAATGGCCAATGGCTCTGCAATCTCATCGGCCAACCCCTTTAGCACCCTCGGATGCAGCGCATCCGGCCCCATGGACTTGTGCTCGTCCAGCTTTTCTAAATAGCCCCGAACTACTTCTTTCCCCACAGAGAGCTGGTCACCTCCTCCCCATACCATGCTGCAGAGTGCAGCTGTCTGGGAGCTGACCTTGTCTGTGAAGACAGAGGCAAAAAAAGCATTGAGTACACTAGCTTTCTCCACATCCTCTGTCACTAGATTCCCTCCCTCATTCAGCAAGGGGCCCACACTTTCCTTGACTTTCTTCCTGTTGCTAACACACCTGAAGAAACCCTTCTTGTTACTCCTAACATCTCCGGCTAGCTGCAACTCCAAGTGTGATTTGGCCTTCCTGATTTCACACCTGCATGCCTGAACAATACTTTTATACTCCTCCCTGGTTATTTGTCCAATCTTCCACTTCTTGTAAGCTGTTTTTTTGTGTTTAAGATGAGCAAGGATTTCACTGTTAAGCCAAGCTGGTCGCCTGCCATATTTACTTTTCTTCCTACACATCGGGATGGTTTGTTCCTGCAACCTCAACAAGGTTTCTTTGAAATACAGCCAGCTTTCCTCGACTCCTTTCCCCATCATGTTATTCTCCCAGGGGACCTTGCCCATCAGTTCCCTGAGGGAGTCGAAGTCTGCTTTTCTGAAGTCCAGGGTCTCTGTTCTACTCCTTTCCCTTTTTCCTTGTGTCAGGATCCTGAACTCGACCATCTCATGGTCACTGCCTCCCAGGTTCCCATCCACTATTGCTTCCTCTACTATTTCTTCCCTGTTTGTGAGCAGCAGGTCAAGAGGAGCTTTTCCCCTAGTTGGTTCCTCCAGCACTTGCACCAGGAAATTGTCCCCTACACTTTCCAGAAACTTCCTAGATTGTCTGTGCACTGCTGTATTGCTCTCCCAGCAGATATCGGGGTGATTAAAGTCTCCCATGAGAACCAGGGCTGTGATCTAGTAACTTCTGTTAGGTGCCGGAAGAAACCTCGTCCACCTCATCCCCCTGGTCTGGTGGTCTATAGCAGACTCCCACGACGACATTACCCTTGTTGTTCATACCTCTAAATTTAATCCAGAGACACTCAGGTTTTTCTGCAGTTTCATACTGGAGCTCTGAGCAGTCATACTGCTCTCTTACGTACAACGCAACTCCCCCACAGAAAAGGAGTGCCTGTCCTTCCTGAACAGTTTATATCCATCCATGACAGTGCTCCAATCATGTGACTTATCCCACCAAGTCTCTGTTATTCCAATTACATCATAATTCCCTGACTGTGCCAGGACTTCTAGTTCTCCCTGCTTGTTCCCCAGGCTTCTTGCATTAGTGTATAGGCACTTAAGATAACTCGCTGATTGTCCCGCTTTCTCGGTCTGAGACAGGAGTCCTCCCCTCTTGTAATCTCCTGCTTGTGCTTCCTCCCGGTATCCCACTTCCCCACTTACCTCGGGGCTTTGGTCTCCTTCCCCCAGACACTCTCTAGTTCAGCCACATGTTACTGATGCAGGAATCACTTGGTGAAATTCTATATCCTGTGCTGTCAGGAGGTCTGACTACATGATCCTAATGGTCCCTTCTGGCTTTAAAATCTGTCTGACCTTAACCGTAATCCTACACAAACGTACAATTCTATCGCTGAGTAAAGGACGTCCAGTTCAGCCGGAGTTGATGAAAGAGGTTGTCTGGCTTCATAAAGCTATCTGTCATTCCTAGTTATTTCTAGTTTGGAAGCCCTTTGCAAGACGGATCCTAACACCTGGCATGATCTTAAGGCATTGAATTCAGGGTCTGCCTGTTATCGTCTAGGCATAGAAACATTGCTCAGCCCAATAAAACAAATGTAATCGACTGCTCTTGCTGTACAGTGAAAAGCAAACGTGGCAGCTCAGAGGTACCCAGTAACCTTCAGCTTCATGCTCCTACTTTGGTTTAGCTGCACTTCATTTACCCGGGCAAACACACACATGCTCACCTACCTTCCCCTTGGCAGCCATTAGAAGAGAAAGTGGCATCTCCAGTCCAGTCCCAACTTCCTCAGCAGCTGCCTGCAAACTCCATTCCCAGGACTCTCCGTGTCAGGCTTTGTCTTTAACTCCTGGTTGTGCAGTGCACACTGGCTGCTGTGCACCACCACTGACCTCTAGTGGGTGGCCCCTCGCAGCTGCTCCAGTGGTGTCAGAACACGACTGCAGTGAACAGAAGGGCTGATCCCAAGAGCTCACAACCCAGGCGTCTCCCCCCCCAAAACACCAGGCTGTTGATTTTAAAAAATGGTTTTGTTTTTGGTCGGGCTGCTGAGTGTTCACGCTTCTGGGGACACGCCAGCCCTGCAACGTGTGTGGGTGTGAGATCATTTGGGGTGGAAATTCAACGTAAATGTGCACACACAAACACAGGCCTGCTCCTTAGCCGCTTGGTGGGGGCTCGCGTCCCCGTCCCAGCCTGGGTGTGGCAGAGCTGGCTCTCTGTCCCCTCCCATCACTCTCTCCTTCCAGCCTCAAGCTCCTGCCCCATCACCCCCTTCTGGCTTCCTCCATCTCAGACCCTTGCCTGCTCCCTGGCCCTCCCACTCATATTCCCTTTTCCCTCAGGCTTCTGCCACATCACCATCTCCCTCCCTCTCCCTCTCTGCCCCCCAGTATTCCTCCCTGTCCCGCTCAATTCTTCCACCTTCCACGGTTCACAGATTGTAAGGCCAGGCAGGACCATTACGATCGCCTGCTCTGAGCTGCAGCAGAACACAGGCCTGCACCCCAGGGTGCTTCCCCCAGGCACTCTGTCCTTGCCCCTTCCCCACCACATTTTCCCTTTGTATCACCTCACAGGGCCGCCCTGCCTCCCGGCAGCATAGGGGCAGCCACGTTTGCTGAGGGCCGGCAGATACACGCTCTCCCAACCCACCTACTTTGGTTGGCATATGTTGCCCTTGGGGTCTCTCTGACACCCTGGCATGTGACAGCTCTGGGGGCCGGAGCATGCTGCAGGCAGTGGCAGCATGGAGCCGGTGAGGGAAAGGGAGCCATCTTTGAAACGGTGTCACACTCCCTACTGTGCTAGGTGGCTGAGTCTTCTCCCCACACAGGCTCCATGTCGCAGCCACCTCCATCGTGGGCTGCTGGGGCTCGGAAATTAGCAGCGTTATTAGTGAGAGCAGGAAGGCCTGACACTGTTTCAAAGTCCCCCCCATTATGTGTGCAGCAAAGGCAAAGTCTGGATTAAAGCTGGGCAACAGAGCTTCATCAAAGAGCTTCTTTCCAGCGAGTTGTCCCCGCTCCCAATCTCCATTACCCGGCCCAGAAGGGGCTAGTCAGGAAAGGAGGCGACAGGAAATATTGTGGGGTCGGTATTTGTTTCACAAAAGCAAAAGTGTAAAGCTTTGGTTTGAACTGCCCGGCTGACGTGGAGATTCAGCAGTGAACCATTATTTAATGCAACAGGAGGCTGTCTGAGGGTGAAGATCTGTGTGTGACTGAAGGTCACTGGAATGCAGATTTACTCTGATAATAGTTAATATTTGCTTTATCCCTCGCTGTCAATAATTCACTTTAGGTTAAGGCAAATCCTAACTGAAGCAAAACAGTTTAGCACCAAAGGTTTTGATCAGTGATTCTCAGACTTTTGTACTGGTGACCCCTTTCACATAGCAAGCCTCTGAGTGCGACCCCACCCCCACCACATGAATTAAAAACTCTTTTTTATATATTTAACGCCATTATAAATGCTGGAGGCAAAGCGGGATTTGGGTTGGAGGCTGACAGCTTGTGACCCCCCCCATGTAATAACCTTGTGACCCCCGAGGGGTCCCGGCACCCAGTTTGAGAACCCCTGGTTTTGATACTTTTATAGTATGCACTTGTGAAAATTCCCTTACGCATGAAGAGTGCATTTGGGAAGACACTCAAAGGAGATGTCACACTCCCTACTGTGCTAGGTGGCTGAGTCTTCTCCCAAAACTTTAAACGGAGTGGAGATTAGGGATAATCTTGGAATGGCACAATATCTGAACAAATACTTTGCCTCGGTCTTTAATGAGGCTAATGAAGGGCTAAGGAATAGTGATAGAGGGACCGATGGGAATGAAGATATGGGGGTAGACATTACGGTATCTGAGGTAGAAGCCAAACTTGAACAGCTTAACGGAAGTAAATCGGGGGGCCCGGATAATCTTCATCCTAGAATATTAAGGGAATTGGCGAGGGATATTGCTAGCCCGTTAGCGATAATCTTTAATAAATCTCTAAATTCGGGGATTGTACCGACTGACTGGAGATTAGCTAATGTAGTTCCTATATTCAAGAAGGGGAAAAAAAGTGACCCGGGGAATTATAGGCCTGTTAGTCTAACATCTGTAGTATGCAAAGTCATGGAAAAAATCTTAAAAGAGAGAGTGGTTCCGGAGCATGAGGCCGATGGCAACTGGGATAGATTACAGCATGGATTTACGAAAGGTAGATCGTGCCAAACCAACTTGATCTCCTTCTTTGAGAAAGTAACAGATTTTTTAGACAAGGGAAATGCGGTGGATCTAATATATCTGGATTTCAGTAAGGCGTTTGATACGGTACCGCATGAAGAATTACTGGTTAAATTGGAAAAGATGGGGATCAAAATGAAAATCCAGAGGTGGATAAGGAGCTGGTTAAAGGCGAGACTGCAGAGGGTAGTATTGAAGGGGGAACTGTCCGGTTGGAGGGGGGTTACCAGTGGAGTTCCTCAAGGCTCGGTTTTGGGTCCGATTTTATTCAATCTATTTATTGCTGACCTGGGAACCAAGAGTAGGAGTGAGCTGATAAAGTTTGCGGATGACACCAAGTTGGGGGGTATTGCAAATTCGGAAGAGGATCGGGATATTCTCCAGGGAGATTTAGATGACCTTGTAAACTGGAGTATTAGTAACAGGATGAAATTCAATAGTGAGAAGTGTAAGGTTATGCATTTAGGGATGTCTAACAAGAACTTTAGTTATAAGCTGGGGACGCACCAGTTGGAAGTAACGGAGGAGGAGAAGGACCTAGGAGTCCTGGTTGATCGCAGGATGACTATGAGTAGGCAATGTGATGTGGCCGTTAAAAGCTAATGCGGTCTTGGGTTGCATTAGGCGAGGTATTTCTAGTAGGGATAAGGAGGTGCTAGTCCCGTTATATAAGGCGTTGGTGAGACCTCATTTGGAGTATTGTGTGCAGTTTTGGTCTCCCATGTTTAAGAAGGATGAATTCAAACTAGAACGGGTACAAAGAAG
Source organism: Mauremys reevesii (assembly GCF_016161935.1). Lineage (NCBI taxonomy): Eukaryota > Metazoa > Chordata > Testudines > Geoemydidae > Mauremys > Mauremys reevesii. The sequence continues at coordinate 124,322,196 of NC_052629.1, read as the reverse complement.
GGCCACTAGAATGATCCGAGGAATGGAAGGCCTTTCGTATGAAAGGAGACTTGAGGAGCTCGGTTTGTTTTCCTTAACCAAAAGAAGGATAAGAGGAGATATGATTACACTCTTTAAATATATCAGAGGATAAATACCAGGAAGGAGAAGAATTATTTCAGCTCAGTGCTAATGTGGACACGAGGACAAACGGATATAAACTGTCAGTCAGGAAATTCAGGCTTGAAATTAGATGAAGGTTTCTAACCATCAGGGGAGTGCAATACTGGAACAGCCTACCGAGGGAAACAGTGGGGGCGAAGGACCTCCATGACTTTAAGATTAAGCTAGATAAGTTTATGGAGGAGATGGTATGATAGGATAACGGGCTTAGTCAATAGGTCAATTAAGTGCCACACTGGTAAATAGTACAATGGGTCAATGGTATGATATAACCTTTTCCAGAGGGTTTGGCTGGAGAGTCTTTCCCGCATGCTCGGGGTTCAGCTGACCGCCATATTTGGGGTCGGGAAGGAATTTTCCTCCAGGGAAGATTGGCAATGGCCCTGGAGGTTTTTCGCCTTCCTCCGAAGCATGGGGCAGGGGTCGCTTGCTAAGGAGTGGGTGGATCGGCTTATGTGGCCTGCATCTTGCAGGAGGTCAGACTAGATGATCATAATGGTCCCTTCTGATCTTGAATTCTATGATTCTATGATTCTATGAGATCTTTGTTCAGTCCCCCTCAGACAGATCCTAAAGGCAATGCTTCTTCGGATACCTCTTTAAAAATGGGTGCAGGCCAGGAGCTGTGCGGGGGCTTTTGCTAATTTCATTTAAAATGTTTCAGTCTTTTCAGTGAAAATTAAAACTTGCCATTTCCATGATAAAAATGTAAAAAGTTTCTCTGCAGAAACAGCGACATTTTGCCTGGGTCCTTCCTTTTCTTTCTCTATCTCTGCCTTGGTATCTGATGGAGTCTGAAAACTGAACTATTGGTTTCCTGAAAGCAATGGTGCCCTTGACATAGTTTGCTAAATTCATGGGAAAATCTGTTTCTTTATTTGAAAACTGCGAGTTACAAACAGCTCCAGGAATCTGTTACATGGATGCCTACAGACAGGCTGGAGGTAACACTGAAGTTTAGTTCTCTGCATATTGTTCTGATTGTAACAATTACAAGAGAGATTGTAGATGTGTATGTTGGTGCCAAAAAAGACAAACTGAGCATAGCTACAGAAATGACTGCCCCCCACAAACAAACAAACAAAACAAAAAACACCCAAAACAGATGCCTAAAGATCAGGTTCTTATTCTATTTTTTGTTTGTTTGCTTGTTTTATTTTTGCCCAAATATGGTGGAATTTAGACCAAGTCAGCATTCAAATTCTAAGTGGCCTTATTCCTAATAATACCCAAGAGCATAGGTATAGTTGTTCTTTGTGATTATTAGTAGAATTGCGAAGGTTAAGGGTTCCTGATTCTGTTTACACAACAGTTTTGAGAAGCTGTAAGTGTGGCAAGGTTTTGAAATGACTGTATTTTTAAAATTTGCTTTTAACTTAAATATATTCAAGACTTAAAGTAAATTAAAAATTGCTGCCATTACAAATGACTGCTATTTTGACATTATATATGTGGAGGTTTGTGAAATGTGAAACACTGATAACTTGGCTGTTTGGTTAAGTAATCAGAGAGCAGTTTTCAGGAGAGATAAACCGTGCAGAATCCCTGCTCTTCCCCCCGCCTTCCATACACAACCAGAAGATTTTGGTCTCACTCAAAAGTAATTGGAAATAAACATGACAGAGCATAGGTAAAGTTTTTCAAAGATGCTTATCATCCCTTTTAGTGTAAAGAAGGGGTTAGTTTTGACAGTTCTGCTATGCATTTACATACTGAAGAAACATTTGTACAGTAATTTGCCAAGCTGTATCCTAACATGATTAGAGCAAGAGTGGTTAATACACTTTGCTTAAGACCCTGTAGCTTGTGTCTCTGCAGAAGTTCAAATCCCTCATCCAGAAATCTATTGTCATCAATAATTTTTCATTAAAAATCTAGGATTTTGTTTAAAACTTTTAAAAATATTTGTTACTGGATCCTAAAACTGGGTTTTATGTGTGTCGTTTAGCAGAGGCATCATATGCTATCTACCAAGATACCCAGCAACAGCCAGAAGAAGAAAGCTCTTGGGAACCAGCTTCAAAAAAGCAAAGAGAACTGCGGCTTTAGAAAAATTGACCAAGAACAGCTGTTTTTGGGGGTAACCAGGCCATGGTTAAGTGATAGCCACACTACAAACTGTCTGTAAGTGGAGGCTGAAAAGAGCAACAATTTTTGTGGCAGCATTGTAATGGTTAAAGTTGAAAGGGTTTTTAGCATAATATCCACCGAAGACATAAATATCTGCAAATCCAATAACGAGCTGCTTGGGTGACTGCCCCAGAACGAGATTTTCCTGGTTACTGATGTGACTGCTGGCTGGAATATTAAACACTTTCATCCCCAACCAGTCTACAGGGCGCTTTGCGTTGGCTGTGATTAGAGCCTCTGCATGTCATAGAATCTTAGGGTTGGAAGGGACCTCAGGAGGTCATCTAGTCCAACCCCCTGCTCAAGCAGGACCAAACCCAACTAAATCATCCCAGCCAGGGCTTTGTCAAGCCTGACCTTAAAAACCTCTAAGGAAGGAGATTCCACCACCTCCCTAGGGAACCCATTCCAGTTCTTCACCACCCTCCTAGTGAAAAAGTGTTTCCTAATGTCCAGCCTAAACCTCCCCCTCTGCAACTTGAGACCATTACTCCTTGTTCTGTCATCTGCCACCACTGAGAACAGTCTAGATCCATCCTCTTTGGAACCCCCTTTCAGGTAGTTGAAAGCAGCTATCAAATCCCCCCTCATTCTTCTCTTCTGCAGGCTAAACAAGCCCAGTTCCCTCAGCCTCTCCTCGTAAGTCATGTGCTCCAGCCCCCTAATCATTTTAGTTGCCCTCTGCTGGACTCTCTCCAATTTATCCACATCCTTCTTGTAGTGTGGGGCCCAAAACTGGACACAGTATCCAAATGAGGCCTCACCGGTACTGAATAGAGGGGAATGATCACATCCCTCGATCTGCTGGAAATGCCCCTACCTATACAGCCCAAAATGCCATTAGCCTTCTTGGCAACAAGGGCACACTGTTGACTCATGTTCAGCTTTTCGTCCACTGTAACCCCTAGGTCCTTTTCTGCAGAACTGCTCCCCAGCCATTCGGTCCCTAGTCTGTAGCAGTGCATGGGATTCTTCCGTCCTAAGTGCAGGACTCTGCACTTGTCCTTGTTGAACCTCATCAGATTTCTTTTGGCCCAATCCTCTAATTTGTCTAGGTCCCTCTGTATCCTATCCCTACCCTCCAGCGTATCAACCACTCCTCCCAGTTTAGTGTCATCTGCAAACTTGCTAAGGGTGCAGTCCACACCATCCTCTAGATCGTTAATGAAGATATTGAACAAAACCGGCCCCAGCACCAACCCTTGGGGCACTCCACTTGATACTGGCTGCCAAGTAGACATGGAACCATTGATCACTACCCGTTGAGCCCGACCATCTAGCCAGTTTTCTATCCACCTTACTGTCCATTCATCCAGCCCAGACTTCTTTAACTTGCTGGCAAGAATACTGTGGGAGACTGTATCAAAAGCTTTGCTAAAGTCCAGAAATAGGACATCCACTGCTTTCCCCTCATCCACAGAGCCGGTTATCTCATCATAGAAGGCAATTTAAGTTAGTCAGGCATGACTTGCCCTTGGTGAATCCATGCTGACTGTTCCTGATCACTTTCCCCTCCTTTAAGTGGTTCAGAATTGATTCCTTGAGGACCTGCTTCATGATTTTTCCAGGGACTGAGGTGAGACTGACTGGCCTGTAGTTCCCTGGATCTTCCTTCTTCCCTTTTTTAAAGATGGGCACTACATTAGCTTTTTTCCAGTCGTCCGGGACCTCCCCCGATCGCCATGATTTTTCAAAGATAATGGCCAATGGCTCTGCAATCTCATCGGCCAACTCCTTTAGCACCCTCGGATGCAGTGCATCCGGCCCCATGGACTTGTGCTCGTTCAGCTTTTCTAAATAGTCCCGAACTACTTCTTTCTCCACAGAGAGCTGGTCACCTCCTCCCCATACCGTGCTGCAGAGTGCAGCTGTCTGGGAGCTGACCTTGTCTGTGAAGACAGAGGCAAAAAAAGCATTGAGTACACTAGCTTTCTCCACATCCTCTGTCACTAGGTTCCCTCCCTCATTCAGCAAGGGGCCCACACTTTCCTTGACTTTCTTCTTGTTGCTAACATACCTGAAGAAACCCTTCTTGTTACTCCTAACATCTCCGGCTAGCTGCAACTCCAAGTGTGATTTGGCCTTCCTAATTTCACTCCTGCATGCCTGAGCAATACTTTTATACTCCTCCCTGGTTATTTGTCCAATCTTCCACTTCTCGTAAGCTGTTTTTTTGTGTTTAAGACGAGCAAGGATTTCACTGTTAAGTCAAGCTGGTCACCTGCCATATTTACTATTCTTCCTACACCTCGAGATGGTTTGTTCCTGCAACCTCAATAAGGATTCTTTAAAATGCAGCCAGCTTTCCTCAACTCCTTTCCCCATCATGTTATTCTCCCAGGGGACCTTGCCCATCCCAAAAGGACCCTCGGAGCCGCTTTCAGATGATTCAGAAAGAGAGTCGCAGCATTAAATATGCACTTTATAATTCTGACTGGCATTCCCACTCATGAGGCAAAAAGTGTCTTTGCTACATGTGAGTTTAATTTTCACATCCACACCGTTCAGCAGCATTTTTTCTTGAAAAATGAAATTGCATGTAAAACCCCTGCTACCCACAGCAGCCAGGTGGTGTTCTCGTGAGTTCCCTCTGTGTCATCCTGCACCCCTCTGGGGGACACCTGCGTAGAGAAGATTTCATTGTGGTAGTTTAAAATCAATTCTATAAAGGCTTTGTAAGGGTAAGCGTTGTTGTCTGGCTGATAAGTCAGTCACCCAGAGTGACAGCCAGCTGGTAAAAAGGGTGAAAATGGGGTGATCCTGGCATTGTCATCAATGTCGGAACCGTCTTCTTTCGCTGTCTTGCAGTGCATACACTGCAAAGTGCTGCTGAAGTCTAAGTAATGATCCCTGTGTCCTGAAACAAAACATTCTTGAGGGGCATTCACCCTTAAAGCAGCCAAGTGGCACCTCACCAGAAAAGCGATTCTCAATACTGGTTAGATATGGGGCTATTTGAAATAAATCCAGCTGGGATTCAGCACATTCTTCAGGACCGCCAGGAATGAAAGCCGTGTTGTGTTTTAAAACAGGGGTTCTCAAGCTTTTACTTTCTAAGCCCCCCCCAACACGCTAGAAAAACTCCACAGCCCTTCTGTGCCACCACAACTGGGCCGGCGTTAGGGGGTAGCAAGCAGGGCAATTGCCTGGGGCCCCCAGGGGGCTACATTGCTCAGGCTTCAGCTTCAGCCCCAGGTGGTGGGGCTTCAGCTTTCTACCCTGGGTTCCAGCGAGTCTAATGCTGCCCTGCTTGGCGGCCCCCCTGAAACCTGCTCGTGGCCCCCCAGGGAGTCTATATCCCCTTCACCGTGATCTACGGTCCTCTTCCTCGGATGGCTTTCACATTTGTCTGCGATGGCTTCAGGCAGCTTTCATTTTAAAGGGCATGGGAGGGAGCACCTGTAAATGGACGGCATGATACTGTTCTTTTTTCCCTAATCACTACTATACCAGAGCCTTCCTGTTGCATGTACGTGCCTTTGTTGTGCATAATGGCACTAGGTACGTGGGTCACTACATCTTTGGTTATATGTTTCACAGCCATTTTCATGGGAGGCTTAATAATTTCTAGCTCCCTTCTCAAAATCAGCCCGGTTTTCTAAAAAGACTGTGGAATATCCAGTCTAACTCAGCCCCCTACAGAACAGGTAATCCCCGATTATCCTGGTAGGGCATAACCAGCCTGGGCCATTTAGTAGTTCTTAAACAAAAAGGGGTCCCCGTAAATTTTTAGAGTCACCATCCTTCAACTTTCCCAAAGGGCAGATGACATTAAGGGTACGTCTACACTACCGGCTGGATCGGCGGGTAGCGATCAATCTATCAGAGATCGATTTATCACATCTAGTGTCGATGCAGATAAATTGATCCCCGATTGCTCTGCTGTCGACTCCGGAACTCCAGCAGTGCGAGAGGCGGAAGCAAAGTTGATGGGGGAGCGGCGGCCGTTGATCCCGCGCCGCAAGGACGTGAAGTAACTGATTCTAAGTCGATCTAAGATACGTTGACTTCAGCTATGCTATTCTCGTAGCTGAAGTTGCGTATTTTAGATCGCGCCCCCCCCACTCCCACCCCAGTGTAGACCAGGCCTTAATGTTCACCTTTCTGAATGAAATGAAACGTTTTTATTCAGGTCTGTCTTTATTTCCATAGTGATGGTTCTGATGTGCTGTTTACTCTCAGGAACATAATGCAGTTTGCCATGCGTGATAGTGATAAATTCATTGTTGTTGCCGCAGATGTGAACGCAGCACAACAGCAGTACATAGAACTCCCCCATTAACTGATGCCCTTTTTGATTTAGGTACATACGTGATTTTAAAAAGAGATTGTGTTAACTTTATTTTAAAACTGCCCGCCTAGGCCGTTTTCCACACAGCCAGCGCGTTAGAATTGTTAACATTGATCGGTCGCCTGCTGATGGTTCTGTGGTAACTTCTGTATAAAAGCCTGCATCATGTCGCTGCATCAATAGGTGCTGCGGGATGTAAAGTACTTCCACATCTTTCATTTTAAAGTGCTGTTAAACCTCTCTATGACCCCCATGTTTGAACTTCATTATTGATAACAAAACAGTATTTGTGTTTACAAATTCTTTTCCACAGTCCATCTGTAATTTTTGACTTGATTGAAAATAGTTTTAAATGTCCTCATCACCTCTTTCTCGGCCCTATCCTTTAGGGCTTCCACCCAGGTGTATTTAGACAGGATGTTTCTCACCTTTAAAATGTACTTATGGCCATCACTGCGTTTAGAGCAGGGAGCCATGTTAACCAGATCTGCCTGCTATTGTGTGTCCACATTAGACACAACCGTTTTATTTCTTTTAAGTTTGATTCTGGCTGGTTTATGCAGTGCGCAAGCATCTTAATCTATAAACCAGGCTGGACGCTGCTTTCTGCTCAGAGTTTTACCGTGCTTTTTAGTAGCTTGGAAATAATATATTTTCTTTAACAGCCTTATTATTTCTGACCAATGTAACTCTAGGACTCCAGTATATGTAAGAAAACACTGTTGTTATTTTTTAAATACAGAGCAAAGCAAAATATTTTACATTAAAATACAGAGTCTTAAAAGCAAAGTAAATAAATGGTAATTTGTGGTATCTTTAAACAGCTGTTCCTCACGTTGCACTTTTATCTTTAGTTCTGAAATAAAGGGTGTTTAAATTCTAATCAATATTCAGTTTTATTGTTTCTGAACCTTTAGGTCTAGGTTCTGTCTTACTTGTTTTGTACATCACCACTGATAGTTACCCAGAAATGCATTTACCAGGTTTAACTTGTGTTTATACATATGTAGCTAGAATGCAAGTAGCTGGGGGTCTGGGAGGAGGGAGGAGCCTGATGTCTTTTTGTCTGTATTATCTGAGTCAGGGAGGGATGCGTTTCATCGTTAGTTGCATGCTTTTATTAATCAGAGTTAATACAGACAAGACAACTTCCAAGTAGCCAATTTCTGCTACTTTTTCTTCTATTTGTGGAAGAGCGATGACTGAATGTTCCTTGGGTTTCTTCTGACCACAACTGGGCATTCACCAGTGAATCCATCCACTCGCTCCAGCTGGGCATCAATCAAAGAGATGAGTTTCAGGTGGAACAGATGATGGTGAAGGCTCCTGCAAATTAATGAAATGAATGGAAACCTACAGGCTTTGAAGAGTCAGACCTTCACTTTGCACTTGACTAGTAATATATTTGGCCAGAGAGTTAACCTGAGCAGAGTTACATTTATTCTTTGTGGTAAGGCTGTGTATCTGACCTGTCTGCAGGAGCTGGGTATTGTACTAGGTCCTTCCAAGCCTAATTACACTGCAGTAAGATCTTAAAGCCACAACCAGGGTGGGCTTTATAGTGCTAGGCATTGTATAAGGGTATAAATGTCTGTCCCCACCCTGAAAGCGTTTACCGTCTTAAAGACAAGATGTAACAGGTGGACAAGACAAAGAAGTGGGCTGGGGCTGGAGTGGGGTGATAGAGAAGCAAAGAAATAGAGCCCACCAGAGGCGGCGATCGTAAGCAGTACTGTTGACACGTCTCATGTTCTGGTGTTTGCTGGAGATTGTAATTAATGAGAGAGAGAGATGATCACCCTTAAAACTTGCTAACTTTGCCTTAGGTACACAGATTATATTACTTCTGACAAAGCAATCCAGCGAGCCATACAGCCTGCCAAACAGCAAAGTACCTGCGGTGTCATGGCGGGCTCCGGTGGAGACTCTGTCACTCGGTGGAACTGAGTCTGAAAGTGTTGAGCAGGGAAGAAAGAAAATTAGCAATGCCGCCTTTCCCCACCCCTCACCTGCTGCATCCCCAGGAATGGCTTCGCCCTGCCCCTCTCACACCGCAGCCATTCAACTGCCCAACCTCACTATTCATTCCTGTTTCCCACCACCCTTCTCGTCTTTGCTCTTCCATTTCCATTTCCTCCCATAATTCCTCCCTCTCCCCTGCCGCAGCCCTGACTGCCCCACAGTCCCCTTGACTCTTCAGTTCTTGTAAGAGATATAAAACAAATACAGTAAAGACAAGAAGTCCTGGGATTAATATGACGTTCCCACCCTCACCCCATCCTTCTGCCTGTTGGTTGCATCCCTTCTGGTGTTTATCTCTACATTGTAGGCTCTTAGGGGTGTGATCTCTGTCTTCCTTTCTCTCAGTACCACACCTATCACAATAAGACCTCACGGCCTGACGGGGGCCTCTTGGTTCTATCACAATGTAAATACTAGTCCTAGTTAGGGCCTGGGTCAAACATTGGGCTGAAGATGAGTTGGTCCATTTGTCAGTTGAATGTGTGATACCCAAATGGCCTGGAAATGGGGGCTGTAGAAGAATGCAAATAAATACATTATTGGGGATGATCTGAACTGGGGACTTTAATTAATTTGAATATCAGCCTGGAAAACTGGCACTGAGGACTGTGGTTCAAATACGAGTCACTGGGCTCGATACAGGAATTGTTGGATGAAATTTTACAGCCAGTGCTATGCAGGAGATCAGAGTAGATGACCATTATGGATGGTCTATTTTGGCCTCAAAACCAGGAAAATGGCTGATAGTTAATAGAGTGACAAGATGGGGGAGGTAATAGCTTTTATTGGGCCAACTGCTGTTGGCGAGAGAGACAAGCTTCTGAGCTGAAGAAGAGCTCTGTGTGGCTCGAAAGCTCGTCTCTCTCACCAGCAGAAGTTGCTCCAATAGAAGATATCACTTCACCCACTTCGTGTCGCTGATAGCCTGGGACCAACATGCCACAGCGTCACTGCCTACATAAGTTAATAGGTCAGACTTGGTAGAAGAAATGCAAAATAACCTATTTCATTCTTTAAAATGTAGATCTAGGTATAAATAACTAGATACCTGATATTTCCCAGAGTAGCGAAGGCGCTGTAACAAACTCCTAAAGAGATAAAAATTCAAGAACTCTTCCTTGGGAGACAAAAAGAGAGACTTTTTTTAGGTTGCTCTAGTACATATGTCAACCTGGGTGACACTGGGCAAACAAACAAAAATCTAGCCGACTTTGCATTGCTTTGGTTGCTTTTCCCCAAAAAATATTTTTCCAAGGGGTCGGTTGCCACATCACTTGTCCTTCCTCATAAACTAGGCACTTTGCTCCAATAGAAATAACATGTTGTGCCTTTCCCTTGTTAGTGCTATTGAATCCCAATCGGAGTGTGGTGCAGTGGTGATCATTGGAGCAGAGCAAGAACATCATTCACCGGTGAAGCTTAGAGAGCTCGTACAAGGACTTGAACACTGCTGTCACCCTGGAGGCTCATGTTTTGCCTATATCTTTGTGCAGACCCTCTGCACAAGGGTGAATTTCATCACTGCAGATTATGCAATGTACCAGGATGATACAAGGTCTAAATCTAAACTCGTCCTAGGGTGTGTCTGCACAGCAAAAAAACAGGCTGGACAAACAACTGTCAGGGATGGTCTAGGTCTACTTGGTCCTGCCTCAGCACAGAGGGCTGGACTAGATGTTCTCTTGAGGTCTCTTCCAGCCCGCCATTTCTATGATGACATTTTTCTAGCCCGACATGAATTAAGGCAAATGAAGGACCATAGTGACCCTTCGTGGAACAAATGAAGTAGTCCCATATTACTATGCGAGCAGCGGCATGGGAGCCGGCGAACAGGGCTGCTAACAGGGGAGTTTGAGTGGGAGTTCCCATTGGAGGAGCAGGTATTTGTATTTGCATCTGTCTTTGTAGTGCTTGTATCTATCTGTAGAGGCCCGTCGGGGCAGACTGCTGAGTGGGCAGCCGAGCCCTGAGTAGGGGGCGGAGCTAGGCTGAGGAGGGGCCTATAAAAGCGGCCGCCCAGCCAGGCAGCGGCACAGGAGCCGGCAAACAGGGCTGCTAAGAGGGGAGTTTGAGTGGGAGTTTACAGGGGGAGTCGGAAGGGGCAGGGGGCGTGGTGCTGTGTGTGCTGTGTTCCCCAGGTGAGAAGGCTGATAGAGGCAGAGACAACAGCAGCCATGAGCCAAGCAGCAGCGGATACAATGAGGATGATTGCATGCAGCAGCTGCGGTATGTACATGGTCCTAGTGGGGGCACCGGAACAGAGGTATGTATGCATGAAGTGCCGCCTAATAGAGCTGATGGAAGAAAAGATCCTAGGTCTAGCGATGCAGGTAGAAACCCTGGTAGAGATTAGAAGGGGGCTTGAGCAGCTGATGGAGCAAAGGCAAGCTGTGGCTGAAGGGGAATGCTCAGAGGTACAGGGGGAAGCAGGGGCTAAGGCCTGTGAGGGGGGAATGCTGGATGGGGAACATGGGCAGTGGAAGCATGTGTCCGTGAGAAGCAGGCCGAGGAAAAGGAGAGCCAGTGAAGGAGAAATAGAGCTAAGGAACAGGTTTGAAGGTTTGGAGAATGAGGAAGGGGTACAGCAGGTGGTAGCTGACGGTGGGAGGGCAAGGAAGAAGAGAATAGCGGCTAATCCGATAGAAAGAGGGGAGGAGTCGATGGAGACAGCACCAACTTTGGGCCCCAGGAGGATGCAGGATGGCTTAAAGGGGACTACAAGGGATGATAGGAATGGAAGGAACTTGCAACCAGGGGGAACGGGGGATAGGTTAGCAGATCGCACTGTCACCAGGCAAAGGCAGATCTACGTGATTAGGGATTCCATACTGAGAAGGTTGGACAGGCCTGTGACCAGGGCCGATCCAGAGAACAGAAGGGTGTGCTGTCTACCGGGCGCTAAAATATGGGAAGTGGACCTGCAGTTGAAAAGGATCCGAAAAGGAGCAGGTAAGAACCCGTTGATCATCCTTCATGTAGGAACGAATGACACGGCTAGATTCTCGCTGGAGAGAATCAAGGGAGACTATGCCAGGCTGGGTAAGACGCTCAAGGAAATTGAGGCTCAGGTGATCTTCAGTGGGATTCTACCTGTCCCTAAGGAAGGGCGACAAAGGGGTGACAGGATTGTGATGATAAATAGTTGGCTCAGGGAATGGTGCTATAAGGAGGGCTTTGGGATGTATGGGCACTGGGAGGCTTTCGGGGACAGAGAACTGTTCTCATGGGATGGGCTCCACCTGAGTAGGGAAGGAAATAGACTTCTAGGAGGGAGGCTGGCTCATCTGATCAAAAGAGCTCTAAACTAGGTATTGGGGGGAGACGGTTGGGAGATGTCCAGGCACTCTCCACGCCAAATTTAAACATTGAGAGGGAGGACAACAGGATAAGAACGGATATAGCCAGAGGGAGGGGTTTGGACATAAGGAAGAGGGGGGGGATGAATACTAGACCAATAGGTCATACTGGTGGTACTGTGTCCCTACCAAATTGGGTAACAAAGGTGAGAGAAGCCAAACAGCAAAAATTAGGATGTTTGTTCACCAATGCGAGAAGCCTAGGTAACAAAATGGAGGAATTGGAGCTCCTGGTCCGAGAATTGAAACCGGATATTGTAGGAATAACCGAAACGTGGTGGAACGGTAGCCATGACTGAGTACAGGTATGGAAGGGTATGTGCTGTTTAGGAAAGACCGAAACAAAGGTAAAGGTTGGGGAGTAGCATTGTATGTCAATAATGAGGTAAACTGTAATGAAATAACTAGTAATGGAATGGATAATACGGAGTCTGTTTGGGCAATGGTCACATTAGGGAAGAAAACTACTAGAGCCTCCCCTGGGATAGTGATTGGGGTGTGCTATAGACCGCCGGGATCTAGCCTGGATATGGATAGAGAACTCTTTAATGTTTTTAAGGAGGTAAATACTAATAGGAACTGTATGATCATGGGAGACTTTAACTTCCCGGATATAGATTGGGGAACAAATGCTAGTAATAATAATAGGGCTCAGCTTTTCCTAGATGTGATAGCTGATGAATTCCTTCATCAAGTAGTAGCTGAACCGATGAGGGGGGATGCCATTTTAGATTTGGTTTTGGTGAGTAGTGAGGACCTTGTTGAGGAAATGGTTGTAGGGGACAACCTTGGCTCGAGTGATCATGAGCTAATTCGGTTCAAAATAAATGGAAGGATAAACAAAATTGCATCTGAGACTAAGGTTTACGATTTCAAAAGGGCTAACTTTACTAAATTAAGGCGACTAGTTAGGGAAGTGGATTGGACTAACATATTTAGGGATCTAAAGGCGGAAGATAAGGAACTGGTTAAAGGGGAGACTGCAGCGGGTCGTATTGAAAGGTGATCTGTCGGGTTGGAGGGAGGTTACCAGTGGAGTTCCTCAAGGTTCGGTTTTGGGTCCGATCTTATTCACTCTATTTATCACTGACCTTGGAACCAAAAGTAGGAGTGGGCTGATAAAGTTTGCGGATGACACGAAGTTGGGAGGTATTGCCAATTCGGAGAAGGATCGGGATATCCTCCAGGGAGATTTAGATGACCTTGTAAACTGGAGTATTAGTAATAGGATGACGTTCAATAGTGAGAAGTGTAAGGTTATGCATTTAGGGATGACTAACAGGAATTTTAGTTATAAGCTGGGGACGCACCAGCTGGAAGTAACGGAATAGGAGAAGGACCTCGGAGTCCTGGTTGATCGCGGGATGACTATGAGTCGGCAATGTGATGTGGCCGTTAAAAAAGCTAATGCGGTCTTGGGATGCATTAGGCGAGGTATTTCTAGTAGAGATAAGGAGGTGCTAGTCCCGTTATACAAGGCGTTGGTGAGATCTCATTTGGAGTACTGTGTGCAGTTTTGGTCTCCCTTGTTTAAGAAGGATGAATTCAAACTGAACGGGTACAAAGAAGGGCCACTAGAATGATCCGAGGAATGGAAAGCCTGTCGTATGAAAGGAGACTTGAGGAGCTCGGTTTGTTTTCCTTAACCAAAAGAAGGTTGAGAGGAGATATGATTGCTCTCTTTAAATATATCAGAGGGATAAATACCAGGGAGGGAGAGGAATTATTTCAGCTCAGTACTAATGTGGACACGAGAACAAATGGATATAAATTGGCAGTCGGGAAGTTTAGGCTTGAAATTAGATGAAGGTTTCTAACCATCAGGGGAGTGAAATTCTGGAACAGCCTACCGAGGGAAACAGTGGGGGCGAAGGACCTCTCTGGCTTTAAGATTAAGCTTGATAAGTTTATGGAGGGAATGGTTTGATAGGATAACGTGATTTAGTCAATAGGTCAATAACGTGCGACCACTGGTAATTAGTACCGAGGGTCAATGTTGGGATATTGAAAGTCTTTTTCCTGAGTGTCTGGCTGGAGAGTCTTGCCCGCATGCTCGGGGTTCAGCTGATCGCCATATTTGGGGTCGGGAAGGAATTTTCCTCCAGGGTAGATTGGCAGTGGCCCTGGAGGTTTTTCGCCTTCCTCCGCAGCATGGGGCAGGGGTCGCTTGCTGGAGGATTATCTGCTACTTGAAGTCTTTAAATCAGGATTTGGGGACTTCAACAGCTGAGTCAAGGGAGAGAATTATTTCAGGAGTGGGTGGGTCAGCTTTTGTGGCCTGCATCTTGCGGGAGGTCAGACTAGATGATCATAATGGTCCCTTCTGATCTTAAGTTCTATGATTCTATGATTCAAGCCATCCCATGCAGCATGCCATCTACTAACCCCAAAGCTTCTATCATCAAAAACATCATTGTCTTCTTCAAAGGTGCATCTCCCACCAGCACAGCCTCCGTCCACATCACGGCGCTTGCGGATTTTGCCCAAGAACTCAAGAGCATCTGATTTCTTCAAGAAGGCTACAAAGGGACAAATCATTGTAGCACGTTAATGGAGAGTCAGAGAAGTTAGGAGCATGCAGCATCATGCAGGGAATCTCCTGTTTACTACAAAGACCCATCAGCCTACAGCTACAGGGGGTCAAGATCCCATTGAAAAACCATTTGAAACTGTTGTATCAACAGTTTAAAATAACGTTCATAACATGATGTTCAGAGTGCTTATCATGCTTAAAAGTGATGCCTACCATTGCTTTCTGCTTCCAATGTAGCACCCACTGCTGAAGGTGAGAGCAAGTTTATTCTCAGGTATAACAGCACACTACTATTGTGCTTGCCTTGAGTTTGCTTTCACTCTAACTATAAGATCCTGAAGAATATTTTTTTAAAGATGACATATGTCTAGCAGACAGCTTCCTTCCAGCAATCTGCTCTATCTGGTTACTGGCTTTTCTGCAGCTTGGCCAACACTAGGAATGCTGCTGCACCTTCCCAGAAAGCGCTGGTGGCTGTTGTGATGTGTGCAGTGTACGTATATCCTACGGAAACAACACACCATAAATACTGTAACGGGGTTGCTGATACCTATCTAACTGCAGGCCTGCCATAAAGGTGCCAAGACACATTTGGTGCACAATGTCTGGCGACATTAAGCATGTAGCTTCCATTTTCATTCCAAACAGCTGAGTTCAGTACATGTGGAAAGCGATGAAGGTGCGATTGGTCTGCGGGGGGACAGTAAACGCAAAGACTTCTATACCTCTCTGTCTGCACCAATGGGAAAAGCAATTGTGATGTTTTGGGGATCACCCAGCCCAGTAAGGGGTTCTAGCCGTGCCCGCTCTGTCATCTTGCGGAGCCTCAATGCTGGCTGTGATGGCTCAAAGCCCTCCCACCGGTAACCAGCCCACCCGCATGAGGTACTCCAGTGACCCCAACAGCCCTTCTGGTCCCGCGTCTCCCCAAATCTGCCCTTCCTGAGCTCTGAACTGCCAGACACTTGGGTTTCTCCCCTCTGGTTCATCACCCCCAGGAGAATCAAACCAGCTCCCCAGATATCCGGTCACTTGGCACACACACTCCACACAGCCTGCACAACAGAGACCGGCCTGGGGGCAAAATAAAGAAAAAGTTTATTTAATAGGAAAAAATCACTGAGTCAGAGAGGAACTAGCAAGGGAACGCCACACAGCCAAGGGACCTAGAAAATCAACAGAAAGGTGCAATGTCAGGGGTCCCACTTCTCTATTAGATAAATTCCCTCTTCTAATACACGTTATCTATTGCCATTGGACAAGTTCCCACTGTGCCCCCCCACCCCTCCGCCCATGGAGGGGCTCCAGCATTTCACAGACAGTACCCACCAAGTGACTGCCCCTCAGTTTGATGTCAGCCTCAAAACTCCTTTTTAAAAAGAGATTTTTTTCTTTTCTTTTTGTCTCTAGCATGGTGACTCATGGTTATTCAGGGTGGGGAAATGCTGTCTGAGCTTTCCGACTGTTTCAAAGGCCCACCGTTTGTCTTTTCCTGGGCTGTGCACCACAATCTCTTGCTCCTCTGATTGAGGAGGGAGTTCCACGGAGTTGAATGTTCAAGCACAAATTCTGAGCACAGTTTTCTATATATGCCAATACATAAATTCCTCACCCTAGTCTGTATACATAGCTCAGAATGCCCATCCTGTTCAGAATATTATAAACTGAATGACTCTATAGTTCAAACCTTAGTGAACACTTCTGTTGATGATGCACAAAAAAAGCGAAAAGAATCCAGCACTCTCTCTTATCTGCATGGCTAAGAAGCATTAAATCTATAAGTAATTATGACTAGGAAAACACTCAAGGACTAGATCTATTGAGCAAGAAATTGATCATTTTTACATAGTCACTTTTCAAGAGTCGAGCTGCACTTGAATTGTCCTAGCTAAGACATTCCAAGGAAAAGTTCCAAAAGAAACTTCTTACCTGAATCTGTTGCACCAAAGAGAGTAAGTAATGTTGCAAATAAGGAGATAACAAATACTAACTTCATTTCTCCTTATTCTCAAATGTGTGTCCTTTCTTCCCCTCGAACTTTAAGGCCCTTATAATACTCTACCTGCCGTAAGACACACCCTCCAGCATCTTCAGAGGAAGGCAAGCCATGACTGGCAGTAAGCCTGTGATTTCAGGTTTCACTCCACTTATTAAAAATGCCTTTCAGGAGGCAAGTGTCTTCTGATGACAGATGAGACTGAGTTCAATAGGGTTTAATGCAGCTAGGATCTCAAGTTCTCACTCAGAGATGTCTTTTCACTTTACTGAAAGCCCTATGTATATTCAACAAAGAGCTGGCTGTTAAACGTGCATTTGTTCTACTGCTTTCTGTTAGCTGGAATCAGAAGGGCTCAGCAGTGGGTGTAATATATTCGCTATTGCTAACAGTGACCTTCCTACAGCTCAAGTAGTTCTGTCCTCGTCACTCTCATAATGGGAAATTCTATATTGCCGTGGTATGGAGCATAATTCCAGACATAGAGTTCATGGATTTGTTTTAATGCTCGAGTCAACAGAACCCTTGAGAATAGATTGCGTAGTATTAGAACTAGAGCTGTGTGAA
This sequence comes from Mauremys reevesii, assembly GCF_016161935.1. Classification (NCBI taxonomy): domain Eukaryota; kingdom Metazoa; phylum Chordata; order Testudines; family Geoemydidae; genus Mauremys; species Mauremys reevesii. The sequence goes on along the minus strand of NC_052629.1, from coordinate 124,305,139 downwards.
ACTCAACACCTGTGGCTTACAGAGTTCATACAAACATTTTGGTCCACTCAGAATTTCTACTAGTTTCATGTTAAAACCATGAGCTTCACATGCTCTCTCTGTGTGATCAAAGATCAGCCGTAGGGTCACTGAGAAGGTGCGTGAATCCTGGGCTGTGGCTATGCCACAGAGCTTCCAGCGGTACAGCTGCTCCCACCGGCTTAATGACTCCAGCCCCTGCGAGCGGCGGTAGCTATGTAGGTGGGAGATGCTCTCCTGCTGACATAGTGCTGTCCACACCGGCGCTTAAATTGGCATAAATTATGTCGCTCAGGGCGGTGGCTAATTCACCCCGTGTGCAGTGCTTAATTTGTAATGAAAGAGATGCCAGGGCTATGAACTGCTGAGACGAGAGGTGCCAGGGCCCAGTCCTGGCAAGCCCTGGCACAAATTAAGCACTGCCCCTGGGTTGACTTAAGCTGTAGTGTAGCCGTAGTCTTAGTGAATTTCTTCACCGTATCTGGGATGAGGCTCAGCTGCAAAATCTAAAGCCAGGAGAGTTTTGGGTTTCGTTGCATTTCATCCAGCTCAGGTCAGAACAATGCACAAAAGCATTCACTGTAGGTTTAACTATTTTGTTTAATTTTCTCTGTGTCGTGTAGGCATTAAGATTTATAAGGCCGTGGAGGGCACTCAGCACATTGCAGCACTGAGCTCTCAGTTCAAGCCATCTCTGTTAGGGGCACCGTTTGCAAGGTAGTTTAATGTTCAACGTGTTCATGCTGCAGAAAGGGGAAAGCTTAAGCTGCGGTAGAACGTCCCATTTCACAGCACAATGAAAAAAAATCTCTTTGTTCACAGTTACCAAATTACTTGGCGGTGAGTGAAAACGAGTGCACCATAAGTATGGGCTTAAGCAGGGAGAGAATATTACTCATTTCAACAATTTATGAGCTCCACAAAGTAAGGTCATGAGGGTTAAAAAGAGAGACCATCTAAAATGACACGTATCAGTACTAACGATTCTAGGAAATCCACCTCAGGGGAGCAAGAGAACAAAGGTGAAGTTCTGAGAAATACCTTGGTCCCTTGTTCTAAGGAGCTCTACAAATCAGGCCAAGAGCCTTATAACAGCAATTCCAAACCTGGTTGGAATTTGTAACTACAGTCGACAGCGCAAATAGGCCTATGTCTTTTTGTCCTTGCTGTCTGTGTCAGCTGCAGCCATCTTGCTACAGCCATTGCAAGAGGCCAACAATTAATGCAGTGACCAGTTTGGAAAGTCAAAGGTAAGCTTGCTCTAAACAGCCGTCTTGTGACCTCTCTCTTAAGGAGCGTGGGCCAAATGGAACAATTCCTCGTATTTTACCTTTAATAATTCCTCTCGTGCCAGAAGGGAGGAGCTGGGATTTTGCATTTTTTCCAAACCTTCCATTATGCCAATGGACTTCCATATGCTGGGAGATTCCTGTTTGCTATGAAGGTTGGGGGACGAGAGAGCTCTTCCTTCCACATGTTTTGGATGCCCTCAGTAGTGCGAACGTGAGTGCTGGCATTATGGCCAGCACCAAGGATTAATCAGTGACCTCCACAGGTACAAGCATGAGTCTTTGCAACTTGGGCTGAAGAGACAGTCTGTCTAGAGAAGCCCTGTAACAGACTGACAAGCTTTGTGGATGGGGCAGAGAGGAGGATGCACGCCACACATTGAGCAGCGGGTGACTCACGCTTTCTGGCTCACGGAATTCGATCAGTTCGCTTTGTACTGGATTGCAGTGTCCCAGCGTTACCGTTTCTCGTTTGGGCATTAGCTGCTGCTGTTTACACCACAGAATGCTTTATTGTGGTTGCTACAGAACGTTTGCCATCTGTTTAACGTGGGACTGATAATGACCTCAAGCTGAACACAGATCCAGACCTTCTCTCTTAACGTAGCAGTTTCATAGAACTAAACCAATGTGTTTTTGATGGATGTGACTAATAGACAATTGGAGCTCAGAGGGGTCTAATGTAGAGGAACATCTGTAAAATCCTAAAATCCCATGTGCTGCTTTACAAGAGAGAGACAAGGTGGGTGAAGTCCAATTTTTTTTATTGGACCAACTTCAGAAGCTGTTACCTCACCCTTCTTGTCTCTAATATCCTGGGACCTACCCGGCTACAACCCCACTGTGTAGCGCTTTACAATAGAACACATTGTAGAAACGCAGAATGTCAGTGAAGCTTTGTGGGTGGTTTATTTCCATCCTGCCAATAGGATGCAGCATGTTAGTCATTTCATTATTGGTGCACAGGTATAATTGCATTTTACCAGGGCACAAAGGGGGCTGTCTATGTAATCCCAGTTTATACACACAGTTTATACACACGCCCAAGAGCGGTTTTTCAGAGGAGCTCAGCACATCCCCAGGTTTCAGTATTCCTCACTCAACTGCTCTGTTCCTCAGTTTCCCCACCTGGTGAGAATATGCTTAAGGTTGGCGGGTTGTCAGACATGTACCCAGAAGCCTTCTGATGCAAGACAAGACCAAGAAAGAAACCAACAGAACTCCACTGGCCATCACCTACAGTCCTCAGCTAAAACCTCTCCAACGCATCATCAGTGATCTACAACCCATCCTGGACAATGATCCCACACTTTCACAGGCCTTGGGTGGCAGGCCAGTCCTCGCCCACAGACAACCTGCCACCCTTAAGCATATTCTCACCAGCAACCACACACTGCACCATAGTAACTCTAACTCAGGAGCCAATCCATGCAACAAACCTCGATGCCAACTCTGCCCACATATCTACACCAGCGACACCATCACAGGACCTAACCAGATCAGCCACACCATCACCGGTTCATTTTCCTGCACGTCCACCAATGTAATATACGCCATCATATGCCAGCAATGCCCCTCTGCTATGTACATCGGCCAAACTGGACAGTCTCTACGGAAAAGGATAAATGGACACAAATCAGATATTAGGAATGGCAATATACAAAAACCTGTAGGAGAACACTTCAGCCTCCCTGGCCACACAATAGCAGATCTTAAGGTGGCCATCCTGCAGCAAAAAAACTTCAGGACCAGACTCCAAAGAGAAACCTCTGAGCTTCAGTTCATCTGCAAATTAGACACCATCAGCTCAGGATTAAACAAAGACTGTGAATGGCTAGCCAACTACAAAAGCTGTTTCTCCTCCCTTGGTGTTCACACCTCAACTGCTAGAAGAGGGCTTCACCGTCCCTGATTGAACTAACCTCGTTATCTCCAGACTGATTCTTGCCTGCATATTTATACCTGCCTCTGAAATTTCCACTACATGCATCTGACGAAGTGGGTATTCACCCACGAAAGCTCATGCTCCAATACGTCTGTTAGTCTATAGGTGCCACGGGACTCTTTGTCGCTTTTTACAGATCCAGACTAACATGGCTACCCCGCTGATAATTAATTAATGTAAGGACTTAACTGCAGTACATGAGGCCCTAGAAGGGCAAAGAATTATTATCTATTGTTTTAGCCAATTTTTCCTTCTAAATTAACTCTTTTCAATAGACTCCTTAAATATTTGTTTGCAGCATCCAAAGCAAAATGGCTTCACAGTAAAAGTTTTTTCGTCTTGCCACAGCTCTTATTTCCGCACCTTCCCCTTATGTTTCTCTGTCACAGACTTTGTCCAGTTACTTTAATCCAAAGCAAGATCTCAGTCCCATGCTGGAGCTAAGAACGAGACCTGTTCTTGCTAACACTCATATGCAGGCATCCAACCCAGGCTATGCGAGGCTTCTGCTGCTCACTGTGGTAATTCACATTGCAGCCTGACCAGGTTAGAGGAGTAACTTGTACTAGTTATTGGTCTATAAACGTGTGCATCTTATGGAATGGAAAGAAAGGCAAAAGCAGTTGGTGATAAAATGTTAATTATTCTCTGTAGAGAGGAAATTGGACCCTGATGTCCATGTTCAGCTAGTCAGCGATAAGCCACTATCTGTTAACAGCTGACGGTGACGGTGAAAACTCAGCCTATGTGATTTTGGGATGTGGCTGTCTCTGGCCAAAGGCCTGGGATCTTGTGTGCATGTTGGTTTATTTATATCGTGCATCCAGATGCACGCACAGAAAATGGGAAATGTGCCCAGACGGGAAAACCTATTTCCTCTGAAAACAAATGCCAGCCGTGGAGGGGTCTTGCTCCTCCTTCTCTGAAATGAACAGGTGGAGGTGCTTTCACTTCGTTTTCCATGTCAATTGTTAGTATTAGACGCCAAGCGAATGTGGCGTCTGCCCCCGTTGGGTATGGTACAGCGCCATGGGAGGGCTCTTTGTTGTATGAGTTATCTGAGCTGGATGGCATTGCCTGGGTTATCACACAGTGAGCGCAGCAGAGTGAGGCTTCTGCTGTCACTCCCCCAGGGTTTCCAGGAATACCAGGGAACAGTGCCGGTAATGACGTGACTGATTGCATTGACAGGCTGCAGTCAGAGCACCCGGCCTTCTCCTGCACAGGGGCCACGCTAGCCTTTTCTGCCACGAGAGCGCCTCTTCTCTGGAATTAGCATGCTGGTAATTAGAGCTGGTTGAGACTTTCTCCATTAAACGTCTTTTCGTTGGAAAACGCTGATTCGTCGAAAGCGAAACTTCCCGGGAATGGGTCGGTTTCGCTGACACTCTCCTTGGGAAGGTTTCTCGGGTCCAGGATGAGTTTTGGGAGAGAGGAGGAAGAAGGCGGGGGAGAGACTAGGGAGTGAGGGCTGGGGCTAAAGAAGACCCAGGCCAAAGTCTCTTATCTGCTTGATTCACACTAGGGACTGGAACCTGGTTTTCCCCATCCTAGATCGTTCCTCGCTCCCTCGCAGCTACTGGCTGTCCTGGGGTGGGTCTCTCCTCTCTCAATTTCCATGGAAAACTTTGGAAGATCTCAGGGTTTGTCCCAGTGCAGACCGGGAGCCAATGTCAAAGTCTTGAACGTTTTCATGGGATAGGAAATCTGTTTCCTGCCCATCTCCGCTGGGAACAGAGCTCGGCAGTGACTGGGGGTTATCAGCTGCAACAGCATGTCCTTTACATTATGGATGCTCTAGACAACCTGCACATAAAGATACTCAGTGACTATGGCCCAGCCCAGTGAAATCAGTCTCAATGGCCTGTCTCCCTGGACTTGTATGAAGGGGCAGCTGTGACCCCTAGGAACACCCCGGTGCTGGAAGGCCAGGGGGCTCCCTGGCATGTAGCAGTGTGTGTCAGTGGGCCTGACTAGCTTGGTGTAGTCCAACACGCTGTTGTCATCGTCTGTGGCTAAAAGGTGTCATGGAGGGTGTTGTATGCAAAGTGGCAACACGCTTCCGTGGCATATGTATGGGTGATATGTGAAACATTATAAATATATGCTGGAAAGATGCTCTTCAGACGTGTTTGGCAGGTAGAGCTTAAGTCATCCTGCCCTAGACAAAGGAATATGGCCCAGCCTACTTGGATGTGTCTCCCATGAGAGATAATGGAAGTGTGACGACAGGCAGGGCAGCAAACAGTGAGTGGGGGCGATAGCCACTTAGCCAGCATGGCGGCGGGAGACTGCTCCAATTAACTTGGTGTCAGCAACCTGGTGGCCATAGCAAGCTGAGCCGCAGGAGCGCTGCCTGACTTGGACAACAAAGAGAAAACTTTGAGGCTCTCTGCAGAGAGAAAAAGCCGTTTTGGCATCCATGGCCCGAGGAGACGAAGAAGCCCAGTGCTTTGTGCTGTGTGTGTCGCATCCTGGCTAAGGAGTGGCCAGCCATGCCAGAAGAACACTTGTGGGGAGGGTGACCAGATAGCAACTGTGAAAAAAATGGCACAGAGTGGGGGTAATAGGTGCCTATCTAAGAAAAAGTCCCCCAAAATGGGACTGTCCCTTTAAAAATGGGACATCTGGTCACCCTACCTGTGGGGAGGAATCTACTGTGTGCAAGCGACTGGTTTGTGACGTTAGGCTTTAGTCTTTCTTAGAAGAGTATTTTAGTTTTGTTTGTTTGTAGCCATTGTATCCCAATTCCTCCTACCTCGTGTCTCTTCAATCGCTGGTCTGTGTTACTAAACCTCATCTTGTTCTATTACACAGCCAGCTCGGTGCAGCGCTTCAAACTGGAGAGTACAAACCCCAGCCAAGCTCAGAGGCTGGTGCTGGCTCTTTAGAGGAGCAGCAAACGTGACAATGTTTGTGAATGCTGCAGGGCCGGGGGCTGAGCCCTGCAGAGAAGACAGCTTTGCGGAGACTTTGCGGAGACTTAGGCACCTATTACCCCCACTCTGTCAGGGCTAGAGGGGCTGGTGGGGTCACCCTGCCAGGCATACACAGGCTGGTGGAAGCCAGGGGCAGGGCATTGTGCTGTGCGCAACCTGCTCGCATCAGAGCTCTGAACCAACGCTGCACAGCACAGAAGCACCCAGGGCTACAGAGCAGGAGGTGACACCACCCCTTCCTGGCCTGGGTGAACCCCAAAGCGTCACAGCCACTTGAGACCCTTACCAGTAGAATCGCTTTGCTACAGTTCCTCACCTGGTTGTTTTAAAGGATTGGGCCTAGACTTTGCAGTTTGGAAATTTGAAATCAGAAACCTTTATTTTTTTAGAGGGTGGGTAAGGAAGGCCTTACAGATATGGGGCCTACTCCTGCATAGTTACTTTCAGCAAATTCAGTGTGAGTTCTGGGTGAGCAAGGAATGCAAGACTGGGCCCATGGAGAGGAAAACATTTCTTGAAGAGCCTGACACTGCAGCACTAATGGACCAATCAACTGTCGGACTTCAGTGATTTAATTTGAAATCATTTTATTTGGCTGGTGTCTGCCTTCATCCATGGAGCTTTTTCAGTTCCTTGTGGAAAAGAACAAAATATACAATCATCACTTGATTTATTTGCTGATCATCTTTCTTCAGAAATGTGTGCATTAAATAATGTGAGCAACAACAGTTAATTTGAATAAAACTGCATAATATATAAGTGCATATACATACACACATACAGTATGTATACTGTGTAGAGCATTAGCTAGCATACGCAATGCAGAAGGTTGTCTTTTCAGTAGTATTGGGAATGTGCATCATTTGGGTAAATCACAGTTATTTACGGAAGCATTTGAAAGGGCTACTAACAGGAAGTTTAGTCCCATCATTTAGGTTTTTATTTAAAAGAAGGAAAAAAAAAAGGTTTTACAAAACCTAGTAACGTAATAATGCTAGAACTGTCGTCACTGATCAGTATTTTTTAATTCAGTGACAACTGTTTTTAATTTCTTTGGATTTAAACGTTCCCCGCAGTGTTTACAACCCGAACAGTGCGGCCCGACGCCAGGGTCAGGGCCGGAACCTGACTAGAAACTTGTCTCCCACGTTTTTCAAGGCCGAGCAGAGTGGCGGGTGAACTACAAACGGTATCTGTGGTGAAAGGAGCATCGGTTTTAACACCTTAACCGGTTGCCAGGTAACACAGGTGAGGATATTTGTGTTTGAAAATGATGCACTTTACAACCTGCCAGTAAACCCGTAAATACTCACAGCATCATTTCAAATGTACAACCCCTTAGAGCCAGAGCCTGCAGTCCTTGCTCAGGGTGAACATCTGCCTCTCTCCCATCCTGTGTTGGGGGACCAATGCAGGGACTAGAGAGGCGGGAACCCTCTTCCACCGTATGGAACCAGGCAACTGCTCCGCGAGTGTTACTCTAGCAGTTGGGCTCTCATGGATTGTGGCGAGATCGGTGGCTCTGGGCAGTGTGTGGACCTGCTGGCCATCCCGCCGCCTCGCCCAGTCTCCCCCACGGAGCGTGATGCGATGGAGCCTCATTGCACAGTGCACAGGGGCATGTGGGGTCTCCCTTGTGTGGTTGTACTCACTGTGCTGTTCGGCTCGGCTGGAGTTTGGGCCTTATCTCTCCACGGGCAGGCACATTTCTTCTGGCGTCACTGGGGAACTTACCCCGAGTCAGAACTCGCCCTTCCTTTAGAATACACCCAACCTTTTCCCGCCCTACAGCCTCAATGAATCCCAGGGTGCTTTCATGCTTTACTGTCACCCATAACCTGGTCAAAATGTGACACACCACACGCCTCAGCCAACACGAGCCACTGACAGGGAGTTATAGATGCGCCCATGTTGATCTTGGCCCTCAGCTTAGCCAGGCCTGGCTAGATTTTTTTCATGCTATGGATTAAAAGGACTCGGTTGTTGCCAGTACTGCAGGTTTTCCTTTATGCAAGCGCTTAGCTCTTTTTGGTGGAATTCACTGCAGTGCAGGGAGCTGACATATGGTCCTGTGCTCTGCTTATGGTGAGTGATTAGCCTGGAGCGTAACTGGTGCAGGCTGTCTGCACTGGGGTGAATTTCACCCTTAGAGGAGTGATGTTAGTTTGTTTCATTTCTTGGCCATATTTAATTGAGACACCTTAACCAGTGCTGTAACCCCTGGGAGGAAAGCAATGTAGCCATCAGAAACCCGGCTCAGTTAGGTTTGGCTAATAACAATGTTAGTTAAGTATCAGAGGGGTAGCAGTGTTAGTCTGCATCTGTAAAAAGCAACAAAGAGTCCTGTGGCACCTTATAGACTAACAGATGTATTGGAGCATGAGCTTTCGGGGGTGAATACCCACTTCGTCAGATGCATGTACTGCACCTACCTGCATCTGACGAAGTGGGTATTCACCCCCGAAAGCTCATGCTCCAATACGTCTGTTAGTCTATAAGGTGCCACAGGACTCAATGTTAGTTAAGTTGATGCTACTTAGCAGGTGTAACACAGTGTTCTTCACAGCCATGTGTAAAATGGTCCCAACTGCTCCCCTTTTGTGTTGGTGAGAAATTTCTCTTTAAAAAACCAGAACACACTGATTGCCCAACAAGCTAACTGAAAAGCTGCATTTAGCAGACAGGATGGAGTAGCTATTGAATTGGCTCTATGCTGACCAGAGGCAACAGATTTTGGAAACAAACACTTGCTGCCAGAATAAGCAACAGTCTCTTGAACTAACAGAGCGTGGGGAGACCAGACAATGTGTTTGTGGGGCTGCTTTAACTTTTTAAGAAAGATGTGATGAATCCCCAGAGCTCATTGACTTTGCATGTGAATCTGCTGAGGCTCACACAGTGGATATTGTTTAATCATCTGATGCCTTTGTCACAGGCCATATCTGCTGACTGCTGCAATCAGACAGTCGGCATCCAAAGGCAGCCAACAGGTTATTTTACTCTTACATTTTAACGGTAAGAAGCCAAGATGGGCCCGAGCCAGAGAATTTTGCTCCAGATCGGAATGTCCCCAAAGTTCAGGCATGGGGGGACCTGAAGTTTGTTAGGAGTGCAGGAGTTCTGACAGCAAAGGCGCCACCTTCCATGGCTACACACGCTGGCCTCTGCCACCATGAACACTAGAAGACACTCTGCATTCATGGCAAATGAGCGTGGCCGCCCGCCCTTAGCAGGCCTCCAGGGGAGAAGGCTAACAATAGAGCATGACCAAGTATTGTGCAGTGATCCACATCTGCTCCTCAGTCACAAAAACTGGTGCAGGTCCCGGCTATGCTGTAGCACTAAGTCGAGCAGCTGCTAGGTCTGAGGGGCTTTATACTGACCCCCACCCTGCCTACACCAGCTCTCAAGCAATGCACCAGGAACGCGCTTTTCAGAGCTGTTAAAATAACAGGTGCCTAGCAGGTGGGCGGGGACCCAAAGCCCAACAATCTGGAGAGAAGAGTCAATGAGTCTGCTGCTCTGACTCTCTCGGTCTGAGCGTCTCTGGTCCAAAGGGACCGGCTGGCTGCGCAGGGTGCAGTTTGGTTACCACTAATGCTCAGAACTCCCAGTCTTTGGTTTAAGTGTCTAACATTAGCCTTAAACCCCGGGTGGCCTCTGTGGTGCAGCCCAATGTGCTACCTGCTATGTAGCTACATCCTAGTTCGTTACCAGATTTTCAGTGTAAGTGCAGGATCGACACCAGGAAAGAGCTGTCCCATCCTGTTTGGCAAGGCTGACTCAGTAACATGCAGATACAGGACTTGAGTTTCTCACAGTAGCTAAACAGGGGAGTACTGCGAGGACACATAGCTTCTCTAAGGCTCTCCCAGCTGGCCCCTGCGCGTCACCGAGGCCATTCCCAGCAATATGCAGGATCATCCCTTTAAGGTGTCACCTGCAGGTTTCTAGGAAGCCCTCCCAAGCTACAGCTGCTGTCTTGTAGAGTTCAGTATCAGCAGCCACACGGTCTGAGAGCATCTGGTATGATTACTTAGGAGGGTCTCCCAAACCTGTTGGAGAGCTGTCACTCCATAAATGCCTCTGTCTTGAGCATATGCTGTATCTCAAGGGGTTAACCAAGAGTTAATAGGGATGGATGTTAGCATGAACCCCCAAGTTGAGGGGAGAATGACATCATCTGCCTCACATCTCCTCATGTGTGTACTTCTACTGGTAAATACCGCAGCGTTACCATTTAAATACCCTGTCCTGGACGGGAAAGGCCTTTTATGCATTTCTACTGGAGCAAGCATTAGTAACAGTAAGTAGCCCCAAGGACATGGCTGTAAATGTCCACCACATACAACGATGTCAGTGTGTAGGTATTAGCGCCAGCTTGACATGTTCCTCCATTTAGGTTTGGCAGATGCTACACTACTTTCTCTTCCCCGGTTAGCGTTGATGTTCTTCTTAAGTTCTCTTTTACTTTAATAAATTCTGGTGCATGTTCTTCATGCTTCTCTTGTCCTCTCTCCAGCTAGATGAAAGAACAGTGAATGTTATTTGTATGCTAGAGAACAGAAGTGCAATCCATTCACTACACTGCTGCAGGTTTCATACTTAATTACTATTGGCCGGATTCTGTAGCTCTTACTCACACTGAGTAGCATCTTGTTCTGCTATTAGTCCTGTTGGTTTCAGTGGAGCTATTTACAGAGTAAGGTCCTACTTAATGTGAGTAAGGGTAGCACATCTGTCCCTACATAAATAAACAATGGATAATTATAAACTATTATTTTAATTTAGTTATTAGATCTGGAGCAGCTGAAGATTTCAATTGTATGTAGTTTGAGAAGCTAGACAGCAAAATCAGAATGAATTTCACTCAGTCGCCCGGGCTGGCAGCAGGTCTGAAGGGAGGACCCGGTTCCTGCCAGGCACAGGTGTATGGAACGCTGCAGAGCAGGCCTGGCTGGCAAACAAACATACTGTTTTGTGACAAATGTCACAGTGTTGCCATTAGGTTTCGTTCTACAGCAGAACAGACTGAGACTTTTCAAAGTTTTACACCCAGAAATTGAGAGTGAGAGAGACAGAGCCTAGCCAATACCCCAGTGGTTAGGGCCTGCACCTGGGATGTGAGAGGCTGCATCAGGCAGAGCAAGGACCGGAACCTGGCTCCACATGGCCTAGGTAATAACCTAACCGCTGGATTACTGGATATTCCTGGGTGGGTCTCCCTCTCTCTGAGTTTGGCCAGAAATTCCATCCTGGACCCGAGAAACCTTCCCAGCAAAAGCTTTGCCCATCCCAATACTTTCCCGGGGAAGGTTTGGGTTTTGAGTGATTGGCATTTTCTGGTGAAAAAATGTGATGTCAACAATTTCCAGCAGTCTCTGGGGGGGTGTTTGGCCAGAGGCTGCCCACTGGGGACAGGATGCTTTGGAGGGCCACTACTCAGCCACTGTAGCTCCACAGCACCACCTCGCACTCGGGGTAGGACTAAGGCCAGGGCTCAGCAAACCCTCTCTTTGGACTTGGCTCCATTTTAAGCACCTTCCAGCCCTTGTGTGGGGCACTTCATATAACAATGGGAATGATTTAAAATTCAGTTTCTACCTGATCCAGCCTCTGCTGTCGCTTCAGGAGCTCTTGTTCAAATGGAGACTGCAATTTCTTTGCCTCTTCTTCTTCCTTTTTCTGCCTGAGCAGCTGATTTCGCCGTCGGTGCTCAAGCACTCGCTGGAGCTCTGGCTTGCTCTCCACGCTCAAGCCTCTGTGAACAGAACGCAGAATATCTCTGAGCTGGAGCCCTTTCTGCCTTCAGCCCAGAATCTCACTGCCGTTCGATGTGTGCAGAGCCTGCTGGTTCAGAGAGCTGGGGCCCAGTCTTCAGATCCAAATAGGAACATTAAAGACCTGAGCCAAAGCCCATTGAGAGACTCCCAACCGTTTCAGTGGGCGTTGGATGAGGTTCTAAATGGCCCTTCCTCACCCAGCTGAATAGTGATGCAAGGCCTGGTGCCAAAATTGAACTACATCACGGTAAATAAAATGGAAACTCACTTATTCCTGGGGTGGAGCTTATCCACTCCCCGAAACTACATGCAAAACCCAAGCAATGTTCAAATGACATAATGAAGATTTTACACTTTAGCTATAGGTTAATGAAGTTTATTGGCTGGGATTTGTATCTGCTGTTAACCCATTAATGCATTAATAGGGGACGTGTAACATGCAGCGGTGCATACTGGAGTGCAGGGCATGCTGGGAAATGTATGCTGTTTACAGTGAGTGGCTGGGAGTCCTGGGCATAGAACGCTCGCCAGACCTGGTGCCCCTGGTCCATTGCCACCGTCAAGTTATATGAGTTGGGGGAAGTGGGACAGGCTGGAGTGTCCTTTCTCATTCATTTGTAGCTAATTCTAAAACAGGATCATGTGTAAGGCTGTGAGTCTGTCATGAAGGTTACGGATTCTGTGACTTTCTGGGACCTCCGTGATTTCTGTGGTGGCCAGTGCAGCTGGCTCCAGGCCTGTCCAAATATCTCAGGCAGCCCCTGGGCCAGCTGCACCGGCTGCTGCTGAGGCAGTCTCGGGCCACCGCCCCCTTCGTCCCCCAGCAGCACAAGCGGAGGTCTCTGCCACTGTGCCCCCCCATCCCAGCAGCAGCGGCCCCCCCTCTCCCCAGCACCTGTGGGGGTCCTGGGCCGGGCACCGCCGCCCATCCCCCCCAGCACCCGCAGGGGTCCTGGGCCAAGCGCTGCCCCCCCAGAGCATCTGAGGTGTCCCCGGTCCCCCCCTAGATCATCCATAGTGCTCCCAAGCCACTCCCTGCCCCAGAGCACCGGTGGCACCCCCAGGCCGCCCCCTGCCTTAGAACCCCCAAGATTTAGTCAGGAGTATATAGTCCAAGTCATGGACAGGTCACGGGCCGTGAATTTTTGTTTACTGCCTGTGACCTGTCCATGACTTTTACGAAAAATACCTGTGACTAAAACGTAGCCGTAATCATGTGTAACGTTATGGGCTGTTTAAGTGCCTGAGTTTTTTCGTTTTTACCAGCAGGGGGAGTGAGTGACAGCAATTAGCCCTGCAGTTTCTTTCCTCGCTGTGTCTGTCTAGCTGCTCTGCCACTCGCTTTATGGCTCTGCTGATTTTAGAGATGGAGCTAACATAGTGATGCGTATGGGCCTTTTGGCCAAAATAAAAGGCCCCTTCTGCTGAACGCAGACGTTTCTGTCAATAACTGAGGCAGTTTCATCCTTGGGATAATACAGCAGTGCGGGTCCGAGCAGCCGAGGTAGGCGACCTGATGGGCTCACTGGAAATGAGACATGTCCAGAGCTTTCACCTGTGTGTTAATGCATTGTGTACCTATTAAACTGCAGGTCTGAGGCACATTTTGTAAGACACAGGGTGTCATGCATTCTTCTGGAACAAGGATTTTCTTGGTCCCTTTTCAGTTCTTAGGGCTGGTCTACACTGGGGGGGGAGGGTCGATCTAAGATACACAACTTCAGCTACACTATTCGCGTAGCTGAAGTCGAAGTATCTTAGTTCGACTTACCTGGCCGTCCTCATGGCAGCAAGTCGACTGCCACGGCGCCCCCGTTGACTCCGCTTACTCCTCCTGCCAAGGTGGAGTACGGGCGTCGATTTGGGGATCGATTTATCGTGTCTAGACGAGACGTGATAAATTGATCCCCGATAGATCGATTACTACCCACCGATCTGGCGGGTAGTGTAGACGTGGCCTTAGACTCCACAAGACCTGGTGTGGGTGGAGCAGTGGCAGGGCGGGAAGGGGGACAACTGAAGTTTTGAGAAACCTAATTGGAGTTTAAAGAAAAGATGTCTGAGGTTCTCAAAAGAGTGAGCGAGCTCGTGGTCGTATAGGCTGCATTCTGGTGACATCTAGTGGGCTAAGTGGAAGTAACATAAGGCAGCAGGCCCAGAGCTCTACCATCAAATTGCAGCTCACCTTTGCATTGATCTGTGAAAAGTTTAGCTTAACGAAGTGCATTCTCTGCTCTGCTCCCAGCGCGGTGTGCGCTGGTGACCTGTCCAAGTCCACACTATCACCTGTAATGTCAGAGTCAAGTCCCTGTCCAGGTTGTGTCAATATCAATGACGCCAATTTGCTTTCGAAGGGCTTGATCGTTAGCTGATTAAATACCTTGATTTGTCTCTTATGATTACTGCCGTCACTTTCAATCAGTCTCGCTGCTGTTTATAACTAGCCGAGCAAATGGATATTATTATTATTTGATTACGTCAGATTTGCAAACAGTTCAGACGGTTAGGAAACATCCCACTGACAATCAGTAGAATTCGCTCCTTGCTCAAAGGGCTCTGTAGCGAACGTGCTTTTACCCAGCTGCTTTTGAAATCATCACGTTCGATGTTAGTGCAGGAGGGCTGATGCACTGTTGGGCCTGATTCTCTATTGCCACATTCCAGCTCTACGCTGCTGTAACTCCATCGGTTACAACATGGTTAAACTGAAGTAACACACTGGAGAATCAGGCCCATGAATGCTAGCTCAGGCTTTAACCTAGCAGCAGTCTGCTTGTAGGGAACCAGGTGTCAGCATTTTCCCAGTGTGCAGGATCTTGCACTGATATGATCTGTGCTGTCAATAAACAGAGCAGGCCACCTTCCAGGGCTCTCAAAGCAGCACTGCTCCCCAGCACAAAATCCACACCAAACACTCCAAGAGCAAGAAGGGCTGTAAATCATGGCATTGCCTGGTGGGCAGGGGGAGTAAGACAGGAGGGGGAGATGTTTGTGGGACACAAGACAAGACTCGAAGGGTTCGGCTAGCGGAGCGATCTGATTCTCAGAGGTGCTTAGCACCTGCAGCTCCCACTGCCTTCCGTTGGAGTGGCTGGTTCGCGCTCTGCAGCTCTGAAAAGCAGGCCCGGCGTTTAGGAACTCCCTAGTTTTTCCGAATGACCGAGCGATTCGTTTACAATCTGGGTCATAGCATAGCAGAGAGACGCTGCCTCCCACCGTAGCCTATTTCACACCTTTTGCTATTTGCGCATAACAGTAAAGGGCTTTACCACAAAAACCCAGCCTGCGGCTTTCTGAGGATTCACTCCTGAGCTGATGTGACACCAGAAACCAGTCTCTCTCGTCCAGCCCATGCAAAGGCAGCTAAAGAGGCGTTTGCGTCTTTGCCTCACCTTTTGTGGTTCATAAGCAGCTCTCTGTGGAGCTCTTGGTGGCTTTTCGAGGCTTTTACAGGATTTAGGAGCTTCTTAGGTTTGATGAGATCCGGGTTTCCATCTATGTAGTCTGGGTGAGACATGAAATTCCTAACCTCAGGTCGCTCCCTCTGTATTTCTGAATACATAGACGCTGGAAGAGAAAAGAGAAGGCTCAGTATCGACAGGAACACATTGAATTTGAGGTCAAAATCCAACAGGTACACTTTCCTTTCACCCCACCCCATCGTGTGTGTGTGTGTGTGTGTGTGTTTTAGTTGATGTATGTGCGTTTTAGTAGCCCCCGGTAGCCCCCAGTGAAGGGCCAGGACGCTTGGTGCTGTATAAACACAACAAAAAGAGGGTCCCTTCCCCAAAGAGTTTATAATCTAAGTAGCAAAGAGTAGCTCCAAAACTTCTGTTAGTCTTTAAGGTGCCACAGGACTCTCTGCTGCTTTTACAGATCCAGACTAACACGGCTACCCCTCTGATACTATAATCTAAGTGTGTGTGTGTGTGTGTGTGGGCACGCGTGTGGCTTGGTATGTGTGGGTGTGCATGGGTGTGCATATATGTACCCATGCAAAAAAACATGCTATTTGGAAAATCCCCATGATAGTGTGAATTTTATACAAATGAATTAGTCCACTTGTTAAACAGTGGCAGCCACTCAGTTCACTGGCTACAGCATTTAATGATAATTGATTGATTAATGCAACAAAGAGTCCTGTGGCACCTTATAGACTAACAGACGTATTGGAGCATGAGCTTTCGTGGGTGAATACCCACTTCGTCAGACACATGACATGATGCAAGGCACTGCATTTAGCCGTATGGAATGGAAATCTATTTTGATATGCGTCTGACGAAGTGGGTATTCACCCACGAAAGCTCATGCTCCAATACGTCTGTTAGTCTATAAGGTGCCACAGGACTCTCTGTTGCTTTTTACAGATCCAGACTAACACAGCTAACCCACTGATACTTGATTGATTAATGAAAGTCACTATGCTGTAATAGTTTATGACAATGAATAGGTCATAATGAAACAAAAGACAAACACTGGCCCAGATACTCCCGTGTGGTGCAGGTGCTTTGCACATTACTGCTAGTGCATCCAGACCCTAACGTGCTCAGATCCAGGTGGCCCCATGACGACAGGACATGACTCCATAAACTGCTCCAAAGAAATGGTGACAAATTGTATGAAATCTTCAACTTTCAGTGATCTCCTATTGGTCTACTGCTTTGTATCCAACCCTGTGCCCCACAGCGTCAATATTACAGTTCACACATATAACACTTTTGCACACGTTAATATGTCAAAACATGTGCTTGTGATGTTGTAATTGACAGTATTTTGGATGTCAAACAAGCCTGCTGATGTTGTCCAAGGTTCAGTAATGCTGTTTTTTTCTTTAAAATTTATACAAAATGACCAAAACCACAGACTGAGAGATTAAGTACGCGAACTTTCAAGTGTCTTTTAGTGCGGTGCACAGCCAGGCTGACGACGGTTGTGCCAGGCTGCATAAAGGCTGCATGCATGCAGGGACTGAAGTGGCCTGTACAGAGGAATTCACTCTTAATCACTCACTCACAACCACATGCCTGTACAGTTTGGATATTTACAAATCAGTGCAGCGTAACCTCAGGAAGCAGGTGCATGCAGGCAGCACCACATCAGGAACTGTCTCTCTTTTACATTTGGGTCCGGGGAACAGCTATAAAATCCATTTGAAAGCACAATCAATGGAACAAGGCCGGCTAGGGCGCTTCTTCCACAGTCAGTAAGTGTTCACCACACTTAAAGTGGGTTGCTAGCAAATAAAATAGTGTAAGAACAAATAGTGCTGAGGAAAATGACTCAGTTCTGAACAGTTTCCCATTGCATGTTAATGTGGCTAGAGCCTCAGCACTCTGGGAATGAAGAAAAACAAATCACAACCCATTACATCAGCGTAATTGGGGTGAAAAGTTCAGTACACATTTAAAGGCTGCTGGAATCCTGGGCCAATGATTTCTTATACCAAATTATTTTCCATTAGAATCATACATTACTATTGGCAGATGTGAAAGATGGCTGGGTGCAGCCGTTCAGTGACAGATGCCTGGCTGATTCATATACTTCTAGGGCCAGATCCTCAGCTGGTGAAAATCAGTGGAGCCCAGTGATTTGCAGAAGTGGGGGTGCGGGGGATTGGTCAGGCTACTTTTGGGTTTAATTTGTTTTGTTTCTTCCCTTTTCCAGAGGAAACAAGGGGAAGGACAAGAAAGCTAGGGGAGAAAATACCAAAACCCCAAGAGTTGTGAACCGGGGCTAGGAACAGGGTGTGAGCTAGCACAGGCCATCATTGCCTCTCCACCCGAAAGTCAGGGCCCACCCAAATTTCCACTCCTACCTAGGCCACTGGTGGAGCCTCCCGGACAGACGACAGGACACTGGGCTAGATGGACCTTTAGTCTGACTCAGTCTGGCCATTCTTATGTAAATCTTCATGCGTCCTTTGCCTGACAGTTCAGGGTGGAGAATAGAAAGAAAAGTGCCCGTGTTCCCTAAAACACGACTCAGGGCTTACCTGTGGGTTCAGGACCCAGGCATCTCTTCCATTGCACTCTACCAGCCGGGCACCCTATGGCCAAATGACCTGAAATGCCTCTAGTGGAGCTCAGCCAATGTTTTCAGGCCTGCAGGTAACTAATATCAAAGCCATAAGGCTATTCGCCCGCTTAGTCTCATCATGTAGAGGGTTTGTGTTGTAACCCAAGCTCCCTCTCTGCAGCACTGGGCCTGTTTTTGCAAGGTTCAGTCATATGTCAGTGGGATCTGGTCCCTTGTAACTGCAGCCAGTGGGAGGTGGGGGGGCGGTGCCTGCGGGCGAGAGCAGCTTCCGGGGTGCAGCGCAGAGTCAGGACAGGCCATGAGCCTGCCTTAGCCCCGCTGTGCCACTGACCAGGAGCTGCCTGAGGTAAACCTGCCCAACCCCGAGCCCCACCAAACCCAGAACCCCCTCCTGCACCCCAAATCCCTCAGCCCCCGCCCCCCAGCCCAGAGCCCCCTCCTGCACCCCAAATCCCTCAGCCCCACCCCAGGCTGGAGCCCTCCCGCACCCCAAATCCCTCAGCCCCCACCCCCAGGCTGGAGCCCCCTCCAGCACCCCAAATCCCTCAGCCCCCGCCCCCCAGCCCAGAGCCCCTCCTGCACTCCAAATTCCTCAGCCCCACCCCCAGCCTGGAGCCCCTCCTGCACCCCAAATCCCTCAGCCACCACCCCAGGCTGGAGCCCTCCTGCACCCCAAATCCCTCAGCCCCCACCCCCCAGCCCGGAGCCCCCTCCTGCACCCCAAACCGCTCAGCCCCCACCCCCAGGCTGGAGCCCCTCCTGCACCCCAAATCCTCAGCCCCCACCCCAGGCTGGAGCCCTCCTGCACCCCAAATCCCTCAGCCCCACCCCAGGCTGCAGCCTCCTGTACCCCAAATCCCTCAGCCCCCACCCCAGGCTGGAGCCCCTCCTGCACCCCAAATCCCTCAGCCCCACCCCAGGCTGCAGCCTCCTCCTGTACCCCAAATCCCTCAGCCCCAGCCCCACCCCAGAGCCTGCACCCCAGTTAGAGTCCTCACCCCTCCCGCACCCCAAATCCCTCAGCCCCACCCCCAGCCCGGAGCCTGCACCCTCAGTTAGAGTCCTGACCCCCTCCTGCACCCCAAATCCCTCAGCCCCCACCCCCAGCCCGGAGCCTGCACCCTCAGTTAGAGTCCTGATCCCCTCCTGCACCCCAAATCCCTCAGCCACCACCCCCAGGCTGGAGCCCTTCCTGCACCCCAAATCCTCAGCCCCCACCCCAGGCTGGAGCCCCTCCTGCACCCCAAACCCTCAGCCCCACCCCAGCCCAGAGCCCCTCCTGCACCCCAAATTCCTCAGCCCCACCCCCAGGCTGGAGCCCCCTCCTGCACCCCAAATCCCTCAGCCCCCACCCCCAGGCTGGAGCCACCTCCTGGACCCCAAATCCCGCAGCCCCACCCCAGCCCGGAGCCCTCCTGCACCCCAAACCGCTCAGCCCCACCCCAGGCTGGAGCCCTCCTGCACCCCAAATCCCTCAGCCCCACCCCAGGCTGGAGCCCTCCTGCACCCCAAATCCCTCAGCCCCACCCCAGGCTGCAGCCTCCTCCTGTACCCCAAATCCCTCAGCCCCCACCCCCAGGCTGGAGCCCCCTCCTGCACCCCAAATCCCTCAGCCCCCACCCCCAGGCTGCAGCCTCCTCCTGTACCCCAAATCCCTCAGCCCCCACCCCAGGCTGGAGCCCCTCCTGCATCCCAAACCCCTCATCCCCAGCCCCACCCCAGAGCCTGCACCCCAGTTAGAGTCCTCACCCTCCCGCACCCCAAATCCTCAGCCCCCACCCCAGCCCGGAGCCTGCACCTCAGTTAGAGTCTTGACCCCTCCTGCACCCCAAATCCCTCAGCCCCCACCCCAGCCCGGAGCCTGCACCCTCAGTTAGAGTCCTGATCCTCCTGCACCCCAAATCCCTCAGCCACCACCCCCAGGCTGGAGCCCCCACCAGCCCCCCAAAACCCTCAGCCCCCACCCCCAGGCTGGAGCCCCCACCGGCACCCCAAAACCCTCAGCCCCACCCCAGCCCAGAGCCCCCTCCTGCACCCCAAATTCCTCAGCCCCACCCCAGCCTGGAGCCCTCCTGCACCCCAAATCCTCAGCCACCACCCCAGGCTGGAGCCCTCCTGCACCCCAAATCCCTCAGCCCCACCCCCAGCCCGGAGCCCCTCCTGCACCCCAAACCCCTCAGCCCCCACCCCAGGCTGGAGCCCTCCTGCACCCCAAATCCCTCAGCCCCCACCCCAGGCTGGAGCCCTCCTGCACCCCAAATCCCTCAGCCCCCACCCCCAGGCTGGAGCCCCCTCCTGCACCCCAAATCCCTCAGCCCCCACCCCCTGCCTGGAGCCCCCGCCTGCACCCCAAATCCCTCATCCCCAGCCCCACCTCAGAGCCGGCACCCCCAGTTAGAGTCCTCACCCCCTCCCGTACCCCAAGCCCCTGCCCCAGCCCAGTGAAAGTGAGTGAGGGTGGGGGAGAGCGAGCCACTGAGGGAGGGGGGATGTAGTGAGTGGGGGTGGGGCCTCAGGGCAGGGGCGGGGCCAGTGTGTTTGGTTTTCTGCGATTAGAAAGTTGGTACCATACCAGCATCTGCACAGGCCATTGGCTGCTGTTCACATACGTTCCCTTTCCTCCTGGCTAGATGTTTGAGGCTTTCTAGGGAAGGCACTTTTCAGGGGGAAAAAGGCCAGAGGGCGTAGATCTGGGACAGGCCATGGACATTGGAGGGCGCTTGGTTTGGGCTCCGTGTGTGGCAGTTTTCTCCCCACCCACGCAGAGCTGTGAAAGGAGTGGAGGCCTCAGTCCATTTCCTAGCAGGCAGGAGACTCAGAGAAGCCACTGTACCACTTGGCACCCCAGAGGGCAGCTTCAGAGAGAGGTGAAGACAGGATAGCCCTGGAGCCTGACCGGCCTCTCCTGGGTACAGGGGCTCCCACAGGTCAGGCTGAAGCCTGCTGATGGAGCAGCAGGGGGGAGCTCTGGGTGCCTTGTCCGTACCTCAGACTGAAGCTCCTTGTCTTTATGCCAGACAAGCAGAGGACGGAAGTTTTTCATGGGACCCAATCTCAGAATCATTTACAAACAGACTTGGACGGCCACTATAGAAAGTGCTCCTCCTGTCTAGCTTGGAAAGAACACAAGAGAGAAGACCAAAGCAAAAGGCTTCGAACCCAGATGACAACCTGACACCTGCATTTCCTGGCCTTGTCGTAATTCTCTCGCCTTTCTGCCTGAGTGGCAGTTCCCTTTTGTATTCCGGGGTGAAACTGGAGGCACAGAGACACCTGGCATTCATGCGGCTCTGAGGGAGAAGGCACAGCCTTTGTTATTAGCCTGAGAAGCCTCATGTAACATTTCAGTCCTTGAGAGGAGCTGCCTTCACTTTGTTTTTCCAGAGAAAGGAACAGAGTATTGTGGCTGGAAAGCCCTGGGGTGGATTGGCCGCCTGCCTGGAGAGCTCCCAGAGCCGGTCAAGTGGCCGGTGCATCTACCTGAGCCAGACAGACCAGAGAGTGGCGTGGGGCTCTTGGGGCTGTCTCCATGAGACGTACAGGGAGAGCGGCTGCATGGCAGATACGGGGCCCTACGCCTGCTTGCCTCGATGGCTAAATGACCATTGACCATGTAAGTTAGAAATGGGCCAAACCCAAACCCTTCCAGCCATGCCCTACCCGGTGGGGTGAGGTTTGGGTAGCAGGGGGCCAGGTTCCCAGCCACCACCAGTTTTGGTTTTGCAGCACATAAACCAGCCCTGGTTTAGGCCCAAATCATCAGCTGGTTTAATCTGCAAAGCCCCATCAAACATGGAGCTGTGCGGACCTACCCCGGTGCGGGACTGGGCCCCTAATGTTTCCATTCATACCAATGCAGAGTCCAGCTGGGCATAATCAAGCTCTAGAGTCAGGCACCGTGAGATTTCTAAAGCCCTGGATGCCAGGAAATGGCTACGCCAGCTTTCTCTGCAGCAGATTCACGGGCTCACCTCCTGCTGTTACACTGCGTATCTCGGCAGCGTGCAAGTCAAACAGGGGAGAAATTGGGGTGAAATGGGAACCAAGACCTCAAACTGAAGAGGAAGTGGGGAATAAGAGGGGGAAAGCCATTTCCTTCTAAAGGAACAGGGTTAACACACCTAGGGATAGGAGTGGCGAAAGGAGGAGGTCCCTTTGTTAAATGTTTACTGGTCCAAGGTAATGCCTAGGCCCAAAGAGTAAGGGAGAAATTCTCTTCTCAGCGGCACAGAGTGCCTAGTCTCAGGGGCGCCTCTAGCTTTTTTGCCGCCCCAAGCATGGCAGTCAGGCTGCCTTTGGCGGCTTGCCTGCGGGAGGTTCCCGGTCCCGTGGATTTGGCGGCTTGCCTGTGGGAGGTCCGCTGGTCCTGCGGCTTCGGCATACCCGCTGACGAATTGCCACCGAATCCGTGGGACCGGCAAGCCGCTGAAGGCTGCCTGACTGCCGCCCTCTCAGGGACCGCCAGGGTGCCCCCCCCATGGCTTGCCGCTCCAGGCACGCGCTTGGAGCGCTGGTGCCTGGAGCCGCCGCTGCATATTCTGCAGCCTGACCTGAGCAGGTCTCACTGCTGAGCAGATCTTAAAGGAGAATCTTGCCTTAAATTTTGCATTTCAGACGACAGTCAAAGTCACTGCAGAACTTGAAACAGGCATGCCAACAAGTTAGGTAACTTTTAAGCAAATATTTACTCTGGTATCAATATAAAGGAAGTTTCTATAGCAACTTCTTGCTTCGCTTAGGTTTTGTTCTGTGTCTAGCACGCAGGATGCCTCGTTCAAGAAAAAAACAGTGAGCCTTTATCACATCACCTGTTTCAAAAGCAACGGGGAAGATCTGCTTAATGAGCAATATACAGATATCTAGTATTTGCACCGTCGTGTGTGACTAGGGAGACAAGATGTCCTGATTTTAAAGGGACAGTCACAATTTTTGGGTCTTTTTCTTATATAGGCTCCTATTACCCCCCACCCCCATCCCAATGTTTCACATTTGCTGTCTGGTCACCCTGTGTGTGACCCTGAATACCCAGCCTGGCCAGACGTTACAGGACACAGACTTTTCTTCTACTTAGGGGAGGAGCTTAGGTGACATTTCTCCCTCCTTATCTTGTCTGTTTGTATAGATCTAGGTTTTCATTCCTATCGAGTTTTACACATATTTTATTAGCAAGGGGCCCAAACCAGAACCTTTTATCTGAGCCCAAGTACTGCCCCAGACATGGGTTGTTACAATGCAATCCAGAGCCAGGGCCGGCTCCAGGCCCCAGCGGAGGAAGGGGTGGCATTCCGGCCATTCTTGGGGCGGCACAGTCTGGGCGGATTTTTTTTTTTTGCTTGGGGCAGCAAAAATGGTAGAGTCAGCCCTGTCCAGAGCTAAAATCCCCACCAGACTTGAGGACCCAAAGCTAGTCTCCTTTTTGGTCCACCTCTGCATTTTACAGGAGGGGGTTAATGACCATTCTGGCCAGCCCAATGTGGAGCACTGATTGCCTCCCCTTACAACATGGATGGGTAGAATGCTTTGGAAAAGCACTAGCTGGTGTTTGAAAAGCATGGCTTCTCTGGAGTGTTAGATAACTGCAAATGCATCCTCTGAAACTCTGCCACATCAGGAAAATTGTAGCTCCCCAGACTTGCATGCATACTTGTTAGTTTGATAGACGCTGCCTTTGAGACCCATGAAGCAAGACGTAGCTACAATGTCAGGTCTCTATCTAATTGCCAAGATCTATACTGAATTAATATCCCTGCACCCACCACAGACTGAGGTCTTTCAGCCGTGCAGTCCCCCCAGGCTGCTGTCTCTGACTGACATTACAGCATCAGTGGATAATTGTTTCTGGCTGTTTCGGGGCCCGTCAGAGGCCCGGTGTTCTGGAGACAGAACTGCATGTTTGCAAGGGTCACCAAAGTGCGGGAGGCCCCCACCTGGCCTGGGCAAAGAAGCAAAGGCCCAGGCTCTTCCTGCTGCTCTGCGTGCGTGTGTCTGTTTTCAGCCAGGGCTTCCAGACACACTTTAATAGCCAAGCCATTCCCAGCGTAGGCTGTTTTCAGTCCCAGCCTGATGTGTGCTATGGAACACACTGTCAATCACCTTTTGCTGGGGGCACTGAATGTGCTTTCAAACACTAGATTTAGAAAAGAAGAAACCTACAGTTGGATGGAATGATCCTCACTACAACTCCTCAATGGCAGCGCTGCTTGGAATGAAGGCAGTTTTGTGGAGACCTTCCCAATCTTCTGTTTTCATCCTCTCCTCCTGCCAGGCCCCATATGAACCTGGCTCTCCCTCTGACTGAGGAGGGATCTAAGCGTCCTCTATCAGTCCCATTCTGGGATTTAAATTCTGAGTTCCAAATGAGCTGTTACCATTCAAGGAAGAGATTTTGGAGTCATTGTGGATGATGGTTCTCTGGAAACATCCACTCCATGTGCAGCGGCGTCAAAAAAGCAAACAGAATGTTGGGAACCATTAAGAAAAGGATAGAAAATAAGACAGAAAATATCATATTGCCTCCATATAAATCCATGGTGCACCAAACTTTGAATACCATGTCCTGTTCTGGTTGTCCCATCTCGAAAAGGATATAACAGAACCGGAAAAGGTTCAGAGAAGGGCAGCAAAGATGATCCAGGGTATGGAATGGCTTATGTACGAGCAGAAACTAAAAAGATTAGGGCTGTTTAGCTTGGACTGCTAGGGGAGTATATGATAGCGGTCTATGAAATCATGAATGGAGTGGAAAAGTGAATAGAGACGTGTTATTTAACCTTTCCCACAATACGAAAAACAGGGGTCACCCAATGAAATTAATAGGTATCAGGTTTAATACAAACAAGAGGAAGTACTTTTTGACACAGCCCACAGTCAACCTGTGGAACTTATTGCCAGGGGATGTTGTGATGGCCAAAGTATAACTGGGTTAAAAAAAGAACTAGATAAGTTAATGGGGGATAGGTCCATCAATGGCTATTAGCCAAGCTGGTCAAGGATTCAACCCTATGCTCAGGCTGACCCTAAATCTCTGACTGCCAGGAGAGGAAGACAGAGTGGATCATTCCAACTGCCCTGTTCTGTACACTCCCCATGAAGCACCTGGAATTCGCCACTGTCGGAAGACAGAACATAAGAACATAACCATAAGAACATAAGAACGACCATATTGGGTCAGACCAAAGGTCCATCTAGCCCAGTATCCTGTCCTCCAACAGTGGCTAATGCCAGGTGCCCCAGAGGGAATGAACAGAACAGGGAATCATCCAGTGATCCATCCCCTGTCGCCCATTCCCAGCTTCTGGCAAACAGAGGCTAGGGACACATCCCTGCCCATCCTGGCTAATAGCCATAAATGGACCTGTCCTCCATGAACTTATCTATTTCTTTTTTTAACTCTGTTATAGTCTTGGCCTTCACAACATCCTCTGACAAAGAGTTCCACAGGCTGACTGTGTGTTGTGTGAAAAAATAATTCCTTTTGTTTGTTTTAAACCTACTGCCTATAAGAACATAAAACAGGATACTGGGCTAGATGGACCATTGGTGTGACCCAGTATGACCATTCTTATGTTCTTATTCTGAATACTATCCAGGCAGGAGTGATGGCTTCTGGAGTGCCATGATGCTCTCTCTTCCCCTGGGGGCTGGTCTCGCAGACACGAGCATCACTCTCTTTCAGGGCTAAGTTATATTTTCTGGACTGGGGTGGAAACCCAAACTCAGAGGGTGAATCGAGCTGTGAAGCCCATCCCTGTATCTCATTTGCTTCTGCTCTTTGGGTCACACTGATGTCATTTCCCTACGAGACAGGAGATACACGTCACAGAGAATATATTTGGGGTCCTTCTACTTATCTCTAACTAGAAAGGATTCACTCTGGAAATGCCCCATCTTGGAAAAATGGATCATTTTATGGCCTTGCACCATGACCACAGGACCATATATCCCCATAGCTGGCAGAGACTTGGGGTGCTGTTATTAAAGGGCTCTAGCTGCCTTGTCTACCGGTCTGGGTGCATGAGAATAAGCTCAAGGAATGTTAAGTGGCTTAGCTCCCCTCTAAAGGGAAGTGAAAGTCATCACTCAGTGGACAGGTGCCATGGCTGGTTACAGCTTGAGGCTGGGTCCAGCAGGTTTCTAAAGACAAAAGGGATTGGGGGGGGGGAATTACTAAAAACAAAAGCAAAGAAAGAAAGAAACCCAGGGCTATTAAGCTTCAGAAGCTTTATTTCTGGGCTGAGGCTCTGCCCCAGCACTCCCGGACCAGAGCTGTACTGGGGAGACCTGAGGACTCGGCGCCTAACTGCTTTTTATAGATTTTACTCTGAAATTCTTTCCCTTTTGCTGCTTGGCTGCCTGCTCCCTCCCTGACAGTCTCTCCTCGCCAGCATCACTCCGCCTGACTTGTGCTTCCCTTCTCAATTCCCCTTTAACATTGCCCCCTCCCCGTAGCTATAATCCTCTTCCCTCTGAACAACCCCCCCAAAAAGGAAAACAGGAAACCAACCCATGCACAACCTTCCCCCACTCTGCACAGGATTTACAAGCTGTCCCATTGTTCACTCTACTTGTATGGTAGGTCCCTTCCCTCCACCCTTTCTTTGGCTTCTCTATTTTGATTGTTGCTCTCCAGGGCAGAGACTGCCTCTCGCTCTGTGTTTGACAAATAGAACAATAGCCCCTCCCCTCATCTTGCTTATCATAATACACATAATAGGCCAACAATTCCCTGGCAGTGTTTATGAGCTCCACAGGCTCTTGGGCTTTGTGGCTGAAGCAGCACTATCCTTCACTGAGGCCTTCCGAAGTCAGCAGCCCTTTAGAAATCCTTTCTTGGCCAACCTTGCAATATTGTTGATATAGAACTCTCAACCAGCGACGCTCACAAGCTCTGCTGGCTTCGCTAACGAGTGGATTCCATTAACTGGGTGTCCGCTAGTCTGCTGCTTTTATTCCAACTTAGAAAATTTAAAAAGGGCTGAAGCTAGAAATGTCAAAGTTAGCTGGTTTGGTTGATCTCATTGACACTTAAATATCAATCACTATTTGAACAAAATAATTTCACAGATGTTTCAATGATTAGTGTTGCCAACTGGGGCATCCTTGACTAATGCAACCTTAACTGGGATGACCTTAACAAATGCCCCCTTAACCTGGAAATATACCATTATAAATAATTTCTATGTTTTCATAAAAATGTGTGGAAAAATTCTAATGCACACATGTAAAAAGTGCTGACTTTTGAAAGGTATAACTTTAACGCTATTGAGCTTTTCCTCTTCAGAGCACTTTGATTTTTAAGCTTCAGTGAGATCTACAAAACAAGCCAAGTTTGCAATTCCTAGTTTCCGATGGTTGAGTTATCTGAGTACTAATTTTCTGGCTAGAACATCTGAAGAAAAGGTTTTTGTTCATGACTGAATAATTGCAAAATGATTTCACTCAATCTTTCCAAAAAAGTTCACCTTTGAGCAGAGACCAAGCATGGAAAATTTCAGCCCCAAAAGAAGTTTTTAAAATAAACTAGGAACAACTGAAAAAGGGGGCTTAGATGAAAGTTAGAAAATATCTACAACAGGTGGTATCTGTTAAATACAATAGTCCTAGCTTAACTACAGGGGGTGCTGCTGTAGACATGTATACTTGGTATAGACAATAGTCAAGGGAAGCAAACAAACGTCTATTATCCCTCTTACAGGTTCTTGAAATACTGCTGCTGGATTTTCAGGGAGGACTGAATGTGCGTTGTAGTTCATTAGTTCATACTTCTATATGTTATGTGATTGCTTCAGGCCAAATTATATCAATAAAACGCTTTTCCTCCTCCTCCTTCTCTTTCTCTCTGTTTATAGGTGATTGGGACATAGGGCACCAGTGCAAAACTAGAGGCCTGAAGCATGATTCTGGGGTTGGGGTCAGGACGCACATGGAGGGAGCATTAATTTCCATAATCCTAGGAAACCCTGTTCCTGCTGGAGATTGGCCAGAAAGTCAAAACTTGACCAAGATTCCAGAAGCTTAGGTATAAATGTGGCTGTTCAGGGCTCTTAAAATCACTGGCTGAAGAGAGTGTTTTCCTGAATGGTGATCTATGAATACAGCTCTAGGAAGTAACCCATTGCTTATTTGCATATCCTATCTGTATTTTATTGTAATAAAAAAGAACAAATCTCAGTACAGTAATGGCAAAATAGCAAATGAGTGATGGTGGCTACTGAACTGGGTTGGTGTAGTATCAACACTTTTATAGTGTAGTGGGAGAATATGCATTGCATGAGTCATCTAAAAGCCACAACTCAGTATACTGTATTGCAATGTGGCTTTTCACAGCTAGTTGGAATGATTTTGTTGTTGCTCTGACACTATGAAATAACCTATATTATGCATTCAATATGCTCAGCTGCAGCACTGATGAGTTTATCGTCATTTTCAAGAATTTGCCATCACAGTGGTGTTCTAAACTCAATCAGCGTTTTATCTGCCAAAGCACAAATATTAAACACAACAGGTCTCCATGGCAACTCAAACTTGCACCAAGGTTCCAGTGCCCAAGCCAACTCCTTTTATAACTCTGGATCTGCTAAACTTAAAAAAAACCAGCCAACCAACCAAACAAAAAAACCCAAACCCCCAAATGCTGCATCCTGCAGAAATTATATTAAAAAAACATCTGTATGGAGCAATTTTTGATGGGATCTGGGAGAGATGTTTAAAAAAATAGCAACAGCTTTAATATCTTTTGAATAACAGATAGGTTAAGGCAGGGAGGAAATTAAGTATGAAGCAGATATTTAAGGCTATATTCAAAGACACACAAAGAACTTGCTGTTAGCTTTAAAAAACCCACCTTCGTTACAATTAGAAATAGCCGACTTGGCCTTTTCTTGTACTGTGATACCATTGCACTTGCTAATTCATTTAGAAGTTCAGTCTCCTTTGTTGCATAGAGGGAAAAAAGGATCTGGCAAAGGCCATTTAAAATTCACTGGGTGGATGGAAAATTCTGCAGCATTCTGAATGCCTTCTGCTCCCAAAGATGTTTGAAGTGTGATGCTTTGCCAAACGGCTACAAATGTACAGTTCCCCAACCCGTGGAAATCTGGCTCTAACATGGCCAGAGCGTGGAAAGAGTTTGGGAAATCTCAGCTAAGTCTGTATTCATACACCAAAGGGCTGACGCTGGCTAACCTGGCGAGCTGCTCAAATGAAGCTCTTTCTTTCAAGCTAGTACCACAGTTTGCAGTAGTGCTGGCAGGCCTTGACTGGGCACCACCCAGCAAATGTCTGTGCCACAGAAATGACACTGTGCATTTGGGTGAAATGGAACAAGGTCATCATTCACATTGCCACAGTTAGGGCTGCATCAGCTGTGTCAGCAGTGCTCCCTGATTTTAAGGAGTCTATAACCTGGCTGCCAAAATTCACCCCGGCTTAAACAAGAATCAGAACTTAGTGATATACCTATAGCTGTACCGTTTGTGCTGGAGGCTGGAATTTGACAGTTGCACCTCCAGAGGCCCCAATTTAGCAAAGCACACACCTGACCTGAACACTGAAGTCAAAGGTGCACTACAACGCGTGGAGATGGAGGAAGAAGGTCACGTTTCAGAAGGGACCCGGTTTGGTATGTCACTGTTAGGATATAGATATTCAGGCCTGTCTGCAAAGGCTTATACTTTAAGAATGTAGGTGTATTCTTATCACTTAGCTAGTTACAGAGGTATAAAAGAAAGAATCAAAGATCACTGTCTGTGGAATGGCCTTCTCTTACTGTGACAGGCTAAGGCCGTCAGCTAAGATGTAGTTAGGCAGCCATAAGCTGGGAAGTGTATGGTCACATCCTCACATTCCAAACTAGTCCCATTGAAATAAGGTGCTATTGGGCTGTTAGGAATACAATCCTGTCCTGATATTCTATCACCTCCAGAGAAAGAGAAGAGCCTAGAAGATGCAAAAGGAAACTTAGTTTGATAGCATCCTGTCTGCAAGAACTCACTTATCAATAGACACAGCTGGAAAACTCTTATGTCTGTATAGATATAGTTGTGAAATCCTCACTTCTGTATTGTTTTGTATGTTTATTTGCATGGTCTCTGTCTGGTTCTGTGATTGTTTCTGTCTGCTGTCTAATTAATTTTGTTGGGTGTAAACCAATGAAGGTGGTGGGATATAATTGGTTAAATAACCATGTTACAGTATGTTAGGGTTGGTTAGTTACATTTCAGTAAAGTGATTGGTTAAGGTCTAGCTAAGCAAAACTCAGGTTTTACTATAGAGTCTGCAGTCAATCAGAAAGGGGTGGGGGAAATGGGAACAGGGGATGGGGGAATTGGGATCATGTTTTGCTAAAGGGGGAATGGGAACAGGGGATGGGAACAGCAAATGCTCACTTGCAGCTGGTCAGTCCGAATTCCACAAGGAAATTTAAGGCATGAACCTAGAGCGCCTTCAGTATCACATAAAAATAAATGGCATCCACATTGACAATACCATGGACCACAAGGGCCCTGTTACAGGCTCGTATTTCAGTATCCACCTATTACAAATCCCTAAATCTTAATGGAAAGAGTCCCTGTTGACTGAAGGAGCCACCTGATATCTCAAAATCCACACACTAAG
The DNA here is from genome assembly GCF_016161935.1 of Mauremys reevesii. Lineage (NCBI taxonomy): Eukaryota > Metazoa > Chordata > Testudines > Geoemydidae > Mauremys > Mauremys reevesii. The sequence goes on along the minus strand of NC_052629.1, from coordinate 124,274,514 downwards.
TGCTAGAAGTTCCACCTTATCACTGTATAACATAAAGGTTCCCAGGGAGATGCCAGGACAAAGCATAAGACTATAGTTTCAAGAGAGCCTTTGTGATGAATTAGGAACTTTAAAAACCCTGCACATTTTCTGAAGAAAAGACGTATTTTCCAGAAGTTTTACTGTGTGCATTTCAAACAGCAAGACCCAGAACTTCTGCTTCCTGCAGGTCCTTGACAACGCAACTGGCACTAGTCCACTGAGGCAATTTGCAGGGGGTCTCAGATCAGTGCGGGAAGGCAATCTCTGGATCTGATCTGAAGGTGATTGTAATCAATGGGGGAATTTCCACTGACTGCAGTGGACTTTGAGTCTGGCTCTATATATGGTGCGAGATGTGGTGCGATGACACTATATATTATGCCATATGCATGTCCTAAAGAATGAATTAAGGCAAATGAATTGTAAGCAAGACATGAGGAGTAATTCTTCCGCTCTACTCTGCGCTGATTAGACCTCAGCTGGAGTATTGTGTCCAGTTCTGGGCACCGCATTTCAAGAAAGATGTGGACAAATTGGAGAAAGTCCAGAGAAGAGCAACAAAAATGATTAAAGGTCTAGAAAACATGACCTATGAGGGAAGATTGAAAAAATTGGGCTTGTTTAGTCTGGAAAAGAGAAGACTGAGAGGGGACATGATAGCAGTTTCCAAGTACATAAAAGGTTGTTACAAGAAGAAGGGAGAAAAATTGTTCTTCTTAACCTCTGAGGATAGGACAAGAAGCAATGGGCTTAAATTGCAGCAAGGGAGTTTAGGTTGGACATTAGGAAAAACTTCCTAACTGTCAGGGTGGTTAAGCACTGGAATAAATGGCCTAGGGAGGTTGTGGAATCTCTATCCTTGGAGATTTTTAGGAGCAGGTTAGACAAACATCTGTCAGGGATGGTCTAGATAATACTTAGTCCTGCCATGAGGGCAGGGGACTGGACTAGATGACTTCTCGAGGTCCCTTCCAGTTCTATGACTCTACGATTCTATGATTATCCTTCAGTTTGAATTTCTTGCCTCTTGGGAATTTATATCATAACCCTGCAGTTATTTAGATGATTCTTTTGCTACTTTACTGAAAAGGGAGAAGATTGGACATATTGAGGTGCAGGCTGTTCTGTATCCCAACATCCCGTACTGAAAGTCATACAAAGACATAAAAGCTACAGTAACAAATCAACAGGAGCCTCTTTGTTATGCTTTTAGCCTGAGGTTACACTGGAGAAGTCAAGGGAGTTTTGAATCCTTCTACAGTCCCTTTGACCCACACTGCACAAGTAACGGTCACATGTCTCAGATCTCTGGAGCAGCCTTAGGTAACGTTTCCAACCATATCAAGGGAATCCAGAGATCGGTTGTTCTGTTTCCCAACATTGCTGACACGCACAATGACTTTGGTATAATCTGATGCTGTGGGAAAGGGACAGATATTTGTTTTGACTTTTGTTCCACAAACACAAAGGAAACGTTAATCTGTCATGAGTTTCTGTTTGCTAGAGTTCTCCTTGCTTTATAATTCCCATAGTAAGGTCTTTGGGCAGTTCTACAGAGGAAATTGTCACAGCTCCTCTGAAGTCAGTGATGCTATGCCAGGATCTGCCCTTACATGTTTACAGAGCAGAGTTAGATTTGCGAAAGGATCCTGACCAGAGAGACACAATCTACTTGCTCCAGACACAGTTCCTCCTGGACATTACTCTGAAGACACAGACCAATAAAGCCGCCACATACTGGTCCCTGTTTTGTCACAGTTATGAGCAGCACAGCTAGTATTCTTTAGCCAGTGGGAATATGTGTCTTGCATGAAATTAATAAGAACCTAGCTTCCAAATCAGAAGCATTTTGAATGCTGACCTGGCCTGATCCTCTTGAATTCTCCGAACCCCAGGAAAATGAACTGATTTGGAAAGTTTTGTTCAGTAGATTAAGAAAAGAGCCCAATGCAGAGCTGTCTTGTTTATATGATCAAAAGTGAATGTATCCTAGAATCTACCAGCGATTCAGTGGTGTTTAGAAATCCCTTAGACAGATGCTTTTAAAGGATCAAAAGCTACAGTACATGATTCAGAGCAGTAACCATGTTGAGTCTCTTTATTAACAAAGATCATTTTGGGGACAAAACAACTTGATTCCCTTACATTAGCTTATGGCACCTAAGAGACTAATTTATTTGGGCATAAACTTTCATGGGCTAAAACCCACTTCATCAGATGCATGCAGTGGAAAATACAGTAGGAAGATATATATACACAGAGAACATGTACAAATGGGTGTTGCCATGCCAGCTATAATGATACTAATCGATTAAGGTCGGCTATTATCAGCAGGAGAAAAAAAAACTTTTGTAGTGATACCTTATATTAGCTTAGTGTCTGCCGTGGTGATGGACATTGCAATTAGACTAACAGAAAGCCCTATGATTGGCAGATGCTAATTATCATAACTGTCAGAGCATCATTGGCATCATCATTATGATTTTCTGAACTGTCTGGGTTCTTAGTGCTTAGGCAGCTTCTGGAATTTGCTGTGCATGTCTGCATGCCAGGCAGGGGTACCAGGGTATAACTACAGACCTGGCAGACATTCCCCTCCTCATCACTCACCCTTGGGTTGGGCAGTCACATCTCTGAGGAGCAACAGGGCATGCTCCAAAAGGAAGGCAAAAATCCTTTGTCCATGTTTAATCTATAGTTTTAAATAATTAACCAAGCCTAATTCTGGTCATTATAATGCAATAGGGAACTGTAACCTGATGTGATCACCCTGGGAAATGATTCCTAACTCTCTGAATGAGAGCGGCAAATGCACACATTGCAGGTTCTCTAAGTCTTGATCAAGACTAAAATTCAGGGACAAAACAAAGAACAAAGGGCACAATGTCAGGAGGAGAAAGAAAACACGGATGGCATTACTAATGCAATAAGTTGGTTTTTATGGGAAGGAAAGGTTGGTTTTTTTTACAGTTAAGATCCATGTGATTTCAGACCAGGTGCAGTGCGTGAATCTCTGTGCGATATGTCACTCTGGGTGTGGAAAGAAACTGTTCTCCACTAGTTTATTAAGCTCATCTCTTGGCAAAGGCAATCTCTCTAGGGACTGCTCGCAGAATAAGGTTCTTCTCACCATGAATAAGGGTGGAAGAAAATGGCCTTTTGTGGTACAAACTGTTGCTGGGGGAAAGCAAAGAAACCTTGACAGCAGTATCTGCTCACGTTTTTATACAGCGGCCACAGTACCTATTGTCACCTGGATTTTGAACTGTGTACCTGATGCCGGGTTCAGGGATAAAGAACATACAGGGCACATTTCAGAGTGTCCCGCTCAGCACAGGGCTGGTGGCTTCCCTGTCTTACTTATTAGCTCTGACATGGTGGCCCCACGGCGATGTATTCATAAATTAGAGACTGAAAAGAGGGCTGGGTTGCCTAGTCCTTCCCTGGTGCCAGTGCAGGCCTGTTTCCTGCAACATATTTTGTACCGCGCTCTGCCAAATCTCTCTAACCTGATATAATGTTCTATGAATTTCGTGCTGGTGAAGGGTACCACTGGGGAATGGAGATCTCTGTTCACCCACAGAGCAAGTGCAGCACAGACAGCATTAGCGTGAGCTTTCCGGAGGGTCTCCAGAAGTGTCAGCTTTGGGAGGTGGGTGCCCATCCACGGGCAGGACACCACACCCTTCACTTCCATGTAGGTCAACAGCTCTCAGCTGGTAACATCTTTGGGTTACCACTGATCTAAGCTAGATTGATCCAGCAACCTGTTGTGAAGGGCAAAGACTCTACAGCACATTACCAAGCTCCTGAGCCATCCAGCCCCTCCTGCAGCCTGCCATTTTGGATCTGTAAATAGTCAGTGGCATTACTCTGGATTTACACCAGTGCTACGTCCCCAAACAGCTGTGCAAGGAGTAACACGCTCTCTCATGGCATCTAGGTGCTGGTACTCACTAATATTCCCATGTACCCACCCCTCCCAACTCTTAGTGCCATTCTTGAAAATATGGGGACAAATTCTGCTGTCATCTACACTGTTGCATATTAAGTTCAAAGAAACTCAAAAGTAATGGAGTCCCTCTAGATTTACACCGGTGTAACTTAGCATGGTCCAGTGCCTACTGAGAACCAGCTGCTAGCATTGTCTACTGAGAACATAAGCTGCCAGTATAGATACCTTCAAAAGGTGTTCAAATCCAAAAGGGTTGGACGTGACATCTGGGACTGCTCCAATCCTGCTCACTAGCTAATTTCTCAAGAACATAAGAATGGCCACACTGGGTCAAACCAAAGGTCCATTTAGCCCAGTGTCCTGGCTGCTGACAGTGTCTAATGCCAGGTGTCCCAGAGGGAATGAACAGAACAGGGACTCACCAAATCTTCCAAGTGAAACAAACAGTGGCTTATTTTTCAACAAACCAAGTTATAAGGTGTTTACAATTCATGCAAATTTGACTGTGTTTCAGCTAAGCTTGAAACTGCTTATAAAGTTATCCTGGCAGCCAAATCCCTGCTGTGGTGGCAGCAGGTGAAATCTGGTAAATTAGTTAACAATTGAGTTTAAAATTTCTCAGATTGTGACAGTTAAATGCACATAACAGTTCTTGGATTCCTGCCTTGATTAACAATTAACAAGCTGTCTCAGTGAAATGCCTTTCGCTCCACACTTATAAAAACATGCCATGGTATTCTATGGCAGTGGTCAAAACTATAATGTGACTGCAGGGTTTTGTGTCATTACTATTGAAATTTTTCATGGGCATAGAAGAATTCTCTCTCTAACGTACATATTGCTAATTACTGCCAGCTTAGTTATTTTTGTTAAGAAGTGACAGATGCCTAGAAATCCGACATTCACTACTAATATATCATCACATATTTGCTCTCTGCTTTTGGCATACTCATGATAAAAAGATCCCATTGTCCCAATCACCAGAAAACGTTTTTAGGTAGCCCAAAGATATTTAAGAGAACACAGAGAAAAATCTCCCAAGTTAAACAGCAGAGATTTCATTAGCACACATTTTTCCAGCATAATTCCCTTCCAAACAGAACATTTGAATTACAGCACAGGGTTGCTCACAGTATACCCAGCAGCCTATGGGTCCGTTCGGAGAGGCAGAAGAAGCCTATGAACTACAGAAGGTTTAAAGGAAAGAGATCTCAAAAGAGTTACAGGACTTAAAACGAGCTGTAAAATAGTCCCTTAAATAAACACAGATGTGCTGCAGAGTATCCCTATTAGGGAAACTCAGAGACAGCACAGATCCAGGAGGGTTCATAAAATACTTCACCTTTGCTATTGTCAAATCCAACGCAGGGGAAGAGCAGGCAGAAGGTCAAATGGAAATTTCAAGTTCATCAAATTTCTGGTTCTGCCTGGGAGGGCACCTGGGAGACTTTTGCCAGAGACACCTGTGCTTACCTGATTTGACCAGCATTGCTCTGTACAGTCCAGTAGCTCCAGGTGGTATCCTCACCTGGTCCTCCACGCTCTGAGACATGAGAGCCAGGTCTCTGAGCTTCTCAGGATTGTGTAGTCTGAGTTAGCTTCTCCTCAGTGCTGTGCAGGTCTAAGTGTGCATGACTTTTTGGCTCTGTACTGCTAAACTCTCTCACTTCTGTAAGATCTTTTCAGAGGGAGTGAGAATAAACAGTCACGTGATCTGCGCTTGCTGCATAGCTGCTGCCCTCCCCTGCTGACAAGCACATTCTGCACTAACAAAACCATCCCGCTCGGCTCCTGTGATATTACATTACTGTTGTGTGAGGGGAGCCGCCCACACCTTAGGGGAGCATTATTAACTCCTCTGCACTAGTGTGGCAGCTCCACTCAGAAATGACTTATTTGCTGGTAATTGCTCCGCTTGGGGGACATTCTTCCCAAAGCAAGTGCTAGCTCAATGCTCAGGAACAAGTTGATTCTTTCCTTGGGAGGAAAACAGCTTCACGTGTGACAGATGATTGGAACAACCATTTAGGCAAGAACATTCACAGCAACCCCCAGAGCTGACAGAGGCGTCAGAATCACTGCCCAGGTTCCAGCAGCGATTCCTGCCCTGAAAGCTGCATTGCACACGCAGACAGAGACAGCCAGACTGTCCAAAGATGGGCCCACACTCCCCACCACCCGGGATAATCCACTGCAACATGAATCTGGGGCAACGGTGTTACTGTTCGAGTGATTATTGCTCCTACTCTGGTGGTGCCCAAATCGTGCTAGATTGTGAGTCTGTAGGAAAAGGCAGTCCCTGCCCCTGCAAGCTTACAGTCTACAAGACAAAAAGGTACAAGTGTCACAATCCGCAGCAACATAGAGGTACCGACCCCATGATTATGAGCAGGGATCGAACCCGGGACCGTTGGCACCTAAACCACAAGCTCCTCCAACTTGCAGGAAATAAAAACTCTCTGAACTGGGAGAAAATAGGAGGCTGTGTGGTCGCTTAGCCCAGACACGCATGTTCACATGCTCCACATGAGTGTATCACACAGACAAAAGGATCAGGGTCATACCAGGCATGCAGCCTGTTAACAGAGAGGGGGCGGGGCAAGGGCACGAGGGGATGAGTTCACAGGAGCATGGGGGTACAGAACAGGAAGGGAACAGGATCATGGAGGGGGAAGAGAAGGGAAGGGAGGAAGGGGAGAGTAGCATGACGAGTGGGGGGGGGGGTGGACTGAGGCTGCCACGGGTGGGACTGTGAGGGTGGGGAAGGAGGAGGTTTGGATAAACTGCTTATCAGCAAGGAACTTGCATTGGTGCCCGCATCTCTGGGCTCTTAGGGGGCATCTCCCCATCCCCCAAAGGGCCTCACCCTCTTCAGCAGATTCATGGGGGGGGCACTATATCCCAAGCTCCACGATTTAGTGGGATTTTGGACTCAGTATCAGCAGGGGCCACAAACACGTATCGGTGAGAGGGATGTGGGGGGCGAGAAACTTTCCGCCCTGAGAAGGGTTCCTTTTGGGGTTTGGATGACAGTTCAGGCTGTGGGGGGTGAGAGGGCCCCTCTGCTAGCCCTCTGCAAGACAACCCACCCAGCTGTCCCTCCGAGCTCCTCTCTGGCGCCCTACGATCGCTGTGTTTCAATCGCAGCAGAGCTGTCATCTTTAGGGGATTTTACCACCTGGAACGAAACAGGGGAGCCAGGCAGAGTTACCCTGCTGTGGGCAGCCATTTTGTTGGCTGCCCTGTGTGACCCTGGCAGTGTGGGCGCCTAATGGGAAGCTGCATGTGGATTTCCTGCTGGCTGTAATCTTGACTTACTAACGATCGAGCTGACGCGGCAGCCTGCTCGGGACGGGGAGCGGCAGAGGGGCCGTGCTGTAGCTGCGGTTCTCAGGGCTGGGCTGGCTGGCTCAACCCGAATTCCTCCAGGGATTCGGGGGGAGCTCTGCTACCTTTTACAAGGTGTCATGCACACGCCCTGCCTCACCCACTCAACTACACTGGCTAGCGCAGATAAGGAACAAGACCATGGGCCCTGGGAACCAGGCCACAGTCTAGCTGCACCGATGGCATTAGACTGGCATATTCCTTGGGCTCCCTACTGAGGCTGTGGCAGGTTCCTCTGCAGAGGAGAGGGTTTCCTGCACCCTCTCCCCCACTTCTGCTGCTGCACAGAACCAGTCAGATGTTCCTATATTAAATATTGTGTTTCAGTAACACTCCTCCTGCCTGAGTGAGGACCAGGATTGTGGCTGGCTGGAACCCACGTTCTGAGTTCCCTCCACTGGCCCCCCAGCCTGGCAGTGTTTGCTAGCGGGGGGGGGGGGGTAGCCCCAGGAACACCAATTGTGCAGAACAATGGACGTTGCCCTGTTTGTGGTTGGAAGCACCCCGTTGCTTGGCTGAGCAGAACGTGCCATTCCCACCCCGGTGTGGCTCACCCCAGACACTCACCTGAGCCGTTGACAACATGCTTCCCACTTCCGTTAGGAAACGTGGGCTGAAGAGAATATTCTTTCTGTGAAAGAGAAGAGAGAGAAATGCGAGAGGTGACCTTTCTGTGTGCTCGAGGGGCCTGTCTCCATCGCGTCAGTCTGAGCCACCTCACGCACGCGACGAGCGCCAGTACCTCACACTCACAGCTTGCACCTCACACTCTCTCACCTCAGGCTGCTCCCCCCAGCAGAGACGGAGAGGGACTTGGCCATCTTCTCAGCCAACCCAGGCATTAGGAAGGAGGAAGACTAACGTAGCAAGGAGCTATCACCTCCATTAGCCACCCTAGAGTCCAATTCATCACCTCTGCCGTATGCCTTAGCTTCACTGGCCTAGGCCCTCAATTCATCATCAGTGGAAAGAGTCTGGCAATGGACTTGTCAATGGACTTTGAAGACAGTAGGGCCCCAGAGGGCAGGGGCATGAGTTTTCTCCTAAGCCAGGGGCCGGCAGCCTTTCAGCAGTGCTGTGCCGAGTCTCTGATGTAAGGTTCCGCGTGCCAGTCATACATTTTAACGTTTTAGAAGGTCTCTTTCTATAAGTCTATAATATCTAACTAAACTATTGTTATATGTAAAGTAAATAAGGTTTTTTTAAATGTTTAAGAAATTTCATTTAAAATTAAATTAAAATGCAGAGCCCCCAGGACCGGTGGCCAGGACCCGGGCAGTGTGAGTGCCACTGAGAATCAGCTTGCGTGCCGCCTTCGGCACCCGTGCCATAGGTTGCTGTCCTCAGGCTAGTCACCTCCATGATACAGCAGCACTTTGCTCAGGGTTATTTACAGAAATCTCTGGCTCTCTGGTTAAACTGCATACAGAGTGACGGCCCAAATGGAATTCTTTGCCCTCAGAATGGGCCTTCACGTTTCTCTTGGAGTCTCCTATCAGTCCCTTTACCCTGGCCACACTCAGGGTCCTAATGCACACAACTAGCTTTCTGTCCAAGAAGGGATTGGGGCAGCTCTCTCCATATTGCTCTTGAACTAGCGAGTGGCTTTTGGGCATCTCTGCATCAGCAAGTTCACGGGGGCCATGTTAAGGGGAACAGAGCAGGATTTAAACTTGCCTTCAGCTCCAAGTGCCTTATTGCTAGGGGAGATGTGGGCCCATGAGGAAGCCTGTATCAGCTCAGCATCAGATAACATTAGATAACTGGTTAAAAATAGAAGAAATGAAATGCTCAAAACTCTTGAAATGCTGCTCTGTGTCTGATACACTCTCACAGCCTCCCATGCCCATGTGTAAGGCTCCCACTCTCAAACTCCTCCCTGCTGTGCAGCCTGATTACTCTCTTCTGTACCTGTGTAGGGGTGCACAGGCTCTGTACTGTGATGGAGGAGTCTTTCTGAGAGTAAAGAACTTCAGTGAAGCCAAAGAGGGCCTTGGAGTTTCACATCAAACCTGCTTTCCTAAGAGTTACTTGAGCTACGATTCATTTTGGCATCTAAATTAGTAAACAATTTCAACCTGTGCTCTTAAGTTTTCGGGGCTAACAAAAAGCCTTTGTATTTCTCCACGGCTCCCTGAAGGTTACTGTGCCAGTGCAGCTGGTTGCTAGGTGATACTTATCTGGAGCGGCTCCTTCGGACAATGCGTTTCATGGTTTGCAAATTCGCCCAATATTCCTGGCGAAGCTGAAATTCCTCTACTTGATACCCTGAGACAATGAAATCTGATGACAACTCATCCAGTATGTTATCAGCACTATTGGTTATTTTTCTTACTTCTTCTATCCATAGTCCTAAGCAGGCAGCTAGTAGGACATGTTCCTTATGTTGTTTTTCCTACTGTAGCGATTTTGTAATTAATGTTGTGACCCTGAGCTGTTCGGCTCTTGTAATTTCAGAGTGACTCATGGGAAAATGAAAACAAGTGTCTCAACGAGAAGCTGGGCCGTTCTCAGGCTGAAAGGAGAATGATCACTTACTGTTTGGGGTATGGCTGTGCCTAGATGTCCCCACTGAGATTGGGCCCGCATGGTGCTAGGTGCTGTACAGACAATTCCTGCCCCCAGAGATCTTACAACTAATAGACAAGACAGTCTGGGGCAGGGGGTGGGGTGGGAGAAAGGATTCTTATCTCTGTTTTTACAGCTGGTGAACTGCAGCATACACAGGGATGTCTGTCGCAGAGCCATAAACTGAGTGATTGACGCAGATCTCCTGTATCCTAGACCAGTTCTTTAAACACAGGACCAGTCTTCCCGCCCAGTGAGCTGACCTCTGGGGAACCAAGCGGACTCACTCCTCCTGAGGATCTGGCCTTAGGTTTTACTTAAATACGTTTTCAGAGACTCAGTCAGTGCACTGAATACTGCACCTATGGAGTAGATGAGGAACTATTATAAAATAAATGATGAATATTAACCCTCAAAAGCCATTAATTTGACAGGGGCGTGGGGGAAGGGATAGGGGCTGTTCCTAGGTGTGGGAGTTACAGAGGCCATTTGCTGCGTTGATTTATTAGTTGGCGGAGTTAACTCATTATTGGATTCTTTGTTGCTGCCGGGTGGTTGTCATTTGTCTAATTAATTGCTAGGGCACCTAGAGCTTTTTTGGTGGCAGTTGTTCATTGCTATTTAAAACTACCTAACTAAATAATCAATACAGGAATTAGACAGGTCATCAGCAAGGCCAGACCCTCAGTTTTCCAAAGCTCTGTATGGCATGAAACTATCCTTCCCCATGTGCATGCAAGGGCATGAGCCGACTGGCCGGATATATTTATTATTCATCCAGGCTGTGACAGTAGTGAACCATCACCGTGTATGCAAGCTCCAAACTAAACTGGGAACGGCTCAGGTCACTGTGAAAAGACTTTGCCTTCTAGCCCTTACGTGTCTTTACTAAAGCTCATTTGAAACTCAGCCCACTGAAAACAGATTGCAGGACGGTGGAGGCAATGTTGTGCACAGTTGTGTCTTTCAGAGTCCACAGGTGAAATCGTGACCCTGTTGAAGTCAATGTAATTTTGCCTTTGACTTTAATTGAGCCTGGATTTCACTCCACATGCTGGAAGATCATCTTCCAAAACCTGTCAAACATTTCCTCTCCTCAACAGATAAACAACAGGAGACAGATCCTCACCAGGCATAAATCAGTGTAGCGCCACGGACGTCCAAGGCCTTACGCTGATTTTCACCAGCTGAGGATCTGGGGCTTGGTCAGCAGTATCAAAGTCAAGGGCCTAGTGAAGTCATTTGCTCAGTAGGGGGGCCTAGATCTCCCTTAGATTACTGCCTCCCCCACCAAAGACAGAGAAAGAATAGTGCCAACAATACGGGTGAGTTCCGCTTGAGTCACTACAAGGTCTGCAGCTTTCCTCAGTGGCTTCTTTCTAACCCTCAGGATGCAGTTAATTACCCACAAGTCGATCTTCTTCTGCTCCAGATGGGTGGAAGTGGGGAATGGGTGCCTCTGCCTGACCCAGTGGGGCCTATGGACAGGTGCTGTGGGAACGGACAGGAATTTGCTTTTCAAATCAAATCATAGACCCGGAGAAAACATTGCGGCGATGGGTTGAGAAATGTGCTTCAGCCATTTCTAGAAACTGGCGACGCTCCTGGGTAAATCCCTGCCAGAAGCAGCTAGAGCAGAATCTTGTCAAGGTTAATAAAAGACGGTGGGGAAACGTATTATTTTGTTAAAATGTAATTGACCTGTGACCACTATCCGACTTCCTGGCCTGAGGGCAACAGTGTGACAGGCGATGCCAAGACACCCATGACTCACCCGGTAACAAAGTCTCAATGCCACGCTGCTCCAGGGGAAATAAACCATGACTGATTATTATACTGTTTGGAAAACATGTCCTGACACATGATTTTCAGTCCTCCAGCGGGTTGGGGCAGGGGGATCGTGATGAATACAAACCTTGACTACAAATCTCTCTTCTACCCTCGCGTGAATCAGGAGTCACTCTATTGAAGGGAGCTACATTGGTGTAAAAAGGTGGGGAGTGGAGGCCCAGACCCACTGGCTTCAATGGGTTAACACCAGGAGTACACGTTCCCGTTATGCTTATGACAGGCTTTGGGTGGAGCAATACGCATGGATTGGGGGTATGGTGCTTATCCGCACCCTGCGGGTAGGGTACAGGGGGAGACAGTCTCTTACTGCTGCTGTTTTGCCTTCAGGGCTGGAATGATGGTTTATTGTTCTTCCCTCTTTGTACAACACTAAGCCCAAGCGTGGCATGAATCAAGCCAGCCCCTGTGCACCCCTTCCCTCAGGGGGTTATAATCACAGACCCTGTGGCCTTGGCCTGGCCCCATCCCGGCTCCACCGCACACAAGAGGAGCAGAATCTTCTTGCACGACTGTGTGGCAGCCCCTCACGCTCAGGCAGCAGAGCACCTTCCACGGCCCATATTCTGCAGGTGAGGTGCAGCCCTGCTGGGGTGGGTGACGTTGCCTACGTGGCTTGTTCTTCTCTGCAAGCCGCCTGACAGAACACAAGGCAAACCCTGCAGGGCTGGTCTACACGACCACGCTAATCGCTCGCGGATGTATCTATGCCGGCAAAACCGCATTCTAGATGCAGCTGTGCCGGGAGACAAGCGCGTCTGTCAGCTCGGCGAGTGTCATTCCGGGCGGTGGTGTGGCTTACGCTGCATCTGCAGTAGGGGGCTCTGCTTGCGCAGCTGTTCGGGCCAAGGCTCTGTGGGGTGGACAAGCCCTTAGGCAGACAAGTGTCAGCTTGCTCCAGTGTGTAACTCCGGGGAGCAGTCCCCTAAAGCCAGGTTGCAGATTTGGAGACCCACTTCTTTTGCTTTCTTTTCTTTAGCGAGAGAAAGACAAGGGAATGAGTTGCCACACATTAATAAGGTCAGTAACTGCAACCGTGCGAGACAGGTCAGGCTGCAGAGTCTTTACTGGAAGGACTCTCGCTGGGACATGCATTACTTATTGTGTAGAGCTGTATAACTGTGACATAACAATAGCTGAATTCTGCTGAGATTTTTGCTTTCTGGTTTCTGAGTCTTTAGGAGAATTAGACAGTTAAATCACGGAAGTTCTGCAGAGCCTGCTCAGTGCAACGAAACTAAGTCAACTCACAGCACTGCAGGCTGGGAACTTGCTGCTTTATTTCACTGCATCTCTCCAGAGTTGGGGGGAAAGTACCACTGCCTAAACAGGAAGCAAGGGACTGGCTGGAACCTGGCTCCTTCCCATAATACCCTGGGTTACCTAGTTAACCTTATCATGGCTGCTTTCCTACAGGGATATGATGTCAGAGGAAAACAGCAATGTGTCAGGAGGAGAACACCAAGAGAAAGGGAAACGGCCCAAAACGGAAAACCCGATGGGAAGAGTTTTCTTTGTTAGGTTCAGAACTAGCTAATCCAGAGGCAGGAAGGCCATGATATGCTTAACAGATTAAATGAAAGGGACTGAGGGCCTCATTCTGTGACGTTCTGAGCACCTCCTGCACAGTGCTGAGTGCTCTTAATCCTGATTGAAGTAAATGGGATCTAAGGGCTCTTAGCATCTTCCAGGCAGAGCCCTATATTCTTGTCAGTTTGCAGCTGCCTGCTTGCTGTGACATTTCAGGTGAAGCACTGTCAGCATCACACATGCCTTCAGGTGTGAGATCTAACCAGTGAACCTCAACCAGCCTGGAGTCATCATGCGCAGGAGCATAAGGAGTCACTAGCCTTCCTAGTCCGTTCTAAGAAGCTGCTCCAAGGATGGCTGAATTCCCTCGAGCTCCCTACATCCACAGGAGACGAAAAAATCCACCAGGCATGAATCCGGCCAGAAAATTTCCCCATCGGTGGAGAGAGGTTCTCAAACACAACGGCTGTGGAAGGGGGCATCAAGCACACACTTACAGTTTACATGGCAGGGCCTCAGCTCGCATAGACTGGCGTAGCTCCAGTGACCTCAGTTTACATGCGCTGAGCCTTCCATTTTAAGCTCCCCTTCCTAGCTTACACCCTGGAGTTGTTCTCTCCTTTTAAAGTTAGTTAAAATATAATAACGTGTATTTATTGAAAACGCGAATGCCCTCCCCTAGGACATGGAATTTCATTTGTTACTTCCAGAAGTGGTGCTCCATCATTACACCACAGTAGGCCGGCTATATTCCTGGTAGTGAATATCCTCTGCTAGGCTGCTGCACTGCGTGTTGCAGAGAAAACTGGGAAAACAACTTATTTGATAAAGACTGGCTCAAGTGATCTCCTAGCAGGAATTTGCTCTTTTATTGATATGGTTTTGTTTCATAGTCAGCATATACAGTACCAGCTCTGCTCCTGTGTGTTTGGATCCTGCTCTCACATGGAGCCAGCTCCCAAGGATTTCCCCCTTTTCCCCCTGAACCACTGTATTTCCTGAGATACTTCAGTGCTGAACAGTTGTGACTGGGGAACTTCACCATAAACTGGGTGAAGCCAAAGCCAGGGGACCTCCATGAACTGGCTGGTAAGAGCAAGCATCAATTAGCTTTTCTTCTTCTTCCTCTTCCTCCTACTTGTTAATTTCCATCTCTAACCCGGTGAGCGAGAGTCTGCTCCAGGGACCCCACGTCTCTGCCAAAGCCCCTACCCAGCCCGCCTATACAACATTTCAAACAAGTGATACTTGTCCTACACCTGTCTAACATAACGCTAGCTTTCAGCAAAATTAATCCTCTCGGGAATCTTTACTTGTGTTCGTGTGTTGATTAAAGTTGCTAGATAAGCCAGCTGTCAACACAGGCACAATCCAAGTAGCAATAATGCACATTTAATTGCTCTTTTATAAGTATGGTATCAGATGGATTTAGGTCCATATCAAAGCCCTTATCCTATAGCATTATAGTCATAGTATTATGTTGCCAGTCAAAATCTGAGTAAATGAGCTAGGAGGGGAATTGCTGCAAGCAGCTCATGGTAACTAAGAAATATTAAGGTGTATAAAATGTCACCAAGTGAAAGAACATTTACAGCCTGGTTCTGAACTCACACACACATGGTTTATACCAGTATAACTCCATTAACTTGACTGGAGTTTGCTCAAGATATTCTAATGTAAGTGAGATCGGAAAAAAGGTAATTCATTCCCGTAAGTTGACACAGAGACTGTTTACACGGATGGTCAGTGAACGAACACATTGATTAATGAAAACAATGTTAGTGCTTAAAAAATAACCCTTAAAGGGAGGTCTGATGCCTTGAAACAACACATCAGCCACAGGCACATCCAAGAGACACAGCAATTCCATCTGGTGAAACCATATCGTATGAGACTTAGAAGCACACCAGCCAAATCCGAGGTGAACATTGGTTAGTTTAAACCGGAGACGTCCTCCCATTGCTGGCTCCCGTTGCCTTGTATGAGACCATGTGGCTGGGTGCTCTTAGACGTTACCTGAAGCTGCTGCTCTGCTCTCACATCTTAATTCTGAATAGTTTGTCTATTATGCTCCCTCTCCTGGTCCAAAGCCCTCTGCAATCAGACCTTTGATGGTGAGTGAAGTATTTCTTGGGGGGGGTTGCTCAGTACACCAAACCCCTTGGGTGCCAGTAGTGTGCCAACTGTCCTGCGACTCGGAGGCGAGCACGGCAGGTGCTTCAGCAGCTAGGTTACCTAAGGAGGTGGTGGAATCTCCTTCCTTAGAGGTTATTAAGGCCGGGCTTGACAAAGCCCTGGCTGGGATGATTTAGTTGGTGTTGGTCCTGCTTTGAGCAGGCGGTTGAACTAGATACATCCTGAGGTCCCTTCCAACCCTGGGATTCTATGATTCTATGATTTTAGGCCTTGTCATTAATTATAACTCCAGATATTCTTGACATCCACATAGATCTCTAGGTTCTTTTGGAATCTTGCTATGTTCTTGGCCTCAATGACTTCCTGTGGCAGTGAGTTCCACCGTCTAATTATGCATTGTGTGAAAAAGTATTTCCTTCTATCGGTTTTGAATTTGTCACCTTTTAATTCAATTAAATGTCTCTTAGTTCTTATGGTCTGAGACCAGGAGAAAAGAAACTCCTGATCTACGTCAATACTGCATCAGCCAGTATTTTATATACTTTTCTAAGGTAAATATTTCCAACCTTTTCACTCTTTCTTCAGAGGAGTTTTTCCACTCTCTTGCTCATTCTGGTCACCCTTCTCTGACCCCCCTCCAGGTCGGCAATGTCCTGTGGCAGATGGGCTGACCAGTACTGCACACAGTATCCCAGCGAGGCTGCCTACTGATCTGTGCAAGGGCATAAACTATTTTCCATATTAGTCTCCCTATCGTTCCTTATGTTCCATAATATTGTGTAGCAGAGGTCTGCACTGAGCTGTCCCCAGTGATCACCAGGTCTCTTCCCTGGGGTGATACAGTTAATGTGGAACCCTGTGAGAGGTACAAGCAGATTAATTTTTTTTCTTCCAATGTGCATTACTTTGCATGTGTTGACAATGAGCTTCATCTATCATGATGTTGACCATTCTCCTGGCTTGTTCAGGTCTCTCTGATGTTCCTGACAGTCCTCTCTGGTCCTGAGCACCCTGCATGTCTTTGTGTCATCTGCAAATTGTGCTGCCATTGAATCCCACTCTTTGCTTTTTGTTTCTGTCGTGCCAGACACCTGCCTCTGTTTCCCTTTCACGAGGGCCCCTTTAAGAACTCACAATGGTTCCAGTTGCCTTCTCAGCCCCAGATGATTTAATTCACTCATCAGCAATCTGGCAACATAATTGTGCAAAACAGAACTCAAAGAAGTCCCGAGGCAAACACACAATCTTTCCGCAGCTCCAGGATCCACATGGTCTTTTCCCCTGCTTATTGGCAAGGATCCTGCCTCTGGCCATCTCAACCAAACCTGCTTCCTGCAGCTTCCAGGTGCCTTTTGTATTTGAAATACCTGATTCCCCTCAGGTGGACTCATCCTGTAATCAGGGCTGGCTTAGCCCCAGGCTCTCCAGCCCAGGGGCAAGCCACTCTGTTTCAGTCCCCTAGCAGCTGACAATGCTTTGCCTCTCACCTAGGGCCGGCTCCAGACCCAGCGCGCCAAGCGCGTGCTTGGGGCAGCATGCCGTGGGGGGCGCTGTGCCTGTCGCCGGGAGGGCGGCAGGCGGCTCTGGTGGACCTCCCGCAGGCATGCCTGCGGAGGGTCCGGAAGTCCGCGGCTCCGGTGGACCTGCCGCAGGTGTGCCTGCGGAGGGTCCACTGGTCCCGTGGCTCCGGTGAACCTCCCGGAGCTGCGGGACCAGCGGACCCTCCGCAGGCACGTCTGCAGGAGGTCCACTGGAGCCGCGGGACCACCGACCGCCAGAGCGCCCCCCGCAGCGTGCTGCCCTGCTTGGGGCGGCGAAATTACTAGAGCCGCCCCTGCTCTCACCCCATGATGACCTAGCTTCTTTTATGGTCTTTTGTGAGGGATCTTGTAAAAGGCATATTGGCAGTCTAAATAATGTCAGCCTGTTCTCCTTTAACTATTACTACATTGACACATTCAAAGACTTCTAAAGGATTAGTGAGACATGATTTTCCTTCACAGAAACCAGGCTGGATAGACGCTGTCAGATCATGATCTCCAGGTGTTTCATAATTCTATTTTTAACCATTGTTTCAACCAGTTTGCCAGGTACTGATGTATGGTTTACTGCCGTGTAATTCTCCAGACTACCCTCAAGACTTTTTTAAAATATAGGCTCAACATTTGCTACCATCCAGTCCTGTGGAACAGTAGCTGTTTTTAATGAGCGATTGCACATCTTCGTCAGCAGCTCACCGGCTAATACTCAAGTTCCTTCAGAACTCTTGGATGGACCATGTGGGCTTAGTGGCTTAATGCTTTTTTTAATGACCAGTTTGCCACCACACCTCTTCTTCTAACACCTCCCTCTCGGATAGCGCCTCCTCTTTATTTCCAGAAAAGAGCATTAACCCATGGAGGACAGAATATTGTGTTTCTATAGTAATGGGAATCCTTTAATGTACATAAGGAACCAGTTAATGGGAAATACACACACTGTTCTCTGAGCACAGAGCCGGGTTGTTTCATTTTGTTTACCTGATCTCGCTTTGGTTTCAATACACCAGAAGCATTGCTGTGTTATGCCAGTTCCCATTGGCTGGCACTCATATGCATAGCTGGCTTTGTACAGCATCTGATTAGTTTTTTTAAGCAAAGCACAAAGATAATATTACCTCTATTCCCTGCCCATAACATAGTAGATTTCACTATCATATTGCAAAGTGCTTTCCAGTATAGCAAATTATTGGTGTAACATTTCATCACTGATCTTCCGACCTTTAAAAATCTGTCCTATTCCACCGGGGCTAAAGGTAGGCTCAGGGTTATAGGACTTCCGTGAGATTTAATTTCTGGCTGAGCTCAGGAAAATGAACAGTGACCTAATGACTTGTCAACAACTGTAGTGAAAAATGGCAAGTTTACACAGTCACGAGATCTCGTTACTGTACTATTATCACATTACTGCAGCTCACAGCCTGCGCTCAGAGACAATCAGACAGGTGGCCACTTTACTAGCTATTCAAGTAGAACGTTGCCAGAGCTTGAAATAGCACTTCGTGTTATTTTATTCAGAAATCAAGCACCCTTTGGTTTTTTTCCCTTGTGGCCTTTAACGCAAATACCCACACCGACCTGAAATACCAAGAGGTCATGCTCATTGCTCACAGGACAGGCATGGCCATCACACCATGAAGCCACCCTATTCATTCATGGCCAAAGTCTGGATTGAGTACAAGTTACTCCTTGATCAGGGTGGCAGGACACTGCGCAAGTCCTTAGTGAGTGCTGCCTGTACTGAGCTATTGACGGGAGACTTGTCCATCAACCTTAGAAGGAATTAAAAGCACCACACTTTCCTCCCTCCCTCCCTAAGGGTTTCTGTGGCCTCACCGCGTGAGCTTTTCATTTCTGGAGGGAGGCCGGGGTTCAGTTCGGATTAGGTCTGAAATGGAAGCAGATTTGGCGACCTCATCCCATTCCCCACGGACTCTCATTCACATCCCAGCACCGGAAACCAGCTCTGCACAGAGCAGTCGGCTGCCACTGCACCAGAGAGGTCCAAGCAGCTGGAAGAGAGTGTTGCAGGTCAGGATGGACATGCACTGGGGAAGCAGGATACCTGCTTCTAACCAGTGTGATGCTTCACTTTCAGGGACAATAAATGCATCAACATAAAAAAAAAGCAAAGCACGTTTCCTTGACTTAGTGCGTTAGCGAATTGTCTCTGCATTATGCAAAGGATGTGTTGTTGGACTGATTGGCCCACTGTCATATTATGATGCTGTTGTAGTGGACAGCGGGTATGGATTTAATTCAGCTTAGCTCCAGTCCAGTTGCTGTGTGTGTTCTTTGCAGTACAGATGCTCCCTGACTTACACAAGCGTTCTCTTCCGGAATGCCTTGCGTAACTCAAATTTTGCGTAAGTCGGAAACGTATCTCCGACCATTATGCAAAAAAAACAAAACAAAACCCCCCTCCTATTTCTAGCTTACAGAACTTTTTCCATAAGTGTGGATTTGCATAAGTCGGGTCTTGCATAACCCGGGGACCATCTGAACTGTACCCACTTATGTCTCTAGGCTGGGATCTGTTCCAAGCAGGGTCTCCTGTCTCTCTGGTTCATTTGGATTTTACTCTTTGCACTGCTCTGGCTGCAAGTGCTGCACTAAGGAAATAACAATGGTTTTATGGAGAGGGCCACAAGCTTTAAAACACTGATGAATCAGGCCCATTTTGCCGACTGCCCCGGCAAAGTACAACTGCAAAGATAGAGAAGGGAAGCTGACAGCCTCAGGGCTCAATCCAAGTGGAAAAACCCACTAGTGAATTCAATGGGAGCTAGACTCGGCCCCAATAAATGTCCAATCTCAATGCTGCGTATTGAGTCTAAAAACAAACACTACAGAGCCCAGTGAGATCAAGCGTAATGTCTGAACAGCAGGCTTCCTGCAAATTAACCAAAGCAATGAATAGCCGGACCCAGCGTAAAACACTACCCCAGCCCAGCCAATCAGTGTGCAAGGACAATTGGGGAAGCATTAGCACTGACTGTCACATCTGACACTCCAACACAAAGCCCACAAGGAAAGTCTTGGCTGGGTGCCACCTAACACAAAACAAAGCAGGCATTATGCCATGCAGTTCACTATGCCGGAGGCCCCTCTGTTGGCTCTAGGCCGTAGCCAAATCCTCACCTGCAATGGGTCACTTTTCATCTAGCCCCTTGTGGTGCACTGTGTGTGACGTGCACACCCACACTGCCAAATTCTTGCACTGCCCTCAGCTGGCTACATTCACACCATTCAGCAGAACCTTGTTAACCACTATTAGTGTTTCGTACCAGCCATGGAAATGCCGGGCCATTCAAGGCTCCTTGCTCTCCCGAGTTCGTGTACTCTGTGCGGTGCACCAGAGACATTGAATGAAGGATGCAAATGATATTCCTGGCTACTGCGAGGGGTGTTGAGCGTTTACCTTGATGGCAGATAGAAAGGGGGCCCAGAGAGATTCGAGGCTGAATTGCTGTCACGCGGAGGAGAACACGGTAAGGAACACTACGGGGCCAAACAAGCAACACTCATCACACAGGAACTTCACGAGTAACAATACCTGGCTCTGACATGCAGCTGGTGTTCATGGTAATCTCACCCACTATCTCTATTTTACAGATAGGGGAAGTAGGATGCTAAACGTTACCTGACTTGCTCATGGTCAGAGGACAGAGCTGCCAACAGAACCCAGCTCTCCTGATGCCCACTACGGCCCCCTTCCCACTTGACCTCACTGCCTCAGGCCTACAGGAGCTGGGTCCTAGCAGAAAAAGCCGGCCTGTGTTTGGGCCAATCGCAAAGTTGGCTCTGTTCAGATTTTGGGTTCTGGTTCAGCCCATTAGGGAGAGGTGGTAACCGCAGAATTTGTATCCAGGCCTAGATGTCTGGCTTCCAACCCCAGCGTCTGGGTTGTTGGGGTTTCAGCCTAGGACTTGGACACATCACCACTGGCCTGGGAATGAAAATGGGGAAAGTTCTTTACAAGCCGGGACAAAGCGTGCCCTAGGCAAACACACCCACTTACCGTCGCACCTGGCAAAAGGAATCAGGGTCGCCCCCTGGTTCCTGCAGCCGTTAGAAATGGAGAGCAGGGCTGGTCAGCGTCACTGCTCGAGTGCTGCCTGGGCTTTCCGGGGGTGGGCATGTCACAGGCGGCAGGCGTAAAGAAAGGGCAAAAATGGCAGCGGGATCCCGAGGGCAACTCCCCGGAAGAGCTATTCAGACTGAAAGAGTGTGTGTGTGTGTGTGTGTGTGTGTGTGTGTGTGTGTGTGTGTGTGTGTGTGTGTGTGTGTGTGTGTGTGTGTGTGTGTGTGTGTGTGTGTGTGTGTGTGTGTGTGTGTGTGTGTGTGTGTGTGTGGCTCATGCAGCCCGGGAAGGTGGAGACGAATCTCTGCCATATGCACTCGCTCAACATGCAAGGACCAGCGAGGAACCGAGGGCCAGATCCTCAGCTGATGTAAATTGGTGTAGCTCCAGTGAAGCCCATGGAGCTGGTCTGATTTACACCGAATGGAGGATTGTCACAGGGACCCTAGGGCTCCTGGATGCGATTTCTGTGCATTGCTGTTGGCTTGCGCTGCCACGTCCTACAAGGAGTCAGGCCTGGTGCGGGGCGGGGGTACTGCTGTCCCGGCTGAGGCATAGAGCTGCCCCAAAGTACCAGGCCTTGAACGGCTTTGCTTTCCCAGCCCTCCCTGCACGCGTCTCGCCACCCTGTCCAACGGGCTGCGAGCTGGCGCTCTGCTGCTGGCGTAGCTTAGCCCTCGAGCGGCTGCTGGGAGCCGTCCCAGGCTGCAGCAGCATGTTGCACCCTCTTGTGTTTTCCTGCGGCGGGGAACGCGGCTCGAGCGAATTGTGCAGACAGACACTTCCTGGCTGATCCTGTCTCAGCCCCCAGGTGGGCGTGGCCGGGCTGGGTCCCCAGGCAGCAGGCGCCAGCTGGCTGTGCTGTGTAGATGGAGGGAGCAGGATTTCATAGCTGGACCCTGTCCAGCTAGGAGTACGGCATGGGATTGTGGCCTGGGTTCCTCTCCCCTGGCACTCACACGTCCGCTCAGTGCCCAACCCAGCTCCTCGGGCCAGGCACTGATGTGGGCACAAACAAAAACCTTCTCATGTCTGAACTACCAAGACGTATGGCTCCTAGATGGGCAGCCATGTGGGCGTGTCCTCCCATGCCCCTCCCCTTCCTGGTGTGTGACACGCCCCTCCCTCACCTGGCAAGCCACTCCTACAGGCCGTACGGTCTGTGGGCAGGGACCTCCCGCTGAATGTTTTCTGTGCAGCACCTAGCACACTTGTGGTTGCCATAAAATAATGAATCATGATCTACACTGGAATTTAATGGGCCCAGTGGGTTTTAGCATCACCTGTACTGAAGGAGACATTTTTAGATGTCAAGGAAGCTTTCCTCGCTGAGACATTAATGCTGAATAATTCTCTGCTGCTCTTTTACAAAGGACAATTGAAGGCTGTGGCAGGTCTGTCTTTGTGGCTGGCCCATCTCTCTATAATCAGAGAAAATCAAAAACCTGGAGCTGAATCATCTGGGCTTTGGGCAAGTTTAGCTACTGCCGACTGTCTGAGCTTCACGACCCAGGCCCCTCTCGAGTCTCTCTCTCTCTAGTCCCATGTTTGGCTAACACTGATTTTAGAATGAAGTATGCTCACTGCAGCTCCTACATGACTCGGTACGTGTAGAACTAACGTTGCAAAAGTGATAGATAGAAAGTCACTGGAAAACATGGAGAAGAACATAAGAATGGCCATACTGGGTCAGACCAAAGGTCCATCTAGCCCAGTATCCTGTCTGCCGACAGTGGCCAATGCCAGGTGCCCCAGAGGGAATGAACAGAACAGGCAATCGCCGAGTGAGCCATCGCATGTCGTCCACTCCCAGCTTTCAGCAGAGGAGACGCACTAGAGATTGTTTGTGAACTTTGTGTCAGTGTTTTTATTGCTAGCTTAGCGGCTTGCCCCAGCATCCTTGGCCAACATTTCCCCTGGCCAGACTTCCATACAGTAGAAGCTGAGCAAATTGTTCACTGGACAGCCACAGTCCCACCCCAGAGGTGGCTGCATAGCAGTAGTTGGCTATGGAGAGATCACAGCAGTAAGAGCTCAAGGATCCGGTGGGGCTGACAGGCCCCACAAACACACAAATGATTCTTCTTATTTTGCTACTTCCTGAATTTTCCTTGACATGTGAGTGGCTCAATCCAAATGCAAACCCCAAGGAACAAAGCCGCAGCAGCAGCCCAGCAAAGACTTGAAGCAGTTTTGATTTGGTCGTCAGCGAGCTGGCACAGATCTGTCAGCTGGTGCTTTCCTTGGGCAGTGATCGCTCTGGTCACTTTCCCACTAAGGACTCCACCTGCCTCTCCTACTCCGCAGACCAGGCTGCTCCCTAGCTGAGCTTTTACGGGGCGTTGTCAGTCCCAAAGGAAACCGTTTTAGGAGAAAAAGCAAAAGAAAATACCCAGATTTTTCAGCGGCTCTGTTTTTTGTTGACTCCACACTGGGGAAGTAAATGGTTTCTGAGGCAGCGATGCTGAGCTCAGCTCTTGTGCACACCAAATTTCCCCTCGCTCACAGCTCCTGCGCTATACAGTGGAATTGTAGCAGCTCTGTTTGCATGTCAGACTCCCTCCTGGTGCCTTACCCTGCTGCGTGAATTTCACCCAGCAATAATACATTTGGGATTGTCTGCTTGAAAGAACTAGATCAGTTAGAATGAGTGTGTGTGTATGTGTGCGTGTGCATGTGCGTGTGCATGCACATGTGTGTGCATAATTGTGCAAAAAAGTCCTAAAAGGACCTCTGTTCCTTGGGCCAGTGATCTGTCTAGAAATGCTTTCTGCAGCCTCCCAAACACCGCAGGTGGCATTTGGCCAAAGTGTCAGCAGAATTCAATCCCTTTAGTTCTGTTGAAATGGTCTCTTAGGGCTGGAAGACAGCAGCTCTCTCTTGCTTCCTGCCCAGTGCGTTCAGCTGTACGTCAGGGCATTTTCTGTGGGCATGTCGGAGTGACATGAGTTTGTTCTCCTTCCTCAGCTGCGGCTGCAGAGAAAGCCCAGACTTCGAGGCCTGTCAGCAAGCTGGGCTCTTTAATTACACTTGGGCTTTCTTTGTTTCACAAACCACTGAGCTGCTTTTCTTTTTTCTCCTGCTAACAAGGTTCAAATCTCTCGGTTCCCACAAGAAAACTGGAAAATAGCAAAGGGCCCAAGACTCATTGGTCAAGCCCAGATTTTGACACCCACCCCCCAAATTCAGGGTTGTTCCGAATAGAGTTTTGGTCTAGCTGATCTGGAGCAGCCAGGCATTTGGGTGCGGCTCTGGTTTCGGAGTCTGAATGTCAACATTTGCTGGGCTGTGGCTACAGGGCTTGGCTCGGGCACATCTTTAATTACAAAAGGCAGAAGGTCCCAATGTGTCAGACTGTACATCTTAGCAGGGCAGTCGACACTGCAGCTGGCACAAAACCCCAGGGTGTGGGGCTAACCCACTAGCTCCGTGGTTCGGGATATAGCTCCGAACTGGCCTGTTTTGCTGCCTGTCAGGGCTGAAGTACCACAAAGAGCTCCCCTGGGCAGAGAGCCCCTCCTGTCGCTCTGCACTGATCCCTTTGGCTGACGTACTGCTGCTGATGGCAGCCAAAGGGAGGGAGCAAGCTGCAGATGAGGGCCTGGAGGGAAGGCAAGGCTGGGGAACCCCTTCCCACCATAGCTTTTGGCCACTGCAAACCATGGTTGCTATTATCCAACCTGTTAGATCTGCAAAGCCAGGGTACTGCCTACGCCTTTGGGTCTTCGGTGCAAAGGCACAAATGTGGTGCCTAGCTGACTGTGACTGAAATGAGGTGACAAATCTGAGGAACTGTCAAGTTCTGAAAGAACTCAAATGTGAAGTTGGAACTATTAACCAAGGTTTGTAACCTGTCCTTTAAATCAACCGTACCCAGTGACTCTAGGGGTGATCCTGGCATTACAGACCGGTAAGTCTAACGTCGGTACCGGCAAATTAGTTGAAACAATAGTAAAGAATAAAATTGTCAGACACATAGAAAAACATAAACTCTTGAGCAATAATCAACATGGTTTCTGTAAAGGGAAATCGTGTCTTACTAATCTATTAGAGTTCTTTGAAGGGGTCAACAAACATGTGGACAAGGGGATCGGTAAGCCTTTGACAAGGTCTCACCAAAGGGCTCTTACGTAATTAGCTGTCATGGATAATAGGAAAGGTCCACAAAGGGTAGGAATAAAATGGTAATTCTCAGAATGGAGAGGGTAACTAGTGTGGTTCCCCCCAGGTCAGTCCTAGGACCAATCCTATTCAATTTATTCATAAATGATCTGGAGAAAAGGGTAAACAGTGGGTGTGGCAGTTTGCAGAGACACCAAACTACTCAAGATAGTTAAGAGACCAAGCAGATTGTGAAAACTTCAAAAAATCTCTACAAAACTAAGTGATTGGGCAACAAACAAACAAATGAAATTTAATGTGGATAAATGTAAAGTAATGCACATTGGAAAAATAACCAACTATATATACATACATGATGGGGGGCTAATTTAGCTACAACGAAAAAGAAAAAAATCTTGGAGGTATAGTTGATAGTTCTCTGAAGATGTCCACGCAGTGTGTGTGCAGGTCAAAAAGCAAACAGGATGTTGGGAATCATTAAAAGGGATGGGATAGAGAATAAGACACAGAATATATTATTGCTTATATATATATGGTACCATGCACTCATCATCAATATGTACAGATGATGTGGTCTCCTCCTCAAAAAAAAAATATTTTAGCACTAGAGAAGGTTCAGAAAAGCAAACTAAATTATTAGGGGTTTTTAGAGGGTCCCATGAGAGGAGAGGAAAGAAAGAAGAGGCTCTTCAGTTTGGAAAAGAGAAGAGGAGAAGGAGGGGGGGGTATATAAAATCATGAGTGATGTTGAGAAAGTGGATAAGGAAAAGTTATTTACTTATTCCCATAATACAAGAACTAGGGGTCACCAAATGAAATTAATAGGCAGCAGGTTTGCCAGGATGGAGTCGAATGGTGTCCCGTTCACCTCAGGGGCACCTGGCATTGGCCACTGTCGGTACAGAGATGATACTGGGGATGGACCTTTGGGTCTGACCCGGGTGGCCTTTTCTTTATCTATCTTATGAGCCATAGGGATAAGCATAAAATGAGGCGGGAAAGCCTTTGGGAAGGAAATTGTCCCTCTGCCGGGCTCCAGTGCTGTAAGAAAGGCATGCTCCTCCGGAGAGAGCTTTGGCTACACCCCAGCTTGGAGAGGCTGCCGGGGTCAGAAAGAGGCCAGAGGAGGAAGAGGAGAAGGGAGGGGATGTGGCATCATGAACCAGGCCGCAGGGATTCCTGTGGACAGAGCTGTGTGGACATTCAGACCACAAACAGCCACTGGATTCATCCCCCAGCTCACGCCAACCTTGCCACATGCCATAGTCCCCCCCACCCTACCAGCACTGCGTGGAGAGAGTGTGCGCACTAACCTTTGCGTCAGAGCCACCCGCTCCTCAGCAAGCTCACCAGTGCTGGGAGACACAAACAGGTGTCGCCTCAGCCCCGGCCAGGCCAGTCGTTCTAGCGAAACTCTTCTGACTCCTGAACAGACACGTTTATTATGGACAACGCAAGGGAAACCCCCACTCGCTCTCCTGCTCCCACAGCCACAGCGGATTTTTGGATCTGCTCTCAAAACGCCAGTGCCATGAAACCCCTGGTAGTGTTTAGTGACCACCAGCCCCACTTGCTCTGCCTTTTGGGCCTTACCATCGATGGTCCCATTGCTAAAGGGGGTGTGTCATGCCCAGATTGCCATGCGAAGGCCGCCGCCGTTCTAGCAGGGTGGGCGTGTTCCTGTGCTGAGAGGAACTCGTAGAGTCGGCAACGTCCACACTGGGTTTTGCACAATAGCTATAAAAGAGAGCTAGGGACAATCCAAAAGTGTGGGTCCTTGCTGAGAACTCTGGCCTGGATGTCAGCGTCCCCGGCAATGCCTGGGGGCACCCAGCCTTCACACCACACCACACCTCCATCAGCCATACAGCATCTCACACCTGTGCGCTTTTCCGGCCCTAAGAGTAGAATTCTTTAACGTCAATACAGCCTGTAAGCAGCCTTTGAAAAGCACACGGAGGGCAATTGTTCATAGACTTACAGTGTCTCTCCCCCACAACCAGCATTTTCGGCCACCACCAGCGTTAAAACAGGGAGTCACCACTGAGCAGCCGTGTTTCTAATGGAGGCCTGTGGGAAGCTGTTCTTAGCCCTACGCTATTTCACATTTTTTATCAATGACCGGGAAGAAAACATAAAACCATCACTGATAAAGTTTGCAGATGACACACAAATTGGGAGAGTGATAAATAATGCAGAGGACAGGTCACTTGGTACAGAGTGTTCTGGAGCTCTTGGCAAACTGGGTACAAGCAACAATATGCATTTTAATATGGCTAAATGTAAATGTATCCATCTAGGAACAAAGAATGTAGGTCACACTTACAGGATGGGGGACTCTGTCCTGGGAAGCAGCGACTTTGACAGAGATTTGGGAGTCATGGTGGATAATCAGCTCACAGTGCAATGCTGTGGCCGAAAGGGTTAATGCAAACGTTGGATACATAGAGAGGGGAATCTCAAGTAGGAGCAGAGAGGTTATTTCACTCCTGTATTTGGCAGTGGCGTGCCTGCTACTGGAATCCTGTGTCCAGTTCTGGTGCCCACAGTTCAAGAAGGATGCTGATAAGTTGGAGAGGGCTCAGAGAAGAGCTACGAGAATGATTAAAGGATTAGAAAACCTGCCTTATGGTGATAGACTCACGGAGCTCAATCTATGTAGTTTAACAAAGAGAATGTTAAGGGGTGATTTGATCACAGCCTAGAAGGGATCACAGGGAACAAATATTTAATTAATGAGCTCTTCAGTCTAGCAGTGAAAGGTCTAACTGGATCCAATGGCTGGAAGTTGAAGCTAGACAAAGTCACACTGAAAATAAGGTGTTGGTTTGTAACAGTGAGGGTCATTAACCACTGGAACAATTGCTCAGGGGTGGTGATTTCACCATTTTGAAATCCAGATGGGCTGTTTTCCTAGATCTGCTCTAGGGGTTACTGGGGGCCGTCTCTGACCTGTGCACTGCAGGAGGTCAGACTACATGATCACAATGGTCCCTTCTGGCCATGGGGTCTCTGAATCTAAGCAAATGCTCTTTCCCCCTTGCTCTATCCTCCTCCCATGCAGATGCTCCTGCCTTCCCCGACATCCCTTCCTTGGAGCACAGACATCAGCTTCCAGCCAGTCAGTTTTGCTCTGCCTTTCAGAATTGGCGGTTCCAGTTTAATTAGGATTATTAACTAACTTGGGGATAGTTGTGTGTGTAACATAATTACATTTGGGGCATATCCTCAGCTGCTGCAAATTTGCACAAGCTCCATTGAGTTAAATGGAACGACCCTGATTTATAGCTGCTGAGGATCGGGCCCATTCTGTTCCATTTTCCCGTTTGATTCCTGAGGCTCTTTTTGTTACCGGTTGTTGCTTTCCAGCTGATGCCGGAGGAGGCTAATGAGCTTTAGAAGGACGGAAATGGGAACTGAGCTGGAGAATGAACAGAGCAGTCTCTGAGTAATCACATCTGGGCCCCCAGCCCCGTTAGATGGAAGTTCCAGGATCTATAGCTCTGGTGGAATCATGATCAGGCTCTCGGCGCGGCTGGCTGGCATTACGTGTTAATCCCCCGGAAATCGGAGTTCTTTCTCCCTTGCTCTTTGCCTTGTAGTCAGCGAACTAGCCCGTTTCTGGCTCGCCTGATAAAGCTCTTCTCTGTCCTGCCAGCCACAAACACTGCTGCTCTTGTTTGCCTTTACTCTGCGCGTCTCTTTCCAAAAGAAGGGCCCAGCATTCTAATGGCCAGGACAAGAGTTTCCGAAAGCTCCAAGGGAGAGAAGCGGCTTTTGGTCAATATGAATTTTCCATTTAGTAACATAGATTTTCCCTTTAAACTTCCTCTTAGCATTTAAGAGCTCTGCTCTGTGCCAGCTTCTTGCCTTTTCACAGCCGGCACCATTCACGAGAAAGGGTCAGACTCTTTCCTGCTGTAAACTCCACTGGAACAAATGGAATTATACCAGGTGCTGCTGTGACCCAATGTCCAGTCTGTGGCAAACAGATGCTCATTAACTGATGCTCATTAACAATATGCCCTTCAGAAAATGACGCCTTCGTTTTAGGGTTGGTTGGGCTACAATGCTTGAGGTTGTGCTTGTGTTCAGATGCTGACCCACATGTGAGGCTTGGAAGAGAATTCACCTGTTCAGCTGTCTGGTGACATTGATAAAAATGGCATCACAGCCTCCTGCTATGCTGAAAACTGGAGGAAGAAGAAGCAAAAGAAACACAACTTCTACTTAGTTCTTTACTTGCTACCCTTGCTGTGCCAGTGGCAGAATCAACAGGTAGATGCGTATAATCTGGGACAACCTTACAATGGACAAAATGACTAGCTCTGAAAGAGACACCTCTTATGAATATATAGCCAATGGCTTTACTTTATTCCGGCACCAAAGCCAATGAAAAGGGCAAAGGGCCTGTCATGTATCAATGCACCGTTCTCCTCCTGTTAGAGGTGAGGTACAGTATAAGCAATATTAGCCCATTCCCTTCTAGGGATTTTATTCCAGGATGTAGCTTGTATTTTACAAGTGGAATATTGACTTTTGTAGCATTCGTCACCTTTGCAGCATGAATCATCTGGTTTGATGAAATTATCGTACTTGCAACGAATGTATGACTAACCATATTTTATTTGAAACTGCAGGAAGCAGGGTCATTTTGAAACAACAGGTCTACTTTATCTTGTCTTTATTTTATCTTTTATCTATCTTGTGTTTGCGTGGATGGGAGCTGCAGGGAAACTCAAGCCACAGTTTCATTTCTTGGGGAGCTTCCTTTGTACGTGGGAGGGGAAGGTAGGTAAAACTCTGAAGAAATTAGTAGGAAGAACTCACTCTTATCCAAAGCTTCTTAAATAGAAAAGAGCAACTTTCTTTAACTTCTGTAGAGCTGCAGTATGATCTCACCAATAGCCTGACGTACCATGTCAATTGAAATGGGTGGAGTATAAGGTTGAACAGAGGTACAGTCATACTACGGCTGGCATAGCGTATGGTATTATACTTTTACTGCTGTAACAGTAGTTACACTAAATCGGGAGTAGCACATCTCTCCAGAGATTACAGGCTATCACTCAGTACAAAAAGGTTACCTGCTACTTTGCTTTCACTTCCAACGGACTTGGGGCCTGGTGACAACCGGTTTCCCATACCAGTGGCTGATGTCACCATCACTGGACTGTGTCATCATCTGTGGATAAGTGGAACTGACAGAATGAGTTGATTACAAGAGTGGAAAGCTCTTGTGTGTATTTAAATAGCTCGATGATCAGCAGCAGTCAGAAAAGTAATACAGAAATGTCAGAGTCGGGGGATACAGGAAATTGGCAGAAATACAGCCGAGTACAGAGCATTCTAGTGATCCTGGGAACATCTGTGTGGTACATTTTATTTTTATGTAGCATCCTTAAATGTGTTGTCATGTTTCACGTGGTGGCAAGAGAAGAGGCCAACGCACCTGTGATGGGTCAGCTGACCCCCATTTGGCCTTAAAAGAAGGCACTTGGGCTCTAAAGAGAAGAGCTGGTCAGGAAGGGGCAGTGAGAGCTGCCTGGGAGGCCAGAGATTGGGAGATTGCAGGAGGTCATAGAATCATAGAATCTCAGGGTTGGAAGGGACCTCAGGAGGTCATCTAGTCCAACCCCCTGCTCAAAGCAGGACCAAACCCTGAAGGAAGCTGTAGGTGGTTCCTGGTGGAAGGCAGAAGATGAGAGGGCTGAAGGCAGGAGAGCAGCTGAGGGAGTTGCCTCCTGGCATCCAAGTTGGAGAGCCAGAGCAAAGGGCTAGAGAAGGCAGAAGGCAAGGGGCAGTGGATAGGGAGGCCACTCATCTCTCCTGATACCAGCCTGGCCTCTCTCTGGCTGGTTTGTCCGCTGTCCAGTCGTAGGAGAAAACCAGAGGTGGTTTTATCCAGTATCGGATGGGTGGCACCATTCTGAAGAGGGCCTCACTCCATCCCTCTCACCTAACCTCGCCCGCTTCATGCAGCTCAGGCTGGTGGGGCCAGGGCACTCTAGAAAATGGTGTCCCCCATATGGCAGGACCTTGCACATGCCAGGCATGTGAGGTCATGCTGGCAGGTTCAGGCCCATGCCGTTCCCGGAAGTGCGGGAATGTCCGATGTTCTGGGAGTGTGTGAGCAGTGGAGGGGCTTACCCAGTGGCAGCTGGGTGCTGGGAGCTGGAAAAGGGGGCTGATATGGGTGCTCCCCTGATGAGGCAGAACTCCCAGCAGAGAGGATCTGGGGGTTCCTGCTGGGAAGGGCAGGGTTACAGTCTAGCTGTGCGGGCTGGGTGCTGTCTTGCTGAAAGGTCCAACAAGAATCCGGGTATGGTGGAAGACGCGGGCACATGGTACGTGCTAGGTCAGTGGACTAGACAATGCGAAGTATTAAGGACTATATACATTGGCGACTATGGAGAAGTGGACCTAGTCTAGGGCTTTTGTTATGGAATATTTGAACTATGTTTGGTAATAAACTGTCCCAAAGGAGGGAATTATTGAGGCAAGAAAGCCTGTGTGAAGTTCATGGGAACTCTGAAGGAGGGAATTTGAGGCCAGCATGCCTGTTCTGCCACTGGAGGGCGCTGCAGGTGACAGACTTGAAATCCTGACAGGCCAAGTAGGAGAGGACCACGGCTTCGGCGGAGTTTTCAGTTCCAGCTGCTGTTTCCAGTTTAACACTCTTGACCTATGGCCTATCTTCAGGCTCCAGTTCCCAGAGACGCCAGCCCCTTCCTCGTGCCTATAACTAAACCTCTGCACAGGGAGAATTTAAAACAGCTCATCAGGCTGGTGCAGCATGCTTCATCTGCTTCCGCACCCCCCCGGTCATTGTCTGAAGCCTTCTTCCTAAACCATTGGACTGCTACCTTCAGTCGTTCATATCCACAAGCCGCCCTCCCGGCTGCAAGGGAAGGGGAACTGAAGAGGAGCCGACACCAGGGTATGTCTTTGCAGTGTTGTGGAAACCTGACATTCCGGAGAATGTGTGTGGCCAGAACCGTCACTGAGAAGGTGGCCGGCTCTGCCAGCCGAAGCTTGGGGCCAGCATTGCTAATGTGTTAAACGTGCTGGTGAGCAAGAGGTGCGAGGAAATCCCGGGCACAACAGCAAAGACACGAAAGAGCAATTCCACGTCCATCCCACGGCTCTTCCTGCAGTCTCTCCTCCGAACTGCACATCAGTCTCTGGAGTCACTCCCAGGAGGGCTGGTGAGCTAGATTAGCTTAGGTTGTTGATCTGCTCTAAATCTAATAACCCCCCATTGCCTTTACTCCCCTCTAGCTTACTGATGACTGCGGAGCCTGTGCTTCGCAAAGCACTGGCAGAGCACCTGGCCCTGAGGCCTTTTCACCCTGATCTCCCCCTTCCTGCCCTCGGCCGTGTTCTGCGCCTCCTGCTGCCTCTTGTCCTGGTTCAGCCCCGATCTTGCAGTTGCTAGTGCTGGTGTGGATCCGTGCAGCGGATCCCCACGTAAGGCCGCGATGGTGAAGCGGCTGCAGCCCTAGAAGGGGGAATTTTGTCGGATCCCTGAGCTAGGGCTGGCAGCTAACGCCCTGCAAGCTCCCTGCGGATATGCCGGCGCTCTTTGCTAAGCCCTATTGTTCTGCTGATGTCCTGTACATCACAATCCACTTATTTTAATCCCTCGGCGCTGCTGTTCTGTTCTATATCTGACAGGTGTGAAGCCGGGACAGTTCCTGACTTCAGCCCTAGCTTGGGTGTGGTGTGCGTGTGGCTCCTCGCGCACTTCCTTGTGCAGCTCCTGCTCTTTACAACGGAGCTTTCCAGGGCCTGGCGGAGGGAACCCAGCCCTCTGGAGCAGCGTGTTTAATGCAGCTCTTAATGACGCCTGTGAAGGCCGCCGCGCAGTGTCTGTTAGCACAACCTGGCCAGGACCGGCAGGTACAGCTAGGGGCGGAGGAGCTCACACAGGGGCAGAGCAGAGCCAGCTGGTCCAGAGGGACCAGTGCTAACGCTTCGCCGGGCAGTAATGCTCCTCCCACACAGCACCAACGTGCAGGATGGAAAATTCCTCCCTGACTCTCACAGGCGATCAGCTCGCTGCTTGTGCTGGGCCTAGTCCCCCCTTTGCCTTCCGTGTGTGGCGACAGAGGCCTTTCCTTAGGGTCCACAAACACTGCTAACCGCTTGGTGTGGTACACTTCCACCCACCCCCAGTGTCACAGATCCCCTGGGTCTCCTGGTCTGAGACAAGGAGCACCGAGTCCGTGGCTGCAGCGAGGAGTACACAGTCCTGTTTACGAGGGCCCTGTGCACAGGGCCGGTCCAGCGGGGTAAATCAGAGCCGGAGAGGAGGGTGAGGTGGTTAAGAGACTGGACTGAGACTCAAGCCAGAATCCCAATTCCCACCTCTGCCACAGACACCCTGTGTGTCCCTGAGCAAGTCACTTCTCCTCTCTGGCACAGTTTCCCCAGCTACAAGATGGGGCTGCTGGAGTCCCTGCCTCACAGGACGGCTGGGAGGCTGAATCCGGCAGCCGGGGCGCGGGGCTCAGATACTGCAGGGATGGATGAAAGTCCTACCTACATAACCAGGGCCAAACTTCTCCACAAAGCAAACAACTGGGGCTGGCTGGCAGGACTCACAAAGGGCTGTCAGTGGGGCGTAGCTATATCCTGGCCATGGCCCCGATACTGTCTGCAGAGAGGCATGTCACACAGGGGCTGCTATGCCGGCCCTGGGCCAGGCCTCCGACAGCTGCCTAGGCCTCTCCCTTGTCCTCTGCTCCTCTGTTTCCTGGGCCGAGCTATTCACTAGACATTGCGGCAGCCGCGTTAAATCCGGCTCTTGCTGCTTCACTTTTATGCATCAGGTGAAACTTTATCTGGACACACGCAGGGAGTTTGTAAATGCCTGCGAGGACGCCAGAGGAAGGAGGTCGGCATTCGGGAACCCCTGATTCCAGCCCCTCAGCCGAGCCAGCTTCTGCTCAGGCAGATAGACGGTAACTCAGTGCTGGAGGAAAGAGAGGATCGCGCCGTTTATGCACAACCTAACCGTACCTAGGAAACAGGAGAAAAGGGGCTTTCCCTCCCACCACCATCAGATTCATTCTAGACAATAAAAAATGGACCCACAAGTCATTAGTCTTTAACGGCTCTTCCTGCTTAACGGCCGCAATCCAGGGCCACATTCTTTTGTCTAACCAGGCAACGTTGTGTTTGTTGAAATGCAAGTGAAATCTCTGACCTTGTTTGTACCCACCCAAGTCAAGTCATCTCCAGAGCAGCATCTTTCAGAAGCGTGTCGGAGCCAAGCCTGCTGTACTGGAAACACGTGTCTTTTGTGGGAGCTACAGTGCATTCACCAGCCACAGGGCAGGGGTTCTGGAGGCGACTGGGGGGGACTGGCTCCATGGCAGCACTCATGAGGGGGGTTTTATCGTTAAATTAAAAAACGCAGTTACCTTGTCCCCGCTCAGCTCCTAGCGCACGGCTTGGTGTAACTTAGAAGGCATCGAAGCGCGTCTCAGGGCTACTTTGGTACAAATTCAGCCCTCCATCCCGCAGCCTTCGGGTACCTCATCATTCAAGCCAGGTGCAAACTCCCACTCTAGGGGACATCCCTGATGGAGCTAGAATTACAGCCACGGGGGCTGAGCAGCAGGCGGGACTAGCTGCTCTGAGCATGGACGTAGAGGCTCCGATGGTATCATGGTCAGCGTGGCTATCCCCTCCTGCCACTCCCAGCCCCAGGCCTCCCCTCAGTCAGAGCTAACACAGGACGTTCCACTGGGCAGCTCGAACGCAGCAATACTCTGTGTCACAGGTCTGGGTAGGTTAGGAAAAGGCTAATTTATGGAAGTCTGCAGATGACACAAAAATGGAGGGAGTGGTAAATAATGCAGAGGACAGGTCACTGATTCAGAGTGATCTAGCTCGCTTGGTAAACAGGGTGCAAGCAGGCAATGTGTGTTCTAATACAGCTAAATGTGAACATCTGGGAACAAAGAATGTCGGCCGTACTTACACGATGGGGGACTCTACCGGGGAAAGCTCTGAAACAGATCTGGGGATCGTGCTGGATAATCAGCTGACCATGACCTGTGGGTATGATGCTGAGGCCAAAAGGGCTAATGTGATCCTGGGATGAATAAACAGGGGAATCTTGAGTAGGAGCAGAGAGGTTATTTTGCCTCTGTGTTTGGCATGGGTGTGACGGCTGCTGGAATCCCGTGTCCAGTTCTGGGGCCCACAATTCAAGAAGGATGCTGATAAATCGGAGAGGGGTCAGAGAAAAGCCATGAGAATGAGGAGAGGGTTAGAAAATTTGCCTTATAGTGAGAGACTCACTGAGCTCCATCTATGTAACTGAAGAAAGAGAAGGTTAAGGGGTGACTTGCTCACAGTCTATAAGTGCCTGTGCAGGGATAAAATATTTAATAAGGGGCTCTTTATTTT
The DNA here is from genome assembly GCF_016161935.1 of Mauremys reevesii. Lineage (NCBI taxonomy): Eukaryota > Metazoa > Chordata > Testudines > Geoemydidae > Mauremys > Mauremys reevesii. The sequence goes on along the minus strand of NC_052629.1, from coordinate 124,238,903 downwards.
ATTATTAATTGGAGATATACCAGTCTCCTAGAACTGGAAGGGACCTTGGAAGGTCATTGAGTCCAGCCCCTGCCTTCACTAGCAGGACCCATTTTTGCCCCAGATCCTTAAGTGGCCTCCTCAAGGATTGAACTCACAACCCTGGGTTTAGCATGCCAGTGCTCAAACCACTGAGCTATCCCTCCCCCTATTCAGTCTAGCAGAGGGAGGTCTAGCCAGATCCAATGGTTGGAAGCTGAAGCTAGACAAATTCAGCCTGGAAATAAGGCGTAATTTTTCGACAGTGAAGGTCATGAACCATTGGCACAATTTCCCGAGGGGTGTGGTGGATTCTCCATCACTGACAGTTTTGAAATCGAGCTGGGATGTTTTTCGAAAAGCTCCGCTGCAGGGATTGTTCTGGTGGCAGGTCTCTGGCCGGTGTTATACGGGGAGTCAGGCTAGATGCTCACAATGGTCCCTCCTGGCCTTGGAATCTATGAATCTGTAATTGCTGCTGCCTCTATTCTCTGCCAATGGCATTTGATGCTGAATGTGCCCTTAATGGGAAGGGGAGTTAATGGGAGAAGAGAAAGAGAGGAAAACAAGCGAGTCCTCCTGGCGGATGAGTGGAGGGAGAGCCCTCCGCTGACTTTCACTGACGGAGGAATCCGGCCTTGCATACTTGGTGGTGAGTGAGCTGTGAACAATTGACAGGGCAAGAAATATTTCTGAGAACCAGTCATGCTTTTGCCTAGTGAATACATTCAGGGAAATTCTGAGCTGCTTGCAGGTGATTCTTGAACAGACAAGAGGCTACATTAAAGAAATGCTTTGCGATGAATATTTGCTCAGCTGTAGCCTCTGACATGTTTTCTCAAGGTGGAGGGTCATTTCTGATCAGCAATGTGAAGGCAGGCGTGCCAAACAGGCCAGAGAGGAGTGCTTGTTACTGCAGGGGAATAACTTCGCACTTCAGTTACACTAATCGAGTGAAAAAACAATGCAGTGAGCAGCTACTCGTGACGCAAGACGCCAGGCTGCTGAGTTTAGCAAGTAGAACAGTCCCAAGAGGTCTCCTTCACTTCTGGCACTGGCTTGCTGAGGGACCCCTGGAATCATGCTGTAGATGATCTACAGAGAATGCAATGTACAGACCTGCACACCCGCTCTACACATCTCCCCAATGCGCCAGAAAGCAAAATGCTGCTCTGCTTTTAACGTCGCTCAGAACTGTCACAAGCTAAGTCGGTAAAACTCTGCTGACCTTGCCCGACAAGATTAAAAACATCAGCTATGTGAGTGACCATTGTCATTGGCAGTGACTGCAAAAACTAAGCTCTCTGTGTGTGTGTGTGTGTGTGTGTGTGTGTGTGTGTGTGTGCAGGCGCGCAGCTCTCCAGCTTCCAGGCATATCACTGTTCGGCCCCACCCCACGCTCCTCATTGGCTCTAGAGGGCTCCCTAAAGGAAGGCCAATTTATCAATCTGATCAGCTCGAATTACTTCATCCAGCTGACAGCGTTTGACACCTGTGTCCACACCAGCCGCTCCTGGCCTCTAATCCACCACTGAACTCCTGAAAGGACTGGGAGGTGCACAAGGGGTTAATCAGAGCTACCTGTGAGCAGACAAGTGTCATCTCTTCAAAGCCACCAACGCTTAAGCATCAAAGAATAAAGGCATCCCATTACCTTTTTCCCGTGAGCAGCTCCCATAGTACAAGTTCAGTGTCCAGGAAGCCTCCCCCAAATCTCCGGCAGTCCCTCCAAATTGTCCTCTTGGCTTGCGGGGAGTCGCAGGCTCTGTGTCGTTCTGTGGTGTTGTCCACACAATCTGTGGAGAGGCATGGGCTGCATTAAACACTAGGGAATGTGCAAACACACGGCTCCTGGCTCTCTGACAGCTCCAGTTTATTCCACAGAACAACGCAGGCAAAAATCAGCAGGCTCTTAAAGGAGATGAGCATCGAAGTTTTCCTTTGACTTCTTCTCCCGCCACGTAAAGAACTCACTTTTGGATACCTAATGTCCGACTTGCACACGGGGGCTGCCCGGGCACAAAGGCAGCTTTCATCCAGTAGCTGCCTGGCTTCTAAGCTGGGGATCCTTATTCTGAAAGGCTGCGGAAGATTATCGTAATTGTACTTGACAGACCAAGATGTCACCGAATGCAGAGCTGATCTGTGAAAGAATTCGACCTGCTGGGCTCGGCTGGGCCCAGCACTAGGAGGTGCTTGTTTGCTAGTGGATTTGTGCCATCCTCTCTAGCCATTTGTCTTGCACTTCATGATGGCTTGGCGGAGACGCCTTGAAAAATAAGCCCATTTCCCCACTTCTCAGAGAAAGAATGCAGGCTTATTATTCAGCGGCTAGGCTGCGGCTCCTGCACTCGGCGTCTGCAATCCCAAGCAGGCAGCACTTCAACTTCGGCAAGTTCTTGCGGCTGCTCACAAACAAGCATCTTAAACAAAGATGTTACATAACGTGAACTGTGTGTGCGGCTTAGCCCCAGTGGGTACCACCGCCGAACTGCACCGTGTAAAGGCCTTGTTCTCCACGCCTGCTCCGGCTGCACTGGAGTTCTGCCCGGCTCAATCAGCCCCCAGGGCCAATCCGGTGGGGTGCTGAACACCCTGTTTTTGTTAAAGTCAGTGTGAGCTGGGGAGGGTCAGTTCCACTCAGGAGCCTTGTCAATGATCTTTAATAAACTCACCAGGGAAGATCTCAGCCATAAAGAATCCATTCAAACCGCTAGTGACGGGAGACCATGGGGCACCCCCCACCCCTTTTGCAGCTACCACAGCCAAACGTTTTTGTAAAAACAGTGACTAGAGTGAGGCTCCTAAGGCCACGAGTAGGCACCTCAAGAAATGGGTAGATTTTACAAAGTGCTGGGTGATCACTAGAGTCCAGTGCCTCCCGGGGGAGCTGCTCTGCCCGCAGCACTGCTGAAAATCGGCCTGCTCATCAAGCTGCCGAAATATGGATTTAGGAGCCTGACTTTAAAGCTCCAGTTTTTTGACCTGCCTTACTAACTGCTCAATCGCAGAATCAAAAGTAGAGTCTCCGCACAGTGCCTGGAACACGAGTGCGCCTTGAAAACCCTTCCCATCCAACCAGCCCAGCCCCCGGGTGGATGGCAGGGGAATTGAATCTGCCCTAGCGCGGGATCCCTGCTTTCTGAGGGGAAGCAAACCAGCTGGCATATGGACGCTGGCAAGGCCCGAGGCGCGCGTTAGCTGAAAAGCTCCGGCAGTGGTTCTACGGACAGTGTTTCTCAGTGCTGACCGGGGGGTGTGCATGAGCACTTGGCTTTAACAACAGTGTTTTTACAGCACAGTTGAGGACCTATTTGTGAGACATGAGACGTCATGAAACGTAGTGTAAAAGCACAGAAGGCTCTTGGTACGAGGGTAAACGCCAGGCAGGCACCTGACAGTTTAAATATTTTCATGAGTCTCTCTCTGCTTTTTGCAATAACCTTTGAAAGTTATTAAGGGGAATTTTGCTTTTATTTGTATTTAAGAAAAGAAACTGCAGCTTCCTTTTCCTAGTTGTTTTTCAGGTTAGAGGATCTAGGGTTCGAAGTGGAGGCCGAAGGCCCAGGCTCAGGCATGCACCCGCTGCGCTAGGTTATTCAGCAGTGGATTAGGTAGTTTGCATTGATCTGTGGACCTTTAGTCTTTAGCTTGGCTTAGGCCTCTTTTCCCGGCAACAGAAAGAGCCTCTCTGTAATGTAACCAAATTGCCTTAATTCTATGTGATCCAGCTCCTCAGAGTGCATGAGCCCAGAAACGCGGCAGAGCAGCCTGCAGGAACGCACACGCCAGGCTGTAGAAATGCTGCAGGTCCTTCCCCTGAAGGCTCCGAAAAGCCCACAGGGAGCCTGATTTTTTCCCTCTCTTACTGACATCAGTTACACATCTGAGTGCTCAGCGTTCCTGGCAATTAGAGCCCAGGTGTCTCTCACTGGGCAATGAGGAACACACAGCTAGTGGCCACCTGTGAAAATGCTGGTTTAAGTGACTTGCCCAATTTCTCACAAGAACATATGGCAGAGCCAGGGGTAGACCCCACTTCTCATGGGTCCCGCTCAACTATCTTCTCTTAGCTGCTAGACCAGCCTTTCCCTTCCTGCAGCCATAAGAACAGCCAGTGTCCTGTCTGCTGACAGTGGCCAGTGCCAGGTGCCCCAGAGGGAATGAACAGAGCAGGGAATCATCAAGTGATCCATCCCCTGTCGCCCATTCCCAGATTCTGGCAGAGGCTGGGGACACTTCAGAGCATGGTTACCTCCATGAAAGTATCTAGTTCTTTTTTGAACCTTGCTATAGTCTTGGCCTTCACAACATCCTCTGGCAAGGAGTTCCACAGGTTGACTGTGGGTTGTGTGAAGAAATACTTCCTTTTGTTTGTTTTAAACCTGCTGCCTATTCATTTCATTTGGTGACCCCTAGTTCTTGTGTTAGCAGAAGGAGTAAATAACACTTCCTTATTTCCTTTCTCCACACCAGTCATGATTTTATAGATCTCTGTCATATTCTCCCTTAGTCGTCTCTTTTCCAAGCTGAAAAGTCCCAGCATTATTAATCTCTCCTCATACGGAAGCTGTTCCATCCCCCTAATCATCTTTGTTGCCCTTTTCTGAATCTTTTCCAGTTCCAATAGATCTTTTTTGAGATGGGGCAACTATACCTGCACACAGTATTTGAGGCCTGGGCACAGCATGGATTTGTATAGAGGCAACATGTTACCAAATTCTGTACAGCTCTGCCATGCAAACACAGGGCGTCACGTAGCTACATGAAATCTCTCGTAGTGGGGGCCCTGGTGAAGGGTAGTCAGCATCAGATGGCTAGTGAGACTCTAGAGCACAAGCTGAATAATCACTAGGGTGCTGGGACAGCAGGCTTTGATTTTCTAGTACAGATCTTAAACATCCAGCCCGTGTTCCCAGCTCTCCTGCGGGAAGGTTTCCACCTACTGGTTCGAACCTAGAATCACAACTTGTTAAATACGTTTATCACTTGTTCAGAACTTCATTTCACAGGTGTGTCTCTCAGTGAAGGGTAACAGTGCCGGATTCTCTCCCGCCTCCTTTTTTTAAAACCACTGGCTTTTCCCCTGTAACGCCACTGGAACTTTGCTTCCGTGGAGTCGCTTTGATTTCCACTGCTGTGAGAGGAGCATCAAACCCATGGGGTCCAGCATCTGTAATGGCAAAGTTCTCCCCGTCACTCACATCCCAGGCTGCATGCTGGCTCTTGCTTACACGTATGAGTAGGCAAGAAACTCTGCAGCCCAGAAGAGAACTGAGTGAAACAATCCTTGTGCCGCCCACAGCCCATGGAGTTCAACCCCCACATGTGCTCTTTGCAGGTGTCTGGTGGCTCCAGCCATAAAGAAGCATGAAGCATAACAAGGGATTGTTATGATCTGACCTTCCATACAACATGATTCCACCCAGTAATTCCTGCATCAAGCTCCTAACTTCTGGCTGAGTATAGCTCAGAGAAACATCCAATCCTGATTTCTCTCTCTTCTGCTCTGCTCATTTTGGTGAATGGCCCAGTCCCTGCCCTGCTCAGATTTCTCATAGGAAGTTCAATACGAGCTCAGTCCAGTGGATCATCTAGTATGGTGTCCAGTCCCTGACAGCACAATGTCTTCCCCCTTTTCATGCAGACCTGGGAAGATCCCTGCACAGAACCCCCCCTCTGGCCATGGATGGCCAAGGCATGCTATACAACGCAAACCCCCATGGGCTTCTTGATCCCAAACTGGTGCCCATATGGGGTTGCCAGCTTCTGAAAGGCAACCCTACGCTTTCTGTCCCAGCAGAGTGGTGCTCTCCTCCTGGCGGTCTGGCATTGCAGAGTTAGGACTAGCTTTCCCCAGGGGCCAGGAGTGGCTCCCTTCTCCTCCTTCCAGCCCTGTTTGGCTCAGGGAGCTCCGGTGGCAGTGAGTTCCAGAGCTGTGTAAAGAAACGGTTTTGGGTGGTTTTAAACGCTCAGGCTCTTCCTTCCCAGCAGCGCCGCTTTGTTCGATGAGGCAGAAGGGAAAAGTAGCTTCCCACGCTTAGAAGTCAGATTCCACAGCACGTTAGCAGCAGAGCGGCGCACAGAGCCCTGACTTTAACCACTAGACCCCTCTGCCTCCCTGGCCCGTCAGCTCTCATTGCACATGCTGTAAAGGTCCCTGGGACCGTCACCGGGGGCTCCTGTGCTGAGAGGTGTTAGCATCCCTGGGAGGAAGTGATCACGCTGAGGACCCAGCCAGGTGGTCAGCTGACCTGTTCCCTGCACATGCCACAAGGACCTTTAGGGCTTTATTCTCAGGGGACTCTGCAAGCTCAGCTGCGGTCATTTGAAATGAGAAAACGAGGTTATTTTTACTGTGCTTTTATCCCACTTACAGTTCATCTGCCCTTGCACTGCCCGATCTGCCCCTGCAGCTCCCCAGCGAGACTCTCCCCAGAAATGAGCTGGGCAGCATCATTGCTTAGAAATTTTATTAGAGACTCAAAAAAATCCCAAACTCCCCATCGTTCAGCTCTTTGATATTCCCAGAACCAGAGCCCCCGTATAAAATAGACAATTTATTTCTGATAAATGTCTGAAAGCAAGAAACCTGCATCCCGGCGTGTGTGACGTAGACGAGCAACCCCCTCCGTGTCAATCATTCTGGGCTCTCTGGGCTCCCCACTCTCTAGCCCTGCGAGCTGCTGGGACACCAGAGCAGGTACAACCCCAGTGACACACACTAAAGCCTCTCCGGCAGGCGGGAATCAAACCCAGAGCACACCAGCAAAAACCGTCACACACAGCAACTTCCCCAGCCTTCCTGTGGGGCAGGGGGAGGGGGGAGAGGCGCTCCAGTGAACCCTGGGGTCCTTTGTCCCAAGGCCGATGTTCCCTGTGAGACACCAATTCCGGGCCCGCGCTGTGCTGGATGCTGTCCACAGAGGAAAAGGTGACCCCTGCCTGCCACAAAGACCTTTCAGTCTGAGGCCCTGGGTCTTGCAAAGACGTGCACATGAAGGTAACTTTGCACATAGTGCTAACTGTCCCATTGGAATCAACGGGCCATTGACGTCATCACTGGCCCCTTGACTTCCCTGGGAATTCTGCTGTCTGGATGATGGCTCCTTCACCTTCTCTGCAGAAACACCCACTGGTGTGCAAGCGCGCGCACTGACTGGGATCTGAGTGACAGGACTGGAAGGCATCGTCATGCCCTGAGAAAACTATTTGAACATAAACAACGAGGAATCCCTGTGGCACCTTAGAGACTAACAAATGTATTTGGGCATAAGCTTTTGTGGGCTATAACCCATTTCATCGGATGCATGGAGTGAAAAATACAGTAAGCCGTATATACGGTATATTACAGCACATATAACAACTGTTCACTGGGCACAAAGATCCCTTCCTGACCGCTGCAGGTGACTGGCTGTAGCCCTGAAGCATGAGATTTGATTACAGTTATTCTCATAATGCAGAACTGCAAGTGTTACGAGCACGTTGAGGGCAGTGCAGAGCTTCCTGGCCTCCCTGTGGCCCATGAAGGAAGGGAACGAACAGGGGGAGTCATAGGATTCCCACATTCCAAGGTCACCATGACATCCAGCTCCCCACCCACAAAGGCTTTAGAATTTCTCCTAGAAGCTGGGTTAAAGTGTATACTTAAAAAAGATATCAAAACTTGTCTCAAAGACTCCAAGTGACAGCGAGCGCACCGCCTCCCCAGCAAATTGTTTCAATGTTTAATCCCCCTCCTTGCTATGAAATGGCATCTTATTTCAAGGTTGAATTGATCTAACTTCGACTTCCAGCCACTAGATTTTGTTCTGCCTTTGTCAGCAAGGCTGAAAAGCCCCCTGGTCTCTGATCTCTTTTCTTGGAAACAACGTGGGAGGATTTAAACTGTTAAAATCACTTTTAACAACTCAAGAAGCAGAAGCTGAAGCAATTTCTTCCCTGGTGGTGTTGTGCACTTATTGTTTTGAGACAGACAGGAAAATTAAATGCCTGATATTGACATTACTGCCTTCACCTCAACATGTGCCTTATTAATATAATAGAACATCATACTGAAAGATTAGACATTTGCTATGACTTCATAGCCCGTGTCGTATACCATAGCCTACAGGTTCTTAAAGCAGTGTTCAGGCACCGTTATAAGTTGGCTGGTGAATTGAAAACAGCCAGTTGCTTTGTGCTGTCATGGAGCCGGGATCAGTTCATATGCCGGATTCAGCTGGAAATGGCTTCTTCCAGCCAAACAGGAATACATTGTTAAATAAGGGCGTTGTTCTGACTTCTGCTAATCCATCTTCTTTGGGACGCAGCCCTCCATTTCCAGAACTTCAGGCCAGCCATCATATTTGTTTTTTGCCGCTTCATTTTTTAAGTGCTTTGGAGGGGGAAAAAAGAAATAAAGCCAGGGGTTGGCATGGCAGAAGGGAACGTCAGATTTACAAGTTGACAGATAATCAGTATAATGGGGGTATAATGTCATCTCCCCTGCATGCATTGTCAGCACGGCTTGGAACATGGATGTTCAGCCCTGCAGCACAGAGCTCTACCACTTGAGCTAAAGGAGAAGCTCCAGTAGCTAGTAGCGGTAGCAGGCTGTTGTCCTTTAGTGGACCACTTAGGGTATAAAGATTATTCCATTACAGAATTATCAACCCAGTTCTGACTGTATACATTTTTGCCCACACATGCGAAAGCAGCACCAGTGTGTGCTGGAAGGAGCAGCAGTGGCTCCAGGCTCCCGTCCGCCTGTGCAGACTGTATGTGCGGGAGCAGCACACAGCGGCGTGGAGAGGGGAATACAGAGGAGACAGTCACAGCTCTGGTCACTGGAAGGCCTGTGCAGTGGCTTCCCAATCTGTGGCTTTGGATACAGCTGGAATTAGGATAGAAGCATTTTGCGTCACACTTTCCCTAAGGTCCTGGCTCCTCCAGTGCACGTGTGTGAACAGAGCCGCGCTGGAGTTCAGCCCTGTGCATTGTCTCAGTGTGGGACACAGGAATTGGGCAGCAGAAGGGGACGTTTGATTTGTCCGTTTGCATGCAAGGCCTGGCAGGTTCCTCCAGTTCCATGCAGCTGTGCAGCAGTGCAAGGGAAGGGAGTGCACGCCAGGGCCGTCCGGGGGGAGGGGGGGCAAGAGGGGCAATTTGCCCCAGGCCCCGGGCCCCACAGGGGCCCCCATGAGAGTTTTTCGGGGACCCTGGAGCAGGGTCCTTCACTCGCCCTGGGGGCCCCAGAAAGCTCTCGCAGGGCCTGGGCCCCCGAAGCTTCTTCTGCTCCGGGTCTTCGGTGGCAATTCGGCGGCGGGGGGTCCTTCTGCCCCGGGACCCGCCTCTGAAGTGCTGGGTCTTTGGCGGCAATTTGGTGGCGAGGGCCCCCCGCCGCCAAAGACCCCAGGCCCCCGAATCCTCTGGGTGGCCCTGGTGCACGCTCCCGTGTGTGCCACACGTTCTCACTGAGCTACATCCGGAGCCAGGCACTTGCCAGGTTTTTTTTTTTTTTTTGAAAGAATTTGTCCAAGTCAGACGAATACCAGCAGGAGACAGGACAGCCTGGATGGCAGCAGCTCAGGCAGAAGTGGCCAGAATACTGACCAAGGCCACAGGCTTCCTCTTGGGGGAGAGGGGAAAATACCTGTTCATAGGGGCTTTTATCCTTGAGCCCTTTTGCGCCTATGAAAATCCAGTTGTCTCGGAAGGCCAGATTGCTCGCATGGCTGCTTCCCAGGTCGGTGAATAACGTCCGGGCTTCATCGTTCAGCCTAAGAAAAAGGGAAACAGGATTGCTGGATCGCAGCTCCCGCATCCTCCAAGGGACGCCCGCACTGCCGTTCGAGATCGGTGCGTAGTGCGGAGCCTTCCCGTTGGGCATTACACAACATGGCCAACATCTGTCACCTACTTGTTCCTTCATCTTCTCCTCCGGGGGGACGTGTGTGCAGGGGAGTGCTGGGGTTGGAGTTTTTAAAACCATATTGTTATCATTTTTATAATAATTGGGTAATACACCTGTTATATGTTTGTTATAGCCGGCAGGTCAAAGAAATGTGTCTTGCACTTGGGGCACAAGGTGGGGAGGTTTGTGACTGTCCGTAGCTCCTGGGGGACTTCCTGGGACAATCAGTGCAGCTTCCTGAGCATTGGCGTAATGTGTTCTCCGCCTGACACATGGCGTAATGTGTTCTCCGCCTGACACATGGCGTAATGTGTTCTCCGCCTGACACATGGCCTAATGTGTTCTCCGCCTGACACATGGCGTAATGTGTTCTCCGCCTGACACATGGCCTAATGTGTTCTCCGCCTGACACATGGCGTAATGTGTTCTCCGCCTGACACATGGCCTAATGTGTTCTCCGCCTGACACATGGCCTAATGTGTTCTCCGCCTGACACATGGTGTAATGTGTTCTCTGCCTGACACATGGCCTAATGTGTTCTCCGCCTGACACATGGCGTAATGTGTTCTCTGCCTGACACATGGCGTAATGTGTTCTCCGCCTGACACATGGCGTAATGTGTTCTCCGCCTGACACATGGCCTAATGTGTTCTCCGCCTGACACATGGTGTAATGTGTTCTCTGCCTGACACATGGCCTAATGTGTTCTCCGCCTGACACATGGTGTAATGTGTTCTCTGCCTGACACATGGCCTAATGTGTTCTCCGCCTGACACATGGTGTAATGTGTTCTCTGCCTGACACATGGCCTAATGTGTTCTCCGCCTGACACATGGCGTAATGTGTTCTCCGCCTGATACATGGTGTAATGTGTTCTCCGCCTGACACATGGCGTAATGTGTTCTCCGCCTGACACATGGCGTAATGTGTTCTCCGCCTGACACATGGTGTAATGTGTTCTCCGCCTGACACATAGTGTAATGCAGCAGTCGGCAACCTTTCAGCAGTGCTGTGCCGAGTCTTCATGTATACACTCTAATTTAAGGCTTTGCGTGCTGGTAATACATGTTAACGTTTTTTAGAAGGTCTCTCTATACGTCTATAATATATAACCAAACTACTGTTATATGTAAAGTAAACAGGGTTTTCAAAATCTTTCAGAAGCTTTATTTAAAATTAAATTAAAATGCAGATCTTATTAGTCTAGTGTGATCCTTGCCCTTGCTTTTCCTTGCTGAGTTTTCTAGTGTCTGGTGGCACTTATTTGGATACTTTAAGCTGCACACAGGCTTCTGAGTGATCAGTTGTTAACCAGCTGGAACCCCAGATTGGCAGCTGAGGTGAGTGGAGCTGGTGGCTGGTAGGGCTGAGCAGGGCCGGAGGTCTGGACCCTGTCTGGCAGGGGGCCTGGGCTGGAACTCCAACTGGAAGCGAGGGGAGTGGGGCTGCTGCGGGGACCCCGGCTGGCCAGGGGCCAGCAGCGGGAACCCCAGAGTGGCGGTGGGCTGAGCGGCTCAGCCCGCTCCACGTGCCAACAAAAATCAGCTCGCGTGCCACCTTTGGCACGCGTGCCGTAGGTTGCCGACCCCTGGCGTAATGTGTTCTCCGCCTGACACATGGTGACTGGCAAGCAGACAGCTGCATTCTGCATCGTCTGATGCTTCTGAATGGTCTGAAGGGGTAGCTCCCTGTAGAGCACATGACCCTAATCCAGTTCTGATTGCAATGCATGGATCTGGGGTCTGACCCTGCTCCCCCGGAACCGAAGGAGAGATTTGCCATTGACACTGTGGGTGAAGGACGGGCCCTTGGGAATCCAACGTCCCCTCTTCGCATTGTACTTACTTTGTCGCTGGGTCATCATAGGAGGCGACTATCACTATAGTGCCACTTTGGATTGCTTTCAGGAAGTCCAGTAACAGCTTGGTGTCTGGCAGAGAAAAGAGAATCCACAGAGACGTTCTGCTAAAAGACCTGGTACCCAGCCACAGCCAGTTCCCAACAGATATTTTACAGGGATAGGGTGAAATTCACCCCTGGCAGAGGCCCAGCATAAGCACTCTGACCCCTACGGTCCTGGGAGAACCCTCAGCGTGAATTGCAGAGGAGAATGTCACCCATAGGGTACAACAGCATTTTCCAAGTCAGACTGAATTTGCAGCACATTGACGTTAAGAGAGCAGACCTGTTTCAGCAATGTCACTTTCACACAATTACACTTGCCCGGCATAACATGCGTACTGGTTTCATTTAATCATGCTTTATGTTAGAAAAATATTGCACAAAGATCTCACCGCAACGAACCCTACGTTGTTTGACTAGCTACTCAGCACTGAGGCCCTGACCGTATGGAAAGGCTACGGTTTTTGAAAGATGGCATCTGAATTCCACTAATAATTTCCTTTTCAATTATTCTCCTTTGGGTTTCCCTTGTGAGCCAAATCAGCCCATTTCCGTCAAGTATTATTTATAGTTTTCTGATCCAACCTGGTTGAAATCAAAGTTCATCACACAGCATCATTTCGGCTAATTAATGAAATACCTCCTTGCTGATCAATCAGCTAAAAGCCATTGGGCTAAACTCCTTAGGATCAAAGACAATTCCCCTGCTCCCTCATGCCCCCTGGGCTGTTCCATGGACTGAGTTAATGACTGGGCCTCAGACACACAACGACTGCGCACAGAATGTTCTGCCTTGGGGAAAACCAGCTGAAAATTAATTTCTCCACATTCTGGGGTAGGATCGGAGCAGGTGCCAAACGCCCCCTCAGCACCTTTTATCTTCAATGGGGTCGAAGACACTCAGCAATTTGCAGGAGGTCCCTTGCACTTTGCAGGACTGGGCCCTTTGCGCCATGTTGCAGAGCTATTTGCTCCCACTGCCATGGCATGGAAGCCGTCTTTGCCAGCAGAACCGATGGAAGCCGGCATCTAGGGTTAATGTTTACTCAGGGACTGTGGAATTCCATTGCACTCGCATGAGTCTGGTGGGAGCAATGGAAATTCAGATTAATGGCACATGGAACTAAACGCATCGCTCAGGATCCTGATCCTGCAATTGGATACACTGAAGTGCAATGGTCTGATCCAATTGCATGTCTGAGACCCTAGTTAGCTACATAAAGTTGGTGAGATTAGCTAGCACCCTGTGACTCCATTGCAGCCATGATTGGTACCTCCTCTGTGTAAGGCTCTGTCTAGGGACCTAGCTGAAAACCGCAGCGTCTTTACGGACAGTGCCTATGGACTCCTGCACAGCAAAAGTGCTGCCGGCGCACAGCCCCAGTAGGGCAGGAGGGCATAAATAGCTCTTGAGCAGAGCGGGTCTAATCCTGTACACTGCTGAGCACCCAGCCGTCCAGGACGCCGAGCCCGTCCCCCCTGAGAGCGATAGTCATCCTGTGCCGAAGGCCAGAAACAAGCCCTAAGTGACGGGTCCCTCTGTTATTTCCACATCGGTTTAAAATTAAACATCTCGGGCCACATCCTCAGCTGGTGTAAGCTGGTGCATCTCCACTGTTGTTAACATGCTGATTGACACCAGCTGAGGGTCTGGCCCCGCAGTGCCCAGGCCTGCCCTCTGCTGGCTGCAATAGGGTAGTGGCGGTGTACCTGCATGCAGAATTTGGCCTCTCGGATACTGACAGGTGGATTAACCATGTTTGAAAGCAAATAGTGCGGCGACAGTTAAGTGATTTCTCCCCATCAGACTGTAGGTTGGGGTCTCTGGCTGGAAGACACTGAGCAATGATGTTCCTGACAGAGAACAGATCCTTTGGGAGTTCAGCATACAACCTGCGGATGAGCTTTCTTACAGAGCTAACAACACGTACGCTACACTCTGTGACTGGCCAGCTGCTAGATACGTGTTTCAGAAGGGCTGGCATCTGGGCACTGTAGTGTCTACACGACACAAAACGTGGGCCCAGTACTGTCCCGTTCACTCACAAGAGTCATCCCATTAAAACTAGCAGAATAATTCATGTGAGCAGAGCGAGGGGGATTTCTATAGGAAGATAGAGACTCTTTTTAAAAACATGCTTTTAGACAGATGTGATTAATGCAGAAAGCTACTTAGCATCTATACACTGACTCTGTAATTTACTCTGTGATAGGAGGGGACGAAAACAAGCGACATAAACAAGATTGCCAAACCCTAGTGTTCAAAAACCATGACTCAGGTCTCTTTGGTTTAATAATCATAAGGCTTTAAAAATAATAAATTTGGATCTTTTTATGTGCTTTGTCTATCAAGACATCTGGGGGCACATTTTCAAGCTTTTCTCCACAGCCATGAGGGCCAGAAATGTCCTTTTTAAAAAAATAAATAAAACCTGAGAGTCTCACATAATAACATGATTCCAGGAGTAGGGGCTTTAAGGAAAACACCAAATAGAAATAGCAAGAGTTGGCGGCACTGCTTAGGTCCACTTCATTTTACTAGTGAGTAAACAGAGGAGAAGGAGAAGGAGCTAGTTATCAATCCTACTTGCAATGCTCTGGATTTTACTATAAATGTGAAGCACTGGTAGAGACTGAGTGTTTAGTGAAAGCAAAGCCCTACCTCCAGAATACATGTCGAAGACGTCTGTTTTCATGATCTGGCCATTTGTTCCTAAAGGTGGCAAATGAAACAGAGCAATTACTTTCTATAATGTAAGCTTTGTGACAGAAATGCATTGTTTAGTCCTGTTCAGCTCATGTATCCAGTGGAATCTGTGCAGAATTGCTCCTTGACGCAATCCTGCACTTTGTAAAGGACACGCTGCCTACGACTGGAGCGATGGGATTAGCACAACCATCTAGTAGTCGGGAAAGGATCTAGCGCTGGTGCGTGAGCAGAGCTGCTAAAATAAGTGACACCAGGCTGAATGGCCATCAGTTCATTTTAGGTCCCAGTCCAGCAAAAGGGACCAACTAGAACAGATCCTTGCGCCGCCAGCAGAGGAGGCTCAATGGGGCTCCAGAATGGTCCGAGCTGGTGGAGCCGATTGCAGGATTGGGACCATAATGTGGAATGAAAACATTAAATCAGGCAATGGCAGAACCCTCCGATCCGAGGGAGATGGTCCGAGCTGCCAAGGAGAGAGATGAGAGCCGCAGAAGGAAAGAGGGGGGTGCTGATCTCACACAATTCTGTTGTGAAAAGCTCAGTGTGGATTGTCCCAGGCCTGCTTGAGCTATTCCTAGGAATTATTAAGTGCAAAGTTCACACCCTGCAGAGTCCATCAATCTGCAGAGATGCCGCTAATAAATGACACGGAAGGTTCTCATTCTAAAAAGAGCAGAGTACGTTGGAGGAATGCAAGGTTCCCTAAGACCAACCCCCTACGTTAAACCCTTGGCCTCCTCACTGAACCCACTTCTGCTCTGACACCCATGCGACCTCCTGACATCTGTGGGGCTAGGTGGACGTGTGGGCAGATTTTGACCATCTGTGGTGTCTGTAGCCAGGCTCAGGAGCAGCCGTGCTGTCTCCATCTCCTTCTTTATCACACAGCTGGCCACTCTCCCAGTCGGGCAGGAACAAGCTAGACCAGGTGGGAGCTGAAGGCTCTTGGACAGGCTAATGCTCAGTGCATTGCAGTGCCGAGGTCTGACATGCAGGGGCAGGCAGTGCTATCACTGGTAATACCCATCCCATGCTGATTGCAATGTGCATTCACTGCTAGATCACGCCCCTACAGATCTCTCTGCCTGGGAAGGGCCCGGGCGTCTCCTTGCCCCACTTCTGATTCAGCAGGGGGCTGGACACAGTCTGTGTGGAGACGAGATGCTCTGGAGCAGGTGTGCACCAGCAGCACCCCCAGCCTCCCCAGCGGGGGAGGGAGAGGGGAGGGCCATAAGCTCACATCTCCATCCACATGGCTGGGGGGGGGGGAGGAGGAGAGGAAGAAGGGCAGGCTGTGGGCTGGCAAAGGCTGGTGCAATTGTCACTCTCCCAGGAACTCCCCTGGCATCCCAGGCCAGCCTGTCAGACGTGTTAGCCAGGATCCCGTGTGGGGTCCCCATGGCAGGTCAGTCCTGCTGCTCCCTCAGACACAATCCGCACTGGTTTCCAGCACAGCAGAATGCTACCCAGTGCCCCGAACCTCACAGTGTAACGTAACTCTGTCCTACTGACCTGTGCTGGGGCTGAGACAACCGACCAGCTCTCCCCACCTCGCTGTCTCCTGCCGGCGGCCATGCCTTGCCCTGCTTGCCTCTGGCCCCATTGAACTCCCAGCCTAGCCACCAGAACAAGGGGGGCGGTTGTGAGCTGCCTGCAGCCACATAGAGGCTGTACTGGAGACGGTCTTTCCTTAAGAACATAAGAACGGCCAGACTGGGTCAGACCAAAGGTCCATCTAGCCCAGTATCCTGTCTGCTGACTGTGACCAATGCCAGGTGCCCCAGAGGGAGTGAACAGATCAGGGAATCATCAAGTGATCCATCCCCTGTTGCCCATTCCCAGCTTCCGGCAAACAGAGGCCAGTGACACCATCCCTGCCCATCCTGGCTAATAGCCATTGATGGACCTACCCTCCATGAATTTATCTAGCTCTTTTTTTGAACACTGTTATAGTCTTGGCCTTCACAACATCCTCTGGCAAGGAGTTCCACAGGTTGACTGTGGGTTATGTGAAGAAATATTTCCTTTTGTTTGTTTTAAACCAGCTGCTTATTAATTTCATTTGGTGACCCCTAGTTCTTGTGTTAGCAGAAGGAGTAAATAACACTTCCTTATTTCCTTTCTCCACACCAGTCATGATATTATAGATCTCTGTCATATTCTCCCTTAGTCGTCTCTTTTCCAAGCTGAAAAGTCCCAGTCTTATTAATCTCTCCTCATATGGAAGCTGTTCCATACCCTTAATAATTTTTGTTGCCCTTATCTGAACGTTTTCTAATTCCAGTATATCTTTTTTGAGATGGGGCGACCACATCTGCACACAGTATTCACGATGTGGGCGTACCATGGATTTATATAGCGGCAACATGATATTTTCTGTCTTATTATCTTGCCCTTCCTTAATGATTCCCAACATTCTGTTTGCTTTTTTGACGCCGTTGCACATTGAATGGATCTTTCCAGAGAACTATTCACAAGGACGCCAAGATCTCTTTCTTGAGTGGTAACAGCTAATTTAGATCCCATCATTGTATATGTATAGTTGGGGTGTTTTCCAATGTGCATTACTTTGCATTTATCAGCACTGAATTTCATCTGCCATTTTGTAGCCCAGTCACTCAGTTTTGAGAGATCCTTTTGTAGCTCTTCGCAATCTGCCTGGGACTTAACTATCTTGAGTAGTTTTGTATCATCTGCAAATTTTGCCACCTCACTGTTTACCCCTTTCTCCAGATCATTTATGAATATGTTGAATAGGACTGGGTCCAGTAGCGACCCCTGGGGGACACCACTATTTACCTCTCTCTATTCTGAAAATTGACCATTTATTCCTACCCTTTGTTTCCTATCTTTTAACCAGTTACCAATTCATGAGAGGACCTTCCCTTTTACCCCATGGCCGCTTACTTTGCTTAAGAGCCTTTGGTGAGGGACCTGGTCAAAGGCTTTCTGAAAATCTAAGTACACTATATCCACTGGATCCCCCTTGTCCACATGCTTATTGACCCCCCTCAAAGAATTCTAGTAGATTGGTGAGGCATGATTTCCCTTTACTAAAACCATGTTGACTCTTTCCCACCAAATTATGTTCATTATGTTCACTCCCATGGCATGGAAAGCTGCCTTTACCAGCAAAACCAATGGAAGCCGGCATCTATCATTAATGTTTGCTCAGTTACTGTGGAATTCCATTTCATTAGCATGAGTTTTGTGGGAGCAATGGAAATTAAGATTAATGGCACATGGAGCTAAATGCATCGCTCAGGATCCTGATCCTGCAATTGGATACACCTACGTTCACCCTGGGCCCCTTTCACTGCTGCATTACCCTCATCTCCTGCCAGCACAACTCCATTGATTGCAACAGAACCACCCTGGCAGAGTAACAGTGGTGCCCCTGGGGTCTCTCTTTCTACCTGAGATGTTCTCCGATAATCGGCCTTTTGTCAGATTGACTTCAAGTTGCCGAGCTGAGCTCCCATTGGGGGGGATGGCAGCTCCTTCATGCCGGAGCTGGGCCCTTTCCCGGAAATGCTGACCAGAGAATTCAGTTCTCGGGTTAAGGACAGACAGTTAGTGCAGAGACAAAGCTACGGTGCCTTTTATTGTCTGCCCCAGTGGCTTATGCCCCAGCTCCTGCTAAATGGGTTCCTACTAAAGGGCTGCCGTGTTATGTCCAGCAGTAGGAGAGACTCAGGGCAAACCTACTGATACCTGACTGCCTTCCATTAACTCTGCCAGGGCGCTGCTTGCGTAGCCTGCTTTCCTCCCCGCGTTAAAGCTCTGTGCTTTTTGGGGGGGTTGTTAGTTAAACTCTGAGCTGTGTTGACACCCACTGAGCTCTGACTCTCCCCGCCGGTTTCTCTTGCTAGCGTATCTTTCTGGAGACTGGCAGGACGAGGGAGTTGGCTCTGTTCAGCGCCCAGCCAGCAGGGTGGGTCTGTGTTTCTGGGGCTCGTGCCAAATTTGACATCGGGCCAGTGATTTTGCCCACTCTGGGAAACTCAGCGGGGGGTGCTGGGACTAAGAGGGAGAGTACAAAGAAAAGTGAAGTGACCCGGGAGGCTCACTCCAGGAATCAATATGTTTTTGGTCAGCAGCCAATAAGGTCCCTGCCCCAGCAAGACTAGATGAAAACTCAACAGGAGTTTGCCTGACTAAGGACTTCCCAAGTGGGCCCAAGAGAGTGTTACTCAACGCTCTGCAGTGCAAGAGCCAGATCTTCAGCTGGGATGAGCTGAAGTCATTGGACCTGGGCTGACCTCCGCTAGCTGGGATCTGGCCCTGGATTTGCTGGGCAAGCATTAGTTAATTAAACAGGTAACTAGCTATAACCCTAGGGCCCAAGGAGTCGTTACTGAGCTCACTGATACAATCATTTCCTTGATAAGTAGCTGCTCAAATGCATCAAAATGGCCAGAGCTTGCAGCCCTGCTGTAGGTGATATTCCCACTGCAGTCAGTGCGGGACAAGGCACCCTGTGTACAAGGGAGAATGAGTCCCACTCTGAGAACTCACCGTTTACTAGCGCGATGTTTAACCCTCTGCCAACATTATTCTTCACACCACTCATGATACTGGAAATAAAGCACAGAAAATCAATGTCAGTTCAAAGGGACATTTGAAAGCACAGCTGTTCGAAAAGGGCGTCTGCAGGGTTCGTTTTAGGCCAGCTGCAATAGTCATGAACATTGCAGCAGGGAGGCCTATTTTCAAAGGATTTTCAACCTCATTTCTGCCTATGCCCATCACCATTGTTACCCAGCAGTTTTTTCTTCCCCTGTTGTGTGAGCAGGCGCTTTTCCCCGCTGGTTCCCAAGCACAGCCCACATACTGCGTAGGGTCCAAATTTGTCCCTTGCCTGAGTCTGCTTTTATCAAGCAAAGACATTAACAACGTAACAAAGAGCGGCTGAATCCCTCTCCCCAGGTTTGGCTGCTGCTAAGGTTCCTCCCTCAACGCTGCTCAGCCCACCCCCCAAGTCCTCTCCCAAGAGTCCCTCCTACCTGCAGTGTAATATGGCCTTTTGGGGTGCTACTTCAGTACTTACATCGTATTTTCAAAGCACATAAAAGGCCCAACAACATTGGCTGCTCCACTCGAGACTTTAAATGCAAAAGTGCTTTCAGGACAACTTCGTTTATTACCACACTTGTTTCGCAGGGGCTGGGTCTCTGAAGGGAATGAAGAGCAGACTGTGAATTGTACTGCCTTGCACAGGCAGCCATTGGACATTGCTTAACACAGGTAATCTGGTGCGGGTTTTCAATACATGGGCCAAAGCCTGAGGGGACTGACTCAGTTTCTCTAGACATCAGAGGGCGTTTGCATCTAACCTGAGCAGAGAGTTCAATGTTTGGGGCACTGGGTGAACTTCATCCTTGCACAGTTGTAGGATGGGGGCATCCCCTTGGCAGGGCACCTCTCGAGTTTATTGTTCTGATATTGGCACACAACTATTTTGGGCAGAAAAGGGTGTCTGGAATAACTGCAGCATCTCTAAGGAAAGAGACGGGCTGGGATAAGCTCCAGTACCAGTGAAATGGAGGGTGCTGAGGAAAAGGCTCGTTTAGCTGAGTCTGTTCGAAGGTTTAACGTGGGATTGGTGTATCCGGAGGGGGTGAATCAGGCAGGGCCTGGCGCAGGCTTGTGTGATGCTTGTTCCGAGTGAATCGTTTGTAATCGTTAGCAGAGGGCAGCGTCCAGAAGGGATTTGCTTCCCCCCCGACTTAGCGGCTGTCTCAACAGGCAGGCGAGTCACAGACACAGCATGTCCGTCGAGGGGCGGCTGTTGTTATCACTGCGATTGTCATGAGCTGTCATGCAGCAGCACCCGGGACCATTCTGAGCATCTCTAGTCTAACTTCCGGCATCGCATGGGCCAGAGAACCTCGCCCAGGGATTCCCGCGTCCAGCCCAGCACTTCGGTTAGCGTGCTTGGGACGGCTCGCCTAGGAGGAGGCCACTTGACATCAATAATGGGGGCGGAACTGGGGCCTCGGTGTGAACCTTTGGCAACAAGTCAGGCCCCAGGGATGAACTCCTGGCCCCACTGGAGTCACAGTGGAACTCCCAGGCACTTCAGCGGGGCAGGATTTCACCCCTTGCCTTGTAAACCGAGCCCCGCTTTGCTCCCTCGTTCTGCCAGCACTTCTCAGAGCTCCGCGCGGCTCCGATGTGACACGGGTGACATGAGAACGGCGCACTCGTATACTCACTGGGCAGGTTGGAGTCAGAACCTGGGGAGACACAAACAGCAGCATCACACCTCTGAACCCCCCCGCCCCTTTGCCGAGCTGAAAGAGAGACTGGGCAGCAAAGGAAGCGACTGGAGGAGGAAGGCAGGTGTCTGGCTAAACAAAGCCCAACCCAGAGTTTGGGATTAACGCGGCCGGCTGGGGAGACCCACTTCATAGAAATACGTCCATGAGTGTAAATGAGAAAAGATGATTAATCACGGAATAACTGACCGGGTGCCCTGGGCGCAGAGCCAGTGAGGGCAGGAGCCAACATCTGTGCCCCAAGCCGGAGTGTCTACACTGCTCTTTATAGCCCTGCAGTGCCAGCCCCGCAAGCCCCAGGCTCTGAGACTTGCTGTGACAGGTCTTTTTCTGCTGGGCGGATGTACCCTACGTGCCACACCCATGGCCCATGGCCCCACGGCCCCACCGTGGGCATTAAATGACGCAGAGTTGGAGGACTCGGTGCAGGTGATCTAGGTGGGCAAGCAGAACGGAGAGCCTGCCGTCCACGCAGACCCAGTGCAGAGATGGAGGCGAGATCTTACAATGCAATTCATGCGCCCCAAGTAAATGGGCTCCGTGGAGGGGACGGGGGCAGAATACTCTGTCCAGCCAGAGGCAGGACCATGACGGCTACAAATTACACATCCCATGGAGCCACCTATGGAAGCCTCGGACGTCTTCCAGACTGGCCCCAGCTGTCCTGGGAAATCGCCTTACCCAGCCAGCTCCGCAGACTGACGGCCTTCCAGCCGGTGTTCAAGTACGTCTGTACAAAGAGCCAGGCGGTGCCCAGAGAGAACAGCACGGCCGCGATCCGGATCAGCCCTGCAATGGGAGGCAGAGAATAGCGCGTATGTCACAGTGCTCTGGAGAGGGGAGCAGCTCAGCCAGGGGGAGCTCATTTCCCGCCGCTGGCCGGGGAATTCTGCTCTGACCTTAGGAGAAGTAAAATGTGACTCTCTTTCTTTAGCTTCCCGAGAGCCCGCCCTGCAGTCAGAGCCACGGGGCAGACCCTCGCCCCCCTTCGATGTGGCTGCACTGGTGCAGACATCCACCCACGTGGGGCCGGGCCGCAAGCACTTACCAGCACTGGGTGTTAGGCAGGCCAGCAGCACCCACGTTTGGCTGTGCCTGCCCTCCGTCCCCGGCCCTAGAGCACAGCGCCAAGCCGCCTTCACCAGCCAGCCCCAATGCAGCCGCAGAGGGAGAAGGCAAGAGAAGAGACAAGCAATACCCCTGAAGCTGCGTGGGGAGAAGAGCAGATACTGCCAGATCCCCTACGGCGGAGGGGCAGGAAGGCAGGGAAGGGAGTTCTGCTCATCCCCCCTGAGGTGAAAGGATGGGGGGGCTGTAAAGGTGGGGTGCTCTGGCAACAGCAATGTCATGATATGTGGGTTCCACTTAGCTATGGGCCCAACCCTCTCCCAAGCTCAGGGGTGTTCAGAGCTCGGGGCACGGCCCTCGCTAGCAAAGTGGGTTTGCTTAATGGGGCCTGCATGTAGCAAGAGATCGAGTGGTGAGCGCACGAGACTGGGAGTCACGTTCTGCACTGGCTCACTGTGCGACTCTGGGCAAGCCGCTTGGGCTCCCTGTGCCTCAGTTTCCCCATTCTTACATACAAATAATATGCACCGCATGGGGCTTAGCCCAAGTTACTGGGGCTGGGTTTGATGCACTGGGAGGAGCTGCTGGTCTGTGCTATGCAGGAGGTCAATCTAGATCATCAGAATGTCTCTTCTGGCCTTAAAAGTCTTTGGCTCTATGAATGCATGTTTCTATAGTGCTTTGAGGTCCGTGGGCGAAAGATGTTACATAACTGCAAAGCATCACTCATGTTCTTCTCTGTCTTAGAGTAAACCCGAGGCGTTCGAAAGCCATGTAAATCCAAGCCCAGCTTGAGTTCCCAGAGCTGGGAGGCTCCTGACCCCCCCAACTCACTGAACAGCTATTCATATAAATCTGATTGGGGTTTGGTTTTAAAGCAACGGTTAGTGGAGCACAATGCTCTTTCTCTGCCTTGGAAACATGATTGAAGAAAACATTTATACTGCATGTGAATGGTGCTTCTGGAACCAAGAACCTCTCCACAGTCACCTCTTCCCCAGTCTGGAGGGATTTCATTGGAAAAAGGACAATAGGCTGAACTGGATAAAAGTTAGTAAAAACAGGGCTGCACACTTATTGACATGGAGATCCTTTTAGCCCATTCCGGCTGAATACGGTAATTTAGAGATCTTCATTCGAACGAGAAACAGGCCCAGTGAATAGGAACAAAGACCATTCTTTATAATCATTATAAAAGACAAATATCCTCTCGCCTCTTACCGGTCAACCTCATTGTAGCGCTCAGGGACAGTGGAAACTGGGCTCTAATCAAAGATCACAGGTCAACCTGCTGAAACAGAAAAAATATGTTAAAATGTAACTGTCCTCCAGAAGTAATAGATGAGTGTTAGATTAAAGATCTTAATTGCTACGGTAACACTACTAGAGTATTTTTGCAACAAGATGTCACACCAAAGAAGCATCCCATTATATATATTTACACACAGACTTGATTCAGCTGTGATGGCTTTTGTAGTGCTATTACAAGTCATTTTTATAATTTTCAGAATTTTTAGGCTCAATTACATGAGACCAGCTTCCACTGTTTTAAACTTACTTCATTTTTAAGACCACCCTTGGCTACTTGCCACTTATTCTTTGAACCCGCCAGTAATGTTTTATGTTCTACTTCAAAATGGATCCATTTTTTTCTATATGTTGATGATTATAATAAGAATAATGAGTTTTAAAATTACTTGAAAATTGTATAGCACATTCTTTATTACAGAATATTTCAAATCACAGTTTTGTTGCATTTCATAGCTGGATAATGCAAAGTGCATTTCTAATCCTAAGGAGTGCTAACCAGGGCTGGCTCTAACTTTTTTGCCGCACAAAGCAAAAAAATAAAAAAAGAGCGCCGCCCCTGCTGTAATACCCTCCTGCGAACGCCACGCTGCTGAACCCCCTCCGAGCTCCATGCCGCCCGCCCAAGCCCCCCCGAGCGCCATGCTGCACCCCCCAAGCCCCCACCCCCCAAGCGCCATGCTGCCCAAGGTCCCCACCCCGCCAAAGCCTCCCGCCCCCTCCCGAGCACCATGCCGCCCAAACCCCCACCCCCAAGTGCCACACCGCCCAAGCCCCCATCCCCTCAAGCACCGCGCCGCCCAAGCCCCTGCCCCCCCGAGTGCCACTGATCAGCCCCTCCCCCCGAGTGCCACCCGGCTGAAACAAATAAAAAAAACCCTCCAGCACCGCCCGGCTGAACCAAAAAAACCAACCGAGCGCCGCCCCACCCCAAGGTGCCGCCCCAAGCACGTGCCTGGAGCTGGCCCTGGTGCTAACCACCAGTGGGGACATGGCAAGATTTGGCCTTGACATGTTAGGGAAAATTTATTGTCACAAATCAATACCGTCAAAGAAACCACAATATTTGAATAACTGAAAACAGTAACAAGCAAATAAAGGCTGGCAGTTTGGTCAGATTGCTGAAAGCCTGAAACAAACGTCTCAGCCTGTCTTCCGCACCGCTATTAACGCCTGCGCACTTTCACCCAGCGAATTATCCGCGATCTCGAGCTCCAAGGCCTCACGCGTAGTCCTGCTTTTCACCGGGAGCCGCACGGATTCCAAACGCACCCAGGAGCTGGCTGGCTCCAGCCCTTTCGGCGAAGCGTAGGGTACTTGCCAACGCACAGCCCCAAGGGTCTCCGTGGCAACCACCACATGTGGCGGGGAGTTACCAGTACAGGCAGCCAGAGCGGCCCCTCTCCAGAATGGCTCCGTTCGTGGGAGCCCCCCTGCTCGGTCTGCCAGTGGCGATAAACTGGCGCACGAGATCAGAACCAGGCCCGCACCGCAGCTGCCAGCCACGGCCAGGCCCGGAAGAAGGAAAGGGGGTGATGGGGCAGAAGCGTCAGCCCGAGCTGTCCAGCTCCTTCTCTTCTGTCTTGGAGACTCAGTCCATTGCTCTGGCACTTGGCCCAGCTTTCTGCAGCTCTTTGCCGAGGGAGCCAGTGGACTCAGAGTGCTCCCCTCCTCACAGCCCCGGCACGGCAGTCTCAGGCCCGGCGGGGCAGAGGCTATTTATCAGCCAGCCAAATGAGGTCCCTGGCAAGCACATCCTCATGCTGTAGCTGCTGCACCTCCCCCTGCTGTGCCTGGGGCAAAGGCAGGAGAAAGGAGGAGACATACAGCCTCTGCCTTCCTGTGGCACCAGCGTGCACAGCGCAGGAGAACGCGACTGGTCGAGTGTCCCAGGAATAGCGCATAGGCCTGGAGACTGCTACGGGCACCATGAATGGTCAGACCTGCTCTGCAGGGCCTACGCCTCTTTCAGTCTCCTCGCTCTTCCCCCAGACGTGTCTGGGAACACAGCACGTGCTTCCTCCACCCTCAGCCTTTCTGAGCTCGGGGCTCCCACCCTGCCCAGCCCCGAGCGTAAGGCCACGACTGAGTCACCAGAACTCTGTGTCTACGAGGAGGAGCAGGAAGCCAGGGAGTCAGATGGGGTTGCGGGGAGATGGCTCCACCCTCCCAGGGCACTGCCAGATTTGGGGCCATGCAGCCTTTTCTGGGACAATGTGGGGGAAGGGGATCTCCGTGAGGGGATCCTGTGGAGTTTTCCTCTCCCTGCTGTGAGTATTGCCAGAAGCCAGGATGCTGCTGGCACCACTAACATAAAACAGGGGATGGAGCCTTGAAAATCCATGTGCTTGTTTTCACACCAATATCCTTAGCCATGAAAGAAACCAGGAAAGGGAGGTGCAGAAAATATAAGGATGTAGGATGGAAGGGACCTTTTGGGCCACCAAGTTCAATTCCCTGCTGTCACAGGCAACCCTGTCCTATCATCTTCTTCATAAAATCATCAAGCTCCATCTTCAAACGAATTAGGAGTTTGGCCAGGGGCAGGAGTGTTTCCAAGGTGGCTTTTTCCCCCCGCATTTCCCCTTTGCACTGGCAGCAGCTTCACTCCCAACACAACCCCATTCTAACTGGCCCCAAATCCCACCTTAACAGGAAAAGAACCACTCCCAGGAAAATAATGTAGGGAACCAATTGCCTCCTCCCTTTGGCCAGCTGCTGTCCCGCACACCAGCTATACTCCCGTGGATTGTGCTGCAGGGCATGCAGAGAGACAAACGGCATATCAGCCAATAAATATACATCTTTCAGCAAATCGTTTACTTGTTTGTGCCATTTGTCTCTGATGTATCCCCAAATGAAACTCACTGGATCGAATCTGCCCCTGGTGAAACCCCCGGCACTTCACTGCAGTATCCCAGGGACCATTTCATCCCACTATTTCTACGATGTTCCCTTTCAATTGTATGGATTGATTTTGGACGATCCACTGAAATGCAATGGAAGAAGAAGCAACTAGCCAGTAGAAAGGAAGAAGCTGTGGAAGACAGTGGGGGTGTGTGTGAAATGTACAGATTGTTTGGCTAAGCAATAAAAAACCTTTCCCAGAACAAATCGATTTCTCAATAAACATTATCCAGGCAACACTTTTCCTCCTTTACAGGACTCTGGTCAGACACTGACGTTAAAGGAAAATACCTGTTAGATCTTGGCTCGTTCCAAGATATTGTTTGCAGCAGTCAGTCCTTAGGAGAGAAATGTCATGAAATGCGCATATTCTTCGAGAGGGGTTCAGAGCGTCGGCACTTTCCAGTTTATGAATGTTCACATTCTCCTCTCAATAGTGGAGAAAATCTCAGGTTAGTTTCCCAAGGAAAACACCGCTCTCTCTTTTTTCCTTTTCATTTCACTGCTGCACTTTTCTCTCTCTCCTGGCAGGCTGATGACCTCAGCTCAGCAACCCGGTTTTAGATACATGCTCACACCCACGCTCATGGCAATAGACATTTCTAGCTACTGAGCTGACTGAAACATGGAAGACAAGGATTTTCCCTTCAAAGAAATCAAAAGAAAAGTAGCACAGACAAAAGACACACCCAAATCCTGAATTGTCTCTCACGTTCACTGTGCAGCTTTGGAAAAAATTAGGCCAGTTCCTCAACTGGTGCAAATCAGCAATGCTCCATTGATTTTAATGCAGCCGTGCCAACTTCCCCCTGCTGAGGATCCGACACAGGGCCTTGTAGCTGAACAGATAGATGCAATTTCCTTTGAAACGATCATTGTTCTGCTCAGAGTGTTTGCAAAATGTATTTGTTTTTCACTTCAGAAATACCTGGCAGTTCAGAGAAGCAGGCAGATGAGTGAGCCTGTGTTCATGCCTTAACTGTGTATGTAAGAGGAGGTAGCATCTTCCCCAGCAGCCTCCCCTCCAGCATCAGCATCACTGTTCTCGGGGAGGATGTTCAGGGTGGTCAGTTTAAACCTTTTTCCTTGTTGCAAGCCAAAGAGGGGGGATGCAATCTTGCTTGGCAGAAGTGTGGAAAACCCTGGCTGACAAATGGGTCTCTAAGGAGACATCCTGGCCCAATCAATCCCAGGGTCTTTTGAGTTGTAGAACGCCGAGGAGGTTAAACGCTGACATTTGTACAGCAAAACGGAACCGAATGACAGGGAACAAATGTATTTCTACCTGTGATAAGAGTAGGGGCTACTGTGATTAGCTGGGCTAGTCCATATGCAAATGCTACCTGCCAGATGGCTTTTATATACATATATATTGTTCAGCTCATAAAATGTTTGGCCAAAGGCTTACTAGGTGTGAGTCATTTGAAAAATTTACAGCTGTGGTAGGTAAATAGTTACTCAGTGAACAGTGTGAGGGTTGAAGGCCAAGGCTGGAGCCAAGCACTAGATTCACAGCTGGTGTAAAGCAGCACAGCTCTAGCTGAAGTCAGTGGAGCAGTGCCCGCCCGCCCCAGCTGAGCATCTGGCCCAGAGCTGGGGAAGGGTCTGGAAGCCAAACAAGGGTGGCCCACTGTACTCTCTGTGGCTTGCCTGGAGTAAGGGACAGGCAGTGTGAAGGCTCCTGGAGGCGGCAAGGGTGAAGGCTCAGAGGCCACCAGGGTCAATGCCACACCGATGATGGCCTGGCTCCGTCCCTGCACACAGCACAGTGGAGCTGGTCCTGAAGGGTGAGGCTGGTGAGTGAGGGAATTCCTGCCCCTTTAGAGCAGGGCATGGGTACTAACGTGGCCCAGAAGAAGCAGGTGCCTCTGGTGAATTTGGGGCCCGAATGTGGCAGGAACCCCTCCTGCTGTGGGGCAGCCCTGTTAACCAGAGCTATTCTAAATACGCCTCTTCCCAGGAACTCGCCTGGATGGGCTTGGATGCCCCGTCTCACCTGGCTTAGAACCCTGCTCATCCTAGTGCCCGCTGTGCTGGAGAACTGCTCACAGGGAGACTCACGTTGGACAATGCATCTGGGACCCACTGTTCCCTATGGTGGTGATGCGGCCATTGAGGAAATGGGGCACCGGCCATGGCTTCCAATACCACCAAGTCTGCTGTGTTCTCTCTGCGCTGGGTCCAGTTCCTCCTTCCTGCTGTTCCTCCCTACCCTGATGTGACTGGTCAGCTGGTTCCGTGAAGAAGGGGTCGGCAGGCAGGGCCTAGCAGGATCGCCTGCAGGTGACAGGACTCAACAGAAGATCTGCCCTGTCCCACTAGACAACTATCCCCAGCTCAATGCACTGGGCTAGATCTTGACTTCCACTGACTTCAGCTGGAGCTACACAATTCCCAGCGGCTGAGAATGTGGCCTATTGTCTTCTTATCCTTGATTTTCAGCCTTTGTCCAGTTTCAGTGCCCATCATGGAGCCAATACCCAAACCACCACGAACTCAGCCTCACAGTGAGTTTCATCAAGCCCTGCAGCGGGGCCTGGAGGTAAATTAAAGCTACATCAGTCCCTCTGGCACTGGCCCAGAGCTCAGCGGGAGTCACAAAAGGACTGGACAGTTCTATGGATACTAAGAATACCCAGAATTAGAATGGTACGTGCTAACACACCCTCCTGCGTCAGGGCTCAGACATGAAACCTGACCCCCCAGGCATAAGCCAGCCACTAATTACTGGGGCTTGGGAGGGAATTTTCCCTGGCAGCAGGTTTCTCCTGTGAAGCAGTTAGTGCTGGCCACCATCAGAGACCAGCTACTGGCCCAGGTGATCCTTGGCTCTGATCCAATCTGGCAGCTGTTGTGTTCCCATGGCACC
The DNA here is from genome assembly GCF_016161935.1 of Mauremys reevesii. NCBI lineage: Eukaryota > Metazoa > Chordata > Testudines > Geoemydidae > Mauremys > Mauremys reevesii. The sequence continues at coordinate 124,209,945 of NC_052629.1, read as the reverse complement.
CTGCGCCCACCCCCCAAGATCTGCCCTAAGTTTATCGGGCTTGGGCATAAAGCAAGAGGCAGGTCAACTGGAAGAACCTGTTCTACTGCAATTCCTCAGCACAGCCACCAATTTCTGCAGGCTGAGAAAACAAACCGGACGCCGAGAGGAGGAAATGAAGAGGTAGGAAGCCAAGGCAAACAGTGAGATAAAGGAGTCTGACGCACAGTGTCGGCACACTGCAGGCAGCTCTCACACCTTAATAACCCTGCCCTTTGTCTGGGCCATGAGTTACACTGCTGCTGTGACCGCACTGAGCACTTGGAGCAATGTGACAGGCAGCCGAGGGTCCAGGGTCGCTCTGGACAGCTGCATGGTCTAGAATGGCCATGAAGACTGCGAGTAAAGAGCAGCAGTCCACAGGGTGGTGGTTACAACGATGCAGGGCCAGACTGCTGGGGGTTGTGCGGGGACCTTCCCCTCCCTGGCATCAGTTAGAGCAGTCTCAGAGGTCCTCTCATTCATGCCCGGTTGCCTGTGGCCTCCAGGCTCAGGCCAGCCAGAGAGCAGCGTCTTTGCAACCTGCTCTCCTCCCCTATTGTATAAGGGCCATGGGAGGGAGTGAGGATGCGTGGGGAGGGGTGTGTCAGAGGGTGACTGTGCTACGTTTATGCTCCACTGTGCTGAGTCCAGAGATTCATCGATTCCCAGACCAGGAGGGACCACTGTGAGCATCTCGTCAGACCTCCTGCATCGCACAGGCCAGAGACCTCCCCCCATAAGCCCTAGAGCTGACCTGTTTGAAACATTCCCAGTCCTGATTGAAACTTTGCCAGTGATGGAGAATCCACCACGACTCTTGGGAAATTGTTCCAGTCACTGTTAACAATGTCCACCTTATTTCCAGTCTGAATTTCTCTAGCTTCAACTTCTGGCCCTGGGATCACGCGAGACCTTTCTCTGCAAGCCTGAAGAGCCCGTTGTAGATACTTATAGACTGTGATAAGTCACCTCTTAACTTTCTCTTCACTAAATAGACTGAGCTCCTTGTGTCTATCATTATAAGGCAGGTTTTCTAATCCGTTCATCATTCTCATGGCTCTTCTTTGGACCCTGCCCAATTTCTCAACATCAGTTGCGGACACCAGAACTGGACAGAGAAGTCCAACAGTGCCAAATACCGAGGTACAATAACCTCTCTACTCCTATTGAAGAGTCCTGTGTTTATGCATCCAGGGATCACCTAGCCATTTGGCCCCTGCATTGCAAATGGACTCATGTTCAGCTGCTTATCCCCAAACCTTTTTCACAGTCACTGCTTCCCCGGGTAGAATCCCCCACTGGGTAAGTACGGACGCATTCTTTGTTCCACTAAGGACCCAGAGTCAATGGCACAAGGAGCCCTAACTCTCAGCAGGGCTAACCAGGAGCTGGAACTGGCTCCCAGATGTTCCTGCAAACCTGGCCCTGCTGTGCACCGGTGCGGAGGAGAACCAAACCCAACAGCCGACGTTCGCAGTCCTCGTTTTTAATAACGTCCCCGTTGAGAACTGCATGCACCGGGGATGAATTCAAAATCAGCTAAAGAAGTTAATAAAATGTGTGGCTACGTTGGACCCAAAGCCTCCCCTTCGGCACATCGGAGTCATATCAGCATTAAAGAGTCTGCGCTGAAGCCTTGCACTGATCTACAGTTTACAGATCTATTTGCTTTATTTACAGCTATGGTCAGCTCAGCTCTGGGTTTTTTGAACAAGAATATTAAAAGATTTCGCTTGTAAGGCAGTGAAGAGTTCATTATTATCCAGCCTGTGAGCGCTAAACATGATCTGCACTAAACCTGATCATTACATGGGTACCTTGTCTTCTTCGACTTCTCCAGTTGGCTGCTTCTCTTTGCCTGTTTCCTTGTCATGTGCTGAGATTGTAAGCTGCCTGTTACACGTGGAGCAGCATGCTGTTCTGGGGGGTCCTGACCCGAGAACGAGCTCTTCAGGTGCTATCAAAAAGCAACCGATCGATACTCATCAATAACAACTGGTCCTTAGACTACTAGCCGCAGCATTTGGCGCTGGTACTAAAAAAGTCCTGTTTCTTTCAGAAATACTTCTAGCGATAGTCTGATATCAGTAAATGATAAAGACGTTTGGCACAGAACACATATCAGACAACAGGTTCTATCTCCAGTTAGTCAATGGACACGCAGAAACTGAAACCGCTCAGGGCTTTAAAACTAACTTTTGCCATAAACAGTGTTGTACAAGTAACCCTGGCTGGAAAATTTTCCTTTGGAAAAGCAGATACATAGAACTAAAGAAGGGTAAGAACAGAGAGGAGTAGAAAGAAGGAAACCTGTCCCCAGGTTATAGACTGTAGAAAGTACACCGGCTAATCCGATTTCTCTCTCAACTTCCCCGTGTTATAAGAAGGGATAATAAATAAATATGCTGCCCCAAATGGTTGCTGCTAGCTGTGTTTTATTCTACACCCAGCTACTGAAATCACCCTTGCTTGAGCCAGATTTAATTGTAAAAAACATCTACAATGGTAACCAAAATAAAGGACAAAAATCTATTATTTTAGTTATACTTAAAAAATACCCCCCTTTCCAGGCCCCGGCAACACAAAGGTATCAGAGCTCTTCTGTGGACTGAAGTCAAATGTACATACCAGGGAAACCGTCCGGCAGGTCTCTCCACTCTCTGAAGGCTGCGTTCCAAACGGGGTATTGTCAGAGAGAGGACAGGACACCTTCTGACTAAGGCTTGTAAGTCTAGTGATCCACTGGGCTGAGTCCATGGTACAGCCCAGCCCCTCTGTGAATCACCACAAACACCTTCCGTGTGCATTGTGCTGCTGGTCTAGTAAATGTTAAATCAACTACACACAGCTCAGCGGTTCAGAACAAACCACAAGAACAAGGAAGTCTGTGTGGTTATTCGCATGGAAGCTCAGCTTTGCATTGACAAAAATATGTGTGTGCACATGAAGGGATCAGTCATAATGATCTTGCTCAAATGTGGCTAATTTCTTTGTTTAGTTCATTTCCCCCTTTTGGCCTTTTATTCATACTTGGCTGGCCTCCAGCCCATTTCTTTCTCAACATATAAACCCAGGAAGATGCAGGACCTATCCCAGAATCTCACGTGCCTCTTTACTGCTCAGTTTTAAAGTAGTTCACATAGCAATTGCAACAGATGAGAGATATGAGCACGTACCTGCCGGTACATAATTACTACTACTGAGGTCATTGGGCTACTTGCCTAAGTAAAACTTTGCAGGGTCAGGCCCCAAATTATGGCAGAGAAATAAAGCAACATTTTCTCTGCAAGACGCTCAGTGACTTTATAATGTAGTTGAACCACTGTTCACGCGGGGGCTCAGTTAGTGTGAGGGGGTGATCTAATTTACACCATTGTCCACCCCCTGAGCTTGGCCCCCCGTGCAGGGAGCACGTGTGGAGTTTGTTACATAGGAAATAAGACGTACCAGGGGAGCAAACAATGTCAAAGGGAGGCTGACCCAGCATTCAAGGCTGATGCAGTTGTTGGGGAAAAACCTGATTATCAAGGCCTCAAAATAAAAAGCACCTAAAAATACAACAGGCAAAATGACCAAGCAGGTTTGTGTTTTTTTCACTGATTTATAAGCATGATATTAGACTTTGAGCAAAAAGTCCCCCTGAATTAAGCACTGGAATAAATTTGCCTAGGGAGGTTGTGGAATCTCCAACACTGGAGATTTTTAAGAGCAGGTTAGACAAACACCTGTCAGGGATGGTCTAAGGCAAACCTTAGAGGTGGGCAAACTACGGCTCGCGGGCCAATTCCAACCCGCAGGACCCCATCCTGCCCGGCCCCTGAGCTCCTGGCCCGGGAGGCTCACCCCTGGCCCCTCCCCCGCTGTTCCCCCTCCCCCGCAGCCTCAGCTCACCGTGCTGCCAGTGCAATGCTCTGGGCGGCCAGGCAGCGCTGCTGCAGATCCGGGGCTTGACCCGGTGCTCAGTGCTGCGCGGTGGTGTGGCTGGCTCCAGCCGGGCGCCTGTCCTGGTGCTCTGGGCAGTGCAGCTCTAGCGCCACCAGCCAACGGTGCTCCAGGCAGCACGGTAAGGGGGCAGGGAGCAGGGGAGGTTGGATAGAGGACAGAGGAGTTTGGGGTGGTGGTCAGGGGGTGGAGGTGTGGATAGGGGTCAGGGCGGAAAGAGGGCGGGGAACGGGGGGTTTGAATGGGTGCAGGGGTCCCAGGGGGCAGTCAGGAAGGAGAGTGGGGGTTGGATGGGGCAGCGGGGGGCAGTCAGGGATGGGGTTCTGGGGAGCAGTCAGGAAGGAGAGTGGGGTTGGATGGGGTGGCGGGGGCAGTCAGGGGTGGGGTTCTGGGAGCAGTCAGGAAGGAGAGTGGGGGTTGGATGGGGTGGTGGGGGGCAGTCAGGGGTGGGGGTTCCGGGGGAGCAGTCAGGAAGGAGAGTGGGGGTTGGATGGGGTGGCGGGGGGCAGTCAGGGGTGGGGGTTCCGGGGGTCACTCAGGGGTGGGGTTCCGGGGGCGGTCAGGGGACAGGGAGCTGGAGTGTGTGGATGGGGCAGGAGTCTTAGGGGGCCATCAGGGAACAGGGAGGGTTGGATGGGGCAGGAGTCCCGGGGAAGGCCGTCAGTGGGTGAGAAGCGGGGTATGGGGGCGGGATCTAGGCCATGCCTGGCTGTTTGGGGAGGCACAGCCCCCCAACCGGCCCTCCATACAATTTCCAAAACCCGATGTGGCCCTCAGGCCAAAAAGTTTGCCTGCCCCTGGTCTAGATAACCCGTAGTCCTGCGTTGACTGCGGCGGGCTGGACTAGATGACCTCTCAAGTTGCTTCCAGTCCTACGATTCTATGAAGACGCAGTTTGGAAAAGATAATAAAATGCTGATATTAAGGTCGGTCATATTGGCCCCATAACTCTCCTATTCTTATTTAATAGCAATTGAAGGTTCTGATGATCCACATACACTGAACGATGACATCGGAACATAAAGGAAATTGCTGAATGCTAGAAAAGAAGGGCTATGTTTAATGCTGATGTAATGCTAATGATTTCTAACAACATAGACTGGAGCATGAAAAACATGAGGTGAACGTACAACTGGGTATGCGTCATGTTACATAAGGTTGATTGGAGGAAATCTAATGACTGTGTAATATGGAAAGAAATAAGAAACCAAGGGAGCAAGGCCCCAGTCAGGGAAATGGCAGACCAGAGACCGCAGGAGAACACCCGCTCAGAGGCCAGAGACCATCATGAAGTTCAGGAGAACTTCCCAGACCCCCAGACCTCGGTTACTCAAACTCCTACCTGTTCCGTCTTGTTTGTTTATGGACTATCATGTTATGTGATCAGAAACTATAAGGGACAATAATTCTGTCTGAAAATTTATGAATAAAGGTGAAAATTGACCAAGCCTAAATTGGGTGGCCTCATGATGCAGTTTCCAACCTTACACATTGTGTAAGAAAGATACTGACATCACGGACAGTGTGTCAGCCTTAATTTGGACTTTATTGCCGTTCCTTCTTTTGTGCCACTTTTCGTCTTAGTCAAACATCATTTGGTGTCTTTAGTTACAGAAATCTGTAAGGGAAGTGTCCTTGGATGGTTATAAAATAGAGAGGCCAGATTCTGCTCTCATTGAGAGTGGTGTAAATCTGGAGTAACCCCATTTGCTGACCGGAGTGACTCTGAATGTACACGGATGTAACTGCGAGCAGAATCCAGCCTGCTATTTTCACATGAAACTGTACGGTTTGTCTTGGGCAAGCACCTATTTCTCCAAAAGACTATAATGCTTCCAAAGGAGCCCACAGTTAATGGCAAATATGTACTTAGGCAGGTTGCTTTTAAGCAGCTGTGACTTTTATGTGCCTGATGCCAGGAACAGGTCTTTGCAGGGACTGGTTCTCCACTCTGTGCTGTATGCAATCTACATCCTTCATGGTGAATGGAGCCTTTTCCTTTTTCATTCCCACCACTTAGAGCCCAATGGATTATCTTGGAGGTTCAAAAAGTAATTTTCAGCATGACAACTTAGATCCCACGTATCACCCCAGAGCAAAGCTTTACAGCCGAAAAGGTGGCTGGTAAGAGAAATCCTGCTGATGTAACCCTACCGAGAGCAGCGCTTCCAGCCGGGCTGTAATGGGAAATGTGAACAGCGACGCCCCCGCTCGTCTGAGGTCAGAAGCAGCACCTGGTCTGTGACAGACATTATTCAGCTCTAATTAGCACTTTAAAGGTTCTCTGCTTTGTGCGGGAAGATTTTTGCCCCGCTCCCCTTTTCTTTGCATTCCCTGTTGATCCAGGGCCTTTGCGTACAGTTGTCCTGCACTCCTTCCCTGAACGAATGCAGCCCTGGGTACTTTATCAATACAGTGAACCACCAGGGTCCTGATCCAACCCCCATTAAAGTCAACATGCCTGATTCTTATGAACACTAAGGCTCATTAACCAGCCTTGGGCAGTGCAAACAGCCTAAGCTGTGTGTAAACAGAAGAGTGGTGTCAAGGGCCTTTAGTGTAAGTGAGACTCCGGCCCAAGGACTTCCGTGGGAATGGCATTAGATCCCAGGTTTCCCAGCCTGCATTGCCTTGCTCAGCATGGAGAGACGCACCCAATGGCTGCCCAGACTCCAGTAGCCCTTCACCTGCAGGAAACACGGGGCAGTGAGCTCCTCACTCCCTGCCCAGCCGGAGAGACTCAGGGAGAGGGGGCGGGCCCCAGGCAGGCTGACCGATGTCCCACTCTGCATCCCGGCTCACAGCGATGGGGCAGAAAGCGGGTTGCTCCTGTTCCCTAGGGAGGTAACTGCAGGTAGCATGGGAGCTGCTCAGGTGAGCACGTACCTCCTGCACTGCTGAGCTGGCTTGGTTAGCTCAAGATCAGGGTCCGTGCCGCTAGTACCTCAATGCCACTAATTTTGCTAAAGCAGTTTGTTATCTGCTGAGCCGTTCTGTTTTCCTGACCTCTTATTCCCCACAAACCGATTTCCCTTCCGGGCAAGGAGACCACAGCAAGAGGGAGCCTGTGGATGTATTCCTGACATTTATTTTAGCTCTGTGATTTGTTCTCTCTTTGGTTTTGTTGAGTTGCTTAGTAGGGCCTGATCCCGAGCCCACTGCAGCCTGCAGAAGAACTTGGACTGACTTCAGTGGCCTTTGGACTATCTCCTAATGCTAACGGACAATAATATAGCACCTTTCATCCTCCAGGATCTCAAACCTCACCTGATATGCATGGACCACAGCAGCCAGGCCTGAAACGCAGCTATCCTTACAGTGAAATACAGCAGCTCTTCAATCACCATGCAAAAGCTCGGATTATAGGGTGATCAGACAGCAAAATCGGGACGGGGCGGGGGGTAATAGGAGCCCATACAACCCTCCCCTCCCCCCAAAAAATAATCGGGGCTGTTCCTATAAAATTGGGACATCTGGTCACCCTATCGGGATAGGCAGTTAAAAGAACACAGCATCGAGTTCATAGAATCATAGAACTTAAGATCAGAAGGGACCATTATGATCATCTAGTCTGACCTCCCGCAAGATGCAGGCCACAAAAGCTGACCCACCCACTCTTGAAATAATTCTCTCCCTTGACTCAGCTGTTGCAGTCCCCAAATCCTGGTTTAAAGACTTCAAGTAGCAGGTAATCCTCCAGCAAGCGACCCCTGCCCCATGCTGCGGAGGAAGGCGAAAAACCTCCAGGGCCACTGCCAATCTACCCTGGAGGAAAATTCCTTCCCGACCCCCAATATGGCGATCAGCTGAACCCCGAGCATGCGGGCAAGACTCTCCAGCCAGACACTCAGGAAAAAGACTTTCAATATCCCAACATTGACCCTCGGTACTAATTACCAGTGGTTGCACGTTATTGACCTATTGACTAAATAGTTTTATCCTATCAAACCATTCCCTCCATAAACTTATAAAGCTTAAACTTAAAGCCAGAGAGGTCCTTCGCCCCCACTGTTTCCCTCGGTAGGCTGTTCCAGAATTTCACTCCCCTGATGGTTAGAAACCTTCATCTAATTTCAAGCCTAAACTTCCCGACTGCCAATTTATATCCATTTGTTCTCGTGTCCACATTAGTACTGAGCTGAAATAATTCCTCTCCCTCCCTGGTATTTATCCCTCTGATATATTTAAAGAGAGCAATCATATCTCCTCTCAACCTTCTTTTGGTTAAGGAAAACAAACCGAGCTCCTCAAGTCTCTTTTCATACGACAGGCTTTCCATTCCTCGGATCATTCTAGTGGCCCTTCTTTGTACCCGTTCCAGTTTGAATTCATCCTTCTTAAACATGGGAGACCAAAACTGCACACAGTACTCCAAATGAGGTCTCACCAACGCCTTATATAACGGGACTAGCACTTCCTTATCCCTACTAGAAATACCTCGCCTAATGCATCCCAATACCGCATTTGCTTTCTTAACGGCCACATCACATTGCCTGCTCATGGTCATCCTACGATCAACCAGGACTCCTAGGTCCTTCTCCTCCTCCGTTACTTGCAACTGGTGCGTCCCCAGCTTATAACTAAAATTCCTGTTAGTCATCCCTAAATGCATAACCTTACACTTCTCACTATTGAATTTCATCCTATTACTAATACTCCAGTTTACAAGGTCATCCAAATCTCCCTGGAGGATATCCCGATCCTTCTCTGAATTGGCAATACCTCCCAACTTCGTGTAATCTGCAAACTTTATCAGCCCACTCCTACTTTTGGTTCCGAGGTCAGTGATAAATAGATTGAATAAGATCGGACCCAAAACCGAACCTTGAGGAACTCCACTGGTAACCTCCTTCCAACCCGACAGATCACCTTTCAATACGACCCGCTGCAGTCTCCCCTTTAACCAGTTCCTTATCCACTTCTGGATTTTCATTTCAATCCCCATCTTTTCCAATTTAACCAGTAATTCTTCATGCGGTACCGTATCAAACGCCTTACTGAAATCAAGATATATTAGATCCACCACATTTCCCTTGTCTAAAAAGTCTGTTACTTTCTCAAAGAAGGAGATCAGGTTGGTTTGGCACGATCTACCTTTCGTAAAACCATGTTGTAATTTGTCCCAATTGCCATTGACCTCAAGGTCCGTAACTACTCTCTCCTTTAATATTTTTTCCATGACTTTGCATACTACAGATGTTAAACTAACAGGCCTGTAGTTACCCGGGTCACTTTTTTTCCCCTTCTTGAAAATAGGAACTATATTAGCTAATCTCCAGTCAAACGGTACAACCCCCGAGTTCAGAGATTCATTAAAAATTATTGCTAACGGGCTTGCAATTTCACTCGCCAATTCCTTTAATATTCTAGGATGAAGATTATCCGGGCCGCCTGATTTACTACCGTTAAGCTGTTCAAGTTTGGCTTCTACCTCGGATACTGTAATTTCCAACCCTGTACCTTCATTCCCATCAGTCACTCTGCCACTATTCCTAAACCCTTCATTATCCTTATTAAAGACCGAGGCAAAATATTCGTTTAGATATTGTGCCATGCCTAGCTTATCCTTGATCTCCACTCTGTTTACAGTTTTAAGCGGTCCCACTTCTTCTTTCTTAGTTTTCTTCCTATTTATATGGCTAAAAAACCTTTTACTATTGGTATTAATTCCCTTCGCAAGGTCCATCTCTACCCGGCTTTTGGCTTTTCTCACTGCATCCCTACACCCCCTGACCTCAATAAGGTAGTATCAATAAGGTAGGTTTCTTTGCTGATCCCTCCCATCTTCCACTCCCTGTACGCTTTCTGTTTTTCTTAATCACCCCTCTGAGACGCTTGCTCATCCAACTCGGTCTAAAACTGCTACTTACGAACCATTTTCCCTTTCTTGGGATACAGGCCTCTGACAGCTCCTGCTACTTCAAGCTGAAATAATCCCAGGCGTCTTCCGCCTTTAGATCCCTAAATATGTTAGTCCAATCCACTTCCCTAACTAGTCACCTTAATTTCGTAAAGTTAGCCCTTTTGAAATCGTAAACCCTAGTCTCAGATGCAATTGTGTTTATCCTTCCATTTATTTTGAACCGAATTAGCTCATGATTACTCGAGCCAAGGTTGTCCCCTACAACCATTTCTTCAACAAGGTCCTCACTACTCACCAAAACCAAATCTAAAATGGCATCCCCCCTCGTCGGTTCAGTAACTACTTGATGAAGGAATTCATCAGCTATCACGTCTAGGAAAAGCTGAGCCCTATTATTATTACTAGCATTTGTTCCCCAATCTATATCCGGGAAGTTAAAGTCTCCCATGATCATACAGTTCCTATTAGTATTTACCTCCTTAAAAACATTAAAGAGTTCTCTATCCATATCCAGGCTAAATCCCGGCAACTGCATGGGGATTTTTAAGTAGGCAGAATTTAGCCAGGATATTGAGGTTAACACCCTTGTTCTTACCAAAAAGAGCCAGAGGATCTTTGATGATCACAAATGGTCAGAGGCCTGGTTTTATGTTTCAGCAGACAGACACAACTATTACAGACTTCACATGGATTTCACCAGACAAAAACACTGCAGCAGGCAAGTGATTTCTTGCTTACTTGAGAGTTCTAGACAGCAAAGGGTTTATTTGATTGATGTTTTAAAAATCAGGCCTGCTCCCTGCATCAGGCAGAAACAGCCTAAAGTGACACTTAAGAAACAGTCTGCTGCTCAGATGAACAGACTTTCCCTGCACCGGATTAGGGCGAAAGCGACCATTTCATCTGCTCCTGTGACCTCATTACACCTGATTTCTGGTATAGCGTGGAAAGCTGCACAAGAATATTGAATGTTTGGTGACCTCACTCCCAGACATGGATCTCGCTCTATACAAGGCATCTGCGGCTCAGAATGTCCCACAAGACCCCTCAGGACTCTGTGGCAGAACCCCTCCCTATGTCACCAGCAGGACAGCTCTGAAATAGCAGGACTATAACAGGAAAACCCCTCTGGTGTCCCCGTGCTCTGTTACACTGTAAAAACCAACCACAGTCAAAGCATTCTGTATACAACAGGCAAACGGTGCCTCAACATGGAGGCTGACGGGCAGGAGAGGGCATGGAGTGCAAGCTGTGCCTGTACTCTGCCCCGCCGCTTATCGCAAAGGTCAGGCACAACCTAGGCCCCACGTGCCGCAATAATCCTGTCAGATACCACAGCATCCACGGATCAGTGACGGCATTTTCTGAACGTATGAGGAGGGCGGGAAAAGCCAACTTTGATCGGACTCAGCTGGGAGTGGGAGTGCTTTGAGCCCGCCCATGGTTGTGTGGCGTGGCTCCGCCGGTCCCCTCGGCCTGCACGAGGAAGGTGCGCAAGGCCTGGGGCTGATGAAATCAAGCAAGTACAAGGCCAACACACTCATGCGGGGAGAGGAGAGAACAGCAGGGATTGCAAAGGCCTCTTCTGTCTCTGGGGCTGCCTTCCACTTGCAGCCTCGTGCCGAAGCCTGGCAAAGCGTGACCAGGCTCACGGCATCGCGCTTAGCAGCCTTCCCAGTCAGAGGCTCACAGCAGTGTTGCAGAAGGTGGCGCCATCTTGGCTGGCTACCCCTTGTTCAACAGAGGCAATGAGAGCGGTTGGACTGAGGAGAAAGAAGGTGGGGAAGGAAGGTGACACACAAGGGAGTGGGAACCCCAGCCTCACATCCCTAGTGGTGATCAGGATTTGCTGAAGCTGAGGGCAGTTTCATTGATTCCCACTCTCAGGCCCGGTCTGGTCAGGATGCCTTTCACACTCAGGCCAGTCAAGGCCCAGTGGTGTCATGGTGGATCCCAGAGTCCCAGGAGAGGATGGGGTGGCAGCCATGATGGGACAAAGCTCACTTTTTCCAGGCTGTGGTTCCCACTGCTCCCATGTAATGACCCCCATAGTATAGAGGAATCAAGTATTATCCCTTTAAATAGCTTGTGAGCCCTCTAGCCATGCGGTCTGTGGTCTGAGCCTAGACTCCCGGCAGCACAGCAGTGTGTGTACGTAGCTAGGCCTGGCATGTTGTGAACACTCAGGCTTGGTCTACACTACCAACTTGTTGGTGTAACAATGTTGTTTGGGGGTGTGTAAAATCCACTTCCCGGCGTGACGCAGTTATACTGACCTAACACCCTGTGTAGACAGTGCTATGTCAACCGGACAGCTTCTCCTGTCCACATGGCTGCCACCTCCCAGCGAGGTGGAGTCACTGCACCCATGGGAGAAGCTCTCCCGTCGACGTAGGTAGTGTCGTCACTAAGTGCTACAGAGGTGCAGCACTGCAAGTGTAGACAAGCCCTTAGTGAACACAGTGCTGGTGTGGTTCCTTCATGCTACGTTCACTGCGTAACCAGCAGAGAGCCAGTGCCCCAGACACATGGAGTGCAAGGAGGGGGCCTGGCCTCGTCCGTTAGCATGAACCAATCAAACACATTGTGATGACTTGACTATAAACATGGCTTCCCATTCTGGACTCTGCAGGCCATTGCCAGGCCAACCTGTGACTTTAGTAGGCGCCTTCAGACCCCTTAGCATGGTTAAACAGCTCAGTTCGTGCCACCTCTCTTTCTGTGAGGGGCTGGCTGGGCTCCCGTGACCCTGAACGCCTTTGAGTAGAGGCTGCTGCACATCAGGGGACCAGTCTGCAAATGAAAGATCTGGAGCCGGTCGCCATTTCCCTCCACGCCGCCTGCCCCTTTAACTTCTGGCTGTGCATCTCTCGCCCGTCATCGCCCTGCCGCCTCTGCGCGCGGGCGCTGCCGCACGCCTCTCTCTATGCTCGCTCCTGCTCCTTCAGGGGTTTCTGGGCTCATTGTCTCCCGCCCCTCGTCCGTCTCTGTCTCCGTTTAGTCTAGCACCAGCCAGGAAACATTCTGCACTGCTGCCCTCAGTCTTTCCCCCTGCCTCCGGATCTGCCGCCCTCTCCCCCACTTCCCAGAGCCCACTGCAGCTCTCCGTTCCTCGCCCCTCTTCTGGAGGGGTTTTCTCTCCCTGCTTCCCATGTCCTTGCCGGTCCCCCTTTGCTGTGCTATGGCTGGGGCTCGATCCACAGCCCGGAGTTTCCTCAGGACTGCTGAGGGGCTGGAGTGTCCTTAATACTCACGGATTGCCGGGGGCTGCTGGGCTCAGGCTGGCAGGCGAGAGGCTGGGGGAAGGCCACTGCACATCGGTTGCTGGGTGAGTCCGTTGGCCTCTGCCGGGCAGGAGCGCACAGTGGATCTGATTGCAGGATCGGGGCCCAGGGTGTGGTGCTGTGGCTGGGCAGGACTGACAGGTAATAATCTGATAGGCTCAGGCACAGACATCTGGACACCAAACCGCCCTCCAGGGCTGGGGGGATGAATCCTCCCCTCTCTGTAATGGCAGGGCTGTAAAATCACGTCACAGCTCTTTTCACACTGATTGCTTTAACTAACAGAAATCTAGGCCTGAACTTTGCATTTTGATGCTCGTCGGCCTCAGACGGAAATTTTAGCTGCAGCGAGAATCTGGGCTTAAATAGCACATTCTCAATCAGCAGCCTCTTCCCTCCCCAGGGAAATATCCTTCCTATTAGTTTGTTTAGCTGCTGGCAATACCTGGCTCTGCTCAATAACAAACAGCCTCAGAGACCCCAGCATGCTGCAGCCCTACGGGCCTCCCTGGCTCTCATCTGAGACGCGGCCTCATTTGGGAAGCTGTAATGATAAAAGTCTGGCTTTGGCTGAAGGAGGCCTGAGGCCTGCTGGGCGGTTTCCAGCCCTGAGTCTCTGGGGTCCCCAAGCGCTCTTCGTACCTGGGGAAGTCAAGCTTGAGAGCGTGAGAAGGTTCACTGAGCATGCTCGGGACGCCCTGGCAACAGCTCCTCTCCTTTGTCTGCCTGTAACAGGGAAAAGGGCCCAAATGCGGCTGAACAAGACGAGCAAAGAAAGTGAGGCCAAGGAGGCTCTGCAAAAGGTTGGGGGCCCGTCCCCGGTTAGAGGCCGCGTCGTGTTGGTGTCAGAGGACGGGGCGTGGGCGGACGATTGAAGCGACAGCAGAAATTGCTTAAACACCGAAAGCACCTGATTGAATGGGCAGGAAACGTTCATCCAAGATCAGCGACATCACAGGGCAAAATATCACCGGCTGGACGGTCACCTGCAAAGTTAACGGAAATGGGGCCCGGACCCTGTTTTGCTTCTTCATGGTGGAGAATGAAGCTCTGAAAGGGGTTTCCAAAAACAGCATTTGTTTTTCTCCTCTGCGTCTTACGGTAGAGATTCAGCTTTCAACTAGCCAGGGAGACTCCATGTTCAACTGGAGAACTCCTGAGACATCACAAGCCCCGAGGGAGTGAAAGCAGGTTAGTCAAGGGGTTGGGTTCAGTGGGGTTTGGATCAAGACCTAGGTGTATTTAGACTGCACGGCTCCAGTTTTGGTTGGCACCTATTTAATGGACACACTTGGGAGAGGAGTTTGCTTTCTGAGGGACTGCCCCTCCCTCCCCCGCCCCCTTGCCTTCCACCGAGGACTCAGACAGCTCCCAAAACACATTCCTGGGTCATCCAAAAAGCCCTCCAACAAACAAACAAAAAAAGAGAGAGAGGATTAGCCTGAATGTGCCAGACACTTCCAGTGGAAAGAACAAAAATAATTGGAGATGTACCAATCTCCTAGAACTGGAAGGGACCTTGAAAGGTCATCGAGTCCAGCCCCTGCCTTCACTAGCAGGACCAAGAGGTAACAAGAGGTAAAACTTAAAATGCAAAGACCCTCATAGCAGACTGACTGTAGCCATCATAAGGAAGCAAAAGAGGGCACAACTCTCCCCTATTTTAAGAACATAAGAGTGGCCAGACTGGGTCAGACCAAAGGTCCAGCTAGCCCAGTGTCCTGTCTGCCGACAGTGGCCAGTGCCAGGTGCCACAGAGGGATTGAACAGAATAGGGAATCCTCAAGTGATTACATTGCATTAACTCTGTCCAATTTCTTCTCAAGTCCCACTGGGAAGGGCTGGACCCTAAATCCCCAGCATCTGATGCCTCAAAACTGGTGGAGGAAGTTCATATCCAGGATTGCGCCTGGGGAGCTCAGGCACCATCTTGTATTGCAGTGACCCACAGCAAGGTGCAATTAAAATGAAGCACTACATTACTCAACACGTCAATACATCAAACTGCGGGAGCAGATCGTTAACTTGATTGCAACGTAGCAAATAATAAACCAGAGCCGTGGAATGGAATGGCATCAGGTGCAGGCTGCAATCTTCCCATTGGGAGAATCCTTCACGGTTCTTAAGGACAAGGAGGAATTAAAAAAAATAAATACAGGTGATATTGAAAAGCTGCCAGGCAGGGGAATGAATAATGTGCCATGCAAACAACAACGCGCTGTCTTAATAGCAGCATTATCCTGTAGCCATTAAAGATAATAGTCAAGCTTCCATGTGTAACTCTTTTGTCAGGTGTGATTGGCAGCAGCAAGAGCTGGCCTGCTGCTAGCAATGCTGGCCCAAGGTCCCACGCAGAGTCTCAATGGTATTCCTGCTCTGGGAAACAAAATAAAAGAAAGCGTCTCTGGGCTCTCTGCTCAGGCGGTTCTCCTCTAGCAAGCTCTCTCACCTGGGCTGGAGCAGAGAACTTTACTGTAGGGAAAGGGAACACAAACAAGAGACCATGGGAAACCCAAGATTATTAGATACGCCGGTAAAATGAAGAAAAGCCCCCTGACTTGCAAGGAGTCTGTTCATCTCCCCATCACCACAGCCTCAATATGTGCTCAGTACCAGCTGTCCACCTCCTTGACCTCCCGGCTGGTGCCCACAAGGGACAATCGGGGCAGCTTCTCTCGCCGGTCCTGGCTCTTCCCGTGACAGCTGCCTGGCCTGGTCCCACCCTAGGGTATGGCTGCAGCTCAGCTCAGGGTTCTGCTAGCCCTGACCCCAGGTGGGGTAAGGCCCCACAAAGGCTCTGCAGCTCATCATTACCGAGTCCACCCTCCGCTGCACGTCACGTCTCCGAAGAGCCTGCATCCCTGGACTGGCCATGGCCTCTCACGAGAGCAGCGCAGCTCGGCTCAGCTCTGTGCTGCTCTTGCTGCAGCTATGCCATGTCGCCTTCTTCAAGCTGAGAGTTCCCTGGGCAATGCTGGGCTGCTGGAGAGGGTCCTCGCCTCTTAGAACAGGCCTCACACCACAAGGTGAAAAGCCCCCTCCCCCCTTCCGTACCTGTGCCCACACTGCACAACCCAGCCATGCAAGATTGGGGTTTGCATCAGGGTGACCCCGTCACCTCTATTTAGTGCAGTTCTTTTGCCTTTTGGTTACACAACACAGATTGTTGTATTTCGTTACGAATTTTAGCCAAAATGTTCCCAGTGAAATGGTGGGTAACAAACATGGAAATAAAGCTTGTCCACTTTGTCTTTTCCCCCGGGCAGCCAGGAGGGGGCCAGAGGGGTGATGGAGAGTTTTATTCCTCGGTGCTTCTGCCAGGGGCTTTATGCGCGGTTAAATGTCAGGACAATATGAGTGGCTACAAAGCCTCCTATAGGTATTGTAGAAGCAGAAGCTTGGTGTCTCTGGGTCCCGCATCCTCCTGGTCTGCCCCCTTACCAAGAGAGGAGCATCTCCTAGCAGAAGGCATGTTCAGCAGTCAGACACGTCATTCAACCACCTCTGAACACAAGGGTGTATAGCCCCAGCATCAGTGTGACAGCATCACTCACCGCCAGAGAAGGTTGAATAGAACTGGGTTCATTTGTGGAGAAGCACGTGGGTGTTAGTGGTGCTGAGGGTTTAGGCTGGTCCCGTTTGCACAGGGGCAAATTTCCCTCTCCTCACATGGATTCAAACAGCCACCAGCTTAGGTGAACGCAGAGATGTTAGCACAAAGGATGATTATACTCACGCATTGTGTGTTTGCTCAGCTGTGTTCATTACTCTCCTGTTTGAAACACTCAAGTCACCTTGTCAGGGGACAGGGCTTCTTGTAATCGCTGGACCTACAAATTTACCCAAATTGTTAGAAGTGAGTCAAAGTTCCTACAGTACCGAAGTGCCCTGTAACAACACGTGTTGATGGGAAAAGGTGCAAATGGAAAACAGAAAAGCTGAAATAGTCCAAACAAAAAGACCCCTTTGGTATAATTCACAGACTCTGTTAAGCTTGTGTGCGCTAAACAAGAAAAGTGTAGGACTGGAAATTAGTGAACTAAAAAGAGTAGGTCACAAATTAGGCCAAATTGGTGAACAAAATAACGAGGGGATGAGCTATTCCACCCTTCATTCCCTTTGGGGGTCTTTAAAAAAGACACTTTGGGGGAAAAGGCGGATGGCTGGAAGCAAACACTGGCTGAATGAATGACAAGAGAAGGGAAAGGAGCAAGCTTCACCATCCTGCCTGCCACCCCCACCATCTCCTGAGATGCCAGGCCTTCTTCATTCTAATCCTGAGAGATGTCCGGACCCGAGAGAGGGACCCACATGAGACTGCCACATCCACCAGCTTCA
The DNA here is from genome assembly GCF_016161935.1 of Mauremys reevesii. Lineage (NCBI taxonomy): Eukaryota > Metazoa > Chordata > Testudines > Geoemydidae > Mauremys > Mauremys reevesii. Next base: position 124,192,497 of record NC_052629.1, on the reverse strand, counting down.
GCTAAATTCCAAACACTACCTGGGATGTGAGACCTTGTCTCCCCCATCCCCATGTGTCCTTTTCCTTGCCCACCTTATTTCTGCTCCTTCCTGTCTCCCTTGCCCTCCTGCCTAGTATGAGTCTGGCTAGCCAGCCAAGCGTGCATTTTGTAACACTGCTATAAGCCAGTGACCAGAAAGGGGCAGCTAAACGTAATACCTTAAACAGCCCAACGCTGGTACAAGTTTGCCAGGTTTCAGAGTTGCTGATCAGACCGTGTGCTGTGTTTGTCTTTTTCCAGCAGCAAGGCTGCAAGTGAGAGTCAGCACCAGAGACAGAAGCTGCATTTTCCCTCTTTGCTGTTCTTTTCTTTGTTTGTGTGTGTGTGTGTGTGTGTGTGTGTGTGTGTGTGTGTTTGTCTTCTAGGAAACGGGATCAGACTTTAACAACAACAGCAACAATGAGCGCTCCAGCCCATCTTAACTAATGTCTTCTCTATTCCCCATGAGGACAGTTATTACCTTCTATAATACCATCTATGAGACTCTCAGACCCGGGGGTGGGGTGGAGGGGCAGGAGGGGAGGTTCTTTCTAAAAACTCCCCAGTTAAAGGGAAAGGAACAAGGGTTATGGTTCAAATGAAAGCTCTACATAATACTTTACATTTCATATGCCTTAATGCTTTTTCCTTCTTTTTTTGTACCTTTAATAAATGGTTAAAATAATTTTTAAGGTGTGTTTGCCATGGTACAAAGCAGGCTGAGGTCTCTGTATTCCAAACCCCGAACCTTGTTTAAAACTGCTTAATGTTGGACCGTTACACGGTCATGTTAACACCTTTGGGTCCATATATTCATCTACGTTAATATGGGGGACCAGGCCATGAGACAAACCTTGTGAGACAAGCAGCGAACAGTCAAAGAACAGAGCTTGTGAACTATTTGTGCAGAGGATTCAATGAACATCTACACAGGCAGCATCGCTTTGCTAACAGTCTGCTAACTGAGATGTGCTAAAGGCCCAACAAATACCACCCGTAAAGAATACTTTGAGCAGCCCTACTTATTACAAACAACATCACAGGGATTGAAAAACAACAGTATGGGTTCAGGCTGCACTCTGCTGAGTGCAGGACAAAGCTACAGAAACACTTCTCCACCAGAGGGACCCTTCAGACTAATCATAGAATATGAGGGATGGAAGGGACCTCAGGAGGTATCTAGTCCAACTCCCCTGCTCAAAGCAGGACCAGTCCCCAACTAAATCATCCCAGCCAGGGCTCTGTCAAGCCTGACCTTAAAAACCTCTAAGGAAGGCGATTCCACCACCTCCCTAGGGAACCCATTCCAATTAACAGCAGCTCATAAGCCAGACAACCATGTCATTGGTTCCACAGCACCCTGTGAGTCACACATTCAAGAGATAGGTTCATCACCATCCAGGCTTGCTACAGGCCTCTGATAATTAACATCTCTGATTACCACTTCCGGGGCTGAGAACGAGCATCATCCATTAAAAGCAAACCTCAGCCCACTCAGGTGTTTAGCTCTCTGATTCATTTTTGGAGTGCACGCATATGGAACAGGGAAAATGGAATGATTAATTCAACTAAGGAACGACCCACATTAGCAAACTGATCACACATTCATCAGGCATTACCGCAGTACAGCTGGAATGGCTCTTTGCAGTAACTTTGTTCTGCTGGCAAACATTTGCAAGCGGTAGCAGCACAGCGATCCCAGTCCCCTTATGGGCTAAAGGGGGAAAATAAGTAAAGGCAAATGCTCCATAAAAATATATGATAGTAGACAAATAAAGTGGAAGTATTATCCTGCACCGCACTCAGCAGCCTTAACTTGTGCAGCCAAGAGATAACATCTGAATGTCTTCTCTGTAATGCCATGATATTGTCTATTGGTGGTGCTCTTGCGCAACTGATCAGCTGCTGCACGCTAGAGGAGCTCTGAACGCATATATGTAACAGCTATGTGAGCAAAGCCAAATAATAACTGTTTTACCCTTAAAAAGAGAAATATAAGTAAAGCCAAATTATAATGGTTTTACCATTAAAAGAGAAATTAGCCCATATAGCACCACTGGCACAGTATGCCGTGCTAGCCAAATACAGAGCAATCTGTTTTTATTGTTTCTTATGAGTCCTCTTCAACCAAAAGATGATAAATACCTAGAATTAGAGGAATGTAATTACTCCATATTAGTTGGATTCACAGACTATAGACACAGATTATAAACAGCCACTGATTATTACTAATTTTGCATTTTTAACATTTTGAATTGCTGCAATTATGCATGTCCTAGGAAATTAGCTTCCATTTCACTTTATCAAACCCTCATTCATCACCCCGTATTTATGTTGCTTATTCCCAAAAGGTTATTTTCAATGTAACCCCCCCCCCATCCCTACTATGTGCCCCAGCCAAGTTCTGCTCAGTTTGCTGAGGACTAGCCTCAGGCTGCGGACGGAGACCAAGTGTTCTGCAAACCATAGGCCACAGCTTTATCCTACCAAGCAGTTACTGAGGCCCAGGCTTTGCCCATATAGGCAGTTACCAGTAATGTCCGACGGAAGCACCTAGACATGCAGGGGCTCACTCTTGAGAAAATCAGGTCACTAATACTTAGGTGCCTACCTGTGGCCTTAGATGCCCAACTTCATGGAGTTAAGATTGACAGTTGTGGCCTGGATAATTGAATGGTTCTTCCAGGCACCCGCACAGCACCCCCCCGTCTCTGGTTACAACATACGAGTGCTGCTGGGCGATTGAGCTGCTTCTCCATGGTGCCATTTCTACCTGTGCGAAGTGGGTGCCTTTTCCCCTCCTCTGGCACAAACAGCTGAAGAGCACAGAAGATACATTGCTAGTTCCCTGACACCCTTGAGAGAGCCTGGGGAGCGCAGGCCAGTAGTAGTTTATGAGTTAGCCTCCGCAGAACAAAATGAAGAGAGCAAGAAATGTTGCATTAGGTTCTAGTGTGAAAGTTTTCCCAAGAAAAGATGCTGTAATTCTTTCATTGAGATGGCTTCTCACGGTCTAGGAACTACTGGGCTGAGCACAGACTTTGGGCGTCAATAATTTGGTGTCATTTCTTTGTTTTGATGGAAAACATGCACATTATAAGACCGAGATTGCAGTGTTCCCACTATGCCACAGACAATGGGTCTGTTTCCAGACCGACACAACAGAAGAACAGTTGAGAAACATCCTATGTAATTCTGGAGGTTTGATCGTGGGTTGAGGGGAAATTAGGTGCCATCCCATATGCATTCAAACCTTTATTATACACTGGCACTTACACAAGGTTTTTAATATGGCATTTGTAACATTGGGATTTGCCTTGCTATACAGGAGCAGTTTCACCTGAGTACAAAAGCTCCACAGACCTGTAAGATTTACTCAACCGTGTGAAGTCTAGGTGTGTTTAACCAGCCTGAATCCAAGAACTGGCCAAACAAGCCCTAGTCAGAGGCCTTGGCTCTGGGGTTATTGGAGGATGGTTACCTCTGCAGTTGCCCCTTCTGAGTTGTGCTGCAACCCCCTGGGGTCAGCTGAGGTTCTGGGCCCTGCAACTTCTGAATTCCTGTTGGTTTTCCTCTCAATCACCTAATTTGACATTGAATTTGTCAGTTTATGGTTCAGCCTCTAGAGCTATTGTTAGTTCATTACAAGAGGGGTTTGCTTGGCATTTTCCAAGAGCAGGATGGATGTCTCACTTTCCTTGCCACAGGTGTGTAAAAGTGATGTGAGTGGCATCTTGGCTGCTGGTGACAAGTTAAAATCATATGAAGTGGCACTGAGGGGGAGGTGGGCAAAGAAGGAGAAAGTCTGGAGGTAACCAGCAGTGCCACACCCTATTTACCCAGTTTTCAGCAGTTAGTCTAAGATGGGATCTGGTGAAGTTTTGCCAGGGGCAGAATCTCCCGCCAGATCCAGTTGAAAGATACTGGAAAAAATACACAGTGGCCACTGAGCACTCTGCACAGCAAGCAGCCACTGCAGCTTTGTTTCCATTTGTTCTCTGGACAGCTGTGACACGTGCTATCTATTTCCCATTGTCGGTGATCATTCCTGGCCCCGGAGTATTGATGGCGATGGCAGAGCGGGGCTTGACTCAACACCCTAGATGCAATCGTCCCTGGGGGCGTTCACAGTTCAGACCCAGCTCTGGATTAGGGCTGGGCAAATGGCCTCAATAAAATAAAATTTAATAATGGGCCACCCCGGAACTGCAGATTCCAGTTTGGAGTGTTGAAACCTGGATCCCAATTTTATGGCTTAGAAGCACATGTGGCACAGCTGCTGGTCGCTTCGCTTCGTGCTTTTCTGGCAGCCACTCGGACAGGGGTCAGGAGGGCTGCAGAAAGACCTGAAGAACAAAGCACACAATGGATTCATAGATTTTAAGGCCAGGCGGGTGGGTCTATTGCCATCCTCCAGTCTGACCTCCTGGAAAGCACAGAGCATGAAACGATTTCTGCATCACATCTATAACCTTGGCCTGAGCTAGATTTACCCTTTACAAAGACTTCCAGCCTTGATTTAAAGGCTTCAGATGACAGAGAATCCAAGCGAATAGAATAGAATGGGCCCATCTCTCGCTGTGACCACGTAGCAGTTTGTGATCCTTTTCTGCTACGCTTTGCTACCTGAGTATCCTGTGACACTGCCTTTGCAAATCGGCTGATTGCTGTTTCCTAGCCTTCTGCTCCCTTCAGATTAGGGAGAGTGGAGTGCGGAGAGCCTGGAGGTCACCAGATCCTGCCTGGTCCCTGGGGAGCGGATGGATGGAAACGGGAGGTAACATGTTGCAAAGCTGCTGCTTTGCCTTTACTCTCTTCTTGCAGCAGCAGAAGGGAGCAGCCAGCCAAAGGCCTCCTTAGCCTCAGTGAGAGGTTATTAGTGACGATGATAATTCATCTCTCAGTGGGGCCTGGTGCCCCCATCAGGGGTCAGGGTCTCACTGCCCCAGGTGCCAGACAGGCAATAACAAGATAGTACCTGCCTCGAAGCCCTCACAACTATTTCAACCCTTAAAAGCCCCGATCCTGTGGGGAAAGCGGTGCACTGACAAGCCGGCCCTTCGCCCATGCACCAAGCAGCAGCATTCTATGATGATTTTTGCACTAACAAATGCAGCCAATAATATACAAACCCCAAACTATCCCAGCAGCTCCTGGGTGAATTCAGAGCAAATGAATATCCAGCATTTAAAGTAGCTAGTGTGAGGCCAATAATGGGAATGTTCACATTTTAAGCACAGTCTCTCCTTTAAACTATGGACAAGGCAATTCACATTATTTCCAAATGGCGAATTTGCACCTTGAGTGGCTTCATTCCGGGGCCCTTTATCTCCGGTGCGTTGGCGACTGTTCTTCCCCTGGACGAGAACATAAACGGGGGATTGATCGACTAGCGACGCAGCATTTTCGTGTTACAGAAGCACAAACAGCATTAAAAAATGAATGTAGCTATAAATTATTAATGCTGGCACAGGAAATTTCTAACCCTATTAGTATCATATCATTAAATTTGTTTCTTATGCACAGGCAGTGTTTTTATTGCAGAGCGTAACAGAGCATAATGCTAACACTGCAGCACTGGAGTTGGTCAATGAATGACAAGGGGGAAAGGAATGGGAACTGGCCAGCCGTTTCCTGAGGGCAGCATTTGGAAGGGCAGCGCCGTCCGCACGTTTGCCTTTGCTGGGTGTAGCAATGGTGGGAAGTCTGGCTGGGCCAGTCCTGCCAGCCGAATGCCGAGCAAAACAACAAATGCTTGGAGTTCAGGCTGGGAAGGGAGCTCATTGCTGGCGCTAAGCAGCGGGAAGCAGCACTGCGGATTATTAAGGGTATCAGAGGAGCAGCACCAAGGGTAGGCCTGTGCCACTGCGCCAAAACCAACAGCGTAGATAGCACCAGTAAGCTGCGGCTCGGGCTCCAAGCCCACCCCCCTCTCAAGGCTTCAGAGTCAGAGCTCCAGCCCGCTCTGCTATTTCCATCTGCGTCTCCAGGCTGGACGGGGGCTGCCGTGGGCTGTGGAGCTGCAGCCCAAGAGACCAGGGCCCGGTTGCTCTCGGCGCTGGAAGCAAGCCCAGGGCGGTGAGGTCTGCGCAGGAGCTGAGCACAAGGGTGAGCCGCACCTGCCTTCGTCCTCTCCCTGCACCGCTGGCTTCTGGAGCGCCGGGGAAAACGTCGCCGCCTTTTGGAGGGAAAGCTAGCAGCTCGGTGGGGGGCAGAGCAGAGCCTGTGACCGAGGGGCTGGGACGGGGTGGGCCTGCTCCGCGACGCTGTTCCAGAGCAGGCCTGGTTCCTACGCACCTCGCTGCGGTACCTGAGCGCCTGCGTGGCAGGCCGCATGCTGCCCTTCCCTAGGCCACAGCGACCCGTGGGCGTTCTCCCCAGGCCGGGGAGGCCCCACCAGAGTAGCACCACCGGGGAACCAGGGCAGCACAGCGCCTTCCAGCGAGGGGCGGGCAGGCGGACTCGGTGTAGATGCCCTTTGCCAGATTCCCCCAAGCTGGGCAGGCCTGGGGGCTGAACCCCCTTTTTTAGGGAGCAGGGGGAGAGGGCAGCTGGGGGAAAAGCCAGCTACGCTCCTCAGGAGAGGAATCAGGTGGCAGCTGCATGAGCTGGAGTTCATGGTGCTGCCACTCTCCCACGTGGGGGCTTGCCCAGTGCAGGGTGAGCAGGGGTTTCTGAGAAGTCGCCTGTTGAAAGCACATCTCACTGTCTGCATCAGGCAGGGTCCTTTTTATTTCAGCCCAGAGTTCTGGCCACGTAGCAACGGCAGCAGTTTTCTACTGTGCGCGTTCCCTAAGACACCGCAGAAAGATTATGCATGCTTCCCCCATGCAAGCTTTTATTAGATTGCAGACAGGGGTTAAACTGATCCTTGTCAGCACAAATATAATGCCCGGGGTGAAGGAAATAGCATAAATTGAGGACAAGAGGTGACCGCTTTTACCACTGCTCTCGAGACTTCTCTGACATTTTTGCGTGTTGTACACTTTTTAATTGGGAGATTTTCCCGTTGCCAGAGGATTTCTCGCCTTCTTTACCAATGAGGCTGACGTGCAGAAATAAAGCTGTGGAATGACAGTGTAGGACAGAGAATAATTTGGCAGCAAGACAAAAAATACTGGCATCGCGCTGCAAATGTGACTGTTTCAAACCCTCCTTTTGGTTGCCAACGTAACAATTTCGGCACAAACAGCTTGCTAATAACTCCCCATGGAAATGGCCACATCAGAAATGTAACCCAACTCTGAAGACCTCTATTGTGCCATCAGCTGGGCTTAGCAGCTCCCATTCACTCTGGAGGGAAACGGCTCTCCACAGCAGCCGACATAAATGCCTTCTCCCATTGATAATGACCAGCGAGGTCCCTTCTTCTGCTGGGGAGGCAGAGCCCTTGACGACACCCTGCAGGAAGGCAAAGTTTCCCTCTAACTTACTCACTGGCTCCATAAAAGGGCCGGCATAATGTCCTTGTCGATTTCCTCTCGAGGACCATTATGGCGCCTGCCGTTTTCCGCACACGACTGAATTTAAATGCCATCATTGTTACATTAGCACAAATCACACAGAAGCTTTTCTTTATTCTGCAACCACAGCCCTGTAAATGTTAATAACAGGCTGATGTCCTTGGAGGCTTTTAAACCGGGCAAGTTGAGTTGTGAATGGTTTGGGATTTTTTTTTCTTTTTGTGTTGAAAAGATATATTCAAATGACCTGTACATTGTGCTGGCCAGATTTCCTTAGTGTTTCACGCAGAGTGGGACGGTGGGGATGGATCTTTTGAATGCCAGGGAATTGCCTGCTATTCGGTGCAGTTAGGGAGCGCGAGGCATTCCCGATTGCCACTCGCTTCCTGAGAATGAAACCGATATGAGATTCCAAGGTCAGGAGACATGTGCGGCAGGGTGAGTGGGGCCAACAGAAGAACCGGATGAATGGCAGGAGGCCGAACAATGGAAGCCTCCTCCCTTCCCCCTCCAATACTGATCTGCAGTCCCAACCTGCCCCCGGAAGTGTCCTCTCTGCCTCGCTGCAGGGTATGGCCAGGGCATTTCGGGCCAGAGCTGGGCACAGATATGCCCCCACAACCCACCCTGCATGATCTGGCAGAGACACCCCCTGTACTGCTTGGCCCTGCACCTAGCAGGGAGGTACAAAGCCCCCTGCCCTGCACAGTCGCCACACGACACGTCCACTGCATTTTGGCCCTTACACAGCTGCTTTAGGGCAAAGCATAAGGCAGGATACGTCCCTATATGAAAGATCATAATTGGGCCAATCACCCTTTAGCTCAGAGCCTTGGCAAAAAGCTGACTGGCCCTACATTGAGAGAGCCTTGGAAACTTGCTGAGATCTTGATGGACAATGATGGCATTATGAACCGCTCAAATCCTGTGAGTTCATTCTCCTTAAAGACTTTGCATAATGCTAGGGCTGAACAGCAGGTCACGCTTGTAGGTGCTGGCCCCTGAGCTCAGGTGAGACAAGTTAGGGCCTTAAAACATTTGGTGGATTGCTTATTTTGCTCTATGTACACACACAGGCTGAGATTTGGCTCCATGATCAGCAGCGTCCAGCTTGCGGCAGAGGCAGTCCGAGACGAGGACCTGAATGCAGGGCAGTGGGGAATGGAGAAAAGATTTGGGGGAAGCGTCCAAATTGTTGTTCAACTTTTCCCATTAATTCTGTAACTCGTTACTCTATGTATTAATAAAAAGGTACTCCCTTCTTCAATCAGGGTGCAGTTACCCCAATTCCAGCAACCGGTGGACCGAAGCAGATGCAATACTCCAGTTACTCTGGGCCTGTCTACACAGCTGACCCATGCCAGCTCACTCAGGCTCATGGAGCTCTGGCTGCAGGGTGCTTCATTGCTGCCTAGACGTCCAGGATCAGGCTGGCATCAGGCTCTAGTACCCTGCAGGGTGGGCCAGCTGTGGGTTTTTTTTGCTGTGTAGACATATCCTCTCTGCATTCTCCGAACTGGTACAGCATATCCTGGTTTCAAGCAGGGTAAACTCATTCAATGTAAATAGCATCTCGGTCTGTCTACGTCAGGACTTTGCTGTGGAGGCCAGACCATTGAGGGTGTGGATTGGGGCAAATCCCCACTGGAGAAAGGACTGGGGAAATATGGGAAAAGATACATACAATAAATTGCCCAGGGAGGCTGTGGAATCTCCATCACTGGAGGTTTTTAAGAACAGGTTAGACAAGCTCCTGTCAGGGATGGTCTAGTTATTATGTAGTCCTGCTTTGCGTGCCGGGGACTGGACTAGATGACCTATTGAGGTCCCATCCAGTCCTACACTTCTAAAGTTCTACGCTACTCTCCTGATTTAGATACAGGTAACCCTCCTGATGTCAGCTGAATCCAGTGCCCCATTAACCTCACTAGCTGGTCCTTGAGGTGAATGAGGGCATAATCCAGAGCATGTTTCCCCATTACCCTAACCCTTGTGCAGCCCAAATTCTGAAACGGTTGGAAGAGACAATAATATAACTGGCTTCAGGAGGCATTATAAGTGTCTACAGATCCCTTAAGAGACGGCAGAACTAACAGCCCTGGGCAAATTGCCCTGGCATGTGTCATTAGTGGATCTAACACCAACAAGGTTAGAACTTGAGCGTTGATTCAGGTAAAGCAATGTAGCATGCTCAATTTAAGCATAATTAGAGGAAAAAGAAAAAGAGGATGAGATTTCATTATCTATTACACGATCTTCAATGAGCTGTGAGGCAGGAGGTTAAATTAAGTGCTTTCAGCCACCCTTGGGTGGTCGGCAGCTGGTGAAACAACCTATGTTTGCAATAAGACCCCATAGTGTTCAGTATGAATAACTTTGGGTTCATTTAAATATCTCCTAATGATTTAAAAGCTGGCAGACTAGGGTGTTTTGTATTCCTACCTATTCAGAAGTCTTTGATCTCCACATGCTTCGCATTTCTTTTAACATCCTAAAATTCATTTGCTGTGCGAGGGTTTTTCACTTCTGACACCTCTGGTATTATGAGTGCTGAGGATTAGGCAGCAAATGTTGCAGCAATTATTATATATTGGGGACACCAAATACTGGCCTTGCCTTGTTCTGCTGAAATAAAACAACTGACGTGAAGTCAGTGGAGAGTTTGGTTAACCTTTAATTGGTGAGTGCCTTCCGCCCTGGCAGAGTTAGGGCTGGGTAAACATTTACACTCCCCTACACTCTTTGCGAGGCGTAAGGTGGAAAGGAACAGGCACTGACTATTTTATAAAATTTGCTGGTTTTTCCTTCTTCTTCCAGTATTGGTGTAAGGGGACTGCTGGCCCCTTGCTGAAATGTAGGGGGTCCCGTCCTCCGCATGATTTGTTCTTTGCGTGTGGAGCCATAACTCTTTACATTTGTTGTCTAGAGCATGAAACTTGATTATGTTGTGACATGAGCACGGGGTCCTGTGATGATGTTTTGTACACAGTCCCCTTGCACACCCCTCTCTGGCTCTCTCTTTCTCACACAAATGCTTCCATTGTAAAATTCATGTGAAAATATTTTCACTGCCACAAAACTTCCTTCTCCTGTTTCTCCCACCAGGTGCCACCAGTGCTGAGAGGTGGCGTGTAGCCTGGGAGCTACAACCGAGTCTTGTCTTCTGCTGTGGGTAGCACCTGTGCAAAGAGACACTCGTGCACTCAGCGCTCTCTCCCAGGAGTTAAACATGTAGCATTAGCTCCATTCCTCGTGTCTTTGGAGCCGGCCATTTCTTCAGAGATCTGCCCTGGGCTAGTGGTTAGATGCTGCAGGATGGCACGTTCATTCCCGCCATCTCCGCCATCTTCATACAATCCCACCAGCAGCAAAGGGTGGTTGTGTAGGAGAGCGTCACAGCAGCATCAGCTGCCATGAAAGAGAACCGCAGCAGGTCACACACAGGCCTTGGGTGAGAGCAGCTCAAGGGTGCTGAGTGCCCTAACCCCACTGGGGTCACGTTCTCAGCACCGCGCAGGGTCAGGTCCCGTGTATTCCCAGCACTGGTGCTTTCTCAGTTATGCCAAAGCTGCCTTTACAATGCGTGTTGGAGAGGAGCCTGTCTGATTGAGCTCCCCTGGGAGCCCAGGAAAAAGAAAACACGCGTCTCAGGAAGCTCTCGCAGTCAGCAACATTTTAAATAAATAACTATGCAAGCCAGACAGGCAAATGCTGTGGTTGTTTTCTCTCTGCGATGAACACAGCTCTCTTCTGGGAAATGGGCGATTAGGCTGCCCCGTGCGAGCAGGAATAAACCTGTGTATTCCAAGCATCGCTGCAACCCAACGAGCGCTGGGATGAGAACGAATTCATCAGTCCATCAGCACCCGGCTCTGCTGCTAGCTACATAACCCAGTACAGCTGTACTGACAGGTGAGCAGGGCCCTACCAAATTCACAGCCATGAAAAACGCATCAGGGACCGTGAGAGGTGGTCTTTTCTGTGCTTTTACCCTGTATTATACCGATTTCACAGGGGAGACCAGCTTTTCTCAAACTGGGCGTCCTGAGCCAAAAGGGAATTGCAGGGGGGACACAGGGTTATTTTTTTAGTGGGGGGGGCACAGTATTGCCCCCCCTTACTTCTGTGCTGCCTTCAGATCTGGGCGGCTGGAGAGCAGCGGCTATTAGCCAGGCACCCAGCTCTGAAGTAAGAGTGGCAATATCCCACCATACCATACCATGCCACCTTTACTTCTGTGCTGCTGCCTTCAGAGCTGGGCGGCTGGAGAGTGGCGGCTGCTGACTGAGAGCCCAGCTCTGCAGGCAGCAGTGCAGAAGTAAGGGTGGCGATACCATACCATACCATACCATACCAGGCCATCCTTACTTCTGCGCTGCTGCTGGCGGCGGCTCTGCCTTCAGAGCTGGGCTCCCAGCCAGCAGATGCCACTTTCCAGCTGTCCAGCTCTGAAAACAGCGCCGTTGCCAGCTGCAGCACCGAAGTAAGGGTAGCAGTACCACAGCTCCCCCCACCCTCACTACAATAACCTTGCGGCCCCCCCACAACTCCTTTATGGGTCAGGACCCTTAAAATTACAACACCGTGACATTCCAGATTTAAATGGCTGAAATCAGGACATTTATGATTTTTGAAAACCCATGACTGTGAAATTGACCAAAATGGACCATGAATTTGGTAGGGCCCTACAGATTTGGGAAGGGGAGGAACCTCGATTAATACCAGATATGTTAAAACCAAATGACGCAGGAGCTGGATCGCGGCGGCCTGAGGGTCTGAATGGGAGAGACAGGCAGAGGCAGTGGTTTCCTTTAGCGTGGGGTAGGGCTTTCGGCTAAATCACAGTAAGGGTTGATTATGGATTGGGCAATGCTGAAACTTGCAAAGGGGTTGCCACAGGGATCCGCAGGGATCTTGGCACATCGGTGCCCTTAGGAGAGGCTGTTTCCTGCCCTGCTCAGAAGGCTGGGCTGCCAGAACCTCTCTGGGTCCGTCCCCACTCCCAGGAAGGCGACGGTGAGGCCCTGCACCTTTCACACAACGGAAAAGCAGAGCTGCCTAAGGAATGCAGCAGCAGGATCTCTTGAGAAGGGCCCTGGGACCTGCTGGGGAAAGGGGAAGGTGCAGTGGACAAGTGGAAGTAAGTGCAACAGCCCCATTGCTGATTACAGGGCAGGTCTGGTGGATTACGATGGTACCACCCTGCCCCCCCTTGAGGGAATCACAGCCCCGAGCTCCTCCTTCACTCTGGAGGGAAACGGCTCTCCACAAGAGCCGACATAAATGCCTTGCCTTTATGGGGAACAACAACAGGAATGAAGTAACGTGAGACCTGGACGAATACTGAGGCTGCAGAGGAAGGTAACTCTCCAGGCACAGGCCATTATCCAAAGTTCTGGCAACCCCCCGGGTTAAAGACTTTGCATGGTAAGTAAAAGGGTGAGAATTAACACACGAGCAGCTGCAGAGCCCAAGGGATGGGGAGAAATGAGCTGAGTCTCGAGTGTAACAGAGGGTTGGTGTAATAATGCTATAAATGGCTAGCCACACCTTTACTTGGCTTATAAAAGGAAGCATTTGACACACGGGGAGTTACAGTGAGCTGGGAACATGAATCCCCAGTAGTCTGAAACGGACAGTCACAAGCCATCTCCACGAAGAGCAGGAAAATCCTAGGTCCTGTGTGTTGCCTGGCCCCATGCAGTGGTCTCTGAAGACCCACCCTGGTTAATGAACATCTCTAGTGGCAAAGGTCACAGAACGCAGGTACCCTCTGTGACGGTGCCCCCCCATAAGGCTTTATGGAATATGCTTATGAATGTATATGCAACATAACTGGAATATGTTTTAGGCTACATATGCCATGTAACAGATCTCTGTGAAGGTTCTGATCTACTGAATGTATTCATCCTAGCTGTAGGCATGGAGCATTTCTGTATTTGAAGTTATGAATATTGGCTGTGTACTGGCTTGATTTTAATTAGCCTAGCAGAGCATTTGGGCAGCTTCTTAAGAAAAGTGCAAATTAAGTGCCCAATCAAAAATCACTTAAGCCAACAATGAACTTGAAGATGCCAATTCACATCTGAGCCTTCCCAGGGATGTGGCTTGGCTGATCTTGGAGCTGGACTTTGCATAGCAGTGAGGAGGGGGTCTCCCCCCACAAAAGAAAGTCTATTTAACCCCCTGGGAGACCCCTCTATTTTGTCTTCAGCTGGCTAAAGAGAGAGCATCTCCACCCCCCAGGATACTTGGAAGAAACTGGAACAAAGGACAGTAACTACAGGGGTGTGAGTGATTGCTGGACCCAGACTAGCTGGAGACTAGTCTGTAAAAGGAAGCTTACTGGAACTGGTGAGGTTTTATTTGTATTCAGTTTCTTAGACATAGACTTGTGTGTTCTATTTTATTTTACTTGGTAATTCACTTTGTTCTGTCTGTTACTACTTGGAACCACTTAACTCCTACTTTCTGTATTTAATAAAATCACTTTTTACTTATTAATTAACCCAGGGTATGTATTAATACCTGGGGGAGCAAACCGCCGTGCCTATCTCTCTATCAGTGTTATAGAGGGTGAACAATTTATGAGTTTACCCTGCATAAGCTTCATACAGGGTAAAACGGGTTTATTTGGGGTTTGGCCCTGATTGGGAGCTGGGCATCTGAGTGTTAAAGACAGGAACACTTCTGTGAGCTGCTTTCAGTTAAGCCTGCAGCTGTTAGGGGACGTGATTCAGACCCTGGGGCTGTGTTGGGGCAGATGGGCGTGTCTGGCTCAACAAGACAGGGTGCTGGGGTCCTGAGCTGGCAGGGCAGGAAAGCAGGGGCAGAAGTAGTCTTGGCACATCAGTTGGCAGTTCCCAAGGGGGTTTCTGTGATCCAACCTGTCACACCCTCCTTCAAATAACTCTTAGCCCTTCTACAGGGCCTGTCACCAGCACTGCTCTACAACCTTTCCCTGCAGTTCATCTGGGAGATAGGGAAGGGATTGGTTGGGATCATGTCAGCCAGGATTAAAATGCAGCTTCCTCTGGGGTAGAACCCAGCAGGTGTTTAACAGCACACAGCACTGCCATGTACGCACAGTTTGGAGACGAAGTGAAGAAGACAACCACTGGTTGAAACAGCAGTTGCAGTTAGCCTGGGGTTAACATCCCGATGTCTATGGAAAAAGTCATGGGATCTTTAAACGTTTTGGCTGGTCAGAGCTCCAGTAACAGCCCTCACAGGAACGATACCTGGACAGTGACCCCTTCTCACCCCGCTGGACCATGGGCTTGGCCCTGACCAAGGTAGGCCCAGAGCACAGAATTCTGGGGCCCTATGGCTATGGGAAGAGGGGTAGCTCAGTGGTTTGAGCACTGGCCTGCTAAACCCAGGGTTGTGAGTTCAATCCTTGAGGGGGCCACTTAGAGAACTGGGGTTAAAAACCTGTCTGGGGATTGGCCCTGCTTTGAGCAGGGGACTGGACTAGATACCTCCTGAGTCCCTTCCATCTCTGTGATTCTATGGAATTGGGGGCCTCCTCACCACCCTTAAAGAGCCCCTGTCCCATCCATTCCTCACAGTCACCCAAATGCCCCTCCCACCCACACAGATAGGCCCCAAGCCCCCACCAGCTCCCACTTCTCCTGACAGCCCCTGCACACATCCCAGCCACCCTGACGTAAACCCCACTCGGTGCAGCCCTCAGCCCCTCAGCCACAGCCCCTGAAACCCCCCACGACTTACCCACCTCCCCCCAACATCTCCTCTGTGTCCCCAAGCCCACCACCCCCAACATCCTGTTCTCCCCCCCAAGAACTCACCCTGCTCCTCAGCCCCATACCTCCCCATAGCCCATCAATAGCTTTCCACCCAGTCTCTCACCCACTTTCCTGGCCACTCACCGGAGCTCAGGTCCCCAAAATCATGAGATGGGCTTTAAAATCAGGAAGTTTAAACAATGAATGCTGGGTTCTTTTGTCCTCCGTTGGGTTGGCGCATTCAGATGTCACGTTTTCAAGCTTTCCTCCCCAAGCACGAGGACTAGAAATGTACACCCTGCCCATCCCCGAATGAACACTGGGGTTCTCACGGAATAACCCAAGTCCAGCAGCCGGATCTTTACGAAACACACCCAAGTATTGCAAAGCTGGCGATCAACTCCTGGGAGCCGGCGGCTCGGTAACAAGTCAGCAGCATTACGTTACCAAGGGAGTTTTTCACCAAACTGTAGCTTTATAGTCAATCGATATAGAATGGACCAGCCACTAAGTCCTTTGTAAAACTTAACTTGTTTTGACTCAGCGGATGAAAGAATCTACAAACCTTAAACTCTACGGACTGTCTGGGGCTGGGGGCTGGGATTTGGCTCTAGCTGGGCTTTGTTCCTTCTATCGAGGATTCTCGTGTCCTCCTGGGTTTTTTTATGCAACCAATCCACAAGTACACGAACTCTCTCTCAGTGCGGGGGAGACGTTAATGATGTGGGAAACGTAGCGAATGCGGCGTTTACGTATTACGCCTTCCACAGATAAATGAAGAGCAGCCCCCAGAAATCCCCCGTGCATAGCCTATACACTGGCTGCGCACTGGGCCGAGGGTTTAATGTCGGCATTTTGCGAGGAAGGTAATTCTTGTTGCCATGAGCTTTTTGTGCATGAAAAGGAACTCCCACTGGCCAACTCTCATCAAGAGTCTCATGATTGTGGAGTAATTTTACTTCCTTCTCGGAGTCTTCAGCGAGGCCCCTGCTAGCTCAGGATTTCAGGCAGAACTGGAACGGCTGCTGCATTCTGTTGGGAGCCAAAGCAGCATGAGTCTGGCTGCAGTTCTCCAGGAGAGGCAGATGCAGCGATTGCTGCCTCCTGTATGCCCTGCTCCCCTGCGATAGCCTCCCCAGTGAGAGAAGGGGAGCAGCAGCCCAGAGGGCAGGAGAAACAGCGGGGAACCAGCTGGGGGCCAGATGCTGCTCATTCTCCTGTAGTGCTGCTCAGGGAAGGGAGAAAGGGACCCCAGAGCCACATGCACCCCTCACATCGCCACTGTAGTGCAGGGCAATAGAGTAGTATCCCTTTAAATAATTTGTGAGCCCTCTCTAGTGGCTCTCACCGTGTTTTAGAAACCACCAGAGACCAGTCAGAGCTGCAGCGTGTCTGCAGCTAGGCCTTGCGTGGCTGGGTATATTTAGAAAATATGGTGTCTTGGGGCCCAGGCAATTTCCCCTGCATCCCCTCAGCTCTTCATTTTAGGGCTTGTGAGGCCTTCCCCTTCCTGTCCTCTCCCTGATGTTGCCAGGGATGCTCTCCTCACGTTCTCCCTTTCCCCGAGCCCACTGACTCTTGCTGCACGAAGGCTCAGAGTGTGAAAATGTCTGTGTGACTCCAGGGATCCATTTCCCTGGATTTTCCCCATAACCAGGAACTGCAGGAGAGATTAGCGCTTTGGGCCATTGCTGCAGCAGGAGTGTGTGTCATTCTTTGGCAGCGCTCAGTCTCTGTGACTAGCAATCAAAACTCTCACTGCTGCCCAAACACCGCGTAGGCCGAACCTGCCTCCAGCTTCCAGGCCATTCCAAACACTGGACACGGCCACAAAATTCTTAATGGGCCCTAGATTGCTAGGCAATAAAGTGAATGAATAAATAAGTAAGAGAAAATTATACATCGTAGTGAAATTTATTTATATTGCTGGATCCCTGAAGGACCAAGCCATGATTTCAAATGGGCACTAAATACTTTCCACCGAGGTTCCCATCAGCAGGATATAGGCTGTTCCACAAGCCCATAGACAAACATTCCGAGTGGATAAGTTCGTTAGCGCAGCCCATTATTTTTATTTATTTATAGCTCTATCCAAGTAGTTAAAAGCCTTCGGAACCCCTCGTGAGGCACCGTCTCTAGGAAAATAAAGTTTTGTCCTTTCCTTGCTAATGAAACTTAACGTTCCAGTAAACATTACGGTGCAGCACAGCACGTTGTGCAAAAGGGCAACAGAAATTAACTCTCTAATGGGAGCAGAGCCCCTAGCATGTTGCTTCTATTGTTTGTATGACAGTCTATAATATTTGTCAAACAGAACCATTCGACGGAGAGAGAATGTCTTTCCTCCCATGCTGCATCTCTTAGACACTCAAAGAAGATTGCAGCTTGCTAAGGAAATAGAAGATAGACATACGCTGCTCTGACACTTGTACAAGTTATTAAGTGTCTGGATAAAAGAAGGAAACTCGGAAAGTATCACCTACACAATGATAGCATGAAATTGTCACCATTTGCTGACAGTTACTAGACCGTGCTACTGTATCTTTGATGCCCCTATACACAGAACAGGAAATAACTGTTGTCTTTTTAATGTCAAACGCAGTACTTGTGGCCAGAGAACTCTGTGGCCAGGATACAGTACCTGACCCTAAAGGAATCCGCTTTTCACTTCAACTTGCTGCGGAATATAAATCTGCACACATTTACCAGTAAGAAACACTATTTCAATTTGTTAAAATTGTGTGATCTGGTTGAAAAGTCAAAAGTGCACGTGAGATCACCAGAATCTGGAATGAAAAGATCCGGCTCTTAGGATATATTTTAAATTACATAGAAATGAGAATGATTTTTCCTTCATTACTTTGAAAGATGAATATAAAAAAATAACACAAGCACGTAGGGACAAAATTAGAAAGGCCAAGGCACAAAATGAGATGAAACTAGCTAGGGACATAAAGGATAACAAGAAATCATTTTACGACTATACTAGAAGCAAGAGAAAGACCAAGGACAGGTAGTCCCATTACTCAGTGAGGGAGGAAAGACAGTAACAGAAAACACAGTAATGGCTGAAATGTTCAATGTCTTTTTTGTTTCAGTTTTCACCAAAAAGGTTAGCAATGATCAGACTATTAACCTAGTGAACATCAGTGTACACGGGGTAGGATCTGAGGCTGAAATAGGAAAAGAACAAGTTAAGAATTACTTAGACAAGTTGGATGCCTTCATGTCAGCAGAGCCTGACAAAATACATCTAGAATACTTAAGGAACTGGCTGAAGAGATCTCTGAGCCATTAGCGATTATCTTTGGGAAGTTGTGGAGGACAGAGGGGATCCCAGAGGACTGGAAAAGAGAAAAGACAGAACTGATCTATGAACATGGGAATAAGGACAACCCAGTGAGTTATAGACCAGTCAGCTTAATTTTGGTAACCAGAAAGGTAATGGTGCAATTAATCAATCAGTTTGTAAGATTGGGGTTTTGTTGTTTGTTTTTCAAATATCTCTCTTCATTTCACCTCCTCTGCAGTCTCTTGCTCTCTCGTTCTCCTTCTTTACAGCCTGGTCTTTCTGTTTTCTCCTCTTTTGTGGTGCCTGGTTTGGCAGATGGTACATTGGGTCTTAGTCACATAGTGTGTTTTAAGGTAAAACTTCTCTTCCCATTAACTTTAGTTGTCTGTTCCTGCACCCACTCTGGATTTTGGCAATCAAGGAGAGTAAATGTGTTCCTAGCTGACTTGCCTTCAGGGCTCAATTTCTTACAGTCAATCACAATGGTCTAATTAAGGTTTGGAAGTTTATTTCAGGGACAGCCAATAGATTAATTAGTTAAATTAATTGGTCCTTATTGGGCACACAGATAAATTTAGTTTGGCTGAAAGGGAGCCTGCTTAAAAAATAACACATTCATTCTGACTCACCAGAGCGTCTGAGCAGCCAGAATTCATCCACAAACCTCGCCGAAGGAGCGGGAATGTAGCTTTAAAGTACAATCAAGTTCTCCGGTTAGCTCCTCTGACCAGCAGGCCTGTGATGGGGAGGGGTGGAGTGCAGAGGTGCTCCAGTCGCACTCAGGGATACAGAGACAGGGAGGTACAGAATGGCTCCACACTCAGGAGCCTCAGGGGATCCTCAGGAGGCTGGCTAAGCTGGCTTTAGTGCCCCTTTGGTCTTTCCAGAGCCACAGGATGAGTAGTGCAGACTCAGCACAGGGGTGAACGTCACTCACATACTCAAACTTCACTCATGCACATCTGTTCCGGGTCTTTCACCGTTAGCCGCTGGCTGGTGATCGGGTGCCAGGCACATAACCCATCCCGTGGCCATTACAAAAGGGGAATGCCCCATTCAAGGTGAAGTTGGCATTTTTAAAGCTCTCTTGGCAGAATATAAATCACAGGAAGTTTCAGAAAGAGAAAAAGTTTTACCAGGGTGATCAAAGGTTGGAGAACATCTCAGTGATGTCTCTGATTCTTTCCCCTCTACATCTCCTGCACTGGGAGCCTACGTTACCATTTCATTGGTGACCTGCTTTGGTTTGAGCATCCGAAAAAAAGCTGCACCCACTGAGTTGCCTGTGATCCTTTCTGAGCTGGAAGACAGGTGGGAAGACTGACTGAGCAGGGCTTTGCTTTGTTGAGATGCAGTGTAATTACTTTGTGTGGCTTGCACGGTGTGTTAAACTCTGCCCCGACAAAGTGTGCAGCGGGTTACAGAACTGCGGTGTTTGCTAGAGATTTGTGGAACAAGGGGTGTAATTTTACACTTCACTGAGTTCTAGTTTGAAGTTGAATGTCAACATGTTTTTCAGTTGTTTAGATATGTTTATTTAGCCTTTACTCTTGTGTAAAACAAATATCTTGGGAGGGGAAAATAGATTTTAAAAGCGAGAGAAAACAGAGTTGTCTCCTTGCTAACTTTTTGAAAGCTATTCCTAATAAACAACAAGAAACAGACTCTGCTGGCCCAACACATGGGGGGTTTCAGAAGGAAAAAAAGAATTCAGAACAATGTTACGGTGCAACAGGATAAATGGCCACACGCCTGCAGTCAGCTCAGAGCAGACCGTCCTGAGCAGGACAATCTTGTCTGTTACAGACACTTACAAAGCCTTGGGTTGTACGCGAAGCTGGTGAAAATCAGCAAAGCTCCATTGACCAATGGATTCATGCCAGCTGAGGATCTGGCCCTTGGGACAGGTACCTGAACAATCTTGAGTTTGGCTCCTCATAGCTTTTGCATGAACGCAAATCTCATCTTCCTGATTTGTAAAAGTTCTTTTAGATGAATGGTGGTTCATCCTCCCCACTACAGCCTGACTGGCAATGATCTTTGGGGTCACCTCAGATTCTTTGTTCCTATTAGAGGTTACAATGTGCTTCTCTTCTGTCTGTGATTTAAATTCTGTACTGGTTTCCCACAGATTTGCCGCACAAAATGAAGGTTCGTCATTCTGTTGACTGCAGTCGGCATTCATAGGGTAAAACTTCTCTGCTGGAAAAATTTCTCTGACACCCCGGGAGTTTTGTCAGCAGATAATTTGGCCCATAGGGTGAAATCCAGGTGCCACTGAAGTCAATGGAAAACTCCCATTGGCCTCAATTTCCCCCATAGGTTTTAAGGCCAGAAGCAATCACTAGAATAATCTCATCTGACCTCTTGCATAACACAGGGCTTCAAAGTTCACCCGTAACTCCTGCAGTTGAAGAAGCTATTCTTCCCTGTTAGTAAATGACACTATCAAGTTCAATAACTTGTGGTTAAACTTGAGAACGTAAGAGCGGCCACACTGGGTCAGACCAAAGGTCCATCTAGCCCAGTATCCTGTCTGCCAACAGTGGCTAATGCCAGGTACTTCAGAGGGAATGAACAGATCAGGTAATCGTCAAGTGATCCATCCCCTGTCGCCCATTCCCAGCTTCTGGCAGTCAGAGGTTTAGGGACACCTGGAGCATGGGGTTGCATCCCTGACCATCTTGGCTATTAGCCATTGATGGACCTGTCCTGCATGAACTTATCTAATTCTTCTTTGAACTTCCCTTAAAGTTGGTCTCTAAGGTTTTTGCTTTGCTACATTTTCCATTAACTCACACAAACGCAGTTCTCCTTACACGTACACTGGGTTTCACTAGAGTAACTCTGTTGTGCCCGCGCGGGGGGTGGGGAGGGAGAGTTACTCTGGATTCATGGTGAGTTATGGTATGTGCCAGGAGAAGCAGGCTCAGTGATCTAACATGACACTACTGCTACATGCGTAGGCCTGATTTTCAAAAGCACATGCTCAAAAGTGTGCATCCACTTCTGCGTGTGCCCGCTTTAGGCATACATGTACCTATTGTGTACATGCAGCTCAGGGAATATACACACACACACACACATGTACATTGCGGGGATTTGCACACCAACACGGGACAAGCTGAAAAATACATATGCACATTTGCATGCATCTATTTGAAGAAGGTTGGCTTTAACATTCACTGACTTCTATTTTGGCCATCAAACCGGTTTGTTTCTAGGATTTCTAGGTTCCATGATCCCACTGATACTGCTGGCTAGTTGCCCCAAAAGCACTATAAAGAAACACTTTCAGGCTAACTTCAGAAAAAGTAACCTGCCTCCCCCCCTTTCTGCAGCTGACAGCCACTCTCTGTGTGCATGACATATGTATAGAGCAAAAACTATTTTCTAAGTGCAACTCTTGGAGGCAACATTTCTTGCCTAGGGCATGAAGGGAGCTGCAGGTCAGGGCTAGACAACTGGCTAGGACTGTCAGGGATCTGCCACCCAGATGTTAGCACCAAGCAATGCAGGACAGGCCAGATTCAGGGATGCTCTGGAACATTCATGTTCACAAAGCCTCTGCGTTGTGTTCACTGTCGGGCTAAGCCTGTTTGTTAAGATGCTCGAGTTAACATTTCGTATTCGTGCTCAGGCAGGGCAGGAGTTTTAAAGCACAGTCAAAGTTGTCAATTGAAATATCAAGTGCCAGTGCTCCTGCTTATTAGGGTGCCCTGGGCACAGCTAACATCGTAGCCAAATGAAACTTGGAGTAAAATCGCAGAATGCAAGTAACAGATGATATTGAGTTGTCAATACTTTACCATCCGCGGGCTGGGATGCACGGCACAGTCCGGCACAAGGTATCCACTCGGCTTTGTCAGTGTATGTTGGGTTGTGAGAAGAGCTGGTTAGTTATTGATCTTGAATCCATTCTGTAATCATACAGGTGTCTCTCCTGTGGCAGGAGAAAAGTGCGACTGTCTACAGAGCGACACACAGACCAGCGACTGAAAGGAGATAGCACAGCATTGACAAAATGTGAGGATTTCTGACCAGGTGAGCTCAAAGCAATTTACATGGCTGGCAGGCCAATCACCATCCAGTGAAGTACTTGCTAGCCAATTGCAAAAAGAGGCCTGGGGTAAAAGGCAGATAGGAAGGAGCCGCCTAAAAGACGATGTGTGGCTTGGAGGGGGAGGGGGAGAGGGTAGGGGAGGACAAGAGAAGACAACTGAGGACACTGCTGATGTATATAATACAAGTTGTACAGTTCACACACAGACCTGGCTACTGTCTTACGTACACATGGCTACCTCAAACGTGGCACAACACTCCCAGAGGAGCTCTGAACAAGGCGAGGTCATTCACTTGACCTTTCAAAGCCTTAACGAGGTTTCCTTGCAAACCCCAGCGAGGCTTGGAAAACACGTCTGCCCCAGGCTGGACTCACAGAGGGAGTTTCGTTAGGTCTCTGCTCTGGTTAACTCTTCTCCAACGTGTGGCAGGTAGGTGCTGGTCTTGGCTCCTTGATCACGCACAGCCCGGAGGGGCAGCATCTAGCCTACAGCTCAGCTGTGTGTTCACGAGAGGACTTTGCACGGCTTTTGGTGTCTGGCTGTACAGATGTTAGTATCTGGGCTTATCACCATTCCCAGCCACACAATCCTCATCCCCATTACCCCAGAAAGCATGTGCTCTGAGCCGTAATCTTACCTCCAGACAGCAGCTTTGCCTTCTCTCTTAGGCCCCTAAAGTTGAAACATAAAAACAAAATAATCGGGAGAGGTGCTGTCTCAAATGCCCTGGATTGAATGTCGTTACAGAAAGGCTCTCAGCCATGGCACGTGTTCGCTGTCCCGCACCATACATCACAGAATGGTTTATTTTAGGGTGTTCTTTCTTTCCATCTGACCTAATGTGGACATGACAATCTGTTACCAGGATGGCCTCTGAGCCCCCTGGGATTTAAAGCCATTTTTGAACACCAGCATGCTAGCGCTTTCCATCTATCTGCACGACATGCAGCCATGAATTAGTGATATGAAAATTGATATTGACCAAATAAAATCAATACTGTTTGTGAAACATACCATGTTTTCTCTCACCTGGATAAATGGCCAAGCCAGGATATGGTTCTGCAGCTCTGTTGTAGTGTATAATTCAAGTTGCGGTACCGTGGCCTATTGTTCCTCTTCAGAGACTGGGGCACCCTTACCTACTCCACTGAAGAGGTCTTCTTAATCCCAGCTGCTATGGGAGCTTTCTGTGGTGCGGCACTGTTGGCATAACAGTGGAAAGCGCCTTCGTGCAGAGGCCTAGCATAGGGACCCTTTAACCTTCCATAATAGGATTTACGCCTATCTGGCCCCCTGCCCAGGGGTGAATTACAAACCAGTGCAGCTGAGCACTGCAGAGTCCAGGGCACCGTCCCTTCCCCAGGGCTATAGGATAACGCCTTTGTTCTTTCTGACCATCGATGTGGAGTCCCTCCTGGAACTGACCATGGAGCTAATTACTGCAGAGGTGTCATTTCACTGCTGACTCCTGTGCTAGATCTGGTGTGTTCTGAAAAGCTAAAATCCCTTTCAATAATGGGAAGTATTTCTCTGAAATGGGCTCCGTATTGGTTTCCCTGATAGGAATTAATGAATGTTGTGTCTTATCAATTGGCTGTTTCGGGTGTCTGGTGCCTTCCCATGGATAATAGCATGAATAATGAAAATCATTATTAATATTTTCATCTGCTGTTTCTTCCAATATTTCACTGAGCTCATCAGCTCTCTGGTAAGGGAACTTGCCCTTGCTCCGTATTTCAGCTGATGGAGTGTTCGTTCCCTACATTCGATTAGCGCCTCAAAGGTTTTCTGATCCAAGGGGAGAGTGTGGGTTGCATCCATACAGGGGCTGGGACGCAGGATAAAACTGTACCAGCACTTAGCTACTACAGTGATGGCCACAGAAGAAAACCCAGAGAGTGTTTGCATTGGTACTGAAGACTCCCTGTAAACGGTACATGCTTGTGACCCCAGTGCAAGGCGCTCGCTTCGTTTTCAGCTGTAATTCAAATTTCACAGTCAAATTGTCATCAGAACAACAACGGAGAAAAGCTGCATTGGGTCACCGTAACTATTAGTGTTGTTGCTTGTACCAAAGAAACAAGCCTCAGCACAGGAGGAAGGTACAAAATACTGTCGCATACAGGATCCCAGTGGCTGTGACAGTGATCGATGGCCAGCGGTGATGCTGCGGATTTCAGCTGGAGCTGACAGAACCATTCGGCGTTAATAGAGTTTGCTGCGAGCGTAGCTCCTGATTAGGTTGGTGAATAATAAACATTCAGGAAGGTTCAGGCCGAAGCATTTGCCCAGTCGTTTGCAGCCTGCCTGCTTGTGACCTGCCCACTTCAGGTATTGGCTATGGGCAGTGGCTGGGTGGTCACTGTGGCCTCTCCTTGGGGGATGGCGAGCACATTTTAAACCGGCCAATGGTGCAATTCAGAGACGTGTTTTCAGACACTCCTTTGTGCGAAACCTGTGTAACCGGGGAGCTGCCCTGTGCGAGAACAAGAGGGCCGGGGGGCAGCTGGGGCTCTCAGGAGTCAGGCTGTCAGTCAGAAGGGAAGCAGGAGCCGCAGGGCGTTTGCTGGGGAAAAGGGACTCCAGGGAGACAGCCGTGGGCAGTGGGTCTTAGCAAACACGGCCGGGAAGAATCCTGCAGGAGGCCCTGAAACAGGAGGGACTGAGGGGGCAAAGGGGAAAACCGCCCGGGAGCTGTAGCCCTGGAGGGACGGTTTGGGGATTTTGTCTCCGTCTGGAAAATAAACCTGTGGCCAGAAAGAGACTCTGGGTCTGGCCCTGGGTCCTTCGTGGGCTGGGGACAAGCTAGCACCTTACAGGGGCTTTGCAAACAGTTTCATGCACCCCGGCAGTTGTCCAAATATTTGCAATTCAACCCCGTGCAGAGGGTTGGTGCACTGCCTGTCCCATATGGCTTCATCAGGACCGAAGTGGGCACAGCATAACCCCGGGATGAGCGGCCCTCTGCGCAGGAGGGAATTTCTTCCCAGGACTATTCAGAGCCCAGGGACGACGGGGAGCGGAACATGCCAGTTTTAGTCTCGTCTCCATTTTGACCAGTTCTGGTTTCAGTTAACACGAGGGGGGCAGTCAGCGTCAGTGTTATTATCAGAGGGTCACCGAGCACCAGGGCTCATCCTTCCCTCTAGCGCGGTCACCGCACAGCGGTGAGGAAGTGACGTCCGCGGCTCAGTGCAAATCCCGACTCTGCTCAGTTTCCCTTCTTTGAGATGTAACGTCTCATTATCTCCCGAATGACCCTCCTGGAGGAATGTTCCCCTTGCCTGACTGACCTCAGAGTTGGGACTTTTCCCCACGATGGCGAACTCGAACCTTCCCTTCCCTGTTGCCGGCTGTTATTCTTTTGCCTGCTCTCTGTTAACTACTCTGAATAATTCCTGCCATTTGTTTCTGTAACAAACCCTGCGCTATTTATCCTACAGACAGTTATTGATACTGGCAATTTTACTGCAGCCACAAAGTAATGGGCGAGAGATGAGGGCCAAAAGGTCAGACCCGCAATCACTGTAGTGAAAGAATGAGCCAATTAAATCACTTGTAACTCTTCCTTACGCTGCACCGGCCAAAGGCCCGTGGCTGTCCTCTTCCCGGCATTACTGCGCCTGTGACCCGAGCAGACTGGCTCCTGTCCCCGTCTGATCTCCACCTTCCCCTTCTGCCACCCGAGCCCCTCCCGGGACCCCAGGGCTCGTGCAGAGCGCTCTGCTGCACTCAGCTCCAAGAGGCGGATGGAAGGGTTGGGCCTAGAGAATGGAGACTCTTAAATATTTTATTCTTTTATTAGAAATGTGTAATAATGCACTTAGCCCAAGGAGCGCATTCAGAGGCAGAGGCCTTCTGCTAGGTTAGGTCCTGCAGACACGGCCGTGCGAGTGAGTAATGGGGCTCGCCTGAGGAGTCCCCACTAATATTGGCATTGGCAGGATCAGGCCCACGCAGCAGCATCTCATGGTGCATTGGAACCGTGCGGCTCTCCCTGAATGGCTCCGTCATGACCCCCCGGTCTCAAACCCGGGTCTGCAGGGTCACCCCGCTCCAACCCTCCACCTGACAGCTGGAACCAGGATTCCATGAAGCCCAGCTCAGAGAGGAAGCTCTGCCCCAGAGCCCCTCACTGGCCCACTCCCCCTGCTTAGGTCAGGAACAGGGTGTCGTCCATACAACTAGCAAGCCGCTGCTCTGGGCTGTTCACCCAGCACTACTGCTCCTGTCTCCTGGCCCTAACTCCTGATTCCTGACATCCGACTCTTGGTTCCTGACCTCGGTTCCTGAACTTCTGGTTCTGAACCCCAGCCGCATGGGGACCCAGCCCCCGCATCCTGTGCTAAGCTACGTCCTGGCTCTGACGCTACCTCATCATCAAACCACCACAAGAGCATTTGTCGTTGATATCTTAATAAATGGCTAATAATCAATCAGCCTGTGACAGAAATCACTGCTGCAAATTATCTTCTGCATGGATTAATTTGGGCTTCACAGATAAACACTGGGCTCAGCAATTGAAATTTTTAGTATTACAATTTGATTTAGGAATAGTCCCTGTTCTCGTTCATTAGACAGACCAGGCATTCGTGAGAAGAAACCGTGGGCTGGGGGACTATTCCTCCTCTCCAGTTACTATCTGCCCCTTTGATAATAAGCACAGCCATTAAACAAATGAATATCACGTTCCTGAAGGCTGTGGGCCCTGTCACAAGGTTTAATGGCAACATTAGCAACCAGGGCAAAGCATCTAAGTAAACAGAGTGGAAGGTGAGCAAAAAGCCCCTTCACCCCCAACACAGGGCAATGCCATTAAACAAAAGGGACTTGATACATGGTTTCTGAGGCTACTGTCCAGTGCAAAGTGTGGGAACCTCCAGAGCTCTGCAGGGCCCATGCCCACGGGGTGTTCCCTTTGGACACTGCCATGTATGTACTTACGTGTCAGCCGGTGACTTCCATTTTCCAGGAGAGGAGTCTGTGACTCCAGCCCACCGCCTGTCACTGGTGGTGGGGCTCAGGGAAGCCCTCAGCGTGCTCAGGCCGGAATAGATGGGTTCAGTGCTCCTCTGATGTTCTAGCAGGCAGATGATTGTTCCCACCTTGAGCCAGGAAGCAACGGAAGGATCCTTGAGGTGCGTAATGCCTGGAATAAGTCTCCCCACCCCCAGCTGCTAGTGCTGAAATGGGGCTCAGCTGATAACGGTCCAGTGGGATAATGATCCACCCACCCCCACACCTGGTGGCAATCCGGAGTCTGTCTAAAGGGATAACATGATCGCCCTCACCCGCTGGGTGGCCTGCACCCTCCCGCACCAAGGCAGGGGATGCCTTCAGCAAGCTGCCAGGCAGGAGCAATGGCTCTGGCAGAGGCGTGTGGGGCCTGCAGTGCTGCCTGGTACAAACAAACTGCCCGGCAGGGACCAGCAGCCCCGTGCCACTCAGGGCGACTTTCTCGGCACGGTGACACACATTTCACATTTGCAGATAACGACCTGTAGGAATCACACTCGCAATGCAGTACAACTTACCCGAGTGATGTCAGGCTTGCAGGAACCCTTGAAAACGCTCCCGCTGTTGCCAAGGCAGCATGGCCGAGTGGAGAGGGAACGTGGACCCCGGCGAGGTGCGTTCGGTACCTGCTGCCATTTTCACCTCCCACCCGTGCTGTCAATGTAGATTGTCAGCTCTATGGGCAGAGGCTGTGTCTCACTAGCTGTGCATACAGCAGCTCGCACAAGGGAGTCCTCATCTCAGCTGGGGCAGCTAGGTGCTACTGTAATACAGAAAATTGCTAAGAGTGCCTGTGTTTGGTAGTGAAAGTTCCATTTTTACTAGGCAGTCGGCAGGCTGGGGGGTGAGCTGAAATCCTATGCAATCCAGCTGACATTTTAACAGAATGTGACGTCGTGTAACAGTTAAGGTCGTCTTATCCAGGAGCGGGTGACTTCTGACATTGTTATGGATAGTTTGTAGCAGGTGACTTGGTGCCCACATGAGAGAGATTGGCACAAAATATTTATTCAGAACCATTATGGCCAATAAGCCGTGAATTAAGAGGGATTTAGATGACAGTCTGTGAAAGCTGTTTCAGAGCTGGGAGAGTCTCATCAATAATCCAGTCACAAACAAATGCCAGTACATGTGCTTGAGAGAAGATTGTCACCGCTCTTAAAAGTCTGCTATGGGCTACTGCACGAAGCTTAAACAGTAGCTTAAATATTCAGAGCCACTCAGCGCGTTTGGGCTTTGCTGTGTGTTACTCTGATTTATACGGGACATAAAAAACAATCCTCAGAAATGTTACACAAGAATCAGAAACCAGAAGTACAGCGATTCCCTCTGACTGTTCACTGGTAATGCAAGAGAAGTGGATTATTATTACAGTGTAATAATAATAATCTGTTATCCCTGGGAGAGAAGATGGTTGTTCTCTTGGAGCCACAATCTTTCACATTTCCCAAAGCAAACAAAACCAGCATCAAAGCACATGGGAATCTCTTCAGCTTTTTTATGCTAATCTTTGATTCAAATGAAAAACCTTGTTGCCCATAGGAAAAAATGCCCTATAAGAAATACAAGGTTATAATTCAGTCAAGGCTTCCTGGTACCGTCACGCACTGATTTTAATGGGAAAAGAGCCCTGAAATTGAATTAGTGCCTGAAGATTTTGTGCAAAATCCTTCATTGTTAAGGGGCCTTGTCAGATCATATTTTATGTGGTTTACAAGGCATCAAATAGCGCACATTTAAACGGCACAGAGAAGAGTTTATAGCACAGAGGGAGGAGGACTGCAGGAGGGGAGGTGGCTGGGGACAGATCCTGGAAATCAAAGGCACACATTTCCACTGGTCACTCTCATTTAACTCAACGTTTCTACTCTGGAAACCAAACAGCTGTTTGTGGATGAATGTCACAGCTGAAATCTGCCTGGCCAGGGGTCAGGGGAAGGCCCCCGGGTCTGCAATTCACTCCCTGGCTTGTCGAGCTCCTTTCGGACAGGCCGCAGGGAAAGGCCTGCATGTGTAAACGCTTTCAAAGGCTGCAGGGTGCGGGGCAGGTATTGTGTTTTCCTTTGTTAATACTGGTTTAGCTGATGCAAGATGTTTTTTAAGATGGTAAATGCACCTGGAGATAAACAATGGTTGTGTTCTATACATGGGAAAATAGAAGTACAAAGCCTCCTTTGAAAGGGAAGCGTATAACCACCTACGTCAGTGGTTCTCAACCTATTTATCATTGCAGGCCACATATGCAGGCCACAAGGTGTTACCTGGGCCACGGGTTGAGAACCATAGTGTCCCCCTGCAACCTGCCCCATAAACCTCTCTGCCCAGAGACCCCTCCTCAGAATGGGGCCAGGAGAGGAAAGCTGGGAGTGGGGCGGGGACCCCTGACCCTGCCGTAACCCTTGACTCCACCGTTCAGGACCAGCAGCAGCTGGGACCCTGATCCTGCTGTGCCAGGCCGGGTGGCAGCCAGGACCCCAGACTCTGAGCACACCGAATGGGGCTGGGTGGCAGCTGGCACCCCAGAGCCCACCGCATGGCAGGGCAGCTGGGAGCCCGGAGCCCACGGCCTTTAACACACAACTGAGCTGGGCTGCAGAGTGTGCTAATTGGGCTGCATGCGGCGGGTTGAGAACTGCCAGCCTAAGTCATAGGAGTTGTAATGTCTGAATGTGGAAATCAGGTCACTTACCTGACATCAAAGTGAGGCCCGAGGAGCTGAAGACAGGACGTTGCCTGTTCAAATTGGCTCAGACACCAACCACACTCTGTGTCCTTGGGTGAATTACCGTATATACTCGTTCATAAGCCAAATATTTTTGGTAAAAAAGTGACCCATCAAAGAGCAGAGGTCGGCTTATAAATGGGTCTACACCATAATTTGATGATTTTAAACTCTATGGAATCATTGAATTGAATATCTAATACATTGTTGAATATCTAATACGTTGTCCCAGTGTCTGTGGTTTGCTGTTCCCAGCCAACGGGAGCTGTGGGAAGTGGCAAACCGCGGACACTGGGAGCTGAGGGGCTCCGTGCCTGTGAACGCTCCAGGTAAACAAAACGTCCAGGCCCACCAGCGGCTTACCCTAACGAGCCAGGAGCCAAAGTTTGCCAACCCCTGAAATATAGGGTTGGCTTATGAAAGGGTCATACAGTTTTTGCTATTTTTACCTAACCATCATGGGAAGGGGGTTGGCTTATAAATGAATGGGTTAATGAACGAGTATATACGGTACTTCTCTTCCAGGATTCAGCTTTGTCCCCTGTGAAATGGGGATAATGGTGCCGGGTTCCTGTATCGACCATGTTTTGAGATTGAATTTGAAGCTACACAGCTGCTATGTATTATCAGCCAACACAGCTCACCATCACCTACAGGGAACATGTTTCTGAATATGTAGTTTAGAACTAGTTTAGATCTAGTTCTCATTGAGATAACTGGAGCCTTGTGCTGCAAAGGTAGAGTTTGTCCCAGGTGTGTATTTTTTGCCCTAGGCCATTTGTAACCTGGATGGAGAAAGAAAAAGCTGGAATTTTACAGCAGCGGAAGAGAGAGACAGCACCAGTTGCCTCCCAATCTTGTAAAGAATCCATGAAGGTTTACTAAAGACTATTATTGTGCTTTTATAATGGGTTGAAGGAATTTAACAGAATGGCATGTTTGTTCCCCACAGACACCCTGGTCATTTGAATTGCAGTTCCTGATGCCCAGTGAAGATGGTGCCTGACATTGCTGTTGTGTTTAGCTTCACTGCCCAGAAGGACAGAGGCACTGTCAGAAATGTGGGATACCAAGCACACAGCGGTACCCGGCAATCAAACGCTGCAGACGTTGCGCCGACAAACTTCCATGGACTCTAGTGCAAAGTGAGTTTGCCCAAGGTGAGGTCTGAAGGGCTGCTGGATGTGAATCTGCGAGTTTACGAATCCATTTGTTAGGCCTGAATGAAAATATAGCAGACAAAACAGTTATGCTAACCTGACTGAAATCAGGCTAGCAAAGGTTCTGGATAATCCCAGAGTGGAAAAGTATTGAAAAGCAGCATTGTTTAACAGAGCCCTGGAAAACGTGAGACAAGCCTGAGATAAACCAGGGATTGCATGGCTGGCATACCATTAGCTGTGCTAAGGACAGTGTTTGAAGAGTAGCATCCCACGGTTCAGATTCTAACTTTTTGGTTGAGTTATAGGTTTGTTTAAAAACTCCCCTGTATTTCTAACTTTTGGGTGTTGTTAAGAGATAATTAATAATCTAAAGTTGTAGACATAAAGTCTAGGCATGTGTGTATATTAAAAGTGTCTAGTTTTAAGTTGTTAAACAAAAATAAAACTGTCTATATAGGCTAATGCTAAGCTGTAAAGAGGGGCTGGTTCTCACTCATTGGCATGCTGTGGCATTTTGACAGGTTTAAATGAGGCACTTAGACGTGTACTGGCATTATTTCAAGCTTCTCAAAGCACAGCCGGTCTCTATCCCCTTCTGATGATACTTCTTAGGCTGGCATTTTCATGATGCCTAAGCGATTTGAGTGTCAAATTCCCTGAGCTTTTTGTTTCTGGCCAGCAGGCTAAATGGCCACAGGCTGGCATGTTTCTTGGTATTCCTCACGTCATCGGCATCCCATGCTGCCCTGCATGGCTAGCAAACACAACGCTTGGTGTTGCACCTTTCCAGGGACCCATCAAGGTTTCCTTGGCTGACTGGCGAGTTCATCACCATGTGCAGCTAAAATGTCTTTGTGAATTAGCACCTTCAGGCCCGTATTAGCAACCACTCCTAGTAACTCACGGAGAGGCAGGAATGGGCTAATGCCGGAAGAATTTCCCTGCAAACTATCAATTACTTCGAGGGCATTCCTGCCATCCTAGCATTATTGTAATTTCAAAGCTGGTGCTTCGGGGCGTTTCGAAACAGGCCACTGAGGCTGGTTAATATGGTTCGACGTTACGACTCACACTATAAATCTGAATATAAACGTGCCTTTCCTCTTTCAGCAACGGGTCATTAACTTTACAGTGTTGAAGTGTTCCCACTATAACATTCAGTGTAATTAGTGCACAAAGTAATATTAAACGCCACACTTCCCACTGAGGAAGACATTTATACCTCTCCTTTGGGCGTGGGGGTGTGTGGGGGTGGTTGGAAATAGATACAACCCCCGCTGGCCTCACTGTGAGTTGAGAGAAGCCATGGGGGGCTGGGGAGATGGAGCACCCAACAGCATGTAGGGACCAGACACAGTGGGAGATGGAGGGATAGAGATGAGGCAGATTCTGCCTTACTGCTTGGTTCAGCGTTGCTGGTGGTTCGCAGGCCCAGGAAAGGCAATCAGAGAAAGACGGTCCTGGAGGACCCACAGGGATGTGCGCCGAGCATTGCCTTCCATGGCCACATGGAGGTCACCGTCTTACTTTAAATTGTCTGTTGCACCGACAGAGCCCAGGGCGCAGTACCATAACAGGTCAGTGGCACACAGGTAACAAGCCCTCGCCACAGGCACAGGCGGAGCCGACGGTTCTAGGCGGCCTGCAGCCATTCAAGCTTGGAGATATGGGGAAGCAAAGGATTCCTCACAAGAGAGTGGCTAGAGAGAGCCTGGCATAACAGACAGGCTGAGCCATGGCGTGCACAAGAGGAGGCGTCTCCTCCTGGCAGAGAAGCCCTTTCCCAGAGGCTGGCTCCCTGCGTGACGACTGCAGCTCCTGTCGCTGGTGCCTCGTAGGACGGGGTCTCATCGCTCAGCTGCTTCAGGCTGGCACCAGAGACCAAGGGGCAGATCCTTTTGGCTGCATCCCCTAACGCTCTTTGTGCCCTGGGGAATGCTCCTGTGGCTTCGAGCACAGGATTATTTGGAGTCCAGCATGGGGTTAACCGAAGCACCTCCCTGGACTTTAGGCCTCTCTCTCTGTCCATTCCCACAGTCTTACCTAGTAGTTTCTCCTCTGCTGCTCTTGCCGTCTGGAGCAGCCTTTTTATAGTTCTCCACGCACTGTTTCTCCACCTCCTTTCCCTTTCTTGTCCCTCTCAAGAGCTCTCTCCCTCGGCCGCTCTTCATGTAATGCTGGAACCTGGAGGTTACTTTTGTTAAGCACTTGGGGGTTGTTACCATTAAGCACTTCGGGATTCTGGTTACTGGTAGCCTAGGATAATGCTCCAACGTGCAGGGTGCTGTACGAACACATAGTGACAATCCCTGCCCTGAGGAGCTGACACTCTACAAAGGCAGCAGCAGAAAAGGCGGGGGAGTGGGATACAGCACTCAGAAGAGGGTGAGTACAAATGCTAGCGGTGGGTTATGATTAGCAGCGAGACCAAAAAGGTTGTGGTGTATTCCTGAGTTAGAGACGCCATTAAACTTGTTCTCCTCTCCTTCAGTTCCATCACGAGGCCTCCACATCTCTGAACCCAGCCACTTATCTGTGCCCCATCGGCAAACGTTCTTCTGTCCCTCTGGGAGTCCAGCTCCAGTAACAGGGTGCAAACGAATCAGAGGCGGCACAGTCATTAAACTGGCTAAAGATTCACAGGCTGTTCATTTGCAAATATGCCACAGATGCTGGGCGCAGTGTGCAGGTCGGTGCTAGAAACGTGGCTGTGACAGACACACGCGCTAAAGACTCCTCTGGTTATTGGAAAAGAGGACCAAAAAAAAAAAAAGGTTTGATAATTGTTTGTTATTCTTTTGCCTGAAAGTCACCCAGACGTTAATTGGTACTTTGGGGGCAGTTGTTTCTGAAAAGCTACATGAGGTTTCTCTCTCTTGGCAAAACACCAGCCATTTTAACTGGAGCTTCCCTTGGCCTGTTAGCGACACACAGCACAGATCCCTGTCCTCAATACCCAGACAACCTAACCAGAAGCTGCCTTGCAAAACTTAGCATTTCAAAATTCAACCCCAGCCAATCATGTGAGCGCACAATCAACTTGTCCATACAATGGGATTCCAGCATTGACAGTCCCTTCCAGGCTCCAAGACTGGGTCATAGAAGGCACGAAAAATCCTGGCTTATTTGCGTCGTTCTTACAGTGAAGAAGGAGCCCCCAACCTTAAAGGAAATGTTCACATCGGTGCTCTCTGAAGCTTCATGAAGTCATTTGAAAATTACTCAGCACAATAATAAATGCAAGTAGAGCTTTGTTATTTTGCACATCAGGTGGTAAAACTGTAGTCGTGAATAAATTGCCTGTAGTAAGATTTTTGCCATTAATGCTGCGGTAGCAGATGGACTAATAAATATGCAGTGTTTTAAAACTACATTTGCAATTTCAGAGAGCTAAGATTTTTTTTTATCTCCCACACAAACTGCACAATCACTCAATATTAAACTTTTTAATAGAAAAAGTTAAGCTGTGTAACGTAAACATTCTTCGATGTGCAGCTGCGTTACTAGTTTAGTCACAGTTGTAATAGGAGATAAGACGTCTTCTTTAAAAACCTGTCGCCCCCCTTTCCAGCCAGTCTGCAACCGGGGACTCTTAATTCAGGACTCTTAGCAACTGGAAATATGAGAAAGCAGAAAACCGTGGGGCTGATCCTGCTGAGAGTTCATGAAAGCTACACACCACACCAATGCCAACAGTGTCTCTTCCCTTTGAGCCCTGGTTAGGGGCACCACATCGGCGTGTCATTTGCAGAGCAATGCCTCAGAGACGCGAGGTTCCTTCCATGCTCACTGCAGCAGGGGAGCGATCTGCTGTTGGTCCAGGCCAGGTGAATTCCTTGCATGCTGGCCCAGCTGCGCCAGCAAAAATGTTTGGGCCGAGGGGCAAAGATCCTCTCATTCCCCAACCACACGCTTGACTGGGGGACAGGTGTGCAGCCCACCCTGTGATCTGGCACCAACACCGGGTTTGGGATCAGTCATTTCTGGAAGACCCCGTAACTGCTTTGCATTGCGGAGCCAAGTGGGAAGTTACAGAGGGGAGCTAGAGTTTGTATGTCTGCTCCCTGCTGGCACAGTGGTTACCGAGAAAGCTGACCTACTCAATGATGAGAGAGAGAAACTCCAGACCATCAGCAAAGCTGTGTCTGTTCCCCATCCTAGGGGACCTCAGCAGGGTCACTACCTTTCCATGTAGCCCCTGCCTCACAAACAGCTATTCAGGTGTAGGTGCCACTTGCTCACTCAGCTCTGTGATGAGCCAAAGCTGGACTAGACTGCAGCTGGCTGTGCCTTGGGATCTGCTCTGGTCTCAAGTCTGGGACAGGGGGTTGGGGGCAGGGGGGTGGCCCCGACGAACTGGACTGGAGGTTGTGAATGTGACCAAGGAACTAAGCCATCCTGGCCAGCGCGTCTAGTCTTGGCTGCTGCCCTCCCAACGAGCGACGCCTCTGCCCTGCAGCTCGACACCCCCAGCTGAACCAGCCCCGCAGCCCGAGTCAGCTGGCCTGGGCCAGCCGCGGGTTTTTAATGACAGTGTAGACGTCCCCCGGGTGCGCTTTGTACTGCTGCTTTAAACCCAGACGCCCAAGGCTTAGCACCGATTGCCCCTTCGGGTGGGAGCACGGCTCTCGGTCCAGGCTCC
The DNA here is from genome assembly GCF_016161935.1 of Mauremys reevesii. Lineage (NCBI taxonomy): Eukaryota > Metazoa > Chordata > Testudines > Geoemydidae > Mauremys > Mauremys reevesii. Next base: position 124,156,367 of record NC_052629.1, on the reverse strand, counting down.
GAGACATGACCCGGGCCCAGCCTTGCTATCGCTGCACCAGTCCTATGACCCAGCCCTCAGCTCTGTCAGGCTCCCACAAACCCAGCCTGATGCTCCAATCCATGGCAGCAGCCCTACTCCCTCTTCAGTCCAATCCCCCAGCCCTGCTGCAGGCCAGCCCCACTGAGCTCTGAGGTGCTGCCCACATCCAGCTTCCCCTTAGCTGGGCTCCACAGCGCAGAGCTTGCCAACTCTGGGCTTTCCAAGGCACGAGTACGTGGCAGGGGAAGCCCAATAGAGCAGAAAGTTTAAAGCGAGCACCGATTCCTCCATATTTCTAACCCAGCTGCCATAAAACTGACCAACCAGCAGAGACCGAACATCCACAAGTCATTGCCCTTCCTGAGGTTAGCAAACCGAGAAGCCGGGCTGCTTCGGAACGGGCACTGGGATAGAAAAAGCCTCGGCTTGGTCAGCCTGTACCAGTCTTCAGCATTTCAGGCTGGCGAATACGGCTCAGAGGAGTTCCTGGCAGTTTCCAAAGCTTCATTCATGGCTCCAGGCTGTGTACTGGTTCGAACATCTGGGGCAGGGCCTGAAACATCCCAGTTCCAGCTGTTTGTACAGCTGCTAAAAAGCAGGTTAAACCCCAGCTATGAAAACTGCAGGCATTGGTGTTACACAGCCCCTGGCGTGCCTTGAAGCGGAGCCATCAGCTTAGTGGGGGGCTGATTTTAAAGAGTTTTTAGCGCCAAAAAAGGTGGCAGTTGAGGAGGCCAAGTTGCTATAGCAACCATGGGAGAAAGTGGAAATTAGCAATGATGCCACATAGGACAGACTGGCTTTATTTTTGTTACGTGCAGAGCATTGCTTAAAACAATCAGCCCAACACATACCACAAAGACAGCGGGGAAAGTCCTCTTAGTATAGAATATGATTATGCAAAATGGTTTTCTAAAATGTTCTCAAGAGGCAAGAAGTCTTCCTAGTCTTGGCTTTTGATGGACTTGCCCCCAGATAGGAAGTTTTTCAGAGCAATGACATTTTACGTTTCCTCACCTGTTAACCATGGCAGCAGAAGCATAATATCAAGTGGAATCAAATCTCAGACTTGTTCTACGCCGACTCCCTAGAACGTCAGACCGTCAGGGCAGACTGTTTCTCTGTATGTTTGTTCAGTGCCTAGCACTCAGACCTGCCACTGAATTGTAAAACTATTGAATCAAGGATCCTAAGTCACTACTAGTTATTCAGTTTCCACAGAGAGATTCAGCTGGAGTAGTCAGGCCTGGTGTTTTCTGCAAAGACAGGGAAAAATTCATCACAAAGTGATGATCACTCACCATTGTCCTGGGATATCACACAGGCCTTGGTAGACAGGCCAGTCCTCGCCCACAGACAACCTGCCAACCTGAAGCATATTCTCACCAGTAACTGCACACCGCACCATAGTAACTCTAACTCAGGAACCAATCCATGCAACAAACCTCGATGCCAACTCTGCCCACATATCTACACCAGCGACACCATCACAGGACCTAACCAGATCAGCCACATCATCACCGGTTCATTCACCTGCACGTCCACCAATGTAATATACACCATCATATGCCAGCAATGCCCCTGTGCTATGTACATTGGCCAAACTGGACAGTCCCTACGGAAAAGGATAAATGGACACAAATCAGACATTAGGAATGGCAATATACAAAAACCTGTAGGAGAACACTTCAGCCTCCCTGGACACACAATAGCAGATTTAAAGGTAGCCATCCTGCAGCAAAAAAACGTCAGGACCAGACTTCAAAGAGAAACTGCTGAGCTTCAGTTCATCTGCAAATTTGACACCATCAGCTCAGGATTAAACAAAGACTGTGACTGGCTAGCCAACTACAAAAGCAGTTTCTCCTCCCTTGGTGTTCGCACCTCAACTGCTAGAAGAGGGCCTCATCCTCCCTGATTGAACTAACTTCCTTATCTCTAGCCTGCTTCTTGCTTGCATATATATACCTGCCCCTGGAGATTTCCACTACATGCATCCGACGAAGTGGGTATTCACCCATGAAAGCTCATGCTCCAATATGACTGTTAGTCTATACGGTGCCACAGGACTCTTTGCTGCTCTTTCTGGGATATCAAGTTTGGGAGCAGGAATAAGGGTCCTGGAGGATGGGTTGCTAATAGCACCTGCTCTGGGTACCAAAACTGCCTGGCCAGGTGGGAGCTATCACGATGACTCTGGCAGCATTTCGCCTGATTGTTCAGCATACCCTGGAAATCAGAGGCATTGGTGGGTTAACACAGATCAGTTCCACTGATGATCAAATAAGGAATGAGTCTGCTAGGGCTCCTGAGAGTGGAACAAAAAGTCAGGCTCTTGTTTTTGTGAACAGGTCCTAATGAAGGATGACCCCTTTCCTGGGAAATGACGTGAACACAGACTCCTGGATTATCCACTTGTGAGCTGATGAGAAATGCCTGCTACAATGGTCCACCAGAGTGTACTGCAAACCTGGAAGGTGAATCGCTGTGAGAAGTGCTCGATAGTGGGGATGACTGTGCCCCCCCCCATAAAACATGGCAGTCATACTGTCAGTCAGAATTTGGATAGACAGCTCTTGAATCAGGGGGTAGGAACTCGATACAAGCCTTGAGAACTGCTCAGAGTTCCAATACGTTTATATGCAAGTGAGTCTCCATGTGAGACTGATTGCCTCATGCTTGATGGTGATCCAGATGTGCTTCCCATCTCAGGAGCAATGCAGCTGTCATGCACGGTTTGGTATGTAGGGGAGGATAAAAGGGTTCTCCTCTGCACACCTTATTGGGATCATTCCGCCAGCGATGAAAGCACATCTTGGGGAGGGCTGGTTCTAGGGGCAGGCCAGCAGGACAGTTGCCTGGGTGCCTACTTCCAGGAGACGGGATACTGCTCTGAGTTTTTTTGGTTTTGGCTTGGCCATGTGGAGTGTGGGTGCTGAAAACATTTTCAATCCTGGCTGGCAAAACAAACAAGGCCACTCCTGATCTTGGGGAATCAGCAGAGGCCTTTCCATGTAGTGTCTGCTCAGTGCATGTGCTGATTTTAGCCAACCCCGCATGCATCATAGGGGTAGTCTGGCATGCTGTGTGATGAACGTACAGGAGGCCAGGTATCTGAGTAGACTTAGACAAGTCCTTAGTGTGATCTGTGGAGTTGTTTGTAGTTGAATGACAAGCTTGGACGTGGCTTCAAACCTGTTTTGGGGGCAGACCGGCTCTGGGTGTTGTAGAGTCTAATGCTGCCCCTATGGATTGTATTTGCTGTGCTGGTATTAAAGGGGACTTTTCTCTGTTGATATTTAGGCTGAGCATCATGAAGAGTTGAAGAATCTGATGGGTGGAGCTTTCCACCTGTTGTGGAGACTTCCCTCAGATGAGCCAGTCATCCAGGTACATGTTATGCCTTGTCTTCTCAGATGAGCAGCGACGACTGCTAGGACCTGGTCAACACCCTCAGTGCTGTAGAGACACCAAAGGGTAGGACCCAGTATTGACAGTGGCTTTGTCCCATCTGGAGTCTTAAGTTCTTCCTGTGTGTCACATGTATGGAAATGTGGAAGCTGGCATCCTGCAGGCTGAGAGCCATAAACCTGATGGCTCTAACCATGGAATGATGGTGGCCTAAGATCAGGGGTGGTCACACAGATTTGGCAGCGTTTCTGTGGGTGATCTGCCGGTCCCGCGCCTTCAGCATACTCACAGCCGAAGCCGCAGGACCGGCGGACCTCCCGCAGGCATGCCGCCAAAGCCTGCCTGCCTGCCTCCCTCATGGCGACCGGCTTGCTGCCCCAGGCACGCGCTTGCTGAGCTGGTGCCTGGAGCTGCCCCTGCCTAAGACCATCATTCTGAATCTGAAGTGTCAGATGATGGTGTTGAGCCTTCTCAAATCCACAACTGGATGTCAACTTACGTTCTTCTTCAGTAGGGAAAAGTTGAGGAAATCATTGGAGTAGAAATCTCTCCCCCTCTATTGCACCAAGAAACAGAAGCGAATCTACTTCCTACTGTCAGTCTCCTGTGAGAGGGGGTCCCTGGAAAGGGAGGGGCAAGTGGGGTATGGGGTAGGCGTAGAATGGAACATAGAGAATAATGTACTGAGATGATCTCCAGGACCCAGCACTCTGTTATTATCAAGTTCCAAGACTCCTCAAAGAACTGGAGACATTTTCCAAAGAGAAGAGAAGAGAAGAGAAGAGAAGAGATCTAGATTCAAAAGAACAGCTGTCGTGTGACTCCTAACACATCAGAACACTTATTTGCTTGTATATGCAGGATGGGACATTGTTGAAGCAGAAGACCCTCTCTTTTGGCAACAATGCCTCTTTTTAGGGAGCTCCGTCTGGCACTATCTTTTATCAAAGGGGACTGATATTCTCTGTTTACAATATGCACCTCTCCCTTGTTTTCTCTTTGTAACAGGTGTATAAAACTAGGAGAATGAAGTGTGTCGCCAAAATCTTTCAACGTGTGGAGAACATCATCAGTTTTAGAGGCAATAAAAAGTCCAAGCGCTGAGAAGTTGACTGCACTTCTCTTGGAACGTCCAAACTCTGGAGCCAAGATGCCCACCTGATAACTGCTGATTTTGCCATAGTTTATGCAGCACTGTCAGCAGTGTCTAGAGCTGGCTGTAAGGATGTTCAGGCAATTATCCTTGTAAAATTAGAGATTTAAACTCTTCTTTATTTTCTTATAAAATCCATTAATTGGTTGTATTTCAGAAAATCATAATGTGCAAACAATTCCTAGTCATTTGAAATTCTGAATTGTAAACTGGCAAGGGAGTCACATTTGTGACCAAATAAATTAAGTCATTTTTGTTCCTTTTTGCAGAGTCTTGGCTGGGCCTGTCTGCTCCTCTCATTAGCTGCCACAACCACCGTGTGTATGAAGATATTCTCCTTCAACTGCCAGCACTTTCTTTGTCAGCTTTCTTTGGGGTAGTGGTTACAGTCACAGGTATTTGCCAGCTATGCTTTGTAGGGGCCAGTAAAGCATCACAAAAGAATTAAAGGAGGGTGTAGCGGGGCAGTTACCCCGCTCCTGAGAAAGGCTGGGCTGGTTGGGGAAGCAGCCACAGCTGGGGCCACGCCTCAAGCAGGCCCCAGCGCGCCCTATAAAAGAGCTGTGAGCCAAGAGCTGAGGAGTCTCTCTCCAGCCCTGGAGAGAGAAGGGCTGGCTGAACTGGAGCAGTGATGGGGAATAGGGCAGGGGAGCTGGGGAGCTCCAGCCTGGTAAACCCCCAGGCTGAGGCCTTGGTGAAGGCTACAGAGGTACTGTGGGGCTGCAAAGATACAACCTGGGAATAGGCAGAGGCAGCAGGTTCCAACCCCTTGCCAATGATGAGTGACCATTACGGACTGCGTCTGCCCCAGTGAGCGGGGGCTAGATGATGACTGGCAGTAGCCACTGACGCAAGGTGGGCTCAGAGGGTTGGGGGTTCCCCTGGGAGGGGAGACCCAGAGCGTGGGGTTACTGCCGGGGCAGAACCCCAGGGTAAGGGGCACCGGGGTCTGGGAGGGATACAGGGCCTGAGGCAGGTGAACCACCGGCCTGCAGAGGGTGCTCTGGGCTGGAATTGAAATAATTTCCATGACAAAAAGCAGGAGGCGCTGCACCGGTGAGTCTCACTTCACTACAGAGGGATATATAATTAATGCCAATCAACATGGGTTTATGGAAAATAGATCCTGTCAGACTAACTGGATATCTTTTTTTGAGATTACCAGTGTGGTTGAGAAAGGTAATAGTGAGATATAATATAATTAGACTCCTGTAAGGCATTTGACTTGGTACCACACAACATTTTGTGATTAAAAAACTGGAACAATATAAAATGAACACGGCCCACATTAAATGAATTAAAGGCTGGCTAGTGGGGTCCTGCAGAGATCAGTTCTTACCTTTGTCATTTTTATCAATGACTTGAAAGAAAACATAAAATCATCACTAATAAAATTTCTGGGTAACACAAAAACTGGGGGAGTGGTAAATAAATAAGAGGACAGGTCCCTGATTCAGTGCAATCTGGATCACTCGGTAAACTTGGCGCAAACAACATGCATGTTAATATGGTGTTGCAGGGTAGGTACACTCCGCACTGGGTGCCAGGTCCCGTATGGTGAGAAGAAGGAAAATAAAACGGTCTAGCAGCCAATTAGGTTCTGTGTTCATGACCCTGACTATAAAACATGGTAGTACGGCCTGGTGGCCAGAGTCAAGAAAGCAGCCTTTCCTCTCAGGGCAGCATGGTCTAATGACCGGAGTCAACAAGGGTGGCCCTTCTCCTCAGGGCAGTGTGCCCTGAAGGCCAGAGTCAATAAAAGCACCCACTTCTGGGGTACTGTGTGGTCTATTGGCTCATTGGGGAAGTGGTGCACCACCTAGGGGTGTGTGGCGCCCAGGGAGGGGGACTTGGGCCCTCCCTGCCCCTCTGAGTCCCAGCCCAGGGCCCTGGCGGCGGTGGGGGTGCTCCCCACCGAGTCAGCAGGGATCCTCCCGAAACATGCTCACTGGTTCCCCGGTTCAATCACTGGAGAAAAGTCTAAGTCCCCAGGGCTGCTTCCTACCCTTTCTCCCTTGGCGAGGCTCCATGGTTCTCCCGGGTCTCTGGGGGCCTCCAGTGGTGTAGCTCCTGCTGCCGCGGTCCCTTTTCTGGGTTCGTCAGGCAGTGTGGAGTCCGTCTGGATCTCTGTGTGCCACGGCTCTGTAATCAGGGCCTGTAGCAGCTCCCTGGAGAGAGCCTGCAGTCTGCATCCTCCCCCTTCAGCAGCCTGACCAGACTGAGTTGGGATGCTTCCTTTTATACTCTGCCTCCAGCCTGAGCATGCCCAGCAGGGTCAGAGGGGTGGGGCTTCCTCAGCGTGCTAAGCACAGTTAACCCTTTGGGGGCTGGTGAGGGGTAGGTACACTCCGTCACATATGGCTAAATGTACATATATTATCTAGGAACAAAGAATGTAGGCCATACTTTCAGGATGGGGGACTGTATCCTGGGAAGCAGCGACTCTGAAAAAGATTGAGGGATGGTGACAAATAATCAGCAGAACATGGGTTCCCAGTGCAACACTGTAGCCAAAAGAGCTAACGTGATCCTGGGATGCATAAACCGGGGAATCCCGAGTAGGAATAGAGAGGTTATTTGACCTCTGTATTTGGCACTGGTGCGGCTGCTGCTGGGATCCTTTGTCCAGTTCTGGTGTCCACAATTCATGAAGGATGTTGATAAACTGGAGAGGGTTGTTGCCTGAGCTATTGATTATTAATTATATTGATCAACTAGAAATCCCAGTTAATGCTCTGTGGGTTGGCAGGATCCTGTGAGCAGACCCAGAAGGATTAGAGTTATTACAGTGATGAGGTCCCTGGTGTGCACGAAGGAGAGATTACATTTAGGAAAGGCATTCTGTCTGTATAATAATTGTATTTAGCACAACTAGCAAAGCCACAAACGCTCCAACCCAGGAAAGACGGTAGAGATAATATAAAATGAGCATCTGAGCATTCATATATTCACACCATACCTTGCAGAAAAATCCAAAATGTTAGTCAACATCCTTCTCCTCCTCCTCACCACCAGTGGTTGTCATCCTGACATCTTCCCAGGCATGCAGGCAGGGATACAGCTTTCATAATGTGTTATGCTGACACCAATATGCCTAATCCATATTCAGCAGGGGTTTCAGCACATCTTCCTTATTTGAACATTCACACCCCACTAATGTTGGGATGCCCTTCTTCCATAGGTTACTAGGCTTTTTACCTCAAGTCCATTAGTTGCCATGCCATTCTTTTGGTCAGACATCTGCTGACGTTACAACTTTAAGATATCTCAAGCCAGTATAAATTGACATCTTGGGGTTACCTGTCAGCAGTTTAGTCATACTTGTTGATTCCAGCATTCTATCTTGTGATATCTTATGATCTAAGTTACTCCTGGTTAGCTGTACATATGGACCTTATGCCTTGATTAGTTTAGCTAAACTATTGTCTGACAGGCCTTCAGACTTGTAGGCTTATTGGGTTACTGCCTTAACTTTGCCTTCCTCAGCAAATACCCTATACCTACAGGGTTCAGAAAAGAGCCATGAGAATGATTAAAGGATTAGAAAACATGCCATATAGTGATAGACTCCAGGAGCTCAATCTATGCAGTTTAACAAAGAGAAGGTTAAGGGGTTACTTGGTCACAGTCTATAAGTATCTACATGGGGAACAAATATTTAATAATGGGCTCTTCAATCTAGCAGACAAAGGTCTAACATCATCCAATGCCTGGAAGCTGAAGGTAGACAAATTCAGACTGGAAATAAGGCAAACAAGCTGAACAGTCAGAGTAACTAACTGTTGGATCAACTTACCAAGGTTGTGTGGAATCTCCATCATGGACAATTTTGAAATCAGGATTGGATGTTTTTCCAAAAGCTCTGCTCTAGGAATTATTTTGGACAACACAGCCACAGGCACTTGTAAATCTCCACTCTGAGTTCGTTCCTCCTTCTAAGAAATTTTCTCTGATGGCTGAGGATCATGTGTTGTTCTGACAGATTTCTGTTACCAATCTGCCTGAGACATCAGGTGATCAGGCTGAAGCCACAGGATCTTTAGGGGAGGAGATGATGAAACACACTGAGGGTCTAAGTTTAAAACTTTATTAATAAAATAATAAAATAACAGCAGAGAGTGAGGGGTGCTCCCCATGTCACTCACAGGAAGGAAGAAAGCGTTAGTGCCCCTAACCCATTTTCATACTCATACACGCACTACCCGAGGCTGGCCAAGCCTGGGTGTACCGTAAGAAGAAGAGGGGGAAGGGTGGATGGGAGTTCTGTCCTGGGCCCAGGTCATCTGGGGTCCGCTGCGATCTCCAAATTGCTCCGGCTCTCAGGAGGGTTTTAAGTCCAGGGTTCCTTTGGGGGTGTTTCATTCTGTGACCTCTGTTCCCGGTGCTCTTTGTACCAGTCCAAACCAGCTTTCTGTGGTCTCCTCAACTTTTCAAACACGTCGGCTCCAGACACACCGGTGGGACTTTGTTTTCCCCCGGGTTGGCCTTCACTGTCTCATGCGTTTTGGGCTGCCTCTGCAGGTCTGTCTGTTTAGCAGAATTCTCCTTTCTCTGCGGGAATCCAGGCCCCTCTTTTTCTTGGCAGGCAGCCGAGCATTGGCTGTTTGAGCTATGGCCTTGGGCTGGAGTCGGTGCTTTATCTTTTGACTGAGCTGGAGTGTTGAGTTAACCTATTCTCTGCTCTTTTCCTCCTTCCCCCTTTTGGCCTCTCGCTCCCTGCAAGGGAATCTTCCATTCCACACTCACTCACACCTTTGACCCTTCCCAAAATACCCTGCAATGCTTGCATCAGCGTTAGCAATATACAATGCTGATCTGCCTTCCCCAGGGGATCCCTTGAAGGAGAGGGTCATTGGGGTGTGACATTGTCATCTGAGGCACCAGAGGTTTTTGCCCTTGAATAGAGGAGGAGGTGCAAAGACTCTGATCTCAAGTGCATGGGCCACATGTACACCAAGAGTGGAGTATATATATGGACAAGCGCTTAAAGAAAAAATCCCCAATCCCTTTAAAAGATGGTTGATTGAAACGAGGGTTGCCAACCTTACCAGTCTGAAACAAGCCCACACGTCACATGTACAAGCTATAGACACAGGGTCCAAGGTCTTTGACTGATGAGTTTCATTCAAGACTTGCCAACCGCAGACAGCATCTACCAAACTAGCTGATTCTTGCAACTTCACAGCTCATCTAGAAAGCACTGATGAGGCATTATTAAAATTGATTGCATTTCAAAACTTCTCTATTCTCAGGGATCAGTTGTTGGGCTGCCTGCAGATAGCCTGAAAATCTTATGCCCATCACAGTTTTTACATGTTGGGAAGCACACCCTAGTGTGAATTACACAAGTCTTATGAATCACAAATCAAAACATTGTACATAACTGCTAGGAGCAAAGCTATGTGCCTCCTTAAGTTGTGCCACTTTCAGCATAAATGCTGACTTTGATAAATTGGCTGAAGAAAAGAATCAATAACACGCTCCACCTTAGTAATGCTTTAGTTCGAGGCTCTTAGAATGATGATGAAGAAGAATGTCAGTAACAGAAGCTACGCCTTGTGTGGGTCTGTACACAGTGCTGGAGTTCACATTATGATGGTAATGCAGCCCATAAGATGTCAAACAGACAATGCTGCTCATTAAGACAAAAAGGACAAACATCCCAACATAATGCTCACACGCAAAATACGTGTCATAGTGACAGGAAAGCACAAACAATGTGCCAACATCCCCCTCTGAAGCAGCAATAGACTTCTATGCAGTTCCTCCCTCCACTGGCCCGATTATACTTCATTTAGGCTCTATATTGTTGCCAGCTGCACAGTATCTGAGCATCTAGCTGCTCAGCTGTACCCAGAAGCTGCTCATTCACTTTTCCTGCTACTTAGTGAACTTAACTGCAATTTTAGGTGGATGGAGACAAGATTCAGTTTAAAATAAATTCCTGTGCAATCTTTGCTGAAACCCCTCAATTCTGGGTCTCCATGTACTTTTCTGTAGGACATCTTCTGTTGAAGCCCTAAGAGAGGGACAGTGAAGTGAACTCTACCCCCCACCCAGATTACAACAATCTCTGACAAGCATTTTAAACAAGTAGCTTTTCTCTTCCCATGTTCATGAAAATATTTTGGTCAATACCAATGTAAGATGGACTCATCTTTGATTAAATGTGGGACTTTCCCCAATTCTAAATACTAGAGGGAGTTCCTGATGGTGTTTAACACATTTACCATATGGAGAACAAATGATTTTCCCTATTCTCTCCTCATTGCTGATAAGCAGTAACCTGATCCAAGGAGCGCTGAGAAGAAGCCCCAGTAATTAAATTCACCCCATGCCAATTTGACAAATTGAACCCAACCGGAATGTGCATAAATTGAACCCGGCTGATTAATACTCCTACTATAGGTGTAGTTGCCTCCTTGCCTGGAGTTACTGATTAGGGGAAAGACCTTTTTCCAATTTACTGAAAGTGACGTGGTTACATCCCCTAGCTCATAGCCCAGCATCACACGTTTGCCTATTATGGCCTTTACAACAGGGCTTATTAGGGGCTGGCTCCCTTGATTGTACTACTGGAGAGGGGGAAATGATCTGCCCACTGGGGCACCTTCAGACACATATTTTTCCCATCTATGAATTGACACCTAATATACAGCTAAAGGAGTCTCATTAGTCCAGGTTATAACTAGACTGGGGGAGGGATAGTTCAGTGGTTTGAGCATTAGCCTACTAAACCCAGGGTTGTGAGTTCAATCCTTGAGGGAGCCATTTAGGGATCTGGGGCAAAAATCTGGCTGGGGATTGGTCCTGCTTTGAGCAAGGGGTTGGACTCCTGAGGTCCCTTCCAACCCCGGTATTCTATGATTCTATAAACTTAGAACTATCCCATATCTTGGTTATTAGTGGGGCGGTCAGTTAATTCACACTATTAACTAAAACAAAAATACAGGGGTGTGTTTTTATTTTTGATGGAGCATCCCTGGTGAGGAAACATCTCTTCTACCAGAGCCTTAGCAGTGGGGAATTGCTTTCACCCACTTTGAAAGAGATCCACTACCTCCTACCTTTTGTGTAAGAGAGAGTGGTCCCACAAAATCAATTCGGAGGGCTTAATTGGTCCCTTGCTGTTTTTCAAAGGACACATACACCGAGAGTTTTAACTGCAAAGTTGGTTTTACAATATTTTATTTTCCTTGTATAGGACTTAAAATTAGGGATTAAGTCCTTTTGCCTTGCCTTAATCAAAGAAATTCAATGGGAGTGACGGGTTGGATCACAAACATGTAAGAGTCTGTTTACATCACACCCCTATGATCCCTTTTTGGAGAATAAATTAGCTTTATTGTTTGGACATACAAAGGATCCATTTGACCTTTTACCTTGAGAACATAAAGCGACTTGATAGGGCAAGAGGCTAAAACACTAATACAACGTAACAGCGGGATGTGTAAGAGGTGAACCATTCGAGCAGGCAAACCCTCAAATACCAGAAGGTCAAACATTTTATAAGGGCATTATATACCCATACAGAATCCTAAAAGAATACAATTCACATATTAATTGACAATACATCACAAAGTTCCATTCCAGTACATTATGATTAGCTCAATCAACCTATAACCCAAAAGACCAGGTTAAACCTGGAAACACTGAGGTTTGGTAGGGTCTAATCCCAAGATCAAGCCCAGTGTCAGAATTACTATTATGTGGGGAACCCTGACACAGACGGTTGCAACACTCACAATTAGGAAAAGCCTTCCGTAATTGCAAGGTTTTTTAACAATATTAGCAAATTCGGAAACACTCCTACCCAGCAAGGCTAGATAGAAATAATACAGAATGAGCATCTGAGCATTTACATACTCACACCATCCCTTGCACAAAGACCTGAAAGTTATCCTTGTCATCCTCACCACCACCAGTGGTCATTGTCTTGGCATCTCCCAAGGCACAGAGGTCAGGATAAAACTTTTATAATGGGTTATGCTGACACCACTATGCCTAATGCATATTCAATAGGGGGTTCAGCCCCTTTTCCTTATTTGAACTTCCACACCCCACTAATGTTGGGATGCCCTTCTTCCGTATGTTACTAGGCCTTTTACCTCAAGTTCATTAGCATGTACGTCCATTAGTTGCCATGGCATTCTTGTGATCAGACATCTGCTGATGTTCCAACTTGAAAATATCTCAAGCTGGTATAAACTGACATCATGAGGTTACCTGTCAGCAGTTTAGTCAGTCCAGATTTCTATCTGGTGATATCTTACAATTAAGGCTACGATTCTGTCATGGAGGTCATGATTTCCGTGACTTTCCAGGACCACTTCTGGGACCAGGCTGGAATAGCTGGTAGCCCCGGGGCTGCTGGAGCAGCAGCTGCCAGAACAGCTGATCAGCGGCCAGGCTGGGGCCAACAGAACAGCTGTTTGGTGGCCAGCCCTGGGGCTGCTGGAATAGCAGGAGCAGCAGCTGGGATTGGGTCAGCCCCTGCTGCAGGAGCAGCAGTGGTGGGGCTGGAGCAGCTGCAAGCCCCAACACCGCTCTCTTTGTCCCCCCTCACCCGGGTATTTTTAGTAAAAGTCAGGGACAGGTCACAGGCTTCTGTGATTTTTGTTTATTGCCCGTGACCTGTCCCTGACTTGTACTAAAAACATCCATGACAAAATCTTAGCCTTACTTATGATCCGGGTGTACTCCTCATTAGCTGGTTATGCTAAGGCTTTTTGGGCCCTGTGCCTTGATCAGTTTAGCTAAACTATTGTCTGACAGGCCTGGAGGCTTGTAGGCTCATTGGGTTCCTGCCTTAACTTATAGTTATGCCTCCCTTGGCAAATACCTATACCTACAGGCTAGCTCTGAAGATGGGGGTAACATGGCAGGATGATTCACCCTGAGTATGGCCTTACTAGACAGTCAGGGATCTAAGGATGGTGCTATCAATGCCTCCTGTAAGTGGAAGGCCTTCAGATACTTCTTCCGGTTTTCCATATTCTCTGTATCCAACCAACAATATTTTTAGACTGCATTGTCACAGAGCACCTGCTGAGTGCCGCTGTTACAACCACTCCTTGCTGGGGAGTGACTCTCACCAAGATACATGGAACACAGCAAATACATTGGTCCGGCGCAGATTCTGACTCTTGCACGATGGACACTTCTTACAGCCAGCCACTTTGTCACGGTAAGCCATGGTTCAAAACCAGCAGTGAACCAGGCCTGATTCACCAGGCAGCCCTGGCAGCAGCAGGTCACTCCTCTGAGAGCTGAGGCAATACAAGGAACAGAAATGATCTAATTTCAAAAACCACCGAGAAGAGAGATCAACATAAACCCCCATAATTATCCTGAAATGAACAATGTGTTTCTAAGAACAACTGCCAGAAATACAGTGGGCACCACAGAGACAGAGAGAGACTCTGAATGCCCGGAGCTAAATGGTGCTGGAAGGAGGGAGGCTGGGTCTGCACAACCTTTTATAGCCTAGAAGGAAGTGACTATCCCATAAGTGAGGATCAGCCAAGGCAATTCTCAAAGGTCAGAAACATGATTTCAATGCACAGTTAAACTGACTATAGGAGTCACAAAAAAGGGTCTAAAACTGGTTGGCAGAACTATGTTGAAGCAGAGTACGTGAATTACATCAGTACAGTATCTGTCTTCCTGCAGATTCTGTTGGCACACTCACTTGAATCCATTTGTGATGGTACGCTTAAGCCTGCCAAGGAAGCCGACTATATGATCTGATCTTATGCCAAGCTCCTATTAACAACTGCATTTTCTATTGATGCCAGGATGTTTATTAACTGGGATCCATAATTACAAATAATTTAGAGACATACCATTTTCCATTACTTGCCAGTTGTAACCTAAACCTGACCTTAGAATGCTTTATTCTTAGCAAAAATTCACAGAATAATCATCTTGCAAATGACCGTTGTGCTACAGCATAGATATAATCAAGCCGAGGGGCAGAGCACTAGAAATGCCTGTAGATCGCTTTTGCCCTGACAGTAGAGCATTCCCAATCAGGATTGGGGGGGCGCCTTGTACTTGGTGCTGTTCATATTCAGACACGCAGACAGGGCATCCAGCTCTGAAAGCTTATAACCTAACTTAAGGCAAGGTGAAACAAGTGAGCAACACGCAACAGGAGAGAAGATGCAGGAAGAGTAATCGAAATACACGGCTACATAAGCTAGAAAGTGCAAAATGTGGGTAGATCCAAATCAATCACTTTTTAAGAGATTCCAAAGTCAGCAGGGACCGTTGTGATTCCGTAGCCTGAGCTCCTGTGTAGCACAGGCCGGAGAACTTCCCCAGAGTAATTACAGAGCAAAACATACAATTTGGTTTAATCAGATCCCATCTTTTGCTGGGAGGTGTAACACAGCAGCTGTCCGTGCACTTGAAAGGTGTACTCAGAGTGCATCTCCACACACGAGTGCTACACACTGCTTCCTCCCTAGTAACCCACTTCATCGAATGGTGGAACCCCACTCCCACCCCCACCCTTCGGAAGAGGGAATCCGTGAAGTGAGATTCATCACTACACTTTGGGATCAGGGAGTTTTCCAGTCAGATATCAAATCTCTCTTGTGGTTTGGAGTCACAGCTTGACCATGCACGTGCTGGGTCAGCTCTGAACAGCATTGCACTGTATGAACTATACCACTCGAGCGTTTGGATTCTGTACCTCTGTGTCAAACAGTCGATAGAGGGGATTGTGACAAAACCCAAGAAATGTTCATACAACCCCAAAATATGAAATTAAGGGGCTTTAAATCTGATAGCAGTAATCCCGTGTATTACAGAAACTTTATAAGGATTACAAGTGGATAAGATTTCTCAGAAGCAGTTACTATAATGCCATTGAATCAGTACAGAGACTTTCCTGGAGAGGAAGGAAGATGATGTTCTTTCTGGTGAATAAGGAGAGAGAGCCCATAGAGCACATGGCTTTGAACATCACATGCCATTTCTTGGAGTACAAAGTTAAGGTATCATGGAATCCATTTAAACGAACATCTGATAAGCCACTAATGAAAAAATACATTTTCTTTGTATGAAGCCATAATTTACATATTAACACTGAAAAACCTTTTGATTCCACCTAATTTGTTCACACACAGAATCTTTCAGTATTTAATATAAAACAAACTAGTCTCACAAGCAACTGTCAAAGCCACGAGAGCTTGTGTGCTATGATGTTCTACTGTATTATAACAATACAAAACTACAAAAATAAGATGTTACATTATTTGTAAAATATATCCATTTGCTTGCAAAATGACTTACGGATTCAAAATTTTAAATTATGCAATAAAATGTTACATTCTGGTTAATACTTTACAGAGAAATAGATGTTAATTCTGTTCTGATGGAGGGCAATATCCTCTGAACCAGGAACCAGCTAAGCCAATTCATAGTATTTTCCAGTTTCCGGATCAAAGTAACAGTTTAGACATGGATCATACAAAAGAGTCAGAACTTCCTCATCCTCCTCAGCACTGAAGTCATCTTCACCTATGTGAAGGGAGAAAAATAAGAGTAAAATTACCCTGCTAGTCACCCTTGAAACATAGCAAAAGCACCCTTCTATCACAGATAACAATCTGGCAGAGTGCCTCTGTAGGAGGGTGTAATCTCTTGGCTTTTATGCAAAATACTAAAATTGTTACCTTTGAAGTTAACATTTATTCCTGTTTTCATTCGTGTTTCTAAAGGTTTATATTTAGTTGAGGTAAAATTATAATGCAAAGTTTGCCTAAGAACTCAAAGCACAGACAGTTTGATGGAATAGTATATTAAAAGTTGGTCTAAAAATCTATCTATTGATAATGGGTCAAAGTACTCCTAACGGAGATCTTTCACAAAGAATTGCTTAAATAATTGTATATTAGTATGCACAAAAAATATAGTGAATCAGCTCTTAATCTGTGAAAATGAAATTGCATTAACCATGAAAATGATCTAGATGAAAGAATCAGATAATCTAACGTAAAGCAAACGGTCTTGATTTAGAGATTTTATCCTTGCTATGCTTGTCTCAGACAATTTACCTTTAAGTTTGCTAACTTATTATTTAATTTGATCAGATTTCTGTTGTTGAAAGTTATAAATGCATTAAATATAAGTAATTAAGTATGTACAAAATATTTCATTAATTGGCTTTAAACAGGTGGGTGGAGAAATTCTATGTCAAAACTAATCTAACAAATTTATTACAATGTCAGTAGTGCTGTAATAGGTAAAGCTGGCATTTCTTTGATTATAAACTCCTTGTGTATTGGATCATGCTTCAAGTTGGTAAACAAACTTATCCAAAATGTTATTGGTTTGGGAACCAGAGATGGTGTTATTCTGATAAACCTTTTTTATGTATAGAGCAGCAGAAATAACAATTTAGATCCTGCTCCAGATGCAGTTTGCCATCCCTAAACCAAAAATGAGTTCATTTAAAAAATGTATACAATTTGTAAGTAATTAGTCCTTAAGTATAGTGAGGCAGTGCACCATTTTGAAAAAAACAACACAGCAAATAAACTATGAAACACTCAAGAAATGTAACTGAAAATTAATTTCTACACATGCACTATGACTGCATTTCCCATGGTCTTGACATCATACTGGTCATTACATCATGATATTATAGGTTCATTACAGTTTTGTTATAACTGTAAAAAGATGTCAGTGCAAATCTCTGGAAACCAAAGTTACAATGCAAAAACAAAAGTTTGGTGATCATGTGCGCCAAATTCTGATGTCAGCACAGGTGAAAGTAAGCCGGTACGGCGTACTGGCAAGAGCCGGTGTGACGTACCGGTGTGATGTACCGGGGCAGCCTGGCTTCCCCAGGCGGCAATTTAAAGGGCCTGGGGCTCCCAGCAGTGGCTGGAGCCCCAGGCTCTTTAGCCTTTAGCTGCTGGAGCCTTGGGGTAGCGGCAGAGGGGCTCCGGGGGCTATTTAAAGGGCCGGGGTGGTAGAAGCAGGGGAGTCCTGGGCCCTTTAAATAGCCCCCAGAGCCCTGGAGTAACGGCGGGGCTCTGGGGGCTATTTAAAGGGCCGGAGTGGTAGAAGCAGGGGCGTCCTGGGCCCTTTAAATAGCCCCCAGACCCCTGGAGTAGCGGCGGGGCTCTGGGGGCTGTTTAAAGGGCCCGGGGCTCCTGCTGCTTCTACAGCCCTGGCCCTTTGAACAGTCCCTGGAGCCCTGCTGCCAGAGCCCTGGGGTAGCAGTGGCAGCTGGGGGCTCCGGCAGCAGTTTAAGGGGCCCGTGGCGATAGCGGTGGCCGACCCCGTGCCCTTTAAACTGCTGCCGGAGCCCCGGGCAGCTGCTGCTACCCCGGCGGGGGAGGGGGAGGGCACTTACCGGTACAGGGCGGGCTGGGGCTGGCTCTGACCCCCACATCCCCGCCCCTTCCGCCTGAGGCCCCGCCCCTTCCAGGGGCCAGAGCCGGCCCCAACCCAGCTGCCTACTGGTAAGTCCCTATTTCTACTTTCACCCCTGGATGTCAGTTACGCTGTATAGATACCTAGGGAATGGAATCCACTGATCCATCCCCTGTCGCCCATTCCCAGCTTCTGGCAAACAGAGGCCAGGGACACCATCCCTGCCCATCCTGGCTAATAGCCATCGATGGATCTATCCTCCATGAACTTTTGCTATTGGCTTCAATGGGGCCAGATTTTCACTCAGTAACTCTACTAGAGAACATGCTCAGGTGACACACAAGAAAATTTGCAATGCTTCATTTCACTAAAAGGATTAATGCCAATTCAGTTTCTACTAACACTAACAAAGTTTGTTAATGCTAAAACAAGCAATATGCACCCTTACTACAACTTCCTGGTTCCTAGACTTTACAGCATGTTAGACATTTTGTAGAAAAACTTGCATTTTGCATGATAATGCCATTAGTGATTTTTTTTTTCCAGGTAGCAGACGAGCCAATAAGAATTGGGTCTACCTCAGTTCCAACAACTACTGAAATGCGAGGTACAGAGGAATTCTAGTACATTTTTATAATATTTCTACTGCTTTCTGGCAATATAATATTTCTATTTCTTGACTGTCAGTTTGTACATTAACCCTGATGTACAAGATTGTAATGTAGGAGTCAGATTTTCTAGCCCATCATCCATTACAGGCAAAGGGCGTAAGAAAACTCTCAGCACCAAAGAGTTAATAGGAAAGCTAATATTTTGAGCATTATGTTAACTGCAAGAATGTTTTTAGGATATGGAAATCAATTCTTAGTCCCAAGTACAAGTATACTGAGAGCGCTAAAGATGGATATGTACTATGAACATTTTGTATAGTAAAGTTCTTTTCTCAGTTCTGTCTTTTATAAAAGCTAAATTTAAGTTATGATATATATCTTTTTGATTGGAAATAATTCACAGTTGAATGCAATCTGTATCTTGCATTTCATCCTAAATGTTTACCTCTTGCTCAGAACAGTAATGCAAATTATGTGGTTTGTATGCACTGCTACCTCATAATAAGTAATAGCCTGTTATGCTAACAGCACCAGTTTCACAACATTCAGAATCTATTTACAGCTGGGACTGCACTACGATATACAGGTTATATTATCAGGTGGCCAAAAAACAGGCTGGTGTGTTAGATGCGCACAGAAGTACAGGTTACTTGCCTGTACGGTAATTAGAGTTCTTTGAGATGTTTGTCCTTGTGGGTGCTCCCCATCAGGACACACTTGATGAGAGATTTTTTGTCAGCAGTGTCAGTGGGTCTGCACCTGCACCCCACACAGCCCGGCAGCAGGACTCCGCATCCGAGGGAAGGGGGGGGGGTGGAGCAGCACCCTTAGAGACAAAACATCTGGAAAAGCTCCAGTTACTGTACAGATAAGTAACTTCTCCTTCTTCAACACTGAATTTCGTCTCCCATTTTGTTGCTCAGTCTCCCAGTTTTGTGAGATCCCTTTGTAACTCTTTGCAGTTTGCTTTGGACTTAACTATCTGGAGGGCCACAACAGTGGAACAGGCATATTTGAGGACTTGTCAGTTCTCTGCATCTGTGAAGGCAGATGAGGGCTGCAGCAGGATGGAGACCTACAGTTGTCTCAGACTCTCCTGCCACCGGGTCCAGGGCTCCTTCCTGTCAAGTTTCGTGAGGTTGTTGCCTGCACACCGGCTCCCCCATGTTAAAAGCTGTCATGCATAGGCCTCTGCCAAGGGTGTTAACATCTCTCACTATCAAAGTCCTGTGGTGATAGATGAGTGGTGGTGGAAACAGGAGCAATGAGCTTTGGGAGTCCCTACTCACAAATCTGAATGCAGGTGGCGGCCGGGTGTTGGTCATCTTACACTTGGACTTGTGAGACAGAAGTGCAATTTCGGCAGCTGCCACCATGACTGAGCAGTCCTTTTCAGGATCCCGTCTGCTCATCCTGAAAGGGGAAGGTGCTAGAAAAGGTGCCCTGAACATAGGCTGTCTCAATGCCCTCCTGGCTGGCTGACCGTGTCCACTGGGATTACTTTACCTATGCTCAGAACATCCAAAGCAAAATAATGAAGTTCACCACTTGGAATGTTCAAACTCTCGTGGACTCCCTGAACAGTGACTGTCCTGAGAAAAGAACTGCCATAATAGCTAGAGAACTTGAAAGATTTGACATCAATATTGCTGCCCTAAATGAGATCCGTTGGGCAGATGAAGACCAAGTGAAAGAATATGGAGATGGCTATATGTTCTTTTGGAAAGGAAAGACATCTGAAGAGAGGCATATTCATGAAGTTGGTTTTGCCATCAAGAACAAAATTGCTAACCAGCTTTTAGAACTCCCTATGGGTATTAACAAATGTCTCATGACTCTTCATCTTAAGCTTAGTAATAAACCAGTATGCCAAGGTCATTAGTGTGTACACTCCCAAACTGGACGATGACGAAGACAACAAGGAGCAGTTCTACTGTGCTCTTGATGAAGTTCTCACTGCCACAGACAGGGAAGACAAGCTTATCCTCATAAGTGACTTCATGGGTGAGATCCTGAACTCTGGAGAGACACCATTGGGAAAGAAGGGCTGGGGAAAGTTAACTCTAATGGCATTCTTCTCCTCAGCAAATGTGTGCAACATGATTTGCCTATCACAAAACCATCTTTAGACAGAGGGATATATATAAGACCACTTGGAAACACCCATGTTCTGAACACTGGCATCTTCTTGACTATGTCATTGTCAGAGCCTGTGATCGTACTGATTGATGTCCATATTACATGAGCCATGACAGGTACCGATGACTGCTCGACAGACTATCGTTTAATCAGATCAATCATGAACATGTGGCTTGCACCATAACACTGTAAACAACTAAAAGGAATACAGAAGAGATTTAACATCAAGGCATTTCAAAATCATGCTAGTCATGCTAGTCACCCTTCAGCAACGGCACATTGCGAGGCTCTCTGACCTACCTGACGACATCAATCACATCCAAACACACTGGGAGATTTTAGAGGTCCTGAGCTCCCCCATCTCCTACAGAAGGGAACAGGATCTCCAGCTGGTCAGCAGCTCGGAAAATGAGGATGAAATGTTGCCTCATTTAAATCAATGGGAGTTTTGCCATTGATTTTAATTGAGTCAAGCTCACTTTACATGTCTGAAGTCGGGTATCTAAAAACTGAGGTGCTCAGGGGCCATTTCTGAAAATTTGGCCTTAATTCTTCTCTAAACTCAGAGGCATAAGAATTTCATTATTTATTGTTTGCATTACAGTAGTGCTGCCATGTTTATACAGTTACCATAGCCTACAGCATGGGTATAAAGACAGCCTCTTATTTTATACAAAAGGGTTTTCATTGTTGTGACAGGGTCAGGCCAGATGGCTACAGAATACTGTTAGAAGGCAGATATATTAGTCCAGATTAAGTAGATCCCTTTTCCCTGGGTAAGGTAACAGGGGCAGTTCCAGAACAAGCAGGAACTTGCTGGAACCAACTAAGGCAGGCAGGCTAATTAGGACACCTGGAACCAATTGAGAAGAAACTGCTAGAATCAATTAGGACAGGCTGGCTAATCAGGGCACCTGAGTTAAAAAGGACCTCACTTCAGTTTGTAGTGTGCATGCGAGGACCTGGGAGCAAGAGGCACTAGGAGCTGAGAGTGAGAAGACATATTGCTGTAGGACTGAGGAGTACAAGCATTAGCAGACACCAGGAGAAAGGTCCTGTGGTGAGGATAAAGAAGGTGTTGGGAGGAGGCCATGGGGAAGTAGCCCAGGGAGTTGTAGCTGTTGCACAGCTGTTCCAGGAGGCACTCTAGACAGCTGCAGTCCACAGGGCCCTGGGCTTGAACCCGGGGTAGAGGGTGGGCCCAGGTTCCCCCCAAACCTCCCAACTCCTGATCAGACACAGGAGGAATTGACCTGGACTGTGGATTCTACCAGAGGGGAAGGTCTGTGGGCTGTTTCCTGACCCACATGGTGAATCTCTGAGGCGAACAAATCCGCCAATAAGCGTAGGACCCACCAAGGTAGAGGAGGAACTTTGTCACACTGTATTCCAGGTTTTAGTACCTGAAAACTGCTCACAATCTGGACATCACTAAAGGCATACATGGGCCAAATTTTGACCTGGTCTCTGTGGTTGTAACTCTATGGGACGCACTGTCAGATGAGCTGCACATTTAGCAGAATATCCCTAATGTTTTGTCCAATATGTTTTGTCTTTGACAATAGGCAAGGTGCTCAGATCTGTATTGTAATTATGTGCTTCAGAGTTAATTTACAAATATTGCCAAGAGTTGCAGCCTGAGCAACAAGACTGTTTAACATGGGCCTTAGAATTCTCTTTTATGAGCAGTTAAGGTAAGTAAATTGATGAAAAAAGAGGCAAATTCCAAAGAGTT
Organism: Mauremys reevesii; assembly: GCF_016161935.1. NCBI lineage: Eukaryota > Metazoa > Chordata > Testudines > Geoemydidae > Mauremys > Mauremys reevesii. Next base: position 124,133,905 of record NC_052629.1, on the reverse strand, counting down.
TTACGTGTGAGTCATTTACTACCCATTTTGTCATATGAAAGATATCAAATAAAATGTAATGGACTTTAATCATAAACATCAATGACCAAAGGAAAATAAAAATTTTAAAGATATCAAGCATATTGGCTCAAATTTTGCTCTCAATTACATCTCTGCAACCCTATTGACTAGAAGTCTATTTCTTGTGACACCTGGATACATCTCTGGATAGGTTTCTAAAGGAGAACAAGCTTAAGAATGTAATTGTAAACTTTAAAGTGCAGTGGAATATTGGAAGTGGAAGTTTTTATGGAATATTGGCCATTTGGGTTTTTCCCTTGCGTTATGCCCAAAATAAAGAATATCTTCCAAATCTTTTATTAACATGAGCAAAATTATATTAACTTTTTTGTTTTAGGATACGGTTAAAGAAGTATATAAAAGATGACAAGGATATTTTGTATGAGTTATAAATAATTACAGGTGTTCATTACTGATATGCTTTTGTTATCTTTGGCACTTGGGTATTCATAATTTCAGAGTCATAAATTCTTGAAGCCTGGCCGTTGCTATTTGTGCAACTTCCCAAGATAGTTTAATAGTTAATTTTCTAATCTAATATGTTGTTTAAAATAAAGATTGGAGAGAATAGGTTGTTGGTATGAACGTTCTGATCCCATTCACCAAGCAGTTCAGGAATTTAAGGGTAAGTAATAGCATGCAGTTCTTCTGTCAGTGTACCTGAGTTAAGGGATTAAGGGAAAAAACATGCATTGCACTAAAGCTCTAACAGGTTTATAACAGAATCGGACATTTTTGTATAATGTCTTTCATACAAAGTACTGCAAACACCCAGTTACCACTTACAGGTCAAACTTTGTCTTGTTTTTGCAGCTGTAAGGGGTTTGTCCACTCAAGATGGCTACAAGTACATTTAAACACTACCCTCGACACACACACACATGATATTTTATCATTAAAGCAAGTTAATTTATGAGCATTTCACAAATTACCTTGGTCAGAGATTCTAGTGAGAATAATAAGGAAAAAACAACATATTAGCAAATATGCTTCAGTGCCAATTTCTGAACTAAAACTTTCAATTTTCAACCTTATGGCAATTCTAGGGTTACTGCAGCAAGTTTTGGATTCCATAATACTGACATCAAGAATCATCTCAGGCCCCTATCAGAAATATATGTCTAACATGCTTTTAACTCAAGGATTACTGTCCCATTCTCTTTGGTTTATTTAGGCCACTTAACATAACATATTATTCAATTCTTCAAAGCAAGGTCCCCTCTTGACAGCAGAGTTCTATTTTGCTGTCATAAGCAATTACAAATGTACACCTATGAAAAGATTCCCAATTTGAGGGGCATAATCTATTTTAGCCAGTAAATCACTGAGACATGTTCATCCCTTGGGCAGCCAAAATACACAGCTGAGATTTATGAGATCTCACACTGAATTCTCTGTACCTGGTGAAAAATGTAGGAACCTATTCTATTCCCTAGGGTAGCAGAAAAGAAAAAAGGACCTTTGTAGAAAGAGATGTATTTATTTTAATTCTATTGTTGTTCACTGTCCTGTTTCAGGACACGTTCTTTGTCATCCTCCAGCCAGGGCTGGACTTAGGGATGCCAGGCTCGGAGTGCTGTTTTTGTTAGCGACAAAAGAGAAAATAGAATATTTGAAGTAACATGTTTCAGGTATTCCGTATGTGGATTTATTTTTCACTAACCTTCTAGAATGTTCCGGACCTTTGTAGAATCTCATGGAACCTTCCAGGCTTTCTGAGCACTACATTTTCCTCAAACCTCCTAGAATGTTGTCAGCCATGCCCTTGCAGGTATCTAAGGGGCAGGGCATCACTAGTCAGTCAGTGAGGCATAAGAACGAAGTGAGAGCCCAGCTGCGATATTGTGAACCTTGTTTTATTGTGTAATTGTGAAAGTGTACTTGTGTTTTAAGATCTGAAGAGTGTAAGTAGCAACTAATAAAGGACCTGTTTAATGAGACGCCAGAGATATCTGTCAAACCCCTGTCTATGCAGCAATATAAAAGAAATACCGCTACTTCTTTTGCTATACTTAACATGTAATGTTTGATGACTTTCTATGACTGTGGAACACAGACTTTTGCTCTCCCTAATACTGTCTGTTTTTCCCCGTAGAAAATAAAAGATGACCCCGGAGAAGCCTTCAGGAGCTCAGTATAGGAAGTGAAAAGCTCAGTTGCAATCTAATTTGCAGCAAGGGGCAAATTTTACAGAGCCTATGACAGGGATAAATTATGCATGCAAATTGTGCATCAAAGTCGTGAAATAGGCTACCAATGCAATACAAATAAGGTATTCAAATGTTTAACAAATGGAGGGCGGACACCATAGACGCTTCTCGCTGGGAGCACCAGTTGGTCTAGGACCAGACCTACATCCTGCAAAGAACCTTCCCATATGGGTGCTGCTATCATTCTAGGTGATGACTCAACATTGTTCAACAGTGCTCAAGAGCCACACCAAGCTTTCATTTAGGACATGATCTGAAATCTTTACTCACAATTCTTACTCATCAGAGTAGTTCCATTTAATTCAGTGGAGCTATGCTTGTGTGTAGGGATTACCTGCATGAGTAAAGGCTGCAGCCTCACGTTTACACATCTCCCCTTCATGGACTCTCCATTCCTACCTCCTTCTCCCTCAGCAGCAACGTCCTCTTTCAAAATGAACAGGATGCATTTCCTTCCAGAGCCAATCCATACCGCTCTTGATTAGCAGACAACAGTCACTATGCAAATGAATTCTCCACTTATCAGAGACAGAAAGTGCTTCCTGTCTGACTCTACCAGCCTGAGCCGACAGTAAGAATCAGAGGACTTAAAAGGGTCAGACCAGAATCTAGCTCCATGGAAGTGCAACCAAATGACCACATTGACTTGCTTGCAGAAGTCAGCATTTAACAGCAGTGTGAGAACAATATTGAGCAATACTTCTCTGTTACAATTCGTAAATCATTACACATTCTTCACACATTCTCCTTACTGTCCCATCTTTATAAATTCCTACCTGGAATATTTAGACTTGCTGAAGATTCAATATGCTTTGCTAGCTCTTGGCTTGGAAGAATTATGGGGGGGCTGAACACATTTAACCAGTCCCTGAAAAAGATGAATCCAATGTCAGTCATTCTGAACAAAGTTGTTTTGTTCCTCCCTAAATCTCACAATTAGGTTTAAAACTTTTCATAAACATCTTAGGTCTGGTGAAACAAAATAAATTACGTGCTTTTCACATTCAATAAACTCAACAGCAGCACTCTTCAAAAGTTTGAAAATTAAGGTGTGCTTAGCAGCAAAACAAGTATCTCCTAGGTAGAAATCTCTAAGCAGTTCTACAGTGAGCCCTAAAGCTCAAAGTAATTTTCCTTCAAGTAAACACATTCACAAATATGGGCATTTAACTATAACAGAAAATATCTGAACAAGAAGAAAACCCACCTCTATTTTAAAATTGCCCATTTTACGTGCATTGCATTTTGAGATACTGCTAACACCAAGTACTAAACCAAAACTAATGAAATAAGCACAGTTAACATGCTATATAATGGAATTTCATAATCACAGACAAATATACATTAAAACATTCATAACAACACATCTATAAAGACTTCTCATGGACTTTCTGGCTAATGGAGCATTTTCTAACAACGTTTTATTTTGTTTCTCTCATTATAGCAGACAGAAAAATTCCTATATGGCAGTAAATTGCAGGTTTATATTAAACTGCAACACAGTTAGTTCATTCTATGAATATACTTGAATAATTATATATATACACATATTTACACATGATTTTCTAAGGAACATTTGTTTTTATTTACTGCATTGTTATTTCCGGAATATATCCAACAAAAGTGATAGGGAAGAAGAATGCTCAGTGTAGTAAAATAATAACATGTACCAGACCCCTATAAATGAGGAAATGATACAACAGTAGCATAAGTCTTATTACCTACAACCCATGATGGCAGAGGGAGAGAGAGAAGAGAGCGTAGTAGCACAATCACAGTAAGACCGTACATTCTTCTGGGCAGGGCCCAGCTTTTTGTTACGCGTTGGTCCCATGCTTAATGCAATGGGCTTGAAGCCCCTCAGTGCTACAGCAGTACAAACAGTACTTTGCACCCATACATTCACTAGGGTACCTTTTTGTATAATTACCACAGAGCTAAGAAATGCAAAGTTAAATTAAGAACACATTTTACTGGCTGAATATATAGAGTTAGAAGACTATGGAGAAAGACTCCTCCTGGACCCAGCTGCTGCAGTGGTGTTTTGCTTCAGTAAAGAACAAGATTTGGTGGGCCTTCTGTAATTAAGAAGGGAGTCTGGGCCAGATAATCCACAGATGGCTTATTTATCCCTTATTTCACTTGACCTGCTTTTTACGCCTTTGTTTCACTTTGTATTTTCTAAAGCTTTGTGAAATGACTTTCATGTTATCATGTGTTCATACAAAATCCAGTTGTTCCTATACTGCACTCCATTTGTTGCAGCTGAACGTGGTATGACAGAGAGCATCATATTTCAGGTAACGGAGAATAAAACAGATCTTTAGGGAAATATGTTTTTTGGTTGCAGACTGAGCTGCAGACTTTTTCACCAACAGCATTTGGGCAGAAGTCGCAGCATCAGCATGCTCTGGTTACCAGGGCAGTTCTTTCACGTTACACTGTGAATCAAACCAGCTCCTGCACACCACTAGGGGGCCATGTTTCAATATGGAAAAACAGCTACGAGTAAACTGGCCCATCAGTTTTTACTGCAGATCTCTGGTATTTGTCAAAACTTCCACATAAACCATGAGCTAGCCTTAAATGCATTAAAAGCCTTGACATTTGAACATGGAATCCAGATGTGGACCTTGGTAAACAATCCTACTTTATTCGATTAAGGCCATGTCTCCAGACATAAACCTAGATCCCTCCTGTAGGGTCAAGCTGTGCTCAGTGCAAAACTGAAGGCGGTGGGGGGAGGGAGGGAAGGGACAAAGGTGCCTTTAAAGGTGCCACCCTTATGTTTGCCTCATGCTGGGGCTGGCTTAAGACTGGGTGGGTTTCTGGCATACGTCAGAGCAATTTCAGGGCTGCTGTAACTAATACATTATTGGTCGTGCTCCCCATGGGCTGTTCCAGCAGCCAGACACAGGGATGTCCTGGGCCACGTCTTGATGCTGGAGGCCAGGAAGAGGAGGATTCCTCTGGGTTAGGGGAATGCTCATGAAGCCAGCCAGATCTGCTGGCTTTTCACTACTCTCTGCTGCCAGCTTGGGGCCCATGATCTGGCAAATAATAAATATGTACGATACTGGTGCTTACAGTGCTTTCTGCAAATCCACGCCGACCTGAGATAACACAGACTAGGATTTGTTTCTGAAAGAGAAACCTGGCAGAGCTCAGTTGGATGCTGTGGCTGCTAAAATATGCCTTTTGCTTTCCTTCTCTCAGTTGGTTCTTGTGCTGCTGGTGCATGTTATTGCTTCCACATCATCTGCTGTTGGTATGTACACACAATCTGGGGTGAATCTGGGGACATACACCTGCTCTTTTGCAGCCAAGATGAAAAAACCTAATTTTCCACCTCAGAAAACACAACTGCTGGGGCAGAACTTCACCAAGTACGATAGAGGATTTAAAGAGAGAGAGATATTGAATTTTCCATCATTTTAATATGTACAAAATAAAATTGGAAATGTTCGTTTATACCATCCTTGTATTTGCACCTAGATGACCAACTTCACAACCAGTCCTTGCTACCACTCAGCCACTGGCCGTGAGGACCAGTCCACGCTCCTGACCATTTCTCTCTACCACTCTCCACACACACGTTCTCCAAAGCACCCTAAAGAGTATCCAGCTCTACCCAAGTGTCCAAAATGTCGCAGGATGCCAGTGAGGTGAGTGAGTGCGCTGTAACGCACAGAGTCACAGTTAAAAACACTTGTGTTTCTAGTTTTATCTACCTCGAGCACAAGTTCTTGAGTTTTTGTGCTACTGCTGGGACCAGGGTTTAATCATAATTAGCTGACGTGATGTTTAATCTCAGATTTGACCAGATTCATGCTGTGTGGTCAGTCACGATCAAGCATCATGACGGCTCACTTGACTCTTCACAATCACGTTCAAACACCATTCTGTTCTGAGTGAAGACAAACTCCAAGAGAAGTTACAGGGGGAACTGAAAGAATATAAAATGTAATGTTTTGCTGGAACATACCCTACACCAGCAAAACCCCCCACAAAATCTTTAAGGAAGAGTGGTGGGTCAGATCCAGAGAGAGAGAGAGGACTAGCCTGTGTCTCATCTGAAAGACAATACATCCAGCAGGTGCCTATTAATACCATGCTGGTGCAATGGCCAATTTTTAAACTGCAATATCTTGGCGCTTTTAATTTTTTTTCTTTTCAGTTTAATATTATGGACTTCTTGTTGGCCAAACGTTACTTTTAAAGTTGAAGCCATTCAAACAAATGCATGTTAAAACGGATCTTATATTTCCACACATGACCAACCCAACCTTTTCCAAAACTGGTAAACAAAATTCATATCTGTGCTGAGATCTTGTCTGCCAACTTTCAGAAGAAAGCAAAGATTTGTAATTGATTGAGAAACCTCTAAAAAGTGGGTTTCTAGTGGAGATGCTGACAGATGCTTTGCTCTAGCAGTCAAGACAGGCATTAGGCACACATGAAACTTGTAACCTCTTGGGGCCCAGCTTTCAAGGAAGCACCTAAGAGAGTATGTGTGTGTGAGCGGGAGAGCGTATAAGTGAGCTACAATTTTATAACATTCTTTGTTGAAATCTTTTTGATAGCTGTGTATAAAATAAGAAGTCCAGCAGATAACTGGTCATTAGACTGCTTAGCAATGGAGACTGTGGGCTGCATGTCTAATTTATCCTTCATCTTACACTGACTGAAGAAAGAATCGTTTTAGGGTGAATTTCTTAAAGAAGCCAGTTTATCTCCTCAAAACAGATAAACTAATCAAGCATTTTGCTTAATTAGAGACACCCTCTGTTTATGCTGTTATCAAGACCTCAAGCTGTAATCAATACAATCAACATGCCAGGACCTATCTATGGCTTTCTTGATAACAAAGTTGAATGCTAAACAGTACACTCTTTGACACTGTGAGTCACATTATGTGAAGGCCCGGAAGAGGCAGTTTTCATAAACATTCAAAGTTAGGTTTAGCACTGACTTTGGCACTAAGATTCTTACAGTTATTCTGTAACTTACCGTACTTTTCATGTCAAGGTACGTAACAGCATGCACTATACAATTTTACCATCTCATTTCTTTTTTCCTCCAATATTTGCATCAGAAAATCTGTCTTATATATTCAGGAAGTAATTATAAGATATTGAAAATCACAAGATAGTTGAGCTGCATTTAAAAATGAACATAATCATTTGTATTTCTGTAAACAGCTTCTGTTATAGCTATGTGACAAACTTAATTAATCTCTGCAACAAATTGTGCCGATCAGTAAAGTATGCTTGGGAAACCTTGCCAATACTTTATAACTAGCCTGGATACAAAGCCTTTGCCAGTGCCAGTGCCAGTAGCATCTCACAATTGTCACCATTAACAATAAATTGCTAGCAATAGCAGAATTCAGGAGCACTGCAGGTTCCTTCTTGAAACGTTAGAGCTTGCCAACACGGTGTGGCAAAGCACACCACAGGGGTGTGATTTGTAAAGTTAACAGTCCCATGTAGACCCTGTTGGTGTGCTCTAACAGGTACCTATTTCACACAATGTAGACAGATCTGGATGAGCTCCCCCTCCTGGACACTCACCAGACTGCTTGCTGTGAGGGGATACAACTGCTGGATCCTGTGTGTTTTAAATCTCCAGAATCTGAACTGAGGACTAGACTCTGCTGTTGTCCTGGGTCTCTAGACACACTTGGGGTGTACACCCTCTGTTTAGCAACCCCTCCTGAGAGCTGCAACCATGCTGCCCACTGCCCAGCCCCTGGAACCAGTGCCGACCCCCTCCCCTGTAGCTTAAACACAGCCTCTCCCAGAACTCCAGCTGTGTGAACATTCTGGGTCCAAAGGGCACATGCGATGGTCCAATCCAAAACGCAGACACTTTGCACAGGATTCTGACACCGTTATTCTTTATTTAATCACCCGAGGAATATAAATATCTATACAAAAATAAACCTTCAAACAAACCTTTTCCTGCCTCAGTTTCCTCACCGCTCCAAAGCATTCTTTGGGCTAGGGCAGAGCTGTCTAGCGGCATTCGGGATCCTTCTGCTGCAGCATGTGGTCTGTGTTCTGAAATGTGGAACTTCCTCTCACCAGCTTTCTCTGACTAATGTGTCCCCTTCCTCTCTCCTGCCCAAAGCTTCCTTGGTAATTCTGCATGTCTGTTTTAAATGCCTGCTTTGTTGCCTCTGTCTCTTTGTCTTGTTGGGAACTTTCCACACTCCACTCTCCCCTCCCTACAGATAAGCAGGAGGAAGTAGCTTCTCCTAGGCTCCAGCTAACCCATTGTCCCGTGGTGCTTCATTCTGGATAGGCAGTTGCTCAGTTCTAATGACCCACCATTGTACCTGGTCAGGGAGGGATGTGCTTAAACTTTGTCAGCAACAGTGGATACAAAACTGATAGAGACACAGTGGCTGATACAGCAACATCATAACAACCACCTCACAGAATCAACCAGAATTCAGAAATTGTACAGCCAGATTTCCCAGATCATCATAGCTTCATACCCTGATTTGCATAGTCATGAGGCTGGAGCTAGTCAAATAGTAAAAAAAGGATCATTAATAAGTACATTTGTGAATGAATATGAGCACATTTGTTCCATGGTTATTTGTTTTTATGAGTATTCAGAAAACTACTTTATTTGCTCAAAATTATTGTAAAGCCCAAACTTTATACAAGTTTTAGCACATTTGTCTCAAAATCCAAACAGAAAGTGTGTTATTTATTATGTGCTATTGATTATTCTTCTGCGTAAGAAAACTGAGTTGTCCAATCAAGGAGCAGAAAAAATATCATTTGACTTATGTGACCAATCAGACACTGACAATAATGAACAGTAAATAGTTGAAGAGGACTTATGTAGGAAGAACTGATAGGCCGATATTTAATTGCATAAACTATTTCAGGAATATTTAGGAACAACAGATGAGGACAGGTTCATGAATGATTCACAAGCAGATGAAAAGGGCTGAATTTGTCGAGTAACTTATTGGCAATGAATAATTTCACTAACTCTACATGAGGTCGAAACACCCCAATTTGTGGGCCAAAGCTACAAAAATATTTTGAAGAAATACAGAAACAAAATGTCTACGTCTATGGTTAGTATCCATAAGCACTTGGTATATGGGATTTCTCACGTGCGTAATGTTAAGCACATGTGTAAGCATTTGGATGACTGGGGCTTTACATTGTAATGTACATGTAGTTGGAGAAGTCATCTTGTTTTATGGCAAGAGTTCCATTAAAATAACAAATGTGTGCTCTTCAAAACTAGTTTTACAGTGACTTTAGGAGCTCTGAAGTCCATTAACAATGAACAACAAGAAAAGATGCTTGTGCTGTGTATGTAACTTCTGGTTCATCTTATATCTGTTCTGAGGATACAAAATGTTGAAATCAAATTTCAGTTACTGCCATCAGCTATGTCAATAATAATGCTGCAGTCATCTTAGTCTTAAACTGTCCATTACTGTCTCAAAAAACACTTCAGTTTTGCTATTTGAACATTCTCACAATTACTTAAATAAAAAATGCCATAAAACCATGAGAAATTCAATAGTGTTTATAAACAAATTCCTACTTGAGATAACTGTTCATTTTTTCTCAACTCCTGGTCAGAAAACAACATTTCTACGATGGATAATAGAGAGAATGTGCTGAAGAATAATAGGCTGCATTACCTACAAAGATACATAGTATATTTATACACACAAATCAAGGAAAAAGATTTTCAAGTGCACATTTTAAGAGAATGCTTAAACAGGACTAAAATACATATGTTGGTATGTCAAATGTTTATTTTGCAATACAAGTTTGTATGACTTTAAAGATGTATTTGAAAAAGAAATATCACAATTATTTTAAGGTCAAACTGGCAATACGTTGATGATTAAAAAATGCAAGGCACGAGCTATATTTTATTACTCTCCTAGAATGTTATTGTAGTTTTAAAATATCATTAAATCAGCACAAACCAACACTTATCATTTCCTGCACATTTTTCACAGGGAGCTGCATTCTGACTATGAGTAATCTGTTAATCTGTTCTTTGCCTCACAATCCGTCAAAGTGACAGATTCATTCCATCCCTAATACATAATATCTTCATTTACTGTATGCCTTACTGGAACTTTCTATTTTGCTAGCACAAAGATTTAGAAAATCACAAGCAAATTTACAGAATGTCACAAGCTCTTGGTCTTGCCTCTTTCCTGCTATCCACCACTTCAGCAAAGCCAGCCTGTCACAGTTCAGATCAGGGCAACTGCACCTGTAATTCCCCTCAGTGGACCAGACAGGGCACCCAATGGGCTTCCAGATCCCCAGCTGTTGCCTGTCTTGCATGGAGACCTGCGTTCCTCTCCCTTCGGACTGGGGTATTTCCAGGCTGCAAGCTCCCTGCCTTTACTGTCTACTTCCCAGCACAGACAGGTTGCCCAAGGACACCTGCTGGCTTTCTCTTTAGAGACGGGTAACAGGTGTAATTGCTACAGATGTAAATTACCACATAGCACTTCCTATTGAAGCCTAATTTATTCTTAAGGTAAAAGGTACTAAAAAGAAAACATATTAAAAACGATAAAAGAAACTACACACATTAACAAGCTTACCAGAACGGACCCCAGCCCTAACATGGTAGGATCAGTGCTTCAACCCTCCACCCCCGGGGGGGAGTGGTCCGCTGTGGTCATGAGTTCATCACAGCTTCAGTTCAGAACAAGCCCCCAGTCCTTACCATACCCCGAGGACTGGGGCCCTCTATGGACCAGGGGTCCTGTCTATTTGCTGGATCAGGAAGAAAAGGCCCCACAACAGTTTAAAACCAGGCTATTTATCCAAAACCCTTTCTTTGCCTGTTGGTTGCTGGAGAATCCAGTTTGAATTAGTATATGCACATTTCTCCAGGAGGTGGCTTCAAAGTGTTGATAAGGGAGGTAGCAAATTAGCATACCCCCTCCTACTAGGGAAGAGAAGGTACATACAGTGCCACAATAACACATACACAATTGCATTTTTAACAAAATGGACCCCAAAGGTATTCAGACTAATTCAATAAGGTTTAATTTAATTCAATAAAGTTTATCTAAATTCCATAAGGTTTGTTCAGGATATTGTCAGTCTGTTACATGGCCAACTAAATGATCAGTAATCCTAAAGGCAGCAAAGAGATTTTATTTTTAAACCTGACTAATTTAATTTTTGATGACTGACTAATTAAAGAAGAGGTCGATAAAAGTACAAGTGAGATTGTACATGGAGATCCCAATTCGGCTCCTATTAAAGTATCTTTCCATTGGCTTCCATGGAAGCAGAATCAGGTCCAGAGAGAGTAAAGCAGTCATGAATTCTACACATGGAGCTAGATCTCAGCTGGTGCAAACACTGTAAATCAGCGTAGGTAAACTGACATCAGTTGGCTTACAGCAGTTGAGAATCTAGCCTATTAAACTAACAGGATTTTCTTTCAATGTCAGCTGTCGATGGATATATTTTAGTAGTTTATTAAAAGCAAAATGAACACATGCATATTCATTTACATTAGGCTGAAAACAGTAGCGAAAGACCTGACTTGCAGTTTAATAATCATTTAATAGTTAATAGATCTTGCTGTTTGGTGGTCAGATCTTCTTTAAGGAAGTACGCACAACTCCCATCATATTTTATGTTTAGTAGGAACTAAATTGCAATTTTACTTAAAGACTAAAATTCCATTTTATTATACTGGTGATTTGCTGGCTAGATTTCAAACTTGGTGTTCACTGCTCTTTTGGCATTATAAATGATGCCAACAGAGAAAAACAACGTTTTATTACCTAATTTAACTAAAAATATTATGCCTTTTCTTCTTTGTTAACTTTGATTCATTTGTTTATCAGTGTATTGGCTGTATAACTTGCAGTAAGGAATTTTTTAAAGGGAAATAAGTTACTTGGCAAAATTCCTGCATATTCACATTTAATCTCAGTCAAATAGATGGTAATAAAGCATATCAATTATCCACTGTCATCACTTGCATTCACTTGTCTGCAAGTTCAAATGCCCAAACATTTAACAAAGTGTCAATTAGTGGGGGGTTTATAAAGCTAAAAGGCTGAACACAAGCAAACCCTTCATTTTAAGAATTACGTTTTAATGTTTCATCAATTCTTAAAACGCCTTCTAACTAGTCTTGTTGCGGCTAACATCGTTTGCTTTCTCTCACACAGTCAACCCCCAGCAGGATTCTGCCATCCTGCGCCATAGACTGCATCCCATTTATTCTTAATGGATGACTAGGGAGCTAGGGACTTTTAAAAATCAATGGACAAGTGCAGCTCACTGGAACAATAACTTTAACATTAATATAATCAAATTAGTTAACAGGTGTGCTGCTAAAAACAAAAGTTGAAAATTACTTTTCCTTCTCTGTGAGAGGAATCATTTAAACAAATACATTCAAGACAACCTTGGACTTTTGGCATATAATTACACTGGCCTGGTTTTATTTTGATATAACGACAGTATAAAATGAAGCTGTAAATTTAATCAATGTGGCAAAAATTATGCTTTTGCAGTGTAATCTGCTTTTAAAAGTAGCAAGCTTTTTCAATAACAATAGGATAACTACGAAGGAATCTTGAGTAATAAACTCTTTTGTGTAGCAGAACAGATGTATAATTTACCGTTGTAAAAAAATAGAAAATTATAAAAATTAATAGCTTTTCTAAAAGGGAAGTGAACTTTGGAAGTTACATGAGACTGATACCATCCTGGAAAGAGGGATGTAGGACCCTAATCCTGTAACTGTTTCTGTGTGGGTGACCCTTATGTCTGTGTGGAGACAACGTCAGGATCAGGATGTAAGTGAATTCCTGCTCTGCCTTGGCTGCCTGGCAGTCTGCTTCAATGGAGTCTCAAAGAAACCCCATTAATCCCACCCCTACACCCCCCGGGACACTCTTATGTTGCAAGGGTAACAAAGGGCTTATTTTGCTAGAAAGATGCCTGTGTACTGCGAGAGGCCGGATCTCAGTGGAACCTAGGACTGTCAACTTGATGACATGACTGAACTTAACAATGCCTTGAGAAGTGAGAGGTCACTCTTCAACCTACTGTAGATCTCTGGAGCTATAGCTCAGAGTGTTGACACTGAGCTAGCTTAAACCTCCACACTGTTTTAGTGGCATAATAAGAGGCTAATCTATCAGAATAAGCTGTTTAGGGTACAACTAGTTACTGAAACAATGAAGTACAGCTTCACTTTGACAGTGTCTTGCAGACAGATCAACTGTGTGTCCAAATGTTTCACAGACATAAGTATTAAATAACAGTGGGATGAAGAATTGAGGAGGTCTCAGCAAGGCAGACAACGTTACATGTCAAGTTGCAATTCTGAAGCAATGGAGTGGCAGCAGAGGGATAGAGAAAAGCATGTCTAGACAGGCTTCAGAGTATACAGGAGCTGTGCAGGAGAAAGGCCTCACCCCAGCAATGGCCAGTGGGTAGTGAAGGGACAGAGAGGAGGCTGATGCTAGAAGGCAGGAGCAGGGAAAGAGGGTAGAAATTAAGAGCGCTGATTCTGGCCTGTAGCTGAGCTCAGGTTTATGCATCCTTTGGATCTCCTGTGATCTCAGGCTGCCAGGAGCCAGGTGAGCCCCTTGTGCAAGCTGGAGCAGCCCCCAGGGGTACTTTACAATTGGATACATTTCCCTCAGGAGGTGGGTCTTCCTCAGTAGGGCAGTCAGCCACTGGAGCAGCACAAAGGATCCAGGATACTGCTCATAATCAGGGTCAAGGTTGGAAAAACTATTTCACAAGAAGGGGGGTGAAGCACTGGAATGGGTTACTAGGGAGGTGGTGGAATCTCCTTCCTTAGAGGTTTTTAAGGTCAGGCTTGACAAAGCCCTGGCTGGGATGATTTAGTTGGGGATTGGTCCTGCTTTGAGCAGGGGGTTGGACTAGATACCTCCTGAGGTCCCTTCCAACCCTGATATTCTATGATTCTAAGGACTACTTAGAAAAGCTGGACATGCACAAGTCCATAGGGCTGGATGTAATGCACTTGAGGGTGCTGAGGGTGTTGGCTGATGTGATTGCAGAGCCATTGGCCATTATCTTTGAAAACTGGTGGTGATCGGGGGAGGACCCAGACGATTGGAAAAAGGCAAATATAGTGCCCATCATTAAAAAAAGGGAAGAAGGAGAATCCGGGGAACTACAGATGAGTCAGCTTCACCTCTGTCCCTGGAAAAATCATGAAGCAGGTCCTCAAGGAATCCATTTTGAAGCATTTGGAGGAGATGAAGGTGATCAGGAACAGTCAACATGGATTCACCAAGGGCAAGTCATGCCTGACCAACCTGATTGCTTATTTATTATTTAGCAGATTATTTAGCCTGCAGAAGAGAAGAATGAGGGGGGATTTGATAGCTGCTTTCAACTACCTGAAAGGGGGTTCCAAAGAGGATAGAGCTAGGCTGTTCTGAGTGGTGGCAGATGACAGAACAAGGAGCAATGGTCTCAAGTTGCAGTGGGGGAGGTTTAGGTTGAATATTAGGAAAAACTTTTTTACTAAGAGGGTGGTGAAGCATTGGAATGGGTTACCTAGGGAGGTGGTGGAATCTCCTTCCTTAGAGGTTTTTAAGGTCAGGTTTGACAAAGCTCTGGCTGGGATGATTTACTTGGGGTTGGTCCTGCTTTGAGCAGAGGGTTGGACTAGATGACCTCCTGAGGTCTCTTCCAACCCTAATCTTCTACGATATTGGTCAGGCTTATTTAGAGTTATGAAAAGGCAGGAAGCAACATACATGTACTTGCTTTCTGGAGTGTGAGAGACAAGACTAAAAGATGATACTTCCGCTGCACATGGAATGCAAAAGGTGGGTTCCACGGTAAAGTAATTTTGAATACTCCAGCTGGGCAAGCCTGACAAATCTTGGACAAATCTTCCAGAGAAGGAGGGGAAGTGGAATACTGAGAGTATATAGCCTCAGACAATGGGAAGCCATGTGTTTTTCACCAGGATTTGCTCACATATTCTATATCTGTAGGTCACCAAGTTCTTGAGAAGCCCTTGGTAGCCAGCTGTTTCGCCAGCATTATCAAAACTTTCTAAGGTAGTTTTTAATAAGGTGTGTTCTATATAACCCACATTTATTGTCACAGTACCTTTGGTGCATACTGTGGCCTGACAAGTGCAGCAGAATTTCACTAATTCAGATTAACGACTGGGAGACCCACTGTAAATTACTGAATTTTGTGAATGAGTGAGTAAGTGAACAAGCCTAATGAAAAAGCAAAGTACATTCTGTGATACATTATCCTCGTTCGCTTATTTTGACGGCTGCAGTGTAGTTTTATAATACTTCATAATGTAATGTTGTCTGTTTGGTAAAAGCAATGAAGTTGTATGACTTTGCTCTTGTAATGAATCATAAAAATGAATATGCTTCTTTGATTGTATTGCTGCACTCATTTTTTTAACTTACACTTTCAACCTTGAGCTATTTTGCTATTAAATCTGTGCTTGGAAGAGGGTGAGACAGACATTGTTTATGTATGAATTCGGCAGCATGCAGATTAGTGAAATTCTGTTGTAGTGCAAATATATATGGACAATCCTTTTGTGACTGCACTGTATTTTAAGGAAGTTTGAATGATGTAGCAAGATTAAGGGTACAAACCAACAGTGAGTGCACACCAGGGACTGGTCTGTTTAGTTTTCATTAGCTGGGGCAAACAAGTGTGCTTGAATTGCAATCTCAGCACTTAATGAGCCCTTAGGTTTTACATTCAAGACAATACATGGAGTTTGCACCCATGCAGCAGAATCTTGCATGTCCATTACCAATTTCAGGCTGTCTGATAAGGGCAGATGCTGAATGCCTGTGGAAATGGGGAGTTGTGAAGAGAATTCTGTAACACAGATTTAGTTAAAGGAAACTGAGAAGAAGCCACATGCTTGCTTAGTCAGGTTAAACACAGAGGGTGGGCAGGAGTCATGCACTGAAAGATGTGTTAGTTGAATATAATCAGTCTGATTTCCTCCTTTATTTTACACACTTGTAAAAACACTTCCCTGCTGATCTCTGAGCTACCTTACTGCTACTGTGACAGAGTGGGAACAGTTCAAGGCAGAATTCATTTTTGTATTGAATTATAAACTCAAAAATTGGGTTGTATAATCAAAACTGCAGCTAACATATGGCAATGCCACAACATTATTGATAGGATGTATCAGATAAACCATAATAAATACTTGTACTCAAGTGCCTTCTTTTTGAGGATCTCCAAGTGGCTTATAACCATTAAATATATTTAGCTTCACCATAACTCTGTGAAATAAGTTTTATTATTCGCATCTGGAGTATGAGGAAACCAGGGTCTCCAGGTAAAGTGATTTATCCAAAATCACACAAGAGGTCTGGCAGAGTCAGGGAAAGAACTAGATCTCCTGATTGTCATTACTGTAGGATTTAATCACTAGATTGTTCTTCCTATGCAGGTAGCCGGAGTGCCCCCCACTGAATCTGACTAAATTTATGGTGGAGTGAGCAAGTGTGTTTCCTTTTTAAAAGTTTCTCTAGTTAAGATTTCAACATCATACATTTATTTGAGCCTCCGGGCCTCAAGGTTGAAACTAAGCTAAAAAATGAATTCAGCAGGCAGCTTATCCATTTTTATGATTCATTACCTTACCCACTGTAGACAGACATAACAAAAATTAGAAAATCATATGCTGTGATTAAGTAATAATTAAGGATTTTGGTTCTGCTATGTTCAGGAAGAAGCACATAACTTTTTTCTAATCTTTTGAAGTTGTTAATCTCTTAAAATGTTCTGATTTGCAAGTCATCGAAACAAAAAATAATTCTGGATGGTACAAATTTCATATCAATTGAGATTTTATTATAACATTAAACAATTGAAACTGTTATACAATGTAACCTCTGTTTGGTAATTTATTGATCTGTACACTTTATCTGTTTCTGTTTGAAAAGATTCATTCACCAAAAGAGAGAGAAAACATCATGCTTACTGGTTGCAAAAAAATATTTGAGATTGTAAAGGAAAGAAAAATGATGACATCGTGATCAGTCCAATGTAATACATGTAGGTTATGATGACAGGACAGCTTGCGTCAGTCAGCCTATACTGAACCAATGTGAACTGAGGTCAGTGGCTATTAATCATTTGTCAAAGACTGCAGGCCCTTATCAGCCAGTTATAGATAGAAGGACGTTTATATCACAACCACAAGTGTCAAAGCTATAAAGAATTTCAAGCATAGCACAGCAAGGACACTTTTTATAGATAAAATAGAAATCTAAACGAAATGCTGGCCTGGATAGCATCATCCATTTCCAGATACGTATTTTAGTAAATACTTTATAAGTTCTTAAGGGTTTTAGAACCTTGGTTAGTTTTCATATTTTTCTTTTTTGTAAACAGTTAGCAAACAAAGCCAAAATAAACACAAGACGTACCAGTAAAGAGGAAACACATTGTGGGTGCTGTGCTATTTTACCGCTTATTTTACCCAATCAGTTACTGTGCCTTTATCCCCACATATATGAGGGTAGGACTGAATACTATAAAGTCAACAGAGTAATTCCAGAAGAGTTACTTTCCATAGCTATTGTCTGCAGGAAGGTGGACTGGTAGGCTGGGGAGAACATGGAGTTTGAGCGGGAAGAGCCGTGGAGCAGGAAGGAGAGCAGTGAAGCAAAGGGGAGGGGAGGCGGGAGCATAGTGAAAAGGCATTCCAATTCCTCCTGCGGACTCCGCTGGACTTGTTGGGATCTTTAGGGGTCAGAGTCCTTACCCCACCCCCAAGCCTTAGTAGGGGCATGGAAGAGCCCTTCAAAATCACTCCCACTCAATGGGAGCCTTATTAACCCCAGGAGATCCCAACTAGTGTAGGGAAATTTGTCAGCTCCCCCGCCCTCCCCAAACAGCCTAAGCATGGTCTTTGGGAGACTGACAATTCTGTTTAGGCTTTTGGGGATTAAACTTCCTAAATCTTGCAGTTTTACTGGGATTAAGGTGTTCAGCTGTCAGTGTGCTTGTTTGGTCCATACTGGGGCAGAGTGAAAGCTGGGGTAGTTATCTGAGAGCGTCTCAGTGCCTTGCTTGAGAAGCAGAACCCTCACTCGTACATTCCTGGTTCTCTAACAGTCTAGTTTTTGCTCTGGTTTTTCACATAAATGCTTTTTAAAGGTGCGATACCCATAACTCACTGATATGGACCAGGCACCTTACCTACAGTTACCAGACATTGTCATCTGGGAATAGAATATAATATGATCAGAGATAGGGTGACCAGATGTCCCGATTGTATAGGGACAGTCCCAATCTTTGGGTTGTTTTCTTATCTAGGCTCTTATTACTCCCCACCCCGTCCCGATTTTTCACATTTGCTGTCTGGTCACCCTGATCAGAGAACTCTCTCACACGGCATGGGGCAGATTTTAAGTGCTGGCCTTTCATGCTGCGCCCACAATCCAAAGCAGGTAGACATCTAACTGCAAATATCTGTGCCCACAGTTTATTGTGGGTACATTTGTTTATTTATTTTGGACAGGTGCAAAGTCTGAAGCCTGACTGAAAATCTGGCTGTGCATCTTTTCCATGAGATTACTGAGGTATAAAATAGGTTTCTTATTACAGGAAGCCCTGTTTAAGTGCTGAAATATTTATGTCCTGTCTTAGCTTGTTTATGCAGTTACTTGGGAAACCAGCTGCTTGAACTTCAGTGCATAAATTTCAGTAGGTGGCTTGGGAAGAGCCTGGTGTGCCACCATGCCAATGCTGTGACAACTGGTGAGTCCCAGGCAGAGCCAGTGTTTATAGCAATTGTTTTCAACTTTAATAAAAAAAATGACAGAAAATCAGCTCTTTTTTGGAAAGAACAGATTTTCTGAAAAGAGTCTGTAGAAAGTTCAAAAAGTCTGTCCATACAGTGCCTGCAGCTTGGCTCACGGTGCCTTCTTGAGAGCTGTGCCAGGTTTTACAGCCCGGTACAATATTTCTCTTCATTTAGCGTTTCTTTTTATAAAACTTTCAAACCTTCTATGCCACATGAAGCTGATGGAGGATGAAGCAGTACCAGCTGCATGCAAGGTGAGTGGCAATCTGCAGCCCTCTGCTCTAGAAGGAGCTATCACTCCTAGGTGAGGGTAGTGGCAGCAATGCCATTGCTTTCCTCTTTGGGCTCAGCTGTGGGAGAACTTTAAAATCCAGCCAGCACGTCACAGGAGTCCCACTTATGGAAACTGCCTGGCTCAGGCTTGGAATCCAGCCTGGCCCTGGCCCTCCCAGCCAAAGGCTCCCTGTGCTAGCAGGTTCTGGACCCCACGGAGGAGCACAGTCTGGGGGTGCTGGTGTCACGGTACCAATATTCCAGGGTGGCTTTCTGAGCTGGGCTCTGTGGAACCCCTGGAAAGTGAGCCTAGCCCTTTCTGTTGATTGCTCTCAGTGCCATTATCTTTTAGAGGTTTTCTTTTCATATCTGTTCCTTAACTTGGTTAGGGATAGAAGTTAAATGTACTGGATAGTAACTGCTGTGATCACTCTCTCTCTATTTGATGAATAACATTTCCACCCACGCTTTTCCCCAGCCATTTGGTGCCTCCTCAGTGGTCCATGACTATTCAAAAAGAAACTGCTTGTGCTGATTGTCTCAATACCGTCCCGTTGGATATCAATCTACACAGCATAGATCCATTTTTCAAATATTCTTTTACCTGCTTCTCTGCAACAGCTCCTGCCTGCGTAGGAGGATTTAGATAGTTCCCAACTGTCCAGATGTAGCCCCCTTTTCTTTGTCTTATTTCATGGTGTTCAGCCAATAACTTATTGCTGTAATCAGAGCGGCCGCTTCTACTTGCGCTGAGCTGATACCGAAACATTCCCCAACAGAGGGATACAAAGGAGCTGCTGTTTCAGCACGCTAGAGGGAGTGCAAGTTGTGAACCATGCTCAGTAGCTGTTCTGAAGCTGATGTGGAAGACCTCTTTAAGGGCAGACAGGCCTGTTTGTGTACACATCCCATCCCATCCCCCAGCCTCCTGCCTTTAGTTAGAAGCTGGACGCTCCGGGTCAATCAATAATGAGCGCTGTCAGGGAT
Source organism: Mauremys reevesii (assembly GCF_016161935.1). Lineage (NCBI taxonomy): Eukaryota > Metazoa > Chordata > Testudines > Geoemydidae > Mauremys > Mauremys reevesii. Next base: position 124,113,527 of record NC_052629.1, on the reverse strand, counting down.
ACAAAACTGTCAGTCATGTTGAGCTCCAGTCAGATCCAGCCCAGCTGGGAGAAGAGAGAACTGCCAGGGATAACCCACACTGAATCTGTGGTTGGATCTCAATACAGTTTCCTGTAATTTTACAGGTTAGTTGGACCTTATTGGTCTGCAGCAGTTATATGTTCAAGTATCTCTAAAGTCCTTAGTCCCAAGAAGGAACATAAGTATTTTTTTAAATATAGCAATGGGCCATAGTTAAAGGGATAGGGAAGTTTGCTATTAGCCTTAAAGGCAGCTGCCTTGGTCATGTTATTCTAAGAAGCAAGCTTAGAATTAAGTAAATCGGGTGCTTGTGTTTGTGTGAATATGTATGTTATTGAGACACAAAGCATGGCCTTGTGTCCTGACTGGCAGAGCACCTGTCAGATCCACACACATCCTCCCCCGCAGCTCTGTAGGGAGCAGATAGAGCTGACAGGGATAACCCAGTCTGAATCTGTGGGTTGGATCTCAATATGGTTTCCTGTAATTTTACAGAAGTCAGTGAGGCTGAGACTGGGAAGACATCGTAAAGAACAATCGCAGATCAGAGGCCAAACGTCGTTGTGAGGTGTATTATGTCATTGAACCAACGACAGCATGTGAGTCTAACAGATGCAGTAATTGTCAAGTTTTTTTCTCTTATTTGAAGTTGTGTATGTGCTCAATGTCACGGATGCTGAAATAACTGGTTATGCAGTATAACTAAATGCTTTATTTAATTGCCAATAGAATACCCAGGGTCAGCCTACATGAAAGCAGAAGATCCCGGATTGTCAGAAGACCCAATCGCTGTATTTATTTGTAACAATTTTGGGGGTTAGGCCTGTGTTATATTTTTCCTTTGAAAGGATTGGTAAGTAAAATGACTTGCCTCCCCTCTACACAGGTTACAGACACATTTTTTCTTGTTAAAACAGGTTTTAAAGAATAGTTCAGGAGTTCACTCATTTTAGAATCACCATCAGTTTTATCTCCCTTCTCATTTACTTGTCCCCGTTTCCTCCATGGTGAACAACATTTCTAAGTTTTCCATCTTCAAATAAAATGTAACAATGTGAATCATGATTTGTCAGTCACAGGCTATAAAATACTCCTGCATTACATACATCTTCTCCAGTTTTTATATCCTGATGCAAGCTGACCTCAAAATGTTGTCGTCTTCTATGTTTACAGCCCGATAACGCCTTTCTGGGAGCTCAGCAGGGATACTGAATTTATGAGGCAGTTGCAAGTCAGGTATTTTACAGGTATTTTGATTGCCCACATTTGTCAAAAATGATTTTGTAAAAAAAGTAAAGATTACTGTGTGATAGATTAAACAGCGGTACAAAAGCTGGTAGTAATTTTTGCCCAGAAAATTTGACTTTGAATCTGTGTATAAAACACAAACTAACTTTCTTGAACATATTAACCTGACTTGGTATGTTAAAAATGTTTATCTTATGTTTATCATAACGGAGTTCATTAAGTTTTTCAGTATATAAAATGCACCTGGCACTAAAGTGTTTGAGCATATGCACAACAGTTCATATACTGTAACAATGACTTTTAACAAATGAACTACTCACCCTTCCCTTGGGAAAAAGCCTGCAAAAAGAGGTGGACCATGAGCCATGCCCTAAAGATAGAAGACTTGAGCACTGTCAGACCAGAGAGAGAAATCAATTCCAGAATTAAGGGCCCTGCACCCAGAATGCCCACGTACAAGCTACCTGGCATTTATATTTGGGGAGCTGGGATAGGTAAGCAGGTCCCAAGTTATCTATGGCTTTGGTAGATCAAAGTCAACACCTTGACATACACATGAAAGAGAAGAGGAACCCAGCCTGCTAACAAATAACTGCTGTAATATGCCACCAAGAATGCAGCTAGCTGCCAAGTGCACTAGCCGATGCTTTTGAGTGATCTTCAAGAGTAGTCCCATGCACTTCATATGAGGGTAACAAAAGCATGGATGACAGTGCTGAAATCCAGGCCTGAGAAACAAATGGTTGCAAACACCTAGCTGAGCAGAAATGGAAAAGTGCTTTACTAGTGACAACAGGATACCAGAAGCATCTCCAGATTGTAAACATCCTGAAACAATGCAAACAGACCTCCTCAGTAATAGAGGAATATATCACACCCTCAAGATCTTTTCCCTGCCTCACCAGCATCACCTACAGATAGATTAAACTTCATGCAACTTGCTTTCATCTGAAAACAGTCTTGGCCAAGCATTGGAAAAGCAAGGAGAGCATCACTGGGGTCAGATGAACAATGAGACACAGTTGTCTGTCTGAACTATAGTTCAATACGGAGGCTCAACAGGTGGGGTGACAAAAGGATCATAAGATTTCACAGATAAAGTAGTTTAAGAGCAGCAAAGAGTCCTGTGGCACCTTATAGACTAACAGACGTATTGGAGCATGAGCTTTCGTGGGTGAATACCCACTTCGTCAGATGCAACAGTTTAAGAGGTTACTGATGGTGGACAAGTCTCTCTCTCTCTCTCTCTCCCTCTTTCAAAAGGTCCCACTGAAGCCAAGGGGAGTTTTGATCCTGACTACAATGGGAACAGACACAACTTCAAACTTGAATAGTTTATAGACATTATAGACAGACTAAATCTGCAAATGCCCCAGTACTATTACATAATACTCAACTCTTGAAAGTGCTGTGTAACTAAAGGCTCTGCCTAATTCCATAATTTTAAAATCATGTATCATTTGTGAAGAATGGGGCTCCTTGACTACAAGGAATGTAATCTGCCCTCCTCAACGCAAACCAACCCACACCCCCGAATGACCATAGCCCCAGTCCTGCAATGTGATGTGCATACAGAGTCCTACTGTGCCATGCACCACTTCACAAGATCAGGGCCTACACCGGTTACATTAAATGCATGACACTATGTGTGGATGGCTATCACCTATAGTAGAGTTTTGTCCTGCACTCTGGGATAATGTGGTCTCACTGCAATGTTATAGAACTCTGAAGAAAAAGAGCGGTGGGAAAACTCTATGAAGAGGTAACAATTGAAAAAATGATTTAAGATGAAATCAAAGAAAGACACATTTACTAGCCAGAATATTCTAACTGAATTCTCACTGCCTGGCTCTTAAACAGAATCTTACCTTGGATTGGAATGAGAAAGTGGATTCATTTCTTTTTGATAGTGATGACCTTGATTGACAGGCTGTGGAAAACACAAAAAACAGTAGTGAGAAGATAACGGTGCAAATATTTTTTCAATATATCTAAAGGTATAAGAAAGAATCCTTTTCGAACGATATATTTGTAGTATCTGATATATTAGAATTCTATGGTCTTCATCACTGAGGTGGAATTTCAAAAATGGTATTCAGATTCCAATTTTGTAAAAGTACATTTTAAATTGATTATTTTCTTGGTTCATATGCCTATACATTGAGTTACAGTATAAGCATTTACATGAGATTTGATCACCTTGCACAAAGTAGATGCAAATCCTATGAAACGTTGTTGACTCTAGTTTATCAATGTTTATCTCCATGATGGTGTCCTACTCAGTTTTAATGTTATATAATTTGGAGCATATTTTTAATTAAAAGAAAGTGTATTTAACATAAAAAATGAATATTCACAAATTGATATAAAAAATCCAAGAGTTCTAAATTTAAGGGATATATTTTTGTCTCAGTGCAAGGTAACAGAAGAATAATCATTATATTTACAAAGCACGCAGCTCCACCCAAAGCACTCAGGGCATGACACAGACAAATTAAAACATAACCATATACAAACATTGTCAATACACAATGAAATGAGAAATACTAAAAACAAACATGCAGCTTTATTAAAGGAATAGGGTCTTAAACAGGGACCAACATTAAAAAAATGAGTGTGTTCAGATGATTTTTGGAAGTGGAGAGAGCTGTGATAAAACAGCTGTCCCTGGGGAGTGATGTCCATATCACAGCAAAAAACTCATTCACTGGTCAAACTGCGATAGTGAACATCCCCAAAAAGGGGAGTAGGAGAGAAGGGAAAACGCAGAGCACCCAGTTAGGCTATCTATGCATCATAATATCTGTTCCCAGTGATCTTTGATCTGGTTCTCCAGTAAAGAATAGCCTGGGTTTTACATTTTGACTGGATGGGAATATATCGGGATGACCTAGTTAAGATATCAGCTGGGATATGTCGTCTGGGTTTAAAGATCAGTCTCTGTTGTCTGTCCACTTACATCTTATAATTAATTATATATTATTTGCATCTCCATAGTTCCTAGGAGCACCTGATCATGGACAAGTACCCCTGCTGTGCTAGGCACTGTACAAATACAGAACAAACAGACAGTCCCTACCCCAGAGCTTACAATCTAAGTTCAAGACAAGAGACAACACATGGATACAGACAGGCCAATGGGGAGCACAAGGAAATAATGAGCGACAGGCAGGGTGGTGGTCTTGACAGAGAAAGGAAGTAATGGGGAAGGCTTGTCGGGAGGGGGAAGATTAAGAGCTCAGTTTTATTCCTGTTTGGCTTAAGCTTGTCGCTAGACATCCACGAGGAGATGACAGAGAGACAGGCCGAGATTTTGGTTGGTACAGAAGGAGACAGGTCTGGAGTACAAAGGTATACCTGTGAGTCGCCAGCCTAGAGATGGTAGTTGAATTTGTGTTTGTGGATGAGATTATCCAGAAATAAGGAGTAGCAGAAGAAGAGAAGGGGACCTGTGGAGACCCTGCAGAAAGCTGGAGGGGAGGATCTTCCAAAGGACATGCTGAAGGAGTGATTAGAGAGGTAGGAGGAGAACCAGGGGAGAACAAGATTTCAAGCAGAGCGTGGTCAACAATGTCATGGATGGCTGACAGGTCAAGAAAGATGAGGATGGAATACTGATTCTGAGATCTGTCTAGGAAGAGGTCATTAGAGACTTTGAAAGCCAGGCTAGACAGGGTCTAGGATGGAATTGGAAGAGATTGACTGTAGACAGTGTGTTAAATTATCTTAGAGATGAAAGGGAGAAGAGGGCTGGGGCATTAATTAGAGAGGCAAGTGGAGTCAAGGGTGTTTTTTTTCAAGACCAGAGAGACTAGAGCATGCTTGTATTGTCAGGGGGAAGAGTCAGAGGAGAGAGACAGACTAAGGAGAAGAGGATGGGAGTATTTTTGTGTTCAGTGGCTCCTTTCTGTGTATCGCCATGATGGACTCATAGACTTTAAGGTCAGAAGGGACCATTAGGATCATCTAGTCTGACCTCCTGCACAATGCAGGCCACAGAATCTCACCCACCCACTCCTGTAACAAACCCCTAACCTACGGAGGCTAATAGTCCCGAAGTTAAAGATGAACTTCTTGTGGCACCTCAGATGCAGTCACAGAGTGTTGTCTGATTGAACCATAACATGCTCTTTCTAGTGACCCTGAAATCTCAAAGAGCCAACCAGACTACTCTTTGTTAGGAATGGGATGTTTTGGAAGTAGTTTATTAAAGTGGCCCAGGTGCGCTTCCCTCCTGAAAGACAGGCATTTGTGACCAGGATATTTAGGGGTATGGATTATAGAGGGAGGGCCAGGTTTTTAAAGGTATTTAGGTGCCCCAGTGGAATTTTCCATAGCATCTAGGTGTCTAGCACCCATTGAAATCAATGAGTGTTTACATACTGAGGTGCTTTTGAAAATCTCACTAGGTCCTTAAGTATCTTTAAAATCTGGCCTGGAGTATCCTACCATCAGGTGGGCTTCCTGTTCCCATCAAGGGAGTGACTGAGCCATGTAAGTGGAATCATCATTTTCCTTTTCATCTCTTGTTGGGAACAGCTGCGGGCACATAAGAGGAAGCCCAGAATGTCTAGGAGTGCTGAGGTGACAAATATAGAGGTGCTGTATCTGAATCAGTATTTGCATCTGCCACTGGCATAGTATTTTAGTATGAATATTTTTGAGGAAGTGTCTTTTCATAGGGGACCAACTGGGATATTCAGGGCAGGAAGGAAAAGAGGTCTCATGGTGGTCACTTAACTGTTTCCACTTATAGTTCAGGCATTATTCCTAAATACCTCTTGTCATGCATTCACAGGGTCAGGTCTATGCCTTGGCCTTCAACCCGTCTCCTGGGAATATCCCTTTAGTGGATCCCAGAGATCCACGCTGGTCTGCAAGAGCAGGCCTGTACTCTCAATGACTCTGAAATGAGCCCTTTCTGCAACCACCCCATTTTTGCACCCCCTGCTGGCTCTGTGGCACAAGCGGCCCGTAGGCAACAGGTTGAGAACGACTGCTTTAGAGTCTAGGTGTGTCATTACCGTACTTGCCTAAGCAGTGCCTCACCATCTACACGACTATTTCTATCAGGGGGGGCATGCAGGGTATTTACGGTACACACTGCCATTCGGGGTGTGCAGTGTAGACATACCCGAAGAATGGAAAGATTGTGAGACTCTGTCCTGACACAGGTAAGAACAAGAGACCTAGCATTGGAGAGTGGGTGCAGTCAGAGAGACCAGCTAGACCTGTAACTATGATAACGATGGATTAATGATACTCAATTCCGTGACACCTTAGAGATCAGGGTCTGCATCTTGCCGAACCCATCTTGAGTTGACAACACAAGCTTTTCTTGTAACTCAGCTCCTAGGTGAACAAACCTCAGAGGGAATGAGGAAGCTTTTCTTTAAATGTATTGTGAACTTGCATCCCTAGAGACCTTGAGAGGCCCCTGGAGATGATGCTATGGTAAGTGTGTCATTTAAGAATAGCAATCATCACTGCCAATACCTTTGTGAACAGGCTAGTGAGTGGAGAACAGATACATGGATATGCAGTGATAGTGTCAATTTTAATTGGTTGGCCAAAAAATTGATGATTATTTGGGTTGGATCTGAATACACAGATGATAAGCAGCGGCTCTAATATAACACTTCTCATCAAGATAAGCTTCTGCTAGGTACATCAGTATCTGCTGGGGACATATATAGGATAGTGCAAGCCAGTCTCCATCCTGGATTTCATCTTCATCAACCTTTTCTGGCTTTTGAGAAATCAGATGGCCAAGACCCCCTCCCCAGATTTTTTTTGTTACGATGAAGAATATGGAGTAGAGCCCTGAGCATCTTTTGTTGTGAGAGACAAGCTCAACTGCTGCTATTTCTAGGCGATAAGAAAGCTTCTTCAATCTGGCTGAGTACTTGTCAACTCCCAAGGTTGGAGACAGAATAACAAAGGGGATGTGGAGGATCTCTAGACAGCGAATGCTGCACTGCTGTCTAAAATTGACTGGCATCAACTGTCTGAGAAACGGGGTATCCTGCCAGCAAGGCCTATTTCTGGGTGGAGGCAGGCCAGATACAGACATTTTGACTTTTTGGAATAGGAGGAGGAAGTGTACAGCTGCAAATATTCCACAGGATTGTGCAACACCTTTATGTGTATTTCATCTCTCTGAAAAGGTCAAGCAATGTACAATATTTTCATTTTCAAAATACTTATATTTTTTAATTCTACATAAATATTCTATTACTGATTTGGAATCTAAGCAATTTTTATTTTTTCACATTTTATAAAGCCTTACAAATCACCTTCAAGGTAAAATTCAATGTTTTAAAAAATATCTACATCTGACAGCTATGCTGGGTAATGTACAGTACCTAAAACTATTTTATTCCTTTTGGGCTGTCACAGTTTAGAACAGCTGCTAAACAACTTATATTTCAACAATTTCTTTTGATAGCATAGATATTACATTTCAGTTCTTGGAAAACTATCATTAGCCATAAAATTCAGTTTTTAGTATATCAATTTAATAGTTGTATAAGAACATCTGTTCATTTGTTTTAACTGCAGCTTAGCAATATGATCTATATATCTTTGCCGTTCAGAAGGGGTTTTTTTGAACCTCATTAAAGCCAAAAATAGGTGGGCATCTTTTAAATGAAGCTGAAAATCAGACTAAAACATGCAAAATTATGGAAAATTTAAAGTCACAAAAAACATGTTACAAGTAAAATATTACATACATTTACTAGGTAACATACTTAAATGCTATACTGCTTTATAGAACAGAAAGTGTATTCCAAAAATGAAAGATATAAAATATGCCTTCTGGTGGTGCTGTTGCTATAGATTACATCAAGGGACAAAGAGGTTATATAAAATTACCCAGCATTTAGAACAAAAAGGCTTACCTTTTGGGGAAGAGCTGTTGATAATTTTTGTGGAAAAATAAGAATAGACTTAATGGGGGAATATGATGGGGGAAAACATTATCAATGTAATAGAGAGGAAAAGATGTTAATGCTTTAAATCAACAGAAGGAGACTACCTAGAAATGAAGTAATCTCTCAAGGTTAATCATGGCTAGGGACAATTTTTCAGATTGTCCTTAATTTTATAGAGTATAACGTACAGATCAGTTCTAATTTGTTTCCTATACATTGTGCAGATGAACCCTGCTGATGTGTACTAATGGAAGAGGGATGCAGGTACACTGTAGCTTTTCTGTGGTTTGCACATAAATATAATTTTTATTAAGGTCCTGATTGTTAGCATCTGCAGCTCCCCCTGACTCTTTGGGACTGATTTTCAGTAATGAAAATCAATCCCTCTGTAAATATGAACTAGCTTTTAGTTATACAAATTCTGAACTTCAACACAGAATGGAAGCTGAAGAAATGAAGGCCTTTATTCATGTAGGGTGACATTCACCTGTAGCCATACAGCAGAACAGAGCAAGGAAGAGAGAACAGTCTGCAAACGCTTTCTGTTCACTTCACAAGGGGGCTCCACGTGGACTCCAAATAGGCTGAATTTTGATCTGCCAGTTACCCTGAGTGACCATGGAGTAGCACAAGTATACTGCACACTTGAGTTCTGCTTAATGTCTGGATTCAGTGAAAACTCTGTCCAGTAGCTAAGTGACATTAGTTCATAGATTAATTGATGTTAAAGCTGTTAGATCATCTAGCCTGACCTCTTGCATATACTGCCATTAAATTTCACCCCATTACCCCTGTACTGAGCCCAATAACTTGTGTTTGACCAAAGCATCTTCCAGGCTGGCATCCAGTCTTGATCTGGAGCTATAAAGAGTTTAACCTTGTTCCAATGGTGAATCAGCCTCACTGTTAAGAATGTGCCTTATTTCTCATTCGAATTTGTCTGAGTTCAGCTTCCCCCCACTGGTTGCTATGCCTTTCTCGCCTAGACTGAAGAGCTTTTAGTACCTTGTATTTGCTCCCTGTGAAGATACTTATACACTGTAATCAAGTCACTTCTCAATCTTCTTTTTGATAAACTAAACAGACTGATGCTAAGTCTCTTGCTGTAAGGCATTTCCTCTAACCCTGGAATAATTTTTGTGGCTCTTTTCTGCACCCTCTCCAATTTTTCAACACCCTGTTTAGGATGTGGACACCAGAGTTATATGCAATGTTTTAATATTTGTCTCACCAATGCCATCCACAGAGGTAAAATCACTTCCTGCTTCTACTCACCATTCCACTGTTAATACACCCCAGGACCACATTAGCCCTTTCTGCCACAGCATTGCATTGGGAACTCATGTTCAACTGTTTGCTCACTATGATCCCTAAATCCTTTTCAGAGCTGCTGCTTTCCAAGATACAGCACCCCCATCCTGCAGGTATGGCCTGCATTCTTTGTTCCTAGACTGCATTTGGTTGTATTAAAACACATTTTGTTTGTGCTGAGCTTGTCAACAGGTCTAAATCACTCTGACTGACTTCTCTGTCCCTCATCATTATTCTCCATGCCACCAATCTTTGTGTCTTCAGCAGTGATTTTATATTTACTTCCAGATCATTGATACAAATGTTGAATAGCATGGGGCCTAGAACTGATCCCTGCATCATTTGATAATTTCGTGATGACAACTACTTTTTGAGATCTGTTAGTTAGCCAGTTTTTAAATCAATTTAAAATGTGCTTTATTGATACTGTATAGTGCTAATTTGTTAATGAAAATGTCATATGGTACTAAATCAAATGCTGTACAAAATCCTAAGTATATTAATTACCGCTACAAAACTACCTTTAGCCACCAACCATGTAATTTCATTGGGCCGCTGGCAGACTAGGTGTCAGCTCATGCCAAAGCCCCAGGCCTCATGGAATGTTTACAAATGATGGCTGGAAGCCAGGCCAATTCACTTATTAGCATAAATCAAAGTGATTGTTAAATGGATAAGAGTGTATTTGGTGTTTAAACTCCATGAAAACTAACGGGATGTTACTTGCATTGTTTTCACTTACCTGTATCCTATTAGAATGTAGTAGCAAACATTTACATTATGTATACCCCTGTAATTAAATAACCCACCGAACAAGAAAGAAGCCTTGTGGAAGTCAAACGAAAAACTTTATCAGAAAAGCGCTAATTTCAAAGCAAGTGCTGATTGTGTGTGATAACTGGAGGTCAAAGACTCTAAAAGCATTCCTCATTCTCCATCATCAACGGAAGAGCCAACGTGGGCGGGGACCCTGTCAGATTGTTTTCTGTGAGAAGAAGCTATAAGTAGGGATTCAGGGAAAGATCCTTCATCTCTGGACTGTTTGGATTCTAACAGGGTGGAATAACTGAACAAAGAGTTATTCTGGGCAGCCCTGAGAGACTTTTGGAAAACTGGCAGATTACTACATCTCTGCTGCCATTTGGAATTACAGACTGTGACTCACCTGTACATATACTTTGCCTGCTTTGATCTCCCAATAACTCTCATTTCCTCTTCTTAGCAAAGAAACCTTTAGTTAGTTCACTATATAATTGGCTACCACCTTTGTCTTTGGTGTCAAATCTAAGGTACCAATGAATCTGGGGCAAATGACTAGTCTTTGGGTCTGGGAGGAACCTAAATGTGATGTGATTTTTGGTGTAAGTGACCATCATCACTCAGTCCAGGTGGCAAGATAGATTGGAGAGTCCAAGGGGACTGTTTGTGACTCCATGGTACAGTGATCCAGGAGTTCTCACTTGTTACCGGGTTGGTGACATCTAATTATAGAACATACCACCAATTTGGGGTATCTGGGACAGTGTGCCCTGCCAGGGATTTTAACTGGCCTATTACCTGGATTATCCTGTTTGCCCTTTTGGAATACTGGCACAACATTAGCACTCTTCCAGCCTTCTGGTATTTCTCCAGTATTCCAAGATTTCTTAAAAATTAACACCAGCAGGCCAGAGATCTCTTCAGCAAACTCTTTTAAGTCTATTGGTACAAGCTATCCAGACCTTATGTTTTAAAAATGTTTATCCCTAGTTGTGCTGTTTAACATCCTCCTTAGTTACAAATGGACTGCAAAGTAATTCATAATCCTCATGTGATACAAGTACATTATCATTCTTTCCAAATACATAAGTATATAACAGTTAATGATTTCTAACTAGTTTCTAGTAGATGTAAGTCCACACTCCAAAAGCTAGGATCACAATTGGCACCACATGGCACCCTGGCAGCTAGCTCAGAAAAGACAACAATAATTGAATGAATGGGCATGAATATAAACTACCACGTTATTGCTACAGGATGTTCCCCTAGGCTCAGGCTGAGGTATGTTGGTAGGGCAGTGTAAGGAAGGGGCTGGATGGGTATATGAAGACTTTCAATTTCTAGTGATACAAGGTGGGTGATGTAATTTCTTTTATTGGACCAATGTCTGTTGGCGAGAGACAAGCTTTCAAGCCGCACAGAGCTCTTCCTCCAGCTGTGGCTCGAAAGCTTGTCTCTTTCACCAACAGACGTTGGCTCAATAAAAGATACGACCTCGCATCACTTATCTCGCTAACATCCTGGGACTGACACGGCTACAGCAACACTGCATAACATTTCTAGTGATGTCCAGCTGTCATTTTTCAGAAACATTACACTCACTTTCTAAATTAAAACAAAACAAAAAACCTCCCACTACAATCTAAGAACCTTAAAACCCCACTGTCCAGTTTGCAGAGAGTAGAGCAGACGACTACACAAAGCTGCACAGATAAGACTCCCAAATTCATTACTTGGGTCTTGCATGCTTCAGGTGTTTGAAATATTATTTTTAATTGAAATTAGTCTTCATTTAGAAACCTTGAAAAATCTGTCTTTGCCAAAGTTCAATACATTTCCTTATAGGTTTGATTTACGTAGACAGAGATGGCTACAAAAGACTATTCTGAATAACTACAGCTATATCTAATTAAAATTTTAAATGACTAAACACTTTTTTAACTGAAGACATTAGTCTGAAACGTTCAGAAGATCATCAAAGTAGTGGGATCAAAGAACACTCTTTGCATTTACACCATGCTTTGCTAAATATTGGAAAAGTACATTTTATAGTAAAAGTTTTCTCTCTTTTAATCGTGTAATACATGTAAAACAAAACTTGAGATGTCTAAATAACTGTATCAATTTCCTGATAATTAGTCAAAAATTAATGAGTTTTATATGTTCTTCATTTACCTGAAACCTGCTGGTCCAATCCTGCAGACTCTCATACAAGCAGTTCCATTCAGCTCAATGGGACTGCTCGTGTGAATAGGCACTTAAGGATCAGGCTCTTTCCATGGGTCTAATCAAGTGAATACTTAGAAAAATATATGTTGGACTTGGGATGCAAGGAAGTGCACAGCGTCAGCGTGTTACGAACAATTAGAGGAAAGCTACGTCTATCTGCCCTCCCCCCAAATACTAGTTCCTAAATCAGACTTTGATTAAGACAGTAACAAAAGTATCAATACATTTCTGTTCACTTGAAAACTCTACTATCTAGTTCACCCCAAAGCTATAATGCAGCATTGATCATTCATTATGTATATGCCCCTTGTGGTTGCTGGTAGATACATAAATTAGAGCATTACTCAGGTCTCAATAACTTATGGTGGGGGACTGGCCCCAGTGCACCTAATGCAAGACTGGGCCCGCACCTGAGGGTTGTTCTGCGTTATTTCTTATCCACAGGGCATTTTCAATGTTTATTATGGTTTCATCAACTAGTACCTTGCCACAAAAAGTAGGACTGTGCTAATAAAATCTGTGGATGACACAAAGTTGGGAGGTATTGCCAATATGGAGAACGACTGGAATATCATAAAAAAAGATGGGGATGACCTTGAAACCTGGAGTAATAGAAATGAGATGAAATTTAATAGTGGAAGATACAAGGTCATGCACTTAAGAGACTAATAACAAGAATTTTGCTATAAGCTGGGGATTTACCAATTGAAAATGACAGAGGAGGAGAAAGACCTGTGTGTATTGATTGATCACAGGATGACTATAAGCCACCAATGTGATAAGCACATGAAAAAGGCTAATGCAATCTTAGGATGCATCAGGTGAGGTATTTCCAGTAGAGACAGGGAAGTGTTAGTACCATTATACAAGGCACTGGTGAGACCTCATCTGGAATACTGTGTGCAGTTCTGGTCTCCTGTGTTTAAGAAAGATGAATTCTAACAGGAACAGGTGCAGGGAAGGGCCACTAAGATGATCAAACGAATGGAAAACCTTCCTTATGAGAGGAGAGTTTGGCTTGTTTAGACTGACCAAAAGAAGGTTGAGGGGAGATATGATTGCTCTCTGTAAATACATCAGAGGGATAAATACCAGGGAGGGAGAGGAGTTATTAAAATTAAATGCCAATGTGGACACAAGAACAAATGGATATAAACTGGCCATCAACAAGTTTAGGCTTGAAATTAGATGAAGGTTTCTAACCATCAGAGAAGCGAAGTTCTGGAACAGCCTCCCAAGGGGAGCAGTGCAGGTACAAAACCTAACTGGCTTCAAGACTGAGCTTGATAAGTTTATGGAGGGGAAGGTACGATGAAACGGCCTGTGGCTGTTCTGCGACTGCTAGTAGCAAATATCCCCAATGGCTGGTGATGGGACATTAGATGGGGAGGGCTATGAGTTACTACAGAAAATTCTTTCCCATGTGTCTGGCTGTTGGGTCTTGCCGAAATGTCCAGGGTCCAGCTGACTGCAACTGACTGCAATATTTGGGGTTGGGAAGGAATTTTCCTCCAGACTGGCAGAGATCCTGGAGGATTTTCGCTTTCCTCTCCAGCATGGGGAACAGGTCTCTTGCAGATTTAAACTAGTGTAAATGGTGGATTCCCTGTAACTTGAAGTCTTTAAACCATGATTTGAGGACTTCAGTAACTCAGTCAGAGGTTAGAGGTCTATTACAGGAGTGGGTGGGTGGGGTTCTCTGGCCTGCAATGTGCAGGAGGTCAGACTAAAATCAGTGGTTCTCAACTTTTTTTATCATTGTGGGCCGCATACCTGCATATTGCTGGGTGGCGGGGCAATCCGGACCCCACTGCGCCGGGCAGCCAGGAACACATGCGGGTCACAATGTGTTATCTGGGCCACAGGGGCTGGGTGGCAGGGCAGTGGCAGTCCAAACCGTGACCCTGGACTCCAGACACCTGCCAACAGGGCCGGCAGGCTGCCTGCCCCAGACCCCCTACCCTGTGGGGCCAGCCAGCCCAGAGCCCCAGTCCCCCACCGCATGGGGCCAGCTGGCTGTCCTGGATCCTGGAGCTTGCGGGACCAGGCGGCAGCACCAGATCCCGGAGCCGGACGGGAACCCTGGACCCCAGATCCCCACTGTGCGGGGCTGGGTGGCAGCCCTGGACTCCCAACCCCGGGGGGGCCATTGGGCCGGCCTTTAGCACACAGCTGAGCTGGGTTGCAGCTGTGTGCTAATTGGGCTGCATGCGGCCCACAGACTGCGAACTGCTGGACTGGTCATGGGGATGGTCCCTTCTGGCCTTAAAGTCTATGAGTCTATTAAAGAAAAACTAGAAGTGTTTAGATAAGTGGACTAAGAAGTTGTCTAACTTTATGGTAGCTTCTGTAAGTATCTTTGTATGATTGCTGAAATGTTGTTCTGTGACTACACAAATGATGTCCTGTCCTTTAAACATCTCATTGCTGAGTGGTTAGATTGTGCCATCAGAAAAATATAATTGTTTGCCATTGTTCAAGATGCAAGCCAGCTGTTGGCTGGTATATTTGGGTCTGACTTCTGAAACCAGTTTTGAATTTAAGAACCCATATTGCACATCTGCAGGTTGTTCCCACTATCATGGCATGCTGCAAAGGCTATTTATTTTCTCAGGCTTTGGAGAGAGATGGGTTTATTTTTTGTGGGGGGAGGGTGCTGGTGTGTTGGCTGCTGGTTCATTTTCATGATTTTTTTTTATAATGGGTGCCAAAAGCACGTAAAGTATGAGAGAGATACCATTGTATTGATACCCACAGGGATTTTAATTAAGAAAGTCTACTGTACCTCAAAATTGGTGAAGACTTTTACTGAACATTCATGTAAATGTTTTTAGAGCACTCTAAGATCGGTTTAAACTTACTGGTGGGAGACAAGAGTTCCAGGTCGTTGTGTCATCACTGCTCGTACTGATGCTGACATTGCAGCTGTCAATCTGAGATGCACTCAGTCCATGTGAGATCCCATTATCCTCTAGCTCTTCGTTTTGTTGTCTCTTCATACTAGCCAACATCTGTAGCTCAGATGCACTCAATCTGCTTGGCTGGTAGTTCCTCCAGTCATACTCCTATCAAATAAAATTGCACATGCAACTCTTAATAATCTAGAAAGGATAATGGAAGAGAATACATGAACAAAACAGATCGTTTGGATACGCATCAAATATTTTTTCAAGAAGAAGCTAACCTAGAAGGAGAAAAGCAAAATATTTATTAGACAGGGTTAATGAACAGACTCCTGGTTCCACTCTGAAGATCAAGCATAAATACTTCCACAAATTCATAGATAAGAAGCAACATAAAAACAAATACTGCTATGGAAGGTAGGTTGAATCAACAGTGCGTGGTGAATCTGCTGTTCCTCATATAGACTACAATAAGGTTTAGACAAAAAAAAATCAAGATATCTAAAATGTCCACATTCCAATCTTAAATTGGACTCAACCACACTTTTACCATGATGTCATAAAGGTCACACAAATGAAAATGTATGTCGTTTGACAGGAACCATAGCAAGCACAGGGTTTTTATGACAGATCTGGATTCTGGAAAGATATATTGGCCACTTGGTAGCATAAAGTGACATTTATTTTAAAATGTACATTTTAGTTCATCATGTTTTTAATGACTTAAAAGAGGTTGGTTCATAGGATTTCTAAAAAGCTGCAAACATCCATTAGCTATTGTGTGGCCTGCACTACATTCGTGAGGCTGACCTGTGGCACACGTGGAAATCTCTGATAGAAATGTGAAAGCTCACCATTACCTGTGTTGAAATAGGCTTTTCAGAGAAAACTAAGGTTTCTTTATGTGAATACCACCTAGCACTTTGCGGGTGTTACTTGTACATAAATAATAATGACAATAATAACAATAGGCAAAGAGACACATATCAAAGATTTGTCATTGACTTACTAGCTGTTTTTGAAAAAGTTGAGGGGGCAGCAAGTTTAAATGTTCCAGCTTACAAAGCTTTTTTCAAGAATGAACTACCAGAAAATAACTAGTTGTCAACTCAACAAGATCTTGATGTTCTGAAATATATTTGGTCTTGTATATTCCAGCTTTTTGCCATTGTGATTTTTAGAGTTGAGTGCATTTTGCTGGGCATAATTTGGGGCACTGTGACTCCATCAATGGGATGAGAGCACTGTAGGATTTTTTTTAAACTGTTATAATATGGAAAGTTTGAGCTAATGCAACAGTCAGGCTTAAAAATTGTCAGATTAGCTTAATTAGATGAGGTTTTAAAAAAATAATAAATGGGTTCTATTTGCCTCTAGTTTTTGACCCTGACTGCTGCATAGAATCCAAAAATTACAAAAGATTTAGCTCAGACTTTCCATATTATAATAGTAAAACAGTGACCACCCTTAAAAATGTTTCATTTGCCAACAGAGACCATAATTTCTTCACTGTAATTAAAATAGGAAACAACATTATCTTGGACACCCTTGGGTGCTGACTCTTTAATGGTGTTGACTCTTTAATGGTGACCACAATGCTATGTACCTACTGTCTCTGAAACTGAATATTAAAGTAATAGCATTCGAGAAACGGAGTTAAAAGTAAGGTCATGTTTGCTGTGTGATCATTTTGTAAAAAAAAGGGTTTGTCCCCTGTGTCCTTCACCCAAACTTCCCTTACCCCTGCTGTTGTGCAGTGTGCTGCATGCTGTGTAGTTGTGCTTCAGTACACAGGGCCATACCCCAGCACTCATTTTCATGAGGAAGTGGTGTACTAGCCCCATAATCCTGCAGTGTTCGGCTCTGCACTGAGCTAATTGATCCTGAGAACAATAAAATCTAGAATGGAAGGGGAGCAGAGGGACAATAATGCTGTTCCTGTCAACAAGCTTGTATTCCGTAAAGGACTCTTTTTCAGAGGTACTGGTAATCATCCAAGACAGAGGAATGCACCACATGGAGCTCTAAATCATTGTCTTTGTTGAGTGATATGTAATCATCTCTAGGGAAAGTGATCCACTTTACAGTTGGGTGCATGTGAAAAGCTAAGCAGTATGGGTACAAATCTAGGCGATCCAATTTCCCTTTCTTTCTTGATCTCTTTAAAGAGAGGGGAAGTTGCTGACAGTGTGCAAAATCTTTTGAAACTTGTATATCTCAGTCATCTGCAGAGCCCAGTAACTCAGCCCATATCATCTTTTAATAAATCAGGACCTTAGATGTTTACAGAAATGTTTAAAAGCAAATGTGAAGCTTATTGAAGGTGCCAGTTTGATGGCACTGGAGGCTGATATGTCTCTCAGTACAACAAACACAATATAAGTGTCAAGGCAAGTTTCCTTGCACTGCCTCACCAGTGTGCCTCAAATCCAGCCTGATGGGACTGCCTGTCATGTGAAAGGTCACCAGAACATCACTGGTGAAATTACTAGTAAGGGTGACAGCAATTGTTACTTCTGGTGTTAAGATCTGTTCATAGGAACTGCACTACAATTACTAAATCACGTTGTGGTGCAGCCACTGAAGTGGGTTGCAGCACTATGCCATATTGTAGGAATTTAAAGTACCTGAAATCTTCGCCTTTATTTTGGATTCACTTTTTAAGTAAAAATTTTTCAGTCACTTTTGAAGCTCCAACAAACAGCTCTTTAAAAAATCAAAGGAAAACCCACCTTTGAATGAAATGAAAGCTTCAGAAGTCCCCATTAGTTCTTAGATTTCCTCTTTGGGGAAGCAGGTATCCCTCCAGCCTCATTTAAAAAGCCAAAGTTCCTGCCCCAAAAAGCATTTCAAATACTTTGATCTAGAGTTTTTCAGCTTTTTGATTCTTCAAGTGCACGTATACACACATTTTGCAGTTTTTCTGAAACACACAACAACCAAATAAGCCCTGTCCATTTTCCTAAGTTTATAGTCAATTATATAATTTTGGCCTTCTTTGTGTCTTTCACCTTTGCTCCTCTTATTGTATTTATTGTCTTTTTGCCCATATCTATTTACTCACCACCTCTGCTAGCCTTTTGTCTTGTGTTGGACGACCTCAATTTGCTTCATTTGTATACAATTTATCAACGTTCTTACAGAGTGTTTGTTTTTAGAGTGTCTTATATTATAAAGCACCTGGAGTAGCTTTTGCAGTTGGGAAAGGCAGTTTTAGTAATAAATTTATGTTAATCTATTTTAAAAAGTGTAAATTTTGTATTAAAATGTTTTTTTCAGTCCAAGCCTCTTTCATCACTGTCAAAAAGTGCTTGACACTCTGATCCAAAGGAGATTTGCATCAAAATAGCAGAATCAATTTAAACAATTTTTGAAAGGGGGAAAAGAAATGTGCCTGCAACCTGACAACCAGCAAGCCAAGTTTCAGTCTGAAGCGATCTGAGATGGTCAAGATATTACCGCAATACAGGGTTTATAATGGAAGGGCACTAGGGGATGACATCTAATTCTAAAGCCTTACTGCTAAAAATTCTCCATTTTTTATCACACATCTCAAGCCCTTTGCCATATTCCTCTGTAGAGAACATGTCTTTGGATTAACAGATTTTCCTACAAAATAGTCTTAAACACTGGGACACTATTTTCTGACACAGCCAGCCAGGTAGTCTTGCCAAGTCTTCCATGGTCCATAAGATTTTACATCATTGCAGAATCTGAGGAATCCAGGAGTCAGGGATGTGCAGGAGCGGCACCAGGGTTTTTGGTGCCCTAGGCGCAGGGCCGGCTCTACCCATTTCGCCGCCGGTCCTGTGGCTCCGGTGGACCTCCTGCAGGCGTCCCTGCGGAGGGTCCGCTGGTCCTGGGGCTCCGGTGGACCTGCCGCAGGCGTGCCTGCGGATGCTCCACCGGAGCCCCGGGACCAGCGGACCCTCCGCAGGGACGCCTGCAGGAGGTCGACTGGAGCCTCCTGTTGCCCTCCCGGCAAAATGCCGCCCCCCCAAATCCTGGCGCCCTAGGCATCTGCCTAGGTCGCCTAAATGGAAGCGCCGGCCCTGGGGATGTGGACATGCAAGATTACTGTTATCACTTGAGGCTAAATGTGATCTACAAGAATTCCCTTGTTAAGTCCAATGTGGAAAAGTAATGGGACTTAAACAATCTTCTCTATGTTCAGAATAGTCAGATGTCTCAAACATTTATGGTTAACCAGTGACTTTTAGGAAATCAGTGCAGAACTAGCTATATTTGTCCTGATTGGGGAGATTACTTTGGTTTCATACTATTGCACAGAAGTTGAATCAATTTTCTCTATACTTCTTTGATGAACTGGATAAGATCTCCTACCTGAGGAGATGATACTCACCCAGGGCTGGATTTAGGGGCAGGTGACCCATGCAACCTATTTTTGTTGTTAGTGACAAAAGGGAAAATAGAATGTTTGAAGTAATATGTTTCATGTATTCCGTATGTGGATTCATTTTTTGCTAACCTCCTAGAACGTTCTGGACCTTTATAGAATATCATGGAGCCTTCCAGACTTTCTGAGCACTACATTTTCCTCGAACCTCCTGGAATGTTGCCAGTCATTCCCTCCTGGGTATATATGGGGCGGGGCATTGCCAGTCAGTGAGATATAAATACAGATTTACAGATCCTAGAGTGCAAATTTATCATCTTATATGACAGGGATCAGTCAGGCATATACATTGTGCATGTAAAGCATGCAAAGTCGTGAAATAGGCTACAAATGCAATAAAAATAAGGTATCCAAAAGGTTAACGAATGGAGAGGGGGCTGCCAAAGACGCTCCTTGCCTGTGGCGCTATTTGGTCTAGGGCTGGCTCTCTACTCACCTTTGTGAACTAGCTTTACCTGGACACATTTTATTCCAGGAATTTTTGCATCCGACAGTCTTTCTAATCTATTTTTAAAGGCATCCATTCTTGTGCTTTCTGGGTAACAACTGTCCCAAACATGGTATTTTGAGCTCTAATCCTACAATAGCACAAGCCAGATTTTCTAGATCCTTACAGAATATAATACATATACAACAATCTTGAGCCTTGGCCTGCTAAACCCAGGGTTGTGAGTTCAATCCTTGAGGGGGCCACTTAGGGATCTGGGGCAAAAATTGGTCCTGCTAGTGAAGGCAGGGGGCTGGACTTGATGACCTTTCAAGGTCCCTTCCAGTTCTAGGAGATTGGTATATCTCCAATTATTACCTTTTATTACCTAATCTGAACATCAAGACACCAGCAAAAAAACCTGCTTTTCCCACTGATGAACTTTTTGTTTTATATCACTTGATAATTTTATAGGAACTTCCACCATGTTTGACAATCCTTTTATGTAGTGACTGACTGGCATGGAGTTATTCAGATGTCATGAACTCATGAAACACCTGCAGTCTCTTTCAGAGCACAAATAATATAATGTTCACTACCTTCCCCCTTTAATTAAGGGGAAACTGCTATTTGTCCTGTCATTTGCCTCTTTGCTTAAGTCTACACAGAAAGAGCTTACACTGGACTCTTTTGATAAGAATTCAAAACACGCAGCACAGTTTTGTCTTTTGAATCTTATTGTGCTTATCTGAAAATATCAAGGTGTTGGCAATTGGTTTCCCTACCCAGTAACACACTTATTTTCCAGGCAAATAACATGTTTAGAGAAGAGAGGACTGGTCCATTCTCTCTCTCCTTTATCCTTCCCTATAATAACCTCTTTATTATTAAATTAAAAAAAGTTGGGGGGAAATTATTTTGCCGCTTCAGATGCCTACCACATAATGCTTTGATAGGATTCATCATTTCTTAGTTGATTTTCAAAGAGAGAATTTGAAAATTGAATTTGAAATGAAGTTCACTTTGTATTTTATAAGGCATTTTTGATGTACACATATTTTTGCTATGCACTTACATTTTTCTAAGCTGAATACTTCAGTTAGTAATTAAAAGTTTATCTTGTGTTTCTGTATATCTTTTCCTTATGATATGAAACATTTATTAAGTTCCTAAACTTTTGCTGGATTGACAAAACCTGTTATTTAAAGGCATTTTTTCAGTTTAAAGATGTATGTAATGACATTTGCATTGTACTAGGTTCATGTGATTTATTCAGTATTATTTGAATGCAGTTATACGTGCGGAAAAGTTTAATTACCAGCTATCTACATGGTTTCAATATTACCCAGAGGGCTGTACTTCTTTCTTAATTAAAAAATATTTGAACATAATAATAGAGAACTCTATTAAAACATGAATAAAACATTGCAAGCCACCAGGTCCTTAAAGTTTACAAAGTAGTTTTCAAATCAATTTCATTAAGAGTTGCTTAACCATTTTTACCCGTGCTCTGTATGAGGTGAACAGAAGAGACTGCTTCTGTGTAAACTCCCATTTCAACATGAAACTACCTGTGTCATAAAGCTACTTCACTTCCTTTTGGATGCTCAGAACACTGAAACATGTTTCAACATGGAATATATAAAGACCAGTGACCAATGACAATCATATGAAAATGGGACTGTCCGGTTACACTTAGCAATGTCTCTCTTCCAGTATGTTTTGTTGAAACTCAATGGGAGCCCAGGTTTTCGGTGTATACAATGTAAAAACATTCCTAGCTCTAGGACTGTTTGTGTTCTGACTTTAAAATAACATACAGAAAAGTCAATTTCAAATCATCTCTCATCTCAAATCATGCCAAATCAGCCTAATTTCCTTCTCTGACAGGGTTACTTGCTTAGGTGATAAGGGGAAGCAGTAGACATGATACATCTTGATTTTAGAGATGCAACTATCGTTTAAAAAACTACCTGTTTAAACTATAAAAATTATATCGGTTAACTGTTTAATCGTTAACAAGCTCACAATCTACCCCTGGCTTGGGGTTGGGGGAGCCCCCTGCTGTCTCTCCTCAGAGGTGCAGTACAGTGGGCTGGGGGATTGTTTGCGTTTGCATGGCTGGGCGTGCACTGATCTCACCCCTTGCTCTCCCAGTTACTAGGCACAGCCTAGTGCACCTAGTTCGGCGGATCGCTGCCGGGAGACCAGCGGTGCCAGGGCATAGCCAAGTGATCTGGCAGATCCAGTGGATCCTGGGCAGACCAACTGCTGCAGCCAGCTGCAAGAGAAGCAGAGCCGGGGGGCAGGGGGCTGCTGGGCTGCCCCAAGTGGTGTCCTCTCAGCCGGGCACAGGCTGATCCAGCAAGAGCACTGCAAGCTCCAGTGCCCCCCGGGTATTGCTGCAGAGTTTTTAATGTGCACATTAGGTATTACATCACAACATTATTTTACCAATCTGATTTAAACATTAACAGTGAGACTAATACTTATCGGTTAACATTTAACATCCCTACTTGATTTAGTTAGGCTTTTAATACAGTCCCACATAACATGCTCATAAACAAACTAGGGATATGTGGACTACATGAAATTACTATAAGGTGGATACACAACTAGTTAAAACAGTGTAGTCAAAGAATAATCATCAATGGTTTGCTGTCAAACTAGGAGGACGTACCTAGTGGGGTCCTTCCGTCCTGGGTCTGGAACTATTCAATTAATTAATGACTTGGATAGTGGAGTGGAGAGTATGCGTATAAAATTTGCAGATGACACCAAGTTGGGAGGGGTTGCAAGCACTTTGGAGGGCAGGATTAGAATTCAAAACAACTTTGACATATTAGAGGATCGGTCTGAGATCATAATGATGAAACTCAAAAACAAATGCAAAGTACTACACTTAGAAAGGAAAAATCAACTGCACAACTACAAAAGGGGGAACAACTGGCTAAGTAACACTACTGCTAAAAAGGATTTTGAGGGTATAGTGGTTCAGAAATTGAATAGGTGTCAACAACGTGATGCAGTTGCGAAAAAGGCTAATATAATTCTGAGGTGTATTAATAGGAGTGTTGTATGTAAGATACGGGAGATTATTGTCCTGCTCTGCTCAGCACTGGTGAGGCTTCAGCTGGAGTAAAGTGTCCAATGCTGGGTGCTACACCTTAGGAAAGCTGTGGATAAACTGAAGAGAGTCCAGAGGAGAGCAACAAAGGTTTAGAAAACCTGATCTACAAGAAAAGATTAAACACTCCCAGGTTTTTTCGTCTTGAGAAAAGAAGAATGCAGGGGAGCTAATAACAGTCTGCACATATGTTATGGGCTGTTATAAAGAGGGCGGTTTCATCACACGTGTGCTGCAAAGAGCCGCAGGAGACACGTTAAAGAGTCACTTGTGGCTCATGAGCCTCTGTCTGAGTGTCACTGCCATAGACCTCCCCCAAAATAACTCCTAGAGCATCCAATTTCATCCCAAAGATTCATTACTCTCACTGTTAAAAATGATGCCTTACATGGTGATCAATTGTCTCCCTGCCCACGGGCTTAATCTGAAGCAAGGGAGATAGCAATGAGAGATTAGGTAAACTTTCTAACTATAGGCGTATTTACGCTCTGCAACAGGCTTTCAAGGGAGGCTGAGGAATTCCTATCACTGTAGGTTTTTAAGAACAAGTTGGACAAACATGTTATCAGGAATGGTCTAGGTTTACGTGGTCCTGCCTCAGGGTTGTGGGAGGACTTGATGACCTCTTGAGGTCCCTTCCAGCGCTCCATTTCTATGATTCTCTATTAGCTTTAGAATGCCTGGAATGATCTATATTTTTATAATACTCTAATATCAGGAAAAATATAAGATTTTATTTGTTAATGGAGCCTGTTTTCTAATGGTAAAACAAGGCAATACTGAAAGCGAATCAGCATCTTTTCAGTTTTGGGACACAATGTGGAACAGTAGTCCCACAAAGAGAAGCAGCAGAGGACTACCAAATAAAGACTTCTGAGTAGAAAAAATATATTCAAACTTTGATGAAATACTACACACGTAAGTCTGTCAGAACCACTGCCTATCATGCTGAGGAGTATTGTCTCATTGTACTCCCCCCTTCTGTCTGTATCCATCTGGTGTCTCTTGTCTTATACCTGGAATGTATGATCCTTGGGGAGCAACCAGCTTTTTGTTCTCTGTTTTACAACACCTAGCACAATGGGGTCCTGCTCCATGACTATAGCTCTTAGGTGCTACAGTAATGCAAATAAAAATAAATAATAGTAAGTCTGTCAGATCTGCTATACATATATTTTGTGGCAATAAAAAAAATCATCTTAGCCATCCATGTACCACCCCATCCATCTTGCAAACACTTATGCATGTTAGTAACTTTGCACACAGGAGTACTCTCATTAAGCGTCTAAGCATTCTGTTTGAAATTGTAACCAAACATCTGAGAGCAAAGGAAAAATGACAGCTCTTCCCTTCCATGTTTAAAAACTAACCAATTCAGCCAACAAAAAACACGTATGTACTTTTTTAAGCTGCAGAAATTAACTTGTTTCATGGGGCATTGAGAATTTGAAAAAACCTTCCTGGTGGGAAGAAATTTTCAATTAAATAAAAACAGTCTCACAAGATTCCTCAGTTTGCCCCAATGTGCTGTGTGGACCTACACAACTTTCTCCTACTTACCACTCCGACTCTCAGCTACAGCAAGAAGGTATTGGGGCGGAAGGACAATTAGCAGAGTTTTTTCATTCTCCACCCCCGATGTAGCTGTCCTGTTTTTTCAGCTGTTTCTCTTTTTAGCCACGATTTCTCTTTCACTGCACTTGAAGTGCCCAGTGACTACATGTGCTCATTGTCTGAGCGCTACCATTTTTAATTGTCACATTGAGTCCACCTTACAGAGGGTCAGGACCATGAAAGAGGAAGAAACCATGGTTCTTCAAGACATGTCTCCCTTTGGCTGCTCCAAGGTAGGTGTGCTTGCATCCCTGTACTACTGAAGGGAGAACTTTGCTAGCAGTGTCTGTTAGGCCCACACATGTGCTGTCTCTCCTTGTGTCCCGCCATGAGGCTAGCCAGCGGGCGTGGGCTAACCCCCCTCAGTTCCTTCTCTACCGCAGTCACAGACAAGAACTCTGAAGTAGAGGGGAGGAGAGTGGCTTGTGAAGCACCCATAGCGACACACATCGTTACTGCACAAGGTGAGTAGCTTCTTCTTCTTCTTCTTCTTCTTCGAGTAGTGTCCCTATAGGTGCTCCACTGTAGGTGACTCCCAAGTGGTATCCCCACTGGAGGCCTGGGGCTTCAGATTCCGGTCAGTTACAGATGACAATACTGTGGAGCCACAGATGGCATGAGAGGCGGAGTCCCCAGTGATTGCATACTCTTCTGTGAAGGGATGGAATAATGCCCAAGTCACCATTCTATAGGTTTCTGAGATAGAGCCATTCCTGAGGAAGGTGACTGATGTGGAGCTCGACCTTCGGGAGTGTGCATATACCAGCTGGAGATGTCATGTTCTGAACATGATAACATTGATTGAAAACCCTGATAACAGATTGAAAGCCCTGATCTGGATCTGGCCTGCCCTCCCCTGCTCTACTGTGTAGTAATACCTCTTGTACCTCCTCCAAGCAGGAGCTTTCTATGTGTTGGAACCACAAAGGAGCCAAGCCTTGAGGCGGAGAATCCCCAGGTTGGGATGTAGAGTACATCCTTCATTCTGCGAGAGGAGGTTTGGACTACTTTGGAGAGAGATCAGTGGGCACATCACGAGTTGTGACAGGTAATGGTACCAAGTCTATTTTGGCAAAATAACAATCAGTATGACATGTTCTCCTTCTCTTTTTATTTTTAATAGGACTTTCGACAGTAGGGGAAATGGAGGAAAGGCACAGAGAAGGTCCCTGTCCCAGGGAAGGAGAGAGTTGCCCAGCATGTGTTGCCCCATCCCTGCAGAAGGAACTGAGGGGGGTTAGCCCATGTGCTAGCATCGTGGCGAGACCTAACTGCTACCAACGTTCTCCGATCAGCAGCACAGGGATGCAAACACACCTGCACTGGAGCACCCAAAGAGCCACTACTCAAAGAAGAATGATGTTTTTTAAATTCTACCACTCTGCAAGTTTGATATGAGCCAAAAGAACAAAGAGAGATTTAGGTCTTTTTAAGATTTAGATTCTAGGTTTTATCCAACAATTTACTTGTACAGGAGTGCTAGTCATAGAAAGGAATTCACCTCCTTTTAGCATGAAAGCCCTCCGAGTCTGAAACAGAGCAGGTAGCTGTCAAGTAACAGAAGGTAAAGAATCAGACTGGAAATAAGGCGTAAATGTTTAACGATGAGAATAATTAACCGCTGGAACAATTTACCAAGGGGCATGGTGGATTCTTCATCACTGGCCATTTTAAAATCAAGACTGGATGTTTTTCTAAAAAAATCTGCTCTAGAAAATATTTTGGGGAAATTTTATGTCCTGTGTTTAAACTAGATATCACAATGGTCCCTTCTGGCCCTGGGATCTATGGTACATGGTAACTTGGGAAAGGACTATAGAAAAAGAATTACAATGATGTACTGGGAAGATATTTTGAAAAAAAAGTCCACGATCTGCATTATATTCCAGAAAAGGCATTACAAAACTTTATACCAATAGCCTATCACTTCAGGGAGTCTGAAAACAATATAGGACAAATAATCCCAAAATGGCTAGAGAAATTATGGAGCAATAGGTTCCTTGCCCACACATAGTGGGAATACCACTAAAACAGCCTTTTGGGGAATCTATCTGTTCCTATATTATCTCAGCACAGCTACTGTGGGATCCACTAGTTTTCCTGCTGGGAATACCTGGAATCGATGACCTGCTGTAAGAACAATGGGTCACATGCCTGTTGGTGACAGATGCCATGCACTTTGTTACACATTAGAAGAAACTAACACTCCTGAAGGGACCAGCTGGCATACATAAGTGTGTACTATTTCATTCATGTACAGATTAACAGCTATGAACAGACAGATGGATGTAATGGACAAGGCTACTAGCCACGGAGCAAGGGCTAAAACTAAAGCCACTAGTAAGTGATCATGAGCTAATTAACTTATTTGCAAGCAGAATATAGTTCTGACCAGTAATAGACATACTTGGTGCATTAAAAGGAACAATTTCCTGAAGCTGAAATCGATAATGATCAAAAGTGAATGGGTAGAAAATTTTAAACATAAAAATGTGGATGATAAATGGGAGAGGTTTACAAATGCTTTATCAGATACTCCAAAAAATTCATTCCCACAATCATGTGAGGAGATTCCCGATTTTGTTCCTGATATATTTAAGGATTTTTTTATTATTATCTTTAAAACTACTGGCCATAGATTTTTCACTGATGCCTTTAGCTCCCCTCATCAATTGTTTGCATTTCCTAACTGCTGATTTGTACTCTATCAACTGCAGCAGTTACATCTGATAGAAAAGTGAGTGAACTCTGTGCTTGGATAGGCACTGCACCTTATACTGTAGTTCACAAGGACAATGTCATCCTGAGGCCCCATCAGCTTCACAACTACAGTGGTCTCGGATTTCCTCCTATCTCAATGTATTTCTCTCTCTGTGTCCTTCCCCAGTCCCCAATCCCACCCAGGGGAAACTTGCCTTTATAACCTAGTTGTAAAGAGGGTATTCTGTCTGTACCTGGAAAAGACCAAGCTCTTTAACAAATCCAAGTTATCTGTAGCACAGTGGGTCTCAAACTTTTTTACTGGTGACCCCTTTCACATTGCAAGCCTCTGAGTGCGACTCCCCTAATAAGTTAAACACACTGTTTAATACATTTACCACCATTATAAATGCTGGAGGCAAGCGGGGTTTGGGGTGGAGGTTGACAGCTTGCGACCCCCCATGTAATGACCTTGCAACCCCCTGAGGGGTCCTGACCCCCAGTTTGAGAACCCCTGCTGTAGCATATGGGGATAGATGCCAGGGAGAACTCATTACCAATCAGAGACTCTCTCACTGGATTCCGAGATGTACAGAACATAGCTAACATGTAACAAGGAATGAAGTATATCCTGGTTTAAAGACCCATTTCACAAGAGCTTTCGGGGTTAGGGACTGTATTTTTGTTCTGTGTTTTGTTTTGTTTTGTTTGTATAATACCTAGCATAATGACTAAGGGTCTTAGGTAATAAAAATAATAAATAATAACAAGACATCCGTATTTAGCTAGAACTCCTCATCTACCATCTTCCTGGTATAGCACTGCTTGCTAATCTCACACAAAGAGATTCTCAAACAAGAGAGGTTACTTAGCAGAAACTGTTGTTCTTCCAGAGTAATCTCTGTGCATTCATACTACCTGCCCTCCTTCCCCTATAGCTTGGCACACTAGAAGACATTAGGAATTTGCAATTAGGGAGAAGGACTGAGTTGTTTGGGGAGGTGGCAGTGCCTTATACACCATGGGACAATGCCACCCTCCTCCTGAAAGATCTCTTGTGAGCAACCCTGCCCCCCCAGCAGAGATCGCTTTTTAAGGCAGTTCTGCAACTTGACACTGGGGTGCCAGATCCCACAAGTGGGAATAGACAGATGCCCTCATGAAAGATTCTGTGACTCTGTGAAGGGCAGGAACTAGAAAATAGATAGTCCCCAAATCAACTGTATAGCTGGGTTTTAGAGATGACAGATAGGAGGGTTGTGCCACTGTCACATCTTCACCTCCAGTGGCAGAAGTTCTGGTGGGTGAAGAAAGGAGAGAGAGGCCATGCTCAGAAGCCTGAGTAACATGTCTGGACTACCCCCAGTAAATTCAGGAAGAAGTGCAGCCCATTTATAATGGATTGAGGATGGGCCGGGAGCTGGGAAAAAAAGAAGCCTTATATTCCAAATAGCAAAGTATGACACTGCCCAAAGGGTGTCATAAGAACATGCTCTTTGATCTGCTGCCTATAGAATATGCTTGAAAGTAAAACTCTAATTTCTTATTCAAAGCAGACTTTTTAATATATAACTTGGGAAGAAAATCCTTAACTCTTAAGTAATGTCCTGTCATTTGTGTGAAATGGGCTAATTTATTCTCAAATCACTGCATGTCGCCATAAGGAGAATACAAGAGGGAAAAAAATAAAACCACCTGGGAAAAAAAATCAATTTGATGGACTTGAACACAGTCCCCAAAGTAGCCTGGGGATTTAGTCTCTGACACTGCCTTACTGTTAGCCTTCAATCAGATCACTGATTATTGTTCAGGACTGCTGCAGAGAGACTATGAAGTGCACAGACTAGTGATCTTTTTATGATTTTTCCTGTAGATTGCTATTGAAACTCTATCAATTTTCCTTCCTAGCCTTTCTGCCCAAAACGATGCCTGCATTTGTAATTCACACACTTTGAGAACTTGAGTTGTATGACTATTCAAGCCTATTATCTTTTTGTTTGCAAACCTCAATGATTTTGGTTTGTAGGTACAGTGCTATTTTATATGCAATGCAACTTTAAGAACCCAAACTTGGGAATTGAAATATTCTTTTTAAACACTGATGTGGTGAAATATATTTTGCATATATCTGAATGAAAAATATACTATTTTATTATTTCTCAACTGATACTAATGATTTATAGAATCAGAGAAATGTAGGACAGCAAAGGACTTCAAGATGTCATCAAGTCCAGCCCCCTGTGAAGACCACATACACCTAGACCTCCCCTGACAGATGTTTGTCCAATATGTTCTTAAAAGCATCCAATGATGGGGATTCTACAACCACCCTTGGAAGCCTGCTCCACAGCGTAACTACCTTATAGCTAGGAAGCTTTTCCTAATATCTAACCTAAATCTCCCTCGCTGCAGATCAAGCCCACTGCTTCTTGTCCTGCCTTCAGTGGACATGGTAACAATTGATCACCCTCCTCTTTATAACAGCCCATAACACCTTTGAAGACAGTTATCAGGTCCCCCCTCAGTCTTCTTTTCTCAGACTAAACATTCCCAGGGTTTTTTTTACCTTTCTTCATGGGGCCGGTTTTCTAAACCTTTTGTCATCTTTGTTGCTCTTCTCTGGACTCTCTTCAGTTTATCCACAGCTTTCCTAAAGTGTTGTGCTCAGAACTGGACACAATACTCCAGCTGAGGTCTCAGTGCCAAGTAGAGCAGGACAATTACCTCTCAGGTCTTATGTACAACACTCCTGTTAATACACCCCCAGAATGACAATAGCCTTGTTCACAACTGCACCACACTGTTGACTCATATTCAATATGTGAGTCGCTATGACCCCCAGATCCTTTTCAGCAGTTCTACCACCTAGTCAGTTAGTCCCCATTTTGCAGTTGACATTTGATTTTTCCTTCCTAAGGGAAGTATTTAGTACTTATCTTTATTGAATTTCATCTTGTTTTAAGTCAGATCAATTCTCCAAATGCCGCCCACCTGCAAGAATGGGTGGGGGAACTTGATGGGGCCAGTGGTGAAAGGGGGACAGTCCCAGTAGCAAGGGAGAGAGACACTCGCCAAGGGACATTAGGTAGCTCCTCTCTCTGGGAGTCTCTGGCACCCATTGGCCAGCTGGGAGAGAGGGATGCTGACTGGCCAGCATTCCGCTGCTGCCAGGATTTAGCCCAGCATTAAGGACCATGTGGAGCCTCGTTTGAGTCCATTCCAGCAGCCCGCTCTACCCACCTGGATTAGGAATGGGTACCTGGCCTGACAGATGCTGCGGGTCTAGTCAATCATGGCCCAATTGGCAAAAGACCAGGGAGTTTTTTTGCCTCCTTTGCAGCACCTTCAAGCCACAGTGGGTTAAGCAGGGATGCACTTATTACCTAACCAAGGTACCGAGGTAGAGATGTTTATTCGTTGCCACTCATGGCCAATTTCCAGTGTGGTTAAGAGAATAAAATGAACGATTCCCTGAGGTAAAAGAGATGGGATTTTGGTGTTGGGCCTTGGGCTCATCGGATAGGGTGAGACCTTGTGGCCTTCATGGGCCAAGGTCCCCACCCTGCTGCACTCTTTGTCCCCCTCATGGGGAGAAGGGTGCTAGGACTCAGAGAGCAGAGACCTGGGGGAGGAGGTGAGGCTGAAGAGAGCCTACCATGTGTTATGGAGTATATGGTATGGAGCCATATATGTAACCCCTGCACTAGAATCAATGAAATGCCGGGTATAGGAGAATATGGGAGTTGGGCTGGTAGCACCCCCTCCTTTGTTAAAGTTTAATAAAAGTTGCAGCCTGGCACTTATTTCCATGTGTGCGTCTGTCCTCGTTTTGCCGGTGCCTACATCAATTTGTCATGATCGTTTTGAATTCTAATGTTGTCCTCCAAAGTGTTTGCAACCCCTCCCAGCTTGGTGTTATCTGCAATCTTCATATGCATACTCTCTCACTCTATTATCCAAGTCACTAATGAAAATATTGAATAATACAGGACTGATCCCTGCTCGACCTCACAAAATACATCCTCCCAGTTTGACAATGAACCATCGGTAACTATTTGAGTACGACCTTTCAATCAGATGTGGACAAACCTTATAGTAATTTCACCTAGACCCCATTTTCTGGTGAGAATGTCATATGGGACTGTGTCAAAACCCTTACTAAAAACCAATCGATTAGATACATATTAGTATAGGTTTGGAACCTCATAGACTCATAGACTTTAAGGTCAGAAGGGACCATTATGATCATCTAGTCTGACCTCCTGCACAATGCAGGCCACAGAATCTCACCCATCCACTTCTATAACAAACCCCTAACCTATGTCTGAGTTACTGAAGTCCTCAAATTGTGGTTTGAAGACCTCAAGCTGCAGAGAATCCTCCAGCAAATGACCCGTGCCCCATGCTGCAGAGGAAGGCGAAAAACCTCCAGGGCCTCTGCCAATCTGCCCTGGAGGAAAATTCCTTCCCGACCCTGTTATAGCCTTTCTGTTCAAACAATGTAAATCATTTAATTCCAAAGCAAAATCACTTACAGTAGTCTCAGCTTTCAGACTTGAATTCTCTTTTAAGATTTCCTTGAGGGACTTTTTACTTATTGATGTTCTTAATTGACTCACTGATGTATCCTTTGTTTTTTCAGAGGTGCTTGGGCTTTCCTTAGAGATTTCAGGTTTACTTCCAGTTGGAGAAAGACAGGGAGTAGGCATCCAGCTTCTTGGAATATTATCAGGCTCTACTTTTTTCACAACCGAATCTTGTGGGGCTGATGATAGTGTTTCCAGGTGGCTATGTTTGCTATATTCTTTATACTTCCAGTGCTCAGGACTTCCTGACATCATCTTTAATGGGATCACTTTAAAAACTGCAGAATCAGATGACCCTGATGTAAAGTGGCTGGTCCTGAGGTTTGAAGCACTTTGGATGAATTCACTGGGGTCATCCTAAATTTGGGAAAGAAAACAACAGTGATTTTGAGCGGAAACTACCCTCCACTTAAGTTTAAGATCTGTTTGCAAATATTTAGTCCTAAGATTTCAAAATTGCTCTTTAATTATGATGGCTTAATTTGAGATTTTTCAAAGATTTTGAGCATCTCCTGCTCCCAGTGAAGGAGAATGGAGCGTTGGGTGCTCAGGACCTTTACAAAAATCAGGTCTATTTACCTCAAGTTGGGCACCCCAAAATGACAGCATGCTTTGAATATATAGGCTTAAATTCCTGTTCTAATTCAGACTGCTGGAAACCCCCAAAGTCTGCACATCATAAATATACTTCTTAGTGTAATGTGGTTTACAAACTTGTGCTGACCAATAACATGGATGTAAGGCAGAAAAGTCTACAATGTTGATATCTGCTTGACTACTGTAGTGGTAGGTGACACTTTCACATAGTGTATATAAATCCTAAACATATCTGTTTGCAGAGATCACCTTGCCCTTCTTTGAAAGTTACTAAAAAAATAATTTAGCAAATAACATTTAAGAATACTTTATGAATTCATTATTCCTCTTCCAAACAAGCTCTACACAAAACATCCCAGAATTACAGTTCTGATGTTCCCTTAAATTTCAACTCAAAAATAAACAGCAAGCAGAAAATCAAGTGATATGGGAGGAGGAAAGATTGGGTAAACTAGGGATGGTCACCCCATGGTCCTTATTGACACAAGGGAGGGTAAAATGGAGGCCTCCCATCCTTATCCAATCAGGTGTTACACTTCCTCTCCCCCACAGGCACAACACAGCACTACTGTATTTGTTGGAAGGATAGCTACAACATGAATGTTGCATCCTTAAATATGCATATTTCACCTTCTAGGATCCAATCCTGCTGATACTGAAATCAAAGGGAGTTTTGTCATTCACTTCACTGGGACCAGGACTAGACCCTACAAGGGGAAATTCATATTTAAAAGAAAACCCTTCATTATACAATAATCTTTCCAACAAATATAGTAGCACTGTATTATATATTTTCATGAAGAATACACTTCTTTCCTATTGCTTTATTTTGTTTTACATTTTCTTTGAGTGGGTTCACATAAGACATGAGCAGTGAACAGTTTGTGGGTAGAGGATAATGATTACATACGGGTCTTTCTCAATTATAGTTTTTTGTTGTTATTGTATGATTTTGTTCTTAGTATAAAAGAAAAAAGTGTTATGGCAGAATCGTCTCTCCTCTCGTCCCCCACAATCACACACAGGGCTTGCCCTATAAAATGAGCTAAGCAGCTTTTCAGCAACCACATCCACATGGAGACCAGAACAATCAATTGTTCATTAATATTTTTATCAAAGGTGCTCAAGTCACAAAGTATTTATTTTCCCTTAAAAACAGAATTCTAAAGGATAAAAATCCAGAAAAAAGGGGACCTATATTATTTATTAAACCTTTTTATATAGTGCTGTAAATGTACATGACACTTTATAAGCAGATTAGTAGGTTAGCTGCAAATATAAAACACTGAAGTGTTAAAGTAAATAACAGAAAGCAGGAAATAAATTTGGAGGCCTTTTGGCTGCAAGGTTTTCTTTTATCTCCTCAGACTATAAATTTAAAAATGCAATTAGAATGCGCTCAGTTTCCCCAATCTCTGTACAGACGGCTCCTATTTTCCAGTTTTATCATCCAGCATCTTTTTGGAAGCAATATAAGAAAGTGAAGGTTACGATGAGGATGTGTTAAATCAGCTCAGTGCTATGAGAAAGTACATAAACCCTGAAACAGTTGAATGAAAGCAAACATTAATGTTCTATATGCTTTCCATAATCACCAGTCTTCCCAATTCATCCTGAGAGATGTGTGAAAGCCAAATGTATAATAATGTATATTATTTAAGGGTGGAATTCAATTTAAAATCAGATTACAGCCCCAATTCTGCAAAGCACTTAAGCACATGCTTTACGCACATGGACTTTAGAGGACGTAAGCACAAGCTTAAAGTTAAGCACGTGCATACGCTTTTTTTCTGAACTAAGGCTTATAGGAGCTACATGCAGGGAAGCAAACAGGGCATTAAGGAGGACAGAATCCACACACTATGAGAGAAGTAGGCTGAATGTAATGCATTCAGGATAAACTTTCTAAATTTGATTTGTGAAACGCCTGCATGAATCAATGAGCTGTGGATGTATCCGCAACACTTCATAATATTTTATTAATGTATTCCATGGCATAAGCCATTTAATACCTTGAAAATCTCTCTCTTTGTATTAAGGTACAGGATGTATAAGGAAGGGTAAATGAAAATAAACTCTGATTATAACAATATCTTAGTTTAGCATCACTGACCCCTACTAGCTAGCAAATAACTGGAAAAGAGATTAATATGCACTATTTTTATAGAAGAAATCTG
Source organism: Mauremys reevesii (assembly GCF_016161935.1). NCBI lineage: Eukaryota > Metazoa > Chordata > Testudines > Geoemydidae > Mauremys > Mauremys reevesii. The sequence goes on along the minus strand of NC_052629.1, from coordinate 124,078,476 downwards.
AAACTTCACACATGTAGCCATTTCGACAATATTTATTTTTCTTGCAGGTTTTATGTGCACAACATGAGATTTACAGTTATATGAAATGCCTTTAAAATTTATAAACACTTAATATGCTGCTTTTGTTCATTTTGTTTTTGTTACTGCTGAAGTTACATGCATTTTGGAAGGTTGTAAATATTACTTTATTTCCCTAGTTTGGGATTTCACTGAGGCACAAAGACACATTTCTCTTTTTTCCAGACTTTTATTTGCCACACCACAGTTATTTTAAAACCTATGCTATAAACCTGCACTATTAAGTCACATTACTGTAATTTAACAGATTATTAAAGGAAATGTCACATTATTTTCACATATTGGAGACAAATGGATAATCCTGATATAACTTAAACTTAAATCCCTCCCACCTATCTATTGAACTTGGGTTTTATAATCATTTTGTTTGTTAAATATTCAATAATAAATGGTGCCAGGACTATCAATACAGTTTGTCTGATTAACTCTAGCACAGCATATATATACTGAAGACGTGAATGATTTCCCTGAGGAGCTAGCATGTCTGTTGCTGTACTACATTCCTTGAAAGAACATGCAGATGGGCAGTTGGACAATAATTTCTGGATACTTAAAATTGATTGCTCTTGCTGGGTTGTAATTTTAAGAAGATCATTCTAACGACTCTTGAGGGCCACCTACTAGGAGCAGATGGGACACAGGTCTTCTGTATCGAGAGTGTTAATGTCAAAAAGTCAGGGTAAAATTGATTTGTACTCTTTGCAAGAGTGCACTGTCTTATTTAATTGTATTATGCTGGCTCTTTTAATTATGCAAGTGCAGAAAATTTCCTAACTGAATTGAAGGCTTCACAGATGAGGTCATCTGTTATATCCAAAACATTGTGGATAGCGCTGTACGATACTGCAGTTGTTATGCTGTGTTGTAAACGGGCAAGAGTTCTGACTTTTGCTCTAGGTTTGACTGAATGGGCGGATGCCGACAGCTGAGTCTAATTAGACAGTGTCTATGACAGAAGAGAGAGATACATTAGAATTTAGTTGTCAGTTTGAAAGTATGGCCATTTGAACAAATATAGAATAAGTCACTTGTGGTAAGTTGCAGCAAGATAAGAAGCTGTTTTGCTGTTTTCTGATCATTTGGGACTGGCAGTTTAATAACAGTACTTAACTGTTTCAGTGACTAATTAGCTACCCACTAACGGTATTTATAAATGATTGCATTTTCCAGCTTGAAAACTAATTTGCAAAACCAAATATTTCCCTCCGGATGGCAGAAAAGGGAAAGTTCCATACATGGTAGGTTCTCTAAAGTTATTATTATGCATGGATAGGCACTCCTGAGTGTCCCGTGGCCTCCAGCCCACAGCGTAATGAGATTCAAAGATCACTTCTTGAAACTTAGCTCAAAGCAAAGCCATTTGGCCCGGGTCCCACATGCCTCATAAGTAAAGACCTTCATTTCTGGCATTATTTTATTAATTTCCTGGGAATTTATCAGTGTTTATTTCAAAAAATTAAAAAACGGGTGACAAATCAATGAAAAGTTAATTGCACATATTATCAGGGTTAATACTGGAGGGGGGGACAGAAAAAAAAGCAACGAAGAGAAAAAAGGAAGAGTGCATTGTTTATGAAACCATTATCTCTAATCCCCTTTACGCAAACAAAACCAATTTACAGTTGGTGACTTGCGCAGTTGTGTTTGATACAAGGGGCTTCAGGGTGAATTCCACAGGCTCACAGCAGCTTTTTCAAAGTGTCTTTTCCAAGGCTCATTCTTCTATGGTCTTGGATGTAGCTGAATTTAGAAAATATTCTCTCTACATCAGCTGAGGCAGGTGGGACACTGCCCACACCATGTGCTCCTCTGCAGCCGCAGGGAGATTGGAGTGACCTGTTTGCAGCTGGGGGGCTGGATGGGGGCTCTGTCTGGTGGCTGAAGTGGAAGGAGCTCTATGCCCTTGGCTCCTTTCTGGGCGGTGACATGTCCCTAGGCCCAGCTACTCACTGGGTCTATCATGGGAGAGGAGCAGGTGAGAGGCAAGGGATGCCTGGTGGGGGATGGAGGTGCTAGGTACTCATGGTTGCAGCAGGTGGGAGAGGTGCCCAGTATCATGGCAGGGCATGAAGGGGAAGAGAGGATGCCTGGTGAGAATACGGGTGCCATACTCACGGTTGCAGTGTGTGGGGGGAAAGGAGGATGGGAGGCAGGCAGACAGGGTCTGTACCCTGGGGCTGTGCTGAGGCGGCCAGTACTCACAGGGTGCAGCCTTCTGCTCTCTGCAGCCTGTCGCTGCAGCAGTCTGGCAGTCTTGGCAGACATCCTGCCCATCTCGCATCTCCACTGCACAGCTGTAGACGCCACCAACCGGCGGGTGCAGGCATGTTGTGCCATCCAATAGGGAGTCTTTGAGGCAGGAGCTGGGTCCGTTGAGTTCAAGCCGGTACAAAATGTGGGTAGAAATCAGAAAAATCCAAATACTGGATTTTTTAAAACCTGGGAATTTTTTGGAGGATTTTGATAAAAAGAAAAAATGAAGGGCCCTACTTGTAGGTTAGTGAGTCTTTATGGACTGATACTCACTACTTGAATCACAAGTACATAACTCCCTTCTGTAAACATACAATCTTTGGGGCCGGATTCTGATATTCCTTCCACTGATATAAAGCCAGAGTAGCTCCACTGATTCCAAATTTACTCTGATGTGAGATCGGAATTTGGTCCCTAGAGCTTAAAGTGGAAAATTTGTGACCTGATGATTTCCTTTCTGGAACGGACCTCTCTCCCAGCCTGAGACATTTGGACTGCACAGAAGTGCAGAAGCGTCATTCTTTACAAAGCACTACAGGCTTGACCTTCGTTCCTCAGCAGAAACATTCTTTGTCAGGAAGATGCTTCAAAGTGATGGTCCTAAAATCAGTTAATGCCAGTAATTTTAGGAAAGGGGGAACATTCTTCTTTCTATCTTAGCTATATCTTATTCCAGCATCATTTTCCCCTGCTGCTCGGTATATCCCAAATGTTTCTATCAAGGTGAGAGGTCAGGAGCCAGAATCTATAAGAACTATCAAACAGAAAATTATTTTAGCAGTCTGTTCTTAATACCCAGCTATCTGCCAATATTGGCTTCACGTGTCGATGAGTTTACAATCCAACTGTAAAATAAACATGACTGGAAAAAAAATGTTTTCCACAAAAAAGCAATTTATCATAGCTGGCTTACTTATCCTGTTGTGATGGTATTAGCTGACATCATAGGTGCACTCAGTAAATCTATCTTAGTGAGTATAAAATCATACAAACCGAGGAATCAAAATACCAGGCACAGTACAAAGCAATCAAAAGTGACATGCCCAAAACAACTAACCTAAAAAGAGAAGGCTAGAAGTCATGGACCCACAGATAAGAAATATATTTTATTTGTATTTATATTTTTCTGTGACTTTTAAAATTAGATATAAATTTACCATATGTGATTTTCAAACATCCTGAAAAACAGTGAACATCTAGTATCTTCAGCATATCAGGTTCAAGATATTTTTAGAGCAGGCTTGCAAAAATGCAGCTTAACTGGGTGAGTAAATATCATTTTGTTGTTATAATAATGGGAAAGTCAGGTGAACAGATACTGTCCTGGGGTTAAGAAATATTTATGATGATTTTGCAAGGATGTCTTAGATTGTGCTAATATAACGGGTACTATAAGTCAGCAGTCTCGTGTCCTATTTTAGGATCAGGTGTGGTAGGCTTGACTTTACAGCCCACTATAAAACATTTTTCTATAGTCTATTTTTGCAGTGCAAATTAGAGAATGATTTGAAAAATTAAATGAGCACCTAGAATATCAATATACAGCTGACTACAGAAGTAATATAAAATACATTAGTGCAAGAATACAAGCAAAATATAACTGCTAAATAATTTTCTAGTTCATTGACTTTTCTTTCACATGAAAGAAAGCCTTAACTCTGAATTAGTAAATTGGTAGTGAAATTAAGCAAAAACTATAATTGTTATTGTAATGTAGGTTTGTTTATTTTAAATGATATTTTAGCATTGTACATGTAGTGCTTTGCTAGCTGTCATACTGACATTATTTAACGTAATCCACATTAGATAATAAATGAACTGAAAGTCCTTCTCTGTAGTTACTGGTATATGGTAGTTTTTAGTTTATACAATATTTAAAATCTTGTGTTCCTGACAAGAAGGGATAACCTCCAGTTTCTAAAGGGATCATGAATAACTGTACATGCACCAGCTAATTGATCATTTGCCACACACCTCAGAAAATATGATTATGATGATATAATGAGAAACATTTTGCAGCATATAGAATTCTCTAACTGTATTTAAGATAGACTCACTCTTTGGAAGTAAAAAATAACTATTGGTATGTCTCTGTGGGCAGTGAGAACAGTTGCTATTAAGGTTACTACAGGGAACCAAATGATACTATATTTCTTAGGAAAGAGAACTTCCCTTCTTATGAACATGACATGGGATTTTAAATGACCACAGCCCTTTGTTTTCTATCTTAGTTGAACAAAAAGGCACCTTCAGCAGCATCAGCAGACAATTAACTAGGGAGGTGGTGGAACCTCCATCCTTAGAGGTTTTTAAGGTCTGACTTGACAAAGCCCTGGCTGGGATGATTTAGTTGGGGTTGGTCCTGCTTTGAGCAGGGGGTTGGACTAGACACCTCCTGAGGTCTCTTCCAACCCTAATATCCTATGATTCTAGGATTCTAATGGTTAAGTACAGGCTCTTAGAGTGACGCTGAATCATCACCCACACCTCCTCCAGCACCTAAGGGTCCCTTAATGAGCTCTCATCTAAGTATTGACCTAGAATCTCCTATCCTGCTTATTTCATGAGAACAGACAAGATCAAACACAATGCCTGGCTGCAAGCTTTTGGATCACATATAATTTCTCCCAGAGCACACACTCTTTTAGGTGTTTTTAAGTTTAGCAATGTTGTATGAAGCAGGATTACATGAAATGCTGAAACCTACCTTCACCTTACCGAGCTAATAATTTTGTTCAGTATTCAGAAATATTTAACAATTAAGCCTTTACCTATAGTATTAAGTCCTAATCATGCAAACACTTACAAATGTGTAACTTTGCACACAAGTCAATAGGACTAGGGGGCTGAATGCTTTGTAGTGTCTCTAGGCTAAGCTCACTGCACACCACAGTGGTGCCTTGCATACCTCCCTTCCACCCCACAAGCTCCCTGAACCTTTCTGTTTCAGGGACTCCCTGCACCTCCCCCCAATTTCTCCTCCTCCCATGCGAGCGTTCCCCATTCTCCCTCTCATGGCAGGGGCTTTTGTGTGCAACCCCATTCTCCCCCTTCCTCCCCATTTCCCTTTTACCAGTGGCCCCCATGCCAAGGGTTGTGTGCACACCCCCCATTACCTCTTCCCCCCATTATTTGCCTGGGAGATAAGACATTCAGGGTGTTAACATGTTAAACTACAGGAAGAGCAGGACATTGTTATGTTACAAAGCATTAATGGGTGCCACCTATCAGTTGTCTGAGTATTGCTCTCAAACTTTCCAGACTACTGTATCCCTCTGAGGCATGTGATTTGTCTTTACAAGTCATTGTATGAAATTTTAGTTTGTACTGACTTTGAAAGTGATTTTTATGTAGCCTGTTGTAAAACTAGACAACTATTTAGATGAGTCGATGTACCCCCTGGAAGACCTCTGTGTACCCCCAGGGGTACACATACCCCTGGTTGAGAACCACTGATCTATAGCTTCAAGCACCTGTGCAATTATCTGGGGATGTGATAATCAGATGGCAGTGGCTCCACTGTCCCCATTTTCCCTCTTTTTGGTTTCTCATTTTTCCCCAAATCAGAGAGTTCTGCCACTGAACATTCCCTAGAACATTCCCTGAATTACAGAAGTAGCATTCGAAGTTAATGTGTTACATACAGACATACAAACAGAGAAGTGCCTCACCCACCTTATCTATTAAGTTGAGTTTAAGGCCTTTGCAAGCTCAGCCAACGATGCCTTTTAGCATATGAACTGAAAGCTCAAGGATACATGGGAAATATATGAATTTTTCCTTCATTACACTCCTGTTAGCCATATGTCCTCAGGTCTATTTCACATTATATAAAGAGCTATAAGCCTGATCCTGAGCAGTGCCATGTGTCCTCCACTAATATTAACGTCAAAGGTGTGAGAGAGCACAAAACCTCGCAGAACCAGGGGATTAGAGGTTTTTTAAGCACTATGGTGGTACAAAATATTAAATAAGAGTAGGCAGAAACACTGGTTCTGTACATTGAAAAGATATTTGAACTGGAATATATTAGTCTTGCAATCAATTTGGTTTAAATTTAAGAAGCAAAGAATTTCTCTTCATTGTGTTATACACACACGCACACACACACGTTATAAAAGTGCGTAGGAATCAAATACCAAGATTTACAACACAGGGAAAAGTTTACCATAATGATGTGTTTTAGAACTGTCTTCTTAATCTAGCTTCAGTTAGTAACCAGTCTGACTTTTCTTGAACATAATTGACATAGAAAATCTCTATGGATTTTAAAGAGTTCCAAAACAGACATCATATGGTAGAGACAAGACCCCCTCAGTGTTCATGATTCATTATCTCAACTTTAATTGGTTTAACCCTGAAATTCTGGGAACGTATTTGAAATAATGAGGTCTGACAGGTCTAAGGTGAAAAGAAAACAAAATATACAAAAAAACCCCAACCACCTCTGAGATTTTCTATTGGTTATAGTTAGCATCTGTAAAATAATTTCCCAGGAGGAATGGAACAGTATTTTTGCAAAGTTTCATCTGTCTTGCTATCACATAACTCTGTTGTACTTCCTTCCCAGTCTGTGAGAAAAAGATTAGAATGATAAGAAACAGTTCTTTAATTAAAAATGAAATAGATTGGAATGTTAATAAAGGCGGCTATCATAACAACTTGATGCAACTGTTCACTGATATGACAGTCTGCTTCATTTTTATAAATATATTAGAAGCTGATGATTTTTTTCTTTTCTCTCACTAATACAATGCTCAAAATTTTTCACACTGCAACAGAATAAAAACCCAGAACTATACATGGCATTACCACATTTCAGATGAGATGTAAAACTGAAGTGGTGACCAGTGAGTGAAATCAAGCGTCAGACCCAGCTTTCTGGTCAAATTTCAGCATAATTAAATCACATGCTGCCAACTTAAAAACTTCCCCTGTAATTTTTGTTGTAAGAAGTGTTTTTCCTCTTCCTTACCTAAAACGCTGTGCAGTGTTGCTGAGCGCCTTTAAACCACTGAGCTGTCTTGGCTGCATTCTGAAGTAATGGTGAGCAAAGTGATTCCTATGCATACTTTGTATAAATGTATAAAGAGCTAAATTAATCTCTTAGGCTCAGCCCTGTAGGTTGCGGATGATGGGGAGAGGTGAATCCTTCTAATCCTCTTCCCTTGCCCAACTTGCAAACTGGACAGAACTCTAGCTTCCCAACCCTCCCCTGCACCCACAGACACAAACTGAGCAAGACTAACTTGCTGCTGAACGGGAGAGGATATGGGGTGGGGAGGGCTTCACTCCCTTGTATAACCATGAGGCTGAGGGCAGAATCTCACCCTCAGAGTTTTAGGATGAAGTGTGCTTTATTGAGTATTGCATGTATAAAGCAGCTCACCTCTTCATTGCTGTCACTTCCATAAAAGTCATCTTCCATTTGGGCTCCTCTACAGAACCCATCACTGTCCTCATTTAAATCCAAAGGAGACATGCAGCCTTCTGGCGACATATTCGGGGACTTCCCATGAGGAGCTGATCGAGGCCTCGACGAAAATGTGAAAATCTCTTTATGGCTTATTTGGTGTTTGTCTGTTTGCTTGCTTTCACTTTCAACATCAGTATTCGGTGGCAGGGATAAATTACTGCAGGACGTATTGTGGGTAGCTACTGACTGTCCATTGGAATCAATCTGAAAACTGTCACTGCTATTTTCAGGAAATACCCAGTCATCTGAAATTTACAAAAGGTTAGATGCTTATTAAAATGTTTATTTTAGCATATAGTATTTAAATAAACTCTCTACAGCATCCAAATATCAAAGTTATACAGCAAATAGATGCTAGGGAAAAATCTTCATCCCACTTATGCTTATAAAGATGGAAACCAGATCATATAGCAGACATGAAAAAAGTCTTGCTACTCTCTAGTAAACTTGCAGTGTGCAGTGTGGGGGAGGGATAGCTCAGTGGTTTGAGCATTGGCCTGCTAAACCCAGGGTTGTGAGCTCAATCCTTGAGGGGGCCACTTAGGAATCTGGGGCAAAAATTGGTCCTGCTAGTGAAGGCAGGGGGCTGGACTCAATGACCTTTCAAGGTCCCTTCCAGTTCTAGGAGATTGGTATATCTCCAATTATTACCTTTTTTTTTTACCTTAACAAAATGTTTTACTGGTCACGGCTCCAGGCAATTAATTTGCAGGCCATAGTCTTTCAGTTGTAATAATATGCAAAGAATTTACAAATCTGAAATTACAATAAACACCTCTCTAGCAATTAAGAATCCTATGTAGTTCCATTACAGCATATTTATTGTACTTTGTCATTGATGGTGTTTTTGAAATAGACATTTTTTGTGAATAGGATTTTCTAAAAAGTCACACGTGCTATGCAGAAAGTTCAAAAAGTTATTTACCCCACCACTCCCACCTCCACTAAAATCCCATACTTTGTTTTAGGCCCAGAAGCCTGGTTTACATTTAAATATGAAACTACAGCTCAGCTGAAAAATGGTGTAAACACGAAAAGCCCATTTTTACACTCACCTTGTTAAGATATATTTTACTGTTTGGATAGTAGAGAAAAAAGTGTCAATCTGATTGATTAAGGTGGATCTCAGCATATGAGAAAAGGAGAATTGTTCAAGTATGCAACACTCTCTTCTCTTCATTAAATGTAATGTAGTGTGGATAAGTTACTGTTAAACTCACTGGCTTCATAAACCAGCGCTATCATCGCCAACATAAAAATAGAAACCTCAATATAAAGTGCTAAAACTATAAGGCTGAAGTAGCCCTTTAAATAGCAGCAACATGCCTTGCCACTGCTGAACAGAGTAACAAGAATTAGACTATTAATATGGAATTCAAGCCACTCTCCATAGTTTAACAACAGATTCAAATTACCCGCTCAGGCAGGCTCAGGGAACAGGTGGGGCAGCTACAGGAGCTCTATTTGGAAACCCTTGGTTTCTGGACTAAAGCAGCTGAAGAAAATTGGATGAGAAATCCAGAATGAATAGCAACCTTGTAGAAATAATGATCTTCTGACTGGTTTGCTCCATACCTGCTGTGATTTTTGCAGTACTATTCAAATTGGCTATCGACAAAAGAAGGGCCCAGCTCGACAAGACTCCAGGTGAGGTGGAGTGAGAACCTAACTCTAAAAGGTAATTTCTACTAGTAAACTGGCCAAAGGAGTTGGGGGATTAATACCAACTACTTCTCTACTTGTCTTGTACATGAGTTGCCCCTGGTACATCAATAAATCGCTTTGTTCAAGGACAGATTGTCTTAAGGTCTCTTTAAACTATGAGATTCAGAAGCCCAAGACATTTTTCAATAATCTCTTTAGATCAAGTTGATAAAGGCTGGCCTATAAATCAAGGTAATCTAAAGTACCATTTTCTAAAAAAGTCTACTGTCTAGAAATTATGTAGAAATAGCATATCTGTAAATGGCAAAAAACAAAACAAAACAAAACAGGGATCTAAGATATGGTAGCATCTATGTGAGATGACTACCCAAATTATCTCTTTAATTTGATCTAAATTTAAAAAATCTAGACTGTTCTTTCAGGAGCCATGTCAAATAAGTGAGAACACTCTGGGGGTCCTTTTGTCTCTTGTGCAAAGTATGATACTTTTCTGCTCCAACCCATGTCTATGAGATCACCTGGTATTAGTCTTTGGAAAAAAAAAAGTTCTTCATTCTGTGCTAACCTAAAATTAGTTCAAGATTATCTGATAACACATTTTTCTCTAGAGAGACAAGGTGGGTGAGGTAATATCTTTTATTGGACCAGTAAAAGACATTATCTTACCCACCTTCTCTCTAATATCCTGGGACCAACAGAGCTACAACAACACTGCATACATTTTTCTCTGTCACACAAGTGGAAATTAATGCTAGACATTACCCAAAGCTGTACGTTGAAGCCATCAGAGAAAACACTAACTTTCTTTCTACTTTTCTATAGTACTAATCATCTTGCACTAACAAATCATTTCTGAGTTTCTAGAGATAAATATATACTAAAATGTAATGACTAAAAACTATATTGTTTAAAGTAATCATTCTTTCTAAAAAAGCCCTCAAAAGAATACTGAAATTACATGAACTTTTCACAAGAGGTTGTTGTCAAGATGCTTTAGAGCTAAAGATATTTTGAGACTTTTTTTTTCAAACACCAGATTTGATTTTGTGATTTTTTGGAATCAAGAAATATCTTGCCCTAAATAAATACTTTAAGGCAACACTCTCTAAGGCTATTATGAATGCTGATTTGCTCTCCTCTTCACTCCAGCACAACATTCCCAGCTCATGTAAATACACTCTAACCCCCTCCTGGGGAGTGAACAGTTGCTATTACTATTACCGTTAATAGCAACTGCCAACCTAACTTTCTGAATGGAGGATAAGTTCTCTCTTTGTGGAGGGGGGCTAGTGCCTATCACTTAGTAGGAGTGTGTGCGGGGTCCCCTTCAACCAATCACAATTCTTCATCATTTCTTGATGGTTTGTGATTTTACATGAGTTTTGAATTAACTTGATAATTTAGAGGAGATACAAAGAATACTTTCATCTGGCCACCACTTAAAATAATAAAAATAACTTCTGAGATCAATTTCTTGCAGTTAGCACTAATCTTGGAATCCCAAATTCCAGTTCTTGGTCCCTGTGCCCTGGGGCGGAGACCTCTGGGCTGGGATCTCACCTACTTGAGCTAACTTGCCAAAATTCATATCCAGAATGATTGACAGATGGGTTGCTGGATCAGCGGCATCAGCTCCCAAGCAGGCATGCTAGGCACAGTGACTATGACCGCTTTTCTCAAACTGGAAGTTGGGGATCTGACACGGGTTGCATGAGCAGGGGACTGCAGCAAAATCACCGTCAGGTGGCTGCTAGGAATCATGGAGACAGAACAAGGAAAGGAAATTAGACATCCTGCTTCCTTCTGCTGCTGCTACAACTTCCCTATATCTGCTCTGCTACAGCTTCTTATTCTCCCTCACCTCCTGCCCAGGCCTATTCTGCTTCATAGAAGTTCTGCTTAAAGATGATGAGGAGCAACTTGCCTTGACTCCGCAGCTCATGCGTTCCTTACCATCTTCAGGTGGCATTTCCCTGAAGCAGAATGCTGCGTGACCTGAGGGGATGAACTGAAGCTCCACTGCCTTCCCCCAACACCCTAGCAGCACCCACCATCCCAAAGAATCCACCCCCTCTATCCAGGCACCAGCATCTACTACCCAAATTTCTCCCCGCACCATCTACTGTTCAGCAGCACTCAGCAGCCTCTAAGAAAACTAGCCTCTTTTTCTTTGCCAGGATCTCAGTCCCATTATCCTTTGCAGCCACAATGGATTATGGGATGTGACCTAAAGGATTGTAGGACTGGGATCATCACAAAAAACATGCCTGATTTTATGAACCCAGGTGGTGAAAGTACAAGGACTCCTGGCCTGTGGTATTAAAGTTTTCAACTCACTGAATGGTTCAACACGATACAACCAAAAAGATTGTCTCCAGTATTCATCTGCCTAACAGGGTGCGTGTGGTAAAAGTGATTCAAATGCATGCAAGCTGTGGAAAAGAAACCCTCTCATTCTTACAAAAAAATTATATTATGCAGTAAAATAAATGAAGTGAGATTTTTATATATATATATCCATACAGCATAGAGGTTTGAAGGAAAATCTCACAGCCATTTTGCTCTATCCAGCAATCTGAATTTTTCAAAAGGTAAAACTCAGTTCTTACCACGAATACTTTATGAAATTGTATCTGAAACTATCCAGTTTTATTGACATGGGGCAACGCTGTTGTGTGTTCACTCCTTAATGATTACATCAAGAGCACTGGAAGGAGCCCAGCGTAAGAGATTTTAATGTGTTAAATGGCTGCAGAGCTAATTAAAACTTTCAGATAAATTAATCAGTTTTCCAGCTGCAGTACAGATCTGTTATAAAGTCAGAACTTGTAAAGCTCCTGGCAGAAAAGATGGTGAGTAGTGGGGCTCTGGAGTCAAGCCCATCTTGAATAAATGAAGGATCAAATATAAAAAGACAACATTCAGTAAGAACTACTGTCTAGTGGTTAGAGAAGGGGAACTGGCCAACAGGCCACACTCCTGGGTCCTATACCTGGCTCTGTCAGACACATTCCAGGATGGATGAAAATCTATGATTTTTTAAAATATCAGGTTTTTAAAATTTAAATTAAATACAGGTTTAGTTTTTTTTAAATAAACCTATTTAAAATTAATTTGGAATTACTATAACATATGTTAAGGTCTAAAATTATTATAATATATGACAATAATTTAAATTAATTTTAAAAAATATTAAGCAGTACATGTTTGCTAGCAAGTTTTAAAAGAAACTCAAACCCACTGAACGGGTGGAAGTCACTGGCTAAGCACCTCAAACCAGCTTGTGACAGCAGTGGCCTCTTCTGAAAATGCAGAGAGAATATTTTCTTCTTGTCAGTTTATTCAACTAGTTTAGCTCAATCTATGAATAAAAACTAGGTTTGAGAGGATAAAATCTACAACTTCTAAAATCTTAAAGGACATGTTGATCAGAAACAGTCAGTTCAATTCCTATCTACAGATAATATTTCCTTTGTTTAACAAATCACAGTTTTAAATGCAAAATATGTTTTGATAATGGATGGATATGGTAGCAGTTAGCTTGTTGATCACTGGAGACGTGGGTTTCTTGGAATGTAAGAACGTCGATGTTATGCGTCTTCAATGTGTTTGCAATATACTCGCACTTCACCCAGGAAATGTTAAGTTGGAGGATCCTTGTTGCAGAACCTATCTGGCATGTTACGTAGCCCTGAAGATGGCCATTATGGTGGTTTGAGTTGTTGCTCTGAAGACCGGGAGATTGTTGATCAATGTTTGATCACCAGGTTGATGGTATTAGTCATGATTTCTTACTTAACAGAGTGGGCCGTGTGAAGGCTGCCATCTCACGCCAACGCTTTTCAATGTTTACACGAGTGACATGCCTCCAATGAAGCCGCGCAAATTTGTATATGTGGATAATGTTGCCTGGCAATCCAAGCAGCCACCTTCAGTGACATCGAGTCCACCTTGAACAAGGACCTAAGCACCATGGAGGAATATTTCCAGAAATGGAGGCTCAAGCCAAATCCTCACAAAACAACAGTCACTGCATTCCATCTGAAAAACAGGAACACTATGTGCCGTGAAAGTAACCATCTGTGGCAACACTGTGCGACATGACCCCACTCCGACCTATCTGGGAGTGAAGCTAACTTTCCACGACCATCTGAAGAAGGTAGCTGTCAAGATGAAGACAAAAGTCGACCTAGTCCAGAAACTGGAAAGCACAAGCTGGGGAGCATCAACATCAGTGTTACAGACATCAGCGATAGCCCTTGTGTACTTTGTAGCTGAGTACTGAACACAAGTATGGAGCAGAAGTAGCCATACTTGACTAGATGATGTCCAACTAGCCATTGCAATGCGGTACATCACTGGAACCCTCAAAGTGACCCCAACACACTGGCCTTCCAGTGCTGTCACACATTGCTGTCCCATCCATTCACTGCAATGCTGCAACCCTACGGGAATTCCAGAGGATCTTGGAAAATTAACGTCTTCCCATCCACCAGGACCGTTACAATGTCCCTCACCAGTGCTTGAAGTCACGTAAGCCCTTTTGGACGCATGCATTTAACCTTCAACAATGCAACTTCAAACCTGATGAAGCTTGGAAAGCTGAACACAGTTCACAAGAAGTCATAAATGAAGCCTTGTGAAAGACCCAACGCAGAAGATCCCTGATTTCAATCTCCCACAAAGCTCATGGGCCACCCTAAACCGTATCCACACAAACCATGGCAGATACGGATACTTGCTATACAAATGGAAAAGTAAAGACTCTCCAATGTGCGACTGAGGTTACCCAGAACAGACCATGGAACATATAATAACTCAATGCCCAATTCACAAATATGGAGGAGGCATCACATCAATACATAGATGTAATTATGTGTCTTAACCATCTAAATGTAAAATTGTAGTTGTTGCTCTACATTTACATCAGCCATATGAAAAAAAGATTACTTTTTATACAGCACATTAAATGTAGTTTTATTTAACTAATACAAAAAATCTTAGAATGCTTTTTGTGTATTTTAATTTCCATCCAAGCAGGTCTTGACCCAAATTACAAGTAAAAAATTAATAATCTAGTAAATAAAAAAATGCATCATTCATCATTTGTAACAAATAAAAATGTAAATATTAAGAATCAGAATCAATGTAAGTTAAGCTATACAGTAGCTTAAATAAATGTATATAGATATAGGAGCAAACTTCAAAAGGTATTAGGTGTTGCTATGCTCAGTGCCGCAATACCTATCTCATCAAGGAGCCTAAATCTCATTTTCAGAAGTGATTTAGGCACTTAAGAGCCTAAATACTATTGACTGCCAATGGAATTTAGGCTCCTAAATGCCTAACTAGCTTTTTAAAATGATATTTAGGCTCCTAAAACTGTTAGATGTTCAATGGTGAGCGCAGCAATGCCTCATTAGCTTTAAAAATCTGGGCTATAGTCCATCCTCCTGCTTAGCAAAAAGAAGCACAACATTTAGTGTAAAGGCTATATTTAGCTGTAAATCAACATGTTTTAATAGTTATCAACCAACAAGAATCAGCTTTTCTTTAGGAAAATAATTAAAAAGTAGAAAGGCAAAGCAATATTAAAACTGATTATTTAAATCAGGGTTTCCAGCTTAAATCAAGGTTTCATGATTAAAATCCATCCACCTGACACATTATTTGGCAACTTCTCTGTATTTCATTTACTCAGTGCAGTGGATGTAATACGTACTTGAGTGTTTGAAATCCCAATATCAAAAGGCAAAGCAGAAGTGTAAAGGACTATTGTAAAAGATCGTGTGTATCTAGAGGGTCATTTAACCTTACCTTTCTAATCTTTGCTTTCACTAGATTGCCTTTGTTTGCTAAGAATCAGGAAGTCTAACTTTTTTGGAAAAGCCAAATGGTGCTCTCCAGAGATGTTCATTAAGTGCACTCAATTTAGTAATAAGTTAAGCACAAACAAACTGCAAATATATTAGCTTATTTACTATATTACTGATATCTAGGGTAATATGCAGTGCAAAAATATGAAAATATAGAAGACTGTAGAATGACATTTTACACTGGTTATGTAGTTCAACAACTTGTGAGACCTGTGGCTAATGCAGCATCGTTAATTGTCTACGAGTGAAAGAGATGGGGTGTTCTAGACCAAACCAAATCCTTTTATCTCTCAACCACTAATTATACTCGCATCTCTTTTTACCTCAAGTATTTCCATATCAATTGTAATGAATAATTTGGTATATCGTCTTAGGAAAATATGTAAATTACTGTGTAATCACAATATTGCAGCAAACAAGATAAATGCAAGAATGATCACCTAAACATCTAATTAGTTTCTCTACACAGTCAGATTTATGCTAGAGCTTCTAATTGCAACCTAACATTTTAATGAAGGTTTCAACATTGTATAAATAAGACTGACAAACTATAAACAATATTCATTCATTTTATTGCTTCCCTTGCTCAAAAACAATTTACCTTTGTAAAAGTACTGCACACCTGCAAGGGAAGATAAGTTTATGTGGTCTCTGCAACAAATCTGAAGAATTTCCATTATAAACAGCAATGGCAACACCACAAGGTAATATTGGGGATCCTTTAATAGGAGACAATCACAAATGAAAAAACACTAGTGATATTTAAAATGTTAACCTTCATTCTGTGTAGGGCAACATAAAACACATTTTCTTTATACGGAGAACTGAAAAATGTAAAATATGTTTTTCTTCAGGCAGCCTTTTCAGTACGGGCTTGATCCCAATTTTTCCTACTGAAGTCAGTGGCAAAACTTCCCATGATTTGAGTGGCAGCAGGATCTTACCCTTTTTAATGATCTATTTGCAGGTTAGTAACTGCAGCTGGAAATTTATTTCCTACCAAAAGAGGATTTCATTTAAAACATACTAAAATATTTAAAAAGCATCTTTCATGAACAAGAAGAAAAAGGCAAAAAATCAAGCAAATGAGTATTGTGACAGGTTGGTTAATAAAAGCAAACACTCTGGAATCTCTAACCTGTTTGGTGAAGTGACTGCTGCAGCAATTTGGGGTTTAGTGTTTCTACACTGTCCACTCTTTTATAGGAAAGCACAGAGAGCTTAACTGTCGGCTTATCTTCGTTCCTGTAATGTCTTGTGCCTTGATGAGAATATAGTAATATTTTTAAGAGTCATTTTTTTCTTTAGCTCATTTTTTAAAAACTGTTTGTTTTTAAAATGTAAATGTTAAAGAGAGTACTTTGGTCAGAGATGGGTGGAGGTGTTTGTGTTTGATTTGATACCAGTAATATAGGTGCATTTCCTTTTCTTTTGTAAGTAGTTTCTGGATAGTGTTTTTAAGTAACTAGACAAAATTTCCTTTCTAAGGTTGTATGTGTGAAGCAGTGATGTTTTATTTAAAATGATGAGGCTCTACATTCATTATTGGATATTTTTTCTTTCAAATGAGATGTGTGGACTCCTTCTCTGTTTATGGTTCTTCCTACAGATTGCCTGTCAGACTGTCCCTCATGGTGGGTGAGCCGTCCCACCTGCAGTCTTTGAAGGCAGGTCAGAGCAGAGTCCAGCAGAAGGCCCCTCCCCTTATTAAAAGGGCTACCTGCTGGCATCCCTTTCAAATAGACTATCACAGGGCTGTACGATAAAGGCAACTATGCACATTAAAACTTCTTCATATATAGAAAAGAAACCCATGTTTGTGAACTGGGCTAGCTGTGCCGAAAGCATCAGCCACGATATGAGGATAGGCTGGGATTCCTAGACGTGCTATGTTAGAGAACAGAAGTTACTGGCCGGTTCGGTGCCTTTTCAGGCCTCCTTTCAAATATAGTCCACACTATGCAGAATCCAAATTTACCCCACTTCCTGGCACTGTTTTATTAACACATAAATTAACAATAAAGTAAAATGCATCTCAAGCCCTCTCCCCAGGCTGGCTGCTCCTACAGTTCCTGCCTTTGGACTGCTCAGCCCCACTCCCTAGATCGGGGTGGGAAAACTTTTTGGCCTGAGGGCCACATCGGGTTTTGGAAATTGTATGGAGGGCCGGTTAGGGGAGTCTGTGCCTCCCCAAACAGCCATGCATGCCCCGCCCCATCTCCTCCTGCTTCTCGCCCCCTGACGCTCCCCTCCCCCCTGGACTCCTGCCCCATCCAACCCCCTCATTCCCTCACAGCCCCCCCCAAACCCCTGCCCCATCCAACCACCCCTTCTCCCTGTCCCCTGACTGCCCCTGGAACCCCTGCCCCTGACTGCCCCCGCCGCCCAATCCAATCCCCCTCTCCTTCCTGACTGCCCCCAGGACTCCTGCCCCATTCAACCCCTGTTCCCTGCCCTCTGACTGCCCCGACCCCATCCACACTCCCGCCCCCTGACCACCACCCCAAACTCCCCTGCCCTCTATCCACTCCCTCGCTCCCTGCCCCCTTACCGCGCTGCCTGGAGCACTGGTGGTTGGCAGCGCTAGAGCTGCGCTGCCCAGAGCACCAGGACAAGTGCCTGGCTGCAGCCAGCCACGCCACCGCGCAGCACTGAGCACTGGGTCAGGCCCTGGTTCTGCAGCAGCGCTGCCTCAGGAGCTCACAGCCCCGCTGCTCAGAGCACTGCGCCAGCGGTGGGGTGAGCTGAAGCTACGGGGGAGGGGGAACAGCGGGGGAGAGGCCGGGGCTAGCCTCCTAGGGCAGGAGCTCAGGGGCCAGGCAGGAGGCGCGGGCCGTAGTTTGCCCACCTCTGCCCTAGATCCTCTCTCTCTTGAGCCACTTCTACCTCCTTTACATCTGGGTAGAGTAACAAGCATTAATACTTATACTGCAGTGCCACTTATGGCCTATTGCGTTAGGTACTAAACAAATAAATGATAAAAAAGACAATCCATGACCCAGAATGCTCACAATCCAGGTAAACAGAGATTCATTTAACATTCTTCAGAAGGATCATCTTTTAAGGGGTGTTTCAAGCAGACAATGATTGAAAGCCATAATGGAAATTATGTTTCAGTATTATTGTCTCAGTGGGGGAATAGCCAATTCCTTGAGACTACCGTGAGCATCAAACAAATACAGATATGTTAGACTGAGTTACCGATGATTTTCCCCTTGTCTCAGTTTGAGTATGTTTGAGGTACTGTCCACACTGGGGTTAGGTATCTGTAAGGTAATTTTTTCTGTCACAATAACATGCTTGTCTAGACGCTGCAAGAGAAGTATGAAAGTGTATGAAAAGGTTTTTGGCAGGGAAAAGAAGACAACAGGAGACATAATGAGAAGCCTGACTGTTAACAAGTAAGTAGTATAATATGTATTAACCACTCAGCTTTAAAAAATGAAACTGGGTCTATGCAGGCACCATAAGAATTAAAACCAGAACTATTATCTAGGATGAGTAAAAGTTCCAACTTTCTTAATGATTGGGTTCTTTGGTGTTAAACTGAATAAGGGTTTAGAGAATAATTTATTTTTAGTTCCTTCTCTTTAATCATGAAAGCATGGAGGTTTTTTATTTACGCATTGCTCTGGTACACTTTGTTTAATCCTGAAAATCTTTATCAATGCTCTAAAGCAATTCTGTTGCACAGTGTTTGATTTCCATAATCCCTGCAGCACACACATTTATATTTTATGTGAACTGGTTCAGAATCCTTTGAAATTTACAGCACAGAGAGAGAATTTCTTACCCTGGATAGAACAGAGATGTAAAATAACATAAAATTAGTGCCATACCATTGATTATCTCAGGTCTTTTTTGCCAGTGTTTTTAAAACATAATCTTCTCCGTCCATTCTTGTCTGCTGATGGTTCTCAGGGTGATGTGGCAGGGTCCACATAGCACAGCAAGCTGGTGCCCTATAGATTCATATCCTGGCTTGCTGAGCAGTAATTTACTGTGCAGACAAGCCCTTAGCTAGTCCTGTATCTATTTCTTACTTTTTGATATTTGTGATTTAACAACATTATACTCCCTTACAACACAGACTCTCCTGCTGGATTTCTCGCCAAAGGAATGAATACAATTATATCTAAAAGAACTTTGTTAAAAGAACAATAAGACTGCAAAGTCAAGCACTGGATTAGAAAATGCCGGAATTAAAGATGGTTGTGAAATCTTTATTCATCCCCCTTGCACATACATCATACAGTCAGACAGTTTAAGGTCAGAAGGGACCATTAACAGGATTGACATCCGTTCATCATAGGCCAAAAAATTTCACCCAGTTACCTCTGCCCTGAGCCCAATAACTTGCATTAGTCTTGCCCAGCATCACCTAGGATGTCTGAGGAACAGTCAGGAATAGAACCAAGCTTTTCTGAATCTCAGTCTGACGACTTAAACACACAATAACATTCTCTCTCTTCCTGCAAACCTCTGCCTCATTCACTGTCCCTCCGCAATACACTGAACGAAGCAAGGTACTTTGCACAAATAGTATGCAGCTAAAGGAGTAACTATTAGCAGAAGTAGGATGCTGTGTTCTGTGGAAAAGCCATTAGAGGGATACACCACACAACCTTTTCCAGCGGTTTACTTAACTAGTTGCTAGATAGCAGAAGAATGCAGAAAGTCAGGATTGCTGGGTTCTATTCCTTGTTCTGGAAGGGAGTGTTATCTAGTGGTTACAAGAAGCACAGCCAAACACACAGATTTGGTACATTCCTTCTGAAAAGTAGTGTTGCTAAGGGGATGAGATTTGGGTTTGCCATATTAGAGATGTGGTTGTAGTTCTAGATAGTACCTTGTGTAAATGCTCAGTTACCCCACCTACAGTGTGTGTATGTGTGTAATTATACTTGCTTTTCTCTAAGAGAGGAGGTCTGAAGCATTGCTCAATAATAAGGGCTGTGAAGTGAACATAATTATTTGCAATTTAGTGGAAGAGCTTAGGCTAGTATTCATGGTCTCCTGGATCCCAGCACAGCATACCTTCTTCTTGATCAGAGAGTATGTTGCAGCTGCTGCTTTGCTTGTGTGCTATCTAGAGCCATATAGGGCACTCATTGGAGCTGGGAGGAGGCTCACAGCAGATGGGATGTTTGGAGATTTTTATCAGCCAGCCTCTTATAATTTGGCCAAATAGGGTTAAATTTTCCTGAGGACAGCAAAAGGCACCTTGCTGTCCCCACAGCCAAATCTCACATACTTACTCCAAAGCATGGAGGTGTTAGAACTCTTCATATAGATGGCAGAAACATTTTTAACACTGGTAAAACATCCTAGTTTCCCCTAGCTTCATTTTTAGAGGTTTCAGAACTATCTTCACTGACTTTCAAAAATAATTCAGCCTGAGGCAAGCTGGAAATTTTTAGGTGAGGTGATTAAAGTCTGGCAAAATTGTATGCAACTGAAAAGAATGGGGCTTATAATGGAAAGTGTCAGGCACCCTTACCACCACCAGTTCTGCCTATAATATCACCATCAGCATTAGGATTTCATTCGTGGTAGGATCAAATATGAAGACAACAAACCATTGTTTGACTTCGAATTTGACAAGTGTCTTCAATAATTAGCAAGCTTGACAAAAACATGAAAATCAAGAGACTAAGAGACTCACGTTTAAATGAAATGTGAAAGCTTTTTGCAGTTGGAAAGTATGGCTTTAAACAAGCTATTAGATATTATTGCTATAGATCAGTCTTCACATATTGTTCACATTAGTTTCCTACCGTTTTGACTTGTAATCTGATTTGTTTGGTGAATATTTTCTTTGTCTCCTTGATCAAAAGCCTTATAGAATGGTGAAAGAGACAGTCCAGATCTCTTGATATCTTGTATTGACTCGCTTCCTTTTTCTAATGTCAGTTGTTGGCATGATCTGCTACTTCGGCTACCCAAGGACTTTGTTATCTTTAAGAAAAAAAATCTGAATGAATGGTAATGTAAAAGCTTTAAAATTAGCTCTCTAAACTAAACTAAAAACAGATTTTAGATAAAGTTTATTTTTCACAATAGATTTTCCTCAGCTTATTTTATTTTTTACATTAACTTTGCAGGAAAAAAAAATCTAGGTACCCATGTCACCTCTTCCTTGCTTAGGGCTACTTTCTCACTGTAAACCCCATGCCTGACATATTAAAAATCCTGAGCTCCACCAAGTTTTGCTTCAGTGTAAAATGCATTTTAGGATAAAGCTGAGCAAAATTAGTGTCTCAAAAAAATTGAGATCTCTACGGTGCTTGCATCTGGGTTAATGACAGACGGTGCCAAAAGTAACCATTCGATACTTTTTCAGCAAAGGTGTAAGCACTCTGAAAATAAGAGAGAGAACTGTGTGTTGGGAAAGGGAGGGAAAAAATTAACAGGAGAGGGGAAGAAGTGGAGGCAAAGGAAGATGGAGATGTGCCATGCCAGAATTAATTTAAAATTAAGCCCATGCTCAAGTTGATTCCATTCCTCGTCTGTACAAAGCTGATATTACAAGCCTATAACAACATCACATATTTATTATGACAGTCACTGAGGTTTATAAGGAGTTCCTCTTACAATGCATTTTACACTGTAGCAGATTCACTCTGCATAGAGGTTCTGTCCTGAGTTGTTGGGACATATACCCTAGGGGCAGGGAGATGTTTACTGCATCTTATGGGACATTGTTGGTGAGCAGCACAGATGTGCATCAGGATATGGGTGAAACTATAAAAGGAATCAGGTGACATTACTGGTGCGACCTCTACCAGAGGATTCTCTGTTGTGAAAAGCTACGAATAGGAGGCTACTATTCTGAAGAGGCTGGGGGATATCTTTTGTGGTTATAGTAGCATAGATGACATATTAGAATGCATTTAATATTTTTATGTGGGTCTGCTACATATAGATCATTCATCGTTTTAACATTTCAGATTTTGATATGGAACAAATTAAGGCACTTTTCAATTTATTAAGCAGACTAAGAACCCCAATTTTTCCTTACTTTCCCTTCTCAAGAACCACTGCTCCTTCTCTGGAGGAGCTGGTTTCTCTCAATCTCTCCAGTTGAAGGTGTTTTGCTGTGTATAAATAATTAAATAATTATTGGACTAGGGAGTTGAAATTTGGTCTCCCATCTGCTAGGTCAATGCTCTACTACCAAGCTATAGAGTTATTTTTGCTCTCTTTCTGTAGCTCAAACACTATTTATTGTCACAATGAATCACCCACTCACTACATATGCGAATGCAGAGTTTGCCGCTTGCATGATGGTCCTCTTACTATGGAAAGATTCCACTTAAACACATGGAAAAATCTTGCTTTTGTCAAACTTCATTCCTACTTTTACTTACAAAAACATAAAAATTTAGCACTTTAAAAATAAACGTTATGAGAAAAATATTCTCAAGAGAAAATAAATTAAATCTGAAGAAAACCTTTTTGCAAAACCTTTGTTCTTCCATCATAGACAAACATAATCTGGAGTTTGGCTCTCAAGAGATAAAAACTGCAATTGTTCCTTTCAGATAGGTGGTACTGGTTTTGTGATAGTTTAACCCTTCTTCCTACCTCTCCAGATACCCTGGTGTTGACTCTTCTGCCAGAAGGTGGAGGTGGTCCAAGGACTTTGGATCCAAATGCAATGTGAGACACATCTTGATTTTTACTGTTGTGTGTACTGCCTTGTCCTCTGTTAATTAACTGGTCTACTTAAAAAAAAAAAAAAGACACCTTTTCAAACATGATGCTTTAGACGGAACATATTTATAAGCATGATATATCACAGTATTTGACACAACAGCAAATTTTTATTTCTTCATTCTTGCTTTTCTATTCATAAATCATATAGGAAAAAAATCATACTTCCAAGAAATAATTATGTATCTTTCTAACACCACAACAGGTATATATATTACTGCTGACAAAATACAAATGTATCCCTTTTCTTTTCCATTTGACAGTGTGCCCAGTGCAACAGATAATATAAACACATGGAATAGTCAAAGAATATTATATCATCGTTATAAATGATTAATGTACTTTTATGGGCTAGGGATTGTATTCTGGCTCCATGTGGGAGTTACAGGTTTTCCTGCAGGAACTAAAATCACTGGGGAGTGTTGGGGGATCATTAAAAGCAACTCAGGCCTGGTCTACACAACACGTTTAAACCGAATTTAGCAGCGTTATACCGATTTAACCCTGCACCCGTCCACACAATGAGGCCCTTTATATCGATATAAAGGGCTCTTTAAACCGGTTTCTGTACTCCTCTCCGACAAGAGGAGTAGCGCTGAAATCGGTATTGCCATGTCGGATTAGGGTTAGTGTGGCCACAAATCAATGGTATTGGCCTCCGGGAACTATCCCACAGTGCACCATTGTGACCGCTCTGGAAAGCCATCTGAACTCAGATGCACTGGCCAGGTAGACAGAAAAAGCCCCGCAAACTTTTGAATTTAATTTCCTGTTTGCCCAGCGTGGAGCTCTGATCAGCACAGGTGGCGATGCAGTCCCAAATCCAAAAACAGCTCCAGCATGGACTGTACGGGAGATACTGGATCTGATCGCTGTATGGGGAGACAAATCTGTTGTATCAGAGCTCCGTTTCAGAAGACGAAATGACAAAGCATTTGAAAAAATCTCCAGGCTATGATAGACAGAGGCCACAGCAGGGACTCAGCACAGTGTTGTGTGAGAAGCGTAACGGAAAGCCAAAGAATCAAATGGACGCTCATGGAGGGAGGGAGGGGGTACAGAGGACTCCAGCTATCCCACAGTCCCCGCAGTCTCCGAAAAGCATTTGCATTCTTGGCTGGGCTCCAAGTGCCTGAAGGGTCAAAAACATTTTCCTGGGTGTTTCAGGGTGTATGTCGTCAATTTATACCCTTCACCCCCCCAAAAAAGAAAAGGGAAAAAATCGTTTCTCGTCTTTTTTTAATGTCACCCTATGTCTGCTGCATGCTGCTGGTAGACGGGGTGCTGGAGAGCTAAACAGCAGCATCCTCTCCCCTCCCCTTCCCAGTGGCAGACGGTACAGTATCCGTTCTCGTCATCAGCCCATGAGTGCTCCTGGCTGGCCTCGGTGAGGTCGGCTGGGGGCGCCTGGGTAAAAATAGGAATGACTCCTGGTCATTCCCAGCAGATGGTGCAGAACGGCTGGTAACCATCCTCATCATAGCAACTGGGGGCTGAGCTCCATCAGCCCCCCCCCCCGTCATGTCTAAAGAAAAGATTCTGTACTGCCTGGACTATCATAGCAGCGGAAGGCTGGTCTCCTCTCCCGCCCTACCCTTTAATGTCCTGCCTGGACTATCATAGCAGCTGGAGGCTTCCTCCCCCTCATTTTATCTCACTAAAAAGTCTGTGTTTCTTATTCCTGCATTCTTTATTACTTCATCACACAAATGGGGGGACACTGCCACGGTAACCCAGGAGGGGTGTGGGAAGAGGGAAGCAACGGGTGGGGTTGTTGCAGGGGCACCCCCTAGAATGGCATGCAGCTCATTTCTGTGGGATCTCTGGGGCTCTGACACGGAGCAGCTGTGCTCTCTGGTTCTCTAGTACACTTGCCTCATATTCTAGGCTGGACTGACTATTTTTAGACAAAACATAGGAAGGGAATGACCTGGGGAGTCATTCCCATTTTTGTCTATGCGCCCCCGGCTGACCTCAGGGAGGCCAGCCAGGAGCACCCATGATAGCAGCAGACGGTACAGAACGACTGATAACCATCATCTCTTTCGCCAATTTACAATGGCAGGGTAGACGGTACAATATGACTGGTAACCATCCCTGCTATCTTGCAAAGGCAAATGAATGCTGCTGTGTCGCAGTGCAGTACCGCGTCTGTCAGCAGCATCCAGTACACATACGGTGACAGTGACAAAAGGCAAAACGGGCTCTATGATTGCCATGCTATGGCATCTGCCAGGGCAATCTAGGGAAAAAGGGCGCAAAATGATTGTTTGCAGTTGCTTTCCCGGAGGAAGGATTGAGTGACGACATTTACCCAGAATCACCCACGACACTGTTTTTGCATTGGGATCTCAACCCAGAATTCCAATGGGCAGGGGAGACTGCAGGAACTATGGGATAGCTACTCACAGTGCAACGTTCCGGAAATCGACACTAGCCTCGGTACATGGACGCACACCGCCGAATTAATGTGCTTAGTGTGGCCGCGAGCACTCGACTTTATACAATCTGTTTTACAAAACCGGTTTATGTAAAATCGGAATAATCCCGTAGTATAGACGTACCCTCAATAGCAAAACCCTGGACTTTGAAAGAAACAGCTATGTTTAAAGAAGATAAGAAATGCTGACAATAAAGTATCATCATGTTTTCCATAATTCCTCTTTCTAATAATTAAGGGCAGAAAGGATAATACACATATACTGACTTATAGCATTGAAATAGAAAATGAATTGCTAATGGTAAGATTAAGAGCTTCGATAGCTATATTTTTAATTATTTGTAATTATGTGAAGTGAATGAGTACAGATGAGGTAATGCTGACACCAAGTCCTTGCTGGCATAAGTGTGGTTTTGTCAATTCAGCCTTTACACAGAATTTCTATTCTGCTTAAAATGTTATTGGCAACAGAACAGAGGTCACATGTTGTGTTGGAAGAGATAAGTAAGAAGTTATATCATGTAATGATAAATAACTGCCCCCCCTTTTTTTTCTGGGCAGACCCAGGGCAGGGTGACACAAAAACATGACCCAGAAACTGCAAAACCAGTCTGAAAAATACAGAATTTGGGTAACTGAAGCTTGCACATGCATAATGTCTAGGTTACGTAAAATCAAAAGGGTTGATGTGCTAAAAGCCTATTGGATAAAGATCACAATCTGTAATACAGAAAAGTATAAAAGACCTAAGTGAACGTGGATCTAAACTGGAGAAACACTAGACCAGAAACTGAAGAACGGGACTGAATGACCAGACCAAGGGATCAGAGACAGCGATGGAAGGTAGAAGAACTTCCTGGTGCTCCAGAATGTGGTAACTTGGACCCATTTACCAATTCTGTCTTGTGTTATTATTTGTCTGGCATAACTGTACATGCAGACACTATTAGTGACAATAATTCTGTCTGAAATTGTATAAATAATTTTTCAAAAACTGAAAAATGTCAACCAGCTTAATAGCTGGTCAAAAACCAAACCAAACCAAGCCAAAGGGTAGATGGAAATTTTTGTTGAAAATGTTGTGTGGAGAAAGATGGGTAAGGGTTATTCAGTGGAATACAGCTCATCTTCAGAGAACAATTGTAGGTAAGGTGCTTTAAAAAAAGATTTCCCAAAGATTCTTATTTCATTGGATCACCACTTCAGGAGCGGATAAAGATCTAGGATGTCATGGCAACAAAATATTGCTGTCAGAAAGAAAAAGTTTTAAGGAAAAGAAACAAATCATTCTCCCCTCGCCCTCTTCTCTTTTAACATAGACTAAGTTAACATCTAATTTTCTGTTTTGAGTTGTGATATTTCTGTAAAACAATAAAGTAATGCCAAAGCATATTTTTGAGAGTCTCTTATATAATTTTTATAATGGTGGAACTGGTTAAATTTGAATTCAAATCAGTTTGACTTTCATTTTCAGCTAGGAAATTTCAACAAGTCCACATATTTACCAGTCACTAGCATCATTCACTAGTATTACCCATAACAAAAGAAGTCCCTGTAGGCCATGAGTTCCTTGTTCTCCTCTTCCTGAAGTGACATTCAGTTGCTACTAGCAGCTGCCATCTCAATAGCTTAGATGACCCGTTCAGTTTACTGTCAATTTTTTAAATTTGCTGACTACTTTGGGATGCCTTTTGCCCAAGCACCAATTATAAAAGCTGATTAACATGAAAATTCTCTGTTTATGTTCATATTAATTGAGTGCAATTAATTGCCTACATCAACACATCTGCCACAATGCACAAATATGTGTAGTTAAAAGAAGATATGACCAAAAAATAGTTGATTAGTAAAACAAAACCAAGTTTAAGGGATAAAAAGAAAAAGTTTCTAATTAAAGTGAAGCTTAAACTTATCAAAGCTTCCATTTGCAGGAAAGCCTGATTTCTGAACTCTGAAAGGAGTGTCTGGGAGAACTCACATTATAGTCATAGTACAAGGTTAAAAACAAAGATTAGATTAAACCTGCAGCTCAAGGAATTTAATTTTCTCTAGTTAGCGAAAACCAAACCTTTGTGTAGGTCAGGGATGTCACCATTAATTATTTTACTACTTTGCCAAGGGCTATATTCCTTTGTAGTTAGTTAGGAAAACCTGAGGGCTCACCGTCTAATTGTCCTTTTTTAAATAAACATTCATTTCTCTCTCTAGATACACCATTCTCATTATTTTAGCCTGAACAAAAAGTGCTGATTTTTCATCTATTGTCATGGAGAGGTCACACTCCAGGCTTGTCTCTGCTATCTAACAATCTCAGTGGTAGAAGATGACAGAACAAGGAGTAATGGTCTCAAGTTGCAGAGCGGGAGGTTTAGGCTGGATATTAGGAAAAACTTTTTCACTAGTAGGGTGGTGAAGAACTGGAATGGGTTCCCTAGGGAGGTAGTGGAATCTCCTTCCTTAGAGGTTTTTAAGGTCAGGCTTGACAAAGCCCTGGCTGGGATGATTTAGTTGGTTTGGTCCTGCTTTGAGCAGGGGGTTGGACTAGATACCTCCTGAGGTCCCTTCCAACCCTGAGATTCTATGATTCTATGATTCTATGAAAATTAGAATGAAACTTTTTACCAGAACTTTGGCTTGCCTATTTCTGAGGGATAAAAACACTACAAATATTATTTGTTTTTGAATATTACTCTGATTTTCAAATAAATATACTTGCATATGAAAAGATGTTAAAAAACAGTTTAAACAAGTAAAACAATTAAGGGCCCAATCCTGCTCTGATTACAATAAAAAACTTCCATTAACTTCCATAGTGTAGGATTGAACCCTCACTGACTGAGAGTTGATTCAGCACAAGGAAAAGGTTAAGAATTTGCAAAAGCATCTGACATTAGACACAAAATAAGTGCAGGTGATAAAAGAGCTTTGTGAGTAAGGAAAACTGTATAAGCCTTGGTTAAAATAAAAGAGAGTCAGTTTTAAAGGGAATTTTAGAAGCATCCCTTCTCCCACATTATCAAGAGCATGCATGTACAGCACAGACTTGTGTTTGGTTCAAGTGCCAGGAAAGGTGGCAACTTCTTCAGAACAAGCTGTGAAACTGGGTACCAAACACACCTGGGTACTAAGAGTAGCTTGAACACTGAAGGATTCCAGATGTGCACATCCTGCTTGATCCTTTTGCCCCTAATTTCAGATACAAGTCTCAAGCAGTGGTGGGGTCAGGAAATTCCCCAAAAGGTCTGCCCTGAACTGCTATCCTGCAGGGGACAGCCAGAAAGCAGAGTAGAGTTGAAATGCTGCAGCATTCAGCTGCAAGAGAGTTTGCTCCTGCTTCAAGCATTACTGTTATAGCAACTTCACCCTAGGCAGGAAACCTAAACTCCATGAGACCACTCCAGCTGCTCCAGAGCAGATGGTCTCACCTGTGAAACAAGAGTGGCTGAACCCCCTACTCCTGATAACTGTTGTGGGCAGTGGAGCCATAAGAGAAGGGTGGAAGCAGGCTTGGCTGGCATCAGGGTACAGCCTATCAACTTGTCTGAGCTCTTGTAGTTCACGCAGCTCATTGTGAAGCAGGTTCAAGGGACAGTTACAGAAATGACTGCCGCTGCAAGCTGGGCATTCCTTTTGACCTATTAGTCCCTGTTCCAGCATGCTCCTTTGTCTACTACCAATGTGGAAGAGGAATTCTCTCTTTATGCCACAAGTCTTACCTTTGTGCCATGCAATCGGAAGGCTTCTTGAGGAACTATGGACCTGGCCAATATAGCGCCCATCTTTAAAAAAGGGAAGGAGGAGAATCCGGGGAACTACAGGGCAGTCAGCCTCACCTCAGTCCCAGGAAAAATCATGGAGCAGGTCCTCAAGGAATCAATTTTGAAGCACTTGGAGGAGAGGAAGGTGATCAGGAACAGTAAACATGGATTCACCAAGGGCAAGTCATGCCTGACCAACCTGATTGCCTTCTATGATGAGATAACTGGCTCTGCGGATATGGGGAAAGCAGTGGAAGTAATATATCTTGACTTGAGCAAAGCTTTTGATACGGTCTCTCACAATATTCTTGGCAGCTAGTTACAAAAGCATGGATTGGATGAATGGACTATAAGGTGGATAGAAAGCTGGCCAGGTCGTCAGGCTCAACGGGTAGTGATCAACGCCTCCATGTCTAGTTGGCAGCCGGTATCAAGTGGAATGCCCCAAGGGTCTGTCCTGGGGCCGGTTTTGTTCAACATCTTCATTAATGATTTGGAGGATGGTGTGGACTGCACCCTCAGCAAGTTTGTGGATGACACTAAGCTGGGGGGAGAGGTAGATACGCTGGAGGGTAGTGTGACAGGGTCAGGCCAGAGGGCTAAAGAATACTGTTAGAAGGCAGATATATTAGTCCCAGATTAAGTAGATCCCTTTTCCCTGGGTAAGGTAACAGGGGCAGTTCCACAACAAGCAGGAACTTGCTGGAACCAACTAAGGCAGGCAGGCTAATTAGGACACCTGGAGCCAATTAAGAAGAAACTGCTAGAATCAATTAGGACAAGCTGGCTAATCAGGGCACCTGAGTTAAAATGGACCTCACTTCAGTTTGTAGTGTGCATGCGAGGAGCTGGGAGCAAGAGGCACTAGGACCTGAGAGTGAGAAGACATATTGCTGGAAGACTGAGAAGTACAAGCATTATCAGACACCAGGAGAAAGGTCCTGTGGTGAGGATAAAGAAGGTGTTTGGAGGAGGCCATGGGGAAGTAGCCCAGGGAGTTGTAGCTGTTGCACAGCTGTTCCAGGAGGCACTCTAGACAGCTGCAGTCCACAGGGCCCTGGGCTGGAACCCGGAGTAGAGGGTGGGCCCGGGTTCCCCCCAAACCTCCCAACTCCTGATCAGACAGAGGAGGAATTGACCTGGACTGTGACTTCTACCAGAGAGGAAGGTCTCTGGGCTGTTTCCTGACCCACATGGTGAATCCCTGAGGTGAGCAAATCCCCCAATAAGTGCAGGACCCACCAAGGTAGAGGAGGAACTTTGTCACAGTAGAGATACGTCCAGAGTGACCTAGACGAATTGGAGAATTGGGCTAAAAAAATTTGATGAGGTTCAACAAGAACAAGTGCAGAGTTGTGCACTTAGGACGAAAGAATCCCATGCACTGCTACAGGCTGGGGACCGACTGGCTAAGCGGCAGTTCTGCAGAAAAGGACCTAGGGATTACAGTGGACGAGAAACTGGATATCAGTCAACAGTGTGCCCTTGTTGCCAAGAAGGCTAATGGCATATTGGGCTGCATTAGTAGGAGCATTGCCAGCAGATTGAGGGAAGTGATTATTCCCCTCTATTTGGCACTGGTGAGGCCACATCTGGAGTATTGTGTCCAGTTTTGGGCCCCCCACTATAGAAAGGATGTTGATAAATTGGAGAGAGTCCAGCGGAGGGCAATGAAAATGATTAGGGGCCCGGGGCACATGACTTATGAGGAGAGGCTGAAGGAACTGGGCTTATTTAGTCTGCAGAAGAGAAGAATGAGGGGGGATTTGATAGCAGCCTTCAACTACCTGAAGGGGGGTTCCAAAGAGGATGGAGTAGGCAGCGGTGGACAACCTGTGGCCCATCAGCATAATCTGCTGGTTGGCCGCCAGACAGTTTGTTTATATTTGCAAGGCCCCCGCAGCTCCCAGTGGCCAGGACCGGCAAACTGCAGCCACTGGGAGCTGCGGACGGCCATGCAAATGTAAACAAACTGTCTGGCAGCCCGCCAGCGGATTACCCTGATGGGCCATGTGTTGCCCACCACTGAGCTAGACTGTTCTCAGTGGTGGCAGATGACAGAACAAGGAGTAATGGTCTCAAGTTGCAGTGTGTGGGGGGGTCTAGGTTGGATATTAGGAAACACTATATCACTAGGAGGGTGGTGACGCACTGGAATGGGTTACCAAGAGAGGTGGTGGAATCTATATCCTTAAAGGTTTTTAAGGTCAAGCTTGACAAAGCTCTGACTGGGATGATTTAGTTGGAGTTGGTCCTGTGTTGAACAGGGGTTTGGACTAAATGACCTGTCTGAGGTCTCTTCCAACCCTAATCTTCTATGATTCTATCTAATAACATCCTGCTAGCTCCATGTTCTTTTTGGCTGTGTGAGTAACTCACAAGGTCCCAACAACACTGCTTTCATTGGAAGGTCAGGTGTGTGTAATGCATGCTGAGACAATGTGAAACATTTTCTCTGTATTCAGCCTATCAACTCAGTTTGGTAAAAAGTCTTGAGAGCACAACAAATCATCCACTTAAGTTCTAGATGTGACTACATAAAAATACATACTACATATATTCTAAAGGATGAAAGTAAGCAATATTATAATCCTTTGGCTACAGGAATTATAGCTACTGATAGTATAGCTCAAGGATTTTGTAAAGTATGATACCTAAGATATAATAGAAAAAGGAGGATTAGTATACTGTGATTTCATCCGCATCCACAAAGAAATGAAATTAAACAAAATACAATGATCTAGAATAATCTAGTAACAAATATTGTGAATAGCAAAAAGACTCCATTTGTTACCAGTTAGGGTGACCAGATGTCCTGATTTTATAGGGACAGTCCTGATATCCGAGGCATTTTCTTAGATGAACAGCTAGATGACACTCTGTCCCAATTTTTCATATTGACTGTCTGGTCACCCTATTACAAATTTAGCCAAAATACTATAATGAGCTAACATGATGGCTCTCATCTGATTTCTATTATTTTTGTAATGTAACTGTCATAGTTATGCTGCCATTACATCAGCAGTTCTCAATCCGCAGCCCGTGAGCTGCATGAGACCCAGTTAGCACACATCTGCTGCCCAGCTGCAAATTGATTGCCTAATTATTTGCTCCATTATCTTTCTGGGTACAGAAGTTAAGCTGACTGGTCTGTAATTCCCCGGGCTGTCCTTATTTCCCTTTTTATAGTTGGGCACTAGATTTGCCCTTTTCCAGTTTTCTGGACGCTCTCCTGTCTTCCATGACTTTTCCAAGATAATCACTAATGGCTCAGATATCTCCTCAGTCAGCTCCTTGAGTATTCTAGGATGCATTTCATCAGGCCCTGGTGACTTGAAGACATCTAACTTGTCTAAGTAATTTTTAACTTGTTCTTTCCCTATTTTAGCCTCTGATCCTACCTCATTTTCACTGGCTTTCACTATGTTAGATGTCCAAAATATGTGTTCTGTTTCTCAGATATAATCTTTTACTACCTTATCTGGTTACTGAAAAGTTTATAAAGTCATAAAAAGGTGAAGAGATGGGGAAAACTGAAAAAAAAGTTGGAACAAAAATCTCCTGCAGGAGGACATATGAATCTGCCCGTACTGTACGCATCTCTGTTTCAAAACACATTATGGCAAACATAGCTTGCTTGTATTTCTTAGAAGAGGTGCCTAGATAACATGTTCCAGGACACTTTCCTGTTTCATACTGACATACAGAAATATGAGGACGGATACGTTTGTACAACTTTGTTCACACCAGTAATCGCCAACTCAGATTATGCCTGTTTGTTTTTTGTTTGTTTTTTTTTTTTTTACAATTTTTTGAAATTCAAATTTATAAAATGTAAAATCAATTAGGAATGTTTTTCTTCTGTCTCAGTTCATTTGATGTATGCAGTGGAAATGTAACTGAAGTCTACTTAGTTCCAAAAATCTGTAAAACATTTAATTTAAGAGGAAGAAAAAGTAGGACTGAAACTATCTGCCTACAATATTTGTGCTCTGTATGCAAAATGTGAACAAGCACTTATTTTAAATTAGCTGGGTCATATGCAGTTATATGACAAAGTAGAGCCAGAAAAAATTAAAATTAACATTATTTTTGATACAAATACTTATCCTGGGTAGATACATTTCCCCCCACTCTTACAGTCAGAGAGTACAGTCCAAAAGAAACATGGCTGCCCTTACTTAAAACAAAGTAAAAAACAACCCACACTGTTGCTGCTGTGGAAATGAAAGCACTCAGGCAAATAGAGTACTATTTTTTAAGTAAATTACTGGTTTTGATCTGT
This sequence comes from Mauremys reevesii, assembly GCF_016161935.1. Taxonomy (NCBI): domain Eukaryota; kingdom Metazoa; phylum Chordata; order Testudines; family Geoemydidae; genus Mauremys; species Mauremys reevesii. The sequence continues at coordinate 124,044,929 of NC_052629.1, read as the reverse complement.
GCTTAGTGGACCACTACATCTTGTCATTAGTGAGTTGAACTACTCAATTTAAATAACCAGACTTGATTCTGTGTTCAATTAAATTGAGGTCCCATTAATGAAAAAAAAAATTACTTCCTACAGTCCTACATTGACTAACAGTCATTACTTAATGTGGGTTGGGAATTGACGGAATTAACAGTGTACATTTTTAGTTAAATAAGACACAATGATTTACTGGATACATGCTGGTTTTATTAATTTAATTGAAAACATTCAAAACACTCTTGCTCTTGAACAGGTTACATCTCTATTTGTAATTCAAGAAAATTACTCCTACATGACAACCTAGAAGTGACAACATGCTCTTAATTTTGGAAAAACTGTAATCTGTTAATGAAATAAAATTCCTGAAAAAGGACCCATGCAATGTGCATGCCAGTATTTTCTGATTTTTCTCATACTGCATGTATATTTGGAAGCAAACATTACAATTTATGCAAGTGTATGCTGTTGTACAAGTGAAGATACTTATTTATATTCACTCATGACATTCAAAGATCATCTGGTTTTTAAGTTTGTATTCTAATCCGTTTTTATTCTTGGGCAATAAAAGTGTACACCACCATGGATCTACTTTTGCTCCCTCTGGAGTCAATGTGAGTTTTACCACAGACATCAGTGGGAGCAGGATTGGGCCTGAAAAGTGATTACCAGAACATGGGAGTTCCTATACTTTTAGATGGCATTTAAATAGTGGGTAGGTGTTTATGAAATGAAAAGGAGGATATTATTTAATGAAATTCCATCTTCAGATCCTTGATAAGACACATAGTGATGCACATCTGCTTATCAATGGACAGGCTCAACTATAAAGTCTATCAAGAATTTTTAGTTCAGGTATAAAAAAATTAATTAATAATGCAGTCAAGAGTTCTCCAAGTGCCCTTTAATGCAATGCATCATGGTGTCCTTGAACTTTAAAACAAAAAGACACTTACAATTCTTGGGTGTAGCTTTGAATATTTATTCAAACATATAATTAAATGTCTTGTAAAATTAAACTAGAAAAGACTTTGATATGAAGAATGGAATAAAAATAACAAATAATTACAGTATTTATCTAAGTATTTGTCTGCAATTGTATTTTAAAATAGTCCTGTTATTTTTTGGTTTATGAATACTTTCATATTAGTTACAAGAGTACTGACATATCACTTTAAATTAATTATTCATGGCTCACATATTGTTGCTGTTCTTTAATAAAGATCTTTTAACATTACAGAATTGTTTAAAAGGAGGATTCATTCTTTTGTAGCAAGATATTAAAAGACCTGGGGTGAAATCCTGACGCCGCTGAAGTCAATGCCAAAACTTCAATTGACTTCAATAGGGCCAAGATTTCACCCAGGGTTTCTAAGGGAAGTGTGGCTTTGTGGACAAGCACTGGCTTTTTAAATGGTTTGACCCAAAATCTACTTACCTCTGTAGTGAGGATGCTGAGATCACAGCTATACTTCCAGACATCAACACAATTTGCAAAATTTTTCACCCATAACAATGTGCTAAACTTTACAATATTTCCCATAAAAATTTCAGTGTCAGTTTTTCAGCTGCCTAATCTCTACTTGGGTATACACAACATTTTGCATACATACCCCTGTACTTTGCAGATGCAAATATATGAACATAGGGACTGCCAGACGGGAACATTTCAAGGGTCCATCTAGTCCAGTATCCTCACTCTGACAGTGGCCAGAACCATATGATTCAGAGGATGGCAGAACCCTGAAGTAGGCATGACAATCTGCCCACACATTATAGGTCTCACCCTGATCTCTAATAGTTAGAGACTGGCTAACCCTGGCCTTTGATAATTCTGTTGCTCTTCTCTGAACCCCTTTATATTCTTTTTGAGATGGGTGGCTCAGTAATCTAGGTAAGGATACACCATTGATTTAAATAAAGGCATTATAATATGTTTGCTATTATTCTCCATCCCATTGCTTACGCAGCTTAACATCCTGTTTGATTTTTTTACTGCAGCTGTGCATGAAACAGACATTTTCACTGAGCTGCTTATAATGATGCTCAGATCCCTTTCTTGGGTTGAAACAGTTCACTTAGAAACCAGTAAGGTAGCAGAGTAATTTTTTCCCTCCAATGTGCATTGCATTTATTGACACTCAGCTTCATTGTGTTGCCTGTTCACCAAGCCCTTTTAGGTCTCTCTCAAGTTCTTCACAGTCCTCTCTGGTTCTGACAAACCTAAATGTCATCTGCAAATTTTACTACCTCATTATTCACTCACCTTTCCAGGTCATTAATAAATATATCGAACACCACCACAGGCTCTAGCCTAGAACCTTGAGGCCCCTCTGTTAACATCTTGCCATGATGAAAACTGAATCCTCTTTCCTTTCTGTCTCTTAGGCAGCTTTTTATCTAAGACAGTACTTTGTCTCTCTCCCCCTGTGATTACTTAGTGTCTTTATTAGCTTTTAGCCTTTTTTGCAGAACCTTACAGAATGCCTTTTGGAAGCCTAAATAAATTCTGTCAAAAAGGTTTTCTTCACGCACTATTTTACTGACACATTCAAAGAATTCTAACAGATCAGTGAGACATGATTTTCCATTCCAGAATCCATGCCAGTTCATGAAGTTCATAAAGAAGTATGGGCTGGATGAATGGACTATATGGTGGAGAGAAAGCTGGCTAGATCGTCAGGCTCCACGACCAATGGCTCGATGTCTAGTTGGCAGCTGGTATCAAGCGGAGTGCCCCAAGGGTCTGTCCTGGGGCCAGTTTTGTTCAACATCTTCATTAATGATCTGGATGATGGGATGGATTGCATCCTCAGTAAGTTCGCAAATGACACTAAGCTGGGGGGGGGAGGGTAGATATGCTGTAGTGTAGGGATAGGTTCCAGAATGACCTAGACCAATTGGAGGACTGGGCCAAAAGAAATCTGAAAAGGTTCAACAAGAACAAGTGCAGAATTTTGCACTTAGGATGGAAGAATCCCATGCACTGCTACAGGCTGGGGACCGACTGGCTAAGTGTCAGTTCTGCAGAAAAGGACCTGGAGATTACAGTGGACGAGAAGCTGGATATGAGTCAACAGTGTGCCCTTATTGACAAGAAGGCTAATGGCATATTGGGCTGCATTAGTAGGAGCACTGCTAGCAGATCGAGGGAGTGATTATTCCCATCTATTCGGCACAGGTGAGGCCACATCTGGAGTACTGCGTCCAGTTTTGGACCCCCCCATTACAGAAAGGATGTGGACAAATTGAAGAGAGTCCAGTGGAGGGCAATGAAAATGATTAGTGAGAAGTAACCATGACTTACGAGGAGAGGCTGAGGGAACTGGGCTTGTTCAGTTTGCAGAAGAGAAGAGTGAGGGGGGATTTGATAGCAGCCTTCAACTACCTGAAGGGAGGTTCCAAAGAGGATGGAGCTCAGCTGTTCTCAGTGGTAGCAGATAACAGAACAAGAAGCAATGGTCTCAAGTTTCAGTGGGGGAGGTCTATGTTGGATATTAGGAAACACTATTTCACTAGGAGGGTGGGGAAGTACTGGAATGGGTTACGTAGGGAGGTGGTGGAATCTCCATCCTTAGAGGTTTTTAAGGCCCGGCTTGACAAAGCCCCGGCTGGGATGATTTAGTTGGTGTTGGTCCTGCTTTGAGCTAGATGACCTCCTGAGGTCTCTTCCAACCCTAATCTTCTATGATTCTATGATCTTCCAGATGCTTTGTTATTCTATTGGCAAAACACCCAAGTGTACACTTGTAAAATTCTAACAACTGAACATACAATCATTAGAATTTCCACCTACAAAACTCATTCTAATGGGTTTTGTGCTTCTAAATCTCAGGACTCTGCAAGCATGCGTGTTAGAATTGCTCAAGTATGCATGCATCCTTGCACCTACAAAATGTAGGTGCATTTGTGTGTGCATACAATTTTGGCATGTACTGGTGCCTAGGTGAGAAAACTGGACCCTTAAAATGTGTTATAGGACACATCAAACTGTATCTACCTGTATGCACATTATATTACTATATATCATACACACACATACACGCAGTAATTTTAGTAAGACAGCATACCTGATTCTGATGAAGTTAAGGGACGACCTCCAAATCTTATTTCTGGTTGGCGAAGTTTAGTCATGTTAAGCAGTTGTGTGACTTGTGGCACATCTGTATTTAGCTGGCAGGTTCGAGGAATAGTATCTGTGGGGTCGTCAGCTGTGAATGGAAGACCAAATATATCTGGAATTAAAGACAAAGGCTTCACTTTTTTATAACTAACATGGGCAGAAATGTAGTATGATTAAATTATTTGTTATTTGGGCTGTAAAGGCCAGTTTATATGATCAGATATTTATAACACGTTGTAGTCACTGAAAACCTTGTGCAGCTATTGATTTTTCAAAGAATGTTCTTGTTAATTCTAAAACAACACTGTCAAGTTGATTAGGGCCCAAATGTTACTACAGTTAAACTTGCTAATTTGTGCAAATAACTGGGATAGCGATGGTGAATAAATGAATTCTGTACGTAAACAAAGCTAGTGTCACATAATGTTGGTTCATTATTTTGACAAAAGTTTAGTTTCAGCTATACTACTTCATTTTTCTGATTTTCTGACATGTTGTGCACAAGAATACTGTACTGATCGCTGGTACAATTACTAAAGTTGCAAATATTGAATTCCTAGTAAATACTAGTATTAAACTTTGCTGAGATAGGGACAAATAGTAGTTTGTATTAATTTAACAAAAAAAAAGGTGTGAGAGCAGATTAGCAAGGTGCAACTATTCCCTGAAACCGTTTAGATTTAGTAGGGAATGTTTGTTCTACAGATGCTAATGGCCAAATTTTCCATCTTGATTAACTGGGTCTGTTTTTGAGCTCCCAGTTAGTAGTTTCCACTATTAAGGCCACAGAGATGTCGAAATACCTAGCTAAGCCACCTTCTACACCAGTGGTTCTCAACCAGGGGTATGCATGCCTCTGGTGATACACAGAGGTCTTCCAGGGGGTACATCAATTCCTTTAGATATTTGCCTAGTTTTACAACAGGCTACATAAAAAGCACTAGTAAAGTCAGTACAAACTAAAATTTCAAACAGATGACTTGTTTCTACTGCTCTATATACACACTGAAATGTATTCCAATTGATTTATTTTATAATTATATGGTAAAAATGAGAAAGTCAGCAACTGTTCAGTAATAGTGCACTGTGATATACAATGGTGTCCCTAGCCTCTATGGTGTCCCTAGCCTCTGTTTGTCAGAGGGTGGAGATGGATGGCAGGAGAGAGATCACTTGATCATTACCTGTTAGGTTCACTCCCTCTGGGGCACCTGGCATTGGCCACGGTCGGCAGACAGGATACTGGGCTGGATGGACCTTTGGTCTGACACAGTATGGCCGTTCTTATGTTCTTATGACACTTTTGTTATTTTTGTGTCTGATTTTGTAAGCAAGTAGTTGTAAGAAAGGGGTACAGTAGTCTGGAAGGGTTGAGAGCCACTGTTCTACACCAACTACATCTTCTGTGTAGTCTCATGATGTAGCTCCGTATAGAGAGCACTGCAGTAGTTGCATCTGGAAAATGCTGGTTAAAAAATGGGAGTCTGTGTTTCAAACTCTACCTCTTTCTCTTGTAAAAATAAATATTTTCTTTTTACTTTAATGCTTCAGTCTGGATGAAGAAATTGTAGAGCCCCCACAATAGCAACTTTTAAAAAACAAAGTTGTTAGTTTGTTATCCAGACACATTACAAGCTCATAACTTTTGTTTGAGCTAGAGCATATCTTTCAGAAAAGCATCTAGCAATGCTGGGAGAAGATAGTGATGCAGTCCTGGGATGACCAGGCGTGGTGCCAGAATTTCAGGATAACAGCAGGTACTTTCCAACACATCTGCATGGAGCTCATCTCAAAGCTGCAGCAGCAACACACTAACATGAAAACTCCTCTGTCTGGAGAAGCTCACCACTTCCAGTTGCTACCAGTCAGTAGCTAACCAATTTGCTATTGGTATACTGACTGTCAGGGCTGTTGTCAAGGAGGTGTGTGATGTTCTAAGGAAGGTGCTGATGGTGGGGATCATAGAGCTTGGCAAGGCACAAGAGACTGATGGATTTGCAGGGTTGGGATACCCGAACTGTACTGGGGCCTCTGCTGGGACCCATATGCCTATTCTTTTTGCTCTCCACAGGCTTTACATATCATGAACAGAAAGAGGTATTTCTCCACGTTGCTCTAAGGCCTGGTTGATCACCAAAACAGGCTGACCAACAATGTGGGGTGGTCTGGAAAGGTCCATGATGCTCGGATCTTTTGAAACTCACACCCATTTTCTTCAATGAAAAAAGGAATTTTTGCTGATAGGACCACTATGGACATTAATGGTGTTCTGATTCCCACTCTCATTCTGAGAGACCGAGTTTACACTTTGTTTCCCTGGCTTATGTAGTCTTTTACTGGACATCTGGAAAGGACGAAGGACTTGTTCATCTACAACCTGAGTAGCTGCAGAATGACAGCAGAGCGTGCATTTGGAAGGCTGAAAAGAAGATGGTGTTTTCTCATGAGGAAGCTAAAAGCTGCCAAGCAATATATACCTCGAATGATAACTGCTTGCTGTATTTTGCACAACGTCTGTGAAAGCAAGGGAGAGAGCCTCACCAATGGGAAGGAGCCAGACGTACAGAAACTTCCTATCTCAGTCCTAAAAAGTAGATTGCATTGTTCCAAAATGGTTCCACAAAGCTGGTGTTATATTTACTGCCCATTTGTAAAAATTCCCCAACAAGCACCATTACCCTTTCTAATATGTTGCCCCTTATGCATGGGAGGATCCCCCATAAATATCTGCAAAACCACTTCATTTATTTCTTCAAATACCTCTGTAAAACTCTCCACTGGTATGATGCTTAAAAAAACCATAGAAACTTGACAATGGTTAGGTGAGCTGTGGCCATTGCTTATGCTGATCACTATGGTCTCACCATTACCTTGGTCTCGCTTGTCTGTCTTTTGTATCCACCTATTGTCTCATCTCATACTTAGACTGTAAACCCTTCGAGGCCCCACTGATTTACAATAATAAATAATAATCAATATCTCAAGGTGGCTAAATGGGAAAAGTGCCACTGCTCAAATGAGTTGTACATATTATCTAAATAGATTAGTGTGAAAACTGGAGAGAAGCCTCACACCAAAATAACATGCATATCATGTTGCCAGTGTAGGTAAATCTTCCCCCCTTGCACCTAAATTATCTCCCATGGAAAATAATCTTCCAGGAACTATTATTAAACAATGAGCTTGGAAACCAGAGTGCCAACCACCAAACACTTATATATGCGAGGGCCTAGATCCTCAATGTTTATTAATCTTTATACCTTCATTGCCTTCAGTGGTTCTAAACTGATTTATACCATCTAAATATTTGGTCCTAGTTGTCTAAGAAGGACAAAGCAACTTTGATCAGACATGCATGTTAATTGAAAGTTAATAAATAAATAAGTAATAAATCTAGAATTTGGAATGTGGTATGGTATTTTAATGCAACTAAATTTTGGGCATTTTCCTAATTGTAAAATGTGTCTAAATAAGGAAAATTCATAACTGTACCAAAAATATTAATGCCCACCAACTGTACAATAATCACAGAATGTGATAATCCCACTCATTAAAAATGCAATACACTACAGTGAATGCAGTTTATTAGAACTATCTCCTCATTAAATTAACCACATTACACTAGGAATTTTGCAACTCGTTTAGGCCATTTTTGTATACTTTTAAAAACTGTGGAAAATGGAAGGGAGAAACCATGTACACTGTTAATTTGAAACTAAATGAAGACAAGTACCTCTAGTGCAATTTCTGCCAACTGAGTATATAATGGATTCTCTCCCTGGTTCATACTTAATTCTGATATGGGCAATTTGTTCTATGCTTTCCAAAAGAAAAATGAGAAGTAGCTTCATGACCTCGCATTTCTTTCCCTGATTGGTTGTTTTGTTGAATTAGAAGATAATTTCACCACTCTCCACACCTCATACACAACCAATAGCTAGTTAGTTATCTTCTAGGCACGTGCTGTCTAATCTAATAATAAACAAAGAGAAATTTATCATAAGGCAGCTTTGATTCTGTACATACACAATCCCTCTTTATGTCAATCAAAATTGAAAACCATTGCCAATTGTTTTTTTTTTTTCAGATGGTAGAACCCGTTCAGCTGTCATTCTCATGGAAGCTACTCAACAAAAATTTAAATATGACAGACATACTTTCAGAGAGATATATAAAAATCAGCTAACTAACAGATAGTGAAATGGATGCCTATACACACATCACTGCTCTGTAACAACCATTACCCTGTCAGAACAAAACACTTACAAATTCAAATAATCTGGATAGAATGGCACAAACTAATATACCCTCAGAGTGTCTTTTTGACAATAATTCACATGGATTGGAATTCTTTGCAGTCAGTCTGGTAAAGCACAAAGGTACAGTTATTTAAATCACTGACACATCTGCACTGACCATATAGTTCCAGAATTAATATGACAATACATTATCTAAACACATGATCTCCTCCATCTCTTGGACAGTGTGAATACTTACACTGACTTAACTTCACTATCGAGTTTTAGTTTCTACTGCTCACACTGATGACACTGCACTACTCTGCAGTTGGGATTTTTAGAAACAGATTAGGTGTCAAACTGCTACTGAAAGTCACTAGGAGTCAGGTGCTTAACTCACAGAATGCTTTTGAAAATCCCACCCTAAATCTCTATGACCATTTCTTCCTGTTCCCTGTGCCCTGCCAAGTCATTTACTTAGCTTCTCCCTTGAAATCCCTCTCTTAATGTTTTCTGTGTATCTTCTCTCCTTCTGCGTGGAACACTTTTCTAGTACAGTAATCAAGTGCTTTCTCTCCATAGTTCTCCTGAAAATACACTTTTTACGTGAAGTTCTTCAATGTTAATTCCCAAAGAAACTTATGATACATAACTCTATATAATAAATCCCTAATATCTACTGGTATCTATACTGGTTTGGAACTGGTCATCTTGTTATCTGGGGTCCCATGTATCCAATTTATACTGTAATCCTATGGCAGGGACTCTATTTTCTTCTAGGTTTAATGCAAGGCCAAGTAGAATGGTGGTACCCAATACATAATTCATAGGGGGTGTTCTGTGGTGGGCTGTGGACAGACTAATGGAAAAGGGATTTTTTTGGTGTGGGGGTAGAAAGAGAAGACACCGCAATAGTCCATAGATGCCAGTGCAACAAGGCCCATGCCCTACCCTGCATAAGTGGCTAAATTGGCCTTGCGCAGCCCCTACATAGGGGAGGTGCAAGTTGCCTCCCATCCATCCGTGCTGGGTGTGGTGAAGGGATGAATCGGTCTCACCAGGCAAATGACAGTCTAGTGGTTAGGATGCTAGCCTGGGACTGTAGAGACCTGGGGTCACTGTCTTGCTCCACTATGGACTTTCTGAGTGACCTTGAGAATTCAGCCTCTGTTCCTCACCTGTAAGCTGCAGAGAATAAGACTTCCTTAACTAACAAGGATGTTTTGAAGACAAACCCAATAAAGACTGTGGGGCACTCAGATAATATGGCAACAGGGACCACATAAGTATCTCTGATCATTCAGTATATTTCATTTGTATAATTTTCCTTTCTGGCAGTCTTTGTGAGAAGAGTAGATTCCACATTGGGCCACTTTCAGTTCTCTTTAGATTCTTTGCCATGAAAAGATGGCATTCAAATTGCAATTAGAATTTTAATAATCTAGGACTGAGCTACATTAAAACCTTTCTGTTTAATGCACCTTAAGATCATCAGGAAGTAGGAGAGTGACTTGCAGTCTCCCAGCTAACATGTCCTTGAACTGTTTAAAGAAGAAAGCCTTCATCAGCTGTTAAATCTCCAAGCTAGAGGTAATCGGGGAACTGCTGGAGGACAGCTAATTTACATGTTTTTCATCCTGACCAGAAGCCACCTTGGGGAATGACATCTCCCTTTTTTCAGCAGAAACAGTCACTGATAATTAAGCAATAAGCCATCTTCTAAACTACATGATAAAATACCTCCACATAGAGTTTTTCCAGAAAAGTATTAAAAAGGTATTCTAAACAAAAGAGGAGATCTTTCCCACAGGACAGTATTAATGAAGCTGGCACTCTATAAAATGTATATAGCTACATTTACCTGATGTCATCTATTGTCCAAGAAGACTAGATGTGTATGACCTAAACACACTTCAATTTTCATGAAATCACATAATTTCTCAAATGATTAATTCAAAGATTGTGGTCAAGAAGCGTTTGTTTTTACAATATGAACAGTAATGACGGAGATAACATAATATCATCTGTAACACACCATCTTCCTCAGCTGTATCTTGAGGCTTTGATTTCAAAGTGAAGATCTTTCTCAGTTTACAGTTGGCTGAGATGATAATTCCATCCAAAGACTGGAAAACAGCTCCTCTGAATATTTCACTGGTGAATGCTACCAAGTCAATGCACAAATTGCACCACTAGAATAGAGAAGGAAACCATTTTAGTGCAATCCTTACATAAACTATTGCAGTGTAGCAAAACTTATAGAACCACAGTAATTTAGGGCTGGCAGGGACCTTGAGAGATTATCTTGTCCAAAACCTGTGCTGAGGTGCTATAGTATACCTAGATTATAACTTGCAGATGTTTGCCTAATCTATACTTAAAAACCTCCAATGAGAGGGATTCGACAACCTCCCTTAGAAACCAATTCCAGTGCTTAACTATCCTTACAGTTAGAAAGTTTTTTAATATCTTAAATCTCCCTTGCTGCAGATTAAGCCCATTACTAATTGTCCTACCTTCAGTGGACATAGACAACAATTGGTCATGATCCCCTTAACAACAACCGTTAACATATCTGAAGACTGTCTAGCTCTCTGCTAACTAAACTTGCAGTATGGGATTGGACTCACTGATAGTTTTCCTTTATGCATAATATTTCACTATTTTAAAAATAATCTGTTACCACTGCAGTAGTTACACATGTAACAGTCATTTATATATACAAACTAGTAATTGCATATATAAAATTGGTGACTGCATGCTCAAATGAGCACAATTATCCAGGGCATCCTTACAAAGATGGTTTTGCAGACACAACTGGAGAAGCAAATTATGAGAAGAATTTGTTAACTGCAAGTGTTTTGATACAAAGTTTGGCTACTTTCAGTACTTTAAAGGTTGCTTAATTTCATTATAGCTTTTATCTACTTTTATAGACAGTGCTTAAAAACTCTCTGGTAACTTCTTATATCAACATTCCCCCATGAATTGAAACAGGTGCTGTCCCCTCACATCCTCCAAAATAATGGTACATGGTGACTAGTGCGCTGTCTGCACTAGGAAACTGTACTATATTTAAACACTTTTTTTAAACTATTTAGTTAGCTAACACGGTGACCCCATGACTTTAAGAAGAACAAACTACGTTCAGCATCACGTCAGGTCGTTATGACACGATACTGAATTGTCCTGTTCTTGTCTACATTCTCAGAATCAAGGTCAGCATTATGTCACCTAACTGGATGATTAAAACCAGTGTTAAACAGGGTTTAAATACAATGCAATTTCTTAGCACAGACAAGACCTTGGTGATTATTTTTCCACTAGGTAAAAAAAGACAGCCAAAAATTGTACTATATTATGGCACTAGTCTTTCTTATATTACTCAGATAGCTCCTGCACTTTTGTCAGTTTCAATTTTATTCAAAGAGAAGTTAACATCTGTGCATAAAGTTGATTTTTGTATAATATAGACATATAAGTAGCTGAACATATATCTTGTTGAATATTTTTCCCTAGAAAAATAGAATTTAAAAGGTCCAATATATATAAAAAACCCCTGTATCTACATGCCAAATGTAAAACATATTGGGGGAAAAAATTGAGTGCACAAATTAAATTTAATCCAGGCAGCTTTAAAAGAAAACTGCATCCATTATTTTTCTGCTCCTAAATCTGAAAGTTCAAAAGGTAAGAAATATGTATTATGAATAAACTGTGCAAGTTAATGAAAACACAATTTTTAATTATAATTGACATTTCTAAGTCTAGTACTGGAGCAGTCACTTTGCTGAAGAACTGCAGTCATTTGTAAAAATAGCAGTACAGGAAGCCCGTGTTTGAGAATGTAAGCCACATTCCGTCTGGTTTCAACACAAAAGAAGTGTTTGGAAATAGCACTGAATTACACATGACAAAAATGCAGTGCCTCCTGGATAGAGCTGTGCAGGGTACAGGACTGGGACTCAGGAGACCTGGCTTCTATTCCCAGCTCTGCCACTGGCCAACTGGCTTGACCTTGGGCAAGTCACTTCACTGTGTCTTAGTTTGCCCATCTGTAAAATGGTGATAAATGATACTTACTTCTTTGCAATGTGTTTTGAGATCTACAGATGAAAAGTACTATATAAGAGCTAGGTGTGATTAAGGGACTAAAAGTTCAATACAATTATTGGGGTTTACATTTGAACACAGTAGATACCAGTATTAATCATCACATCTATATAAAATTTTAAAAAAGGTCATGCAACCTTGGCTGTGGAGAAAAGCAATCTTTTATTGCTAAAAACAAACATGCCCCTCTTTAAACATCTGCCACAATTAAAAGGCAGCTAGCCATCAGATTTTAAAAAAAAAGGTTAAGTACTCACGATGCTCACAGAGTTTAGACCTATTCTTTAACAAGCAATGGCTGTTCAGGGGTTAAGGTTATTAAAACATTTTGTCATTATATTTGATCAGACTATTGAGTCAGATCTCTGATGAAAGATTTATTATCTGAATGAAACCCTGTAATTGAAGTTCATATTCTGATTGAATTTAATTTACTGTACATTAATGCATACTTTAGTCTTGACACATTAGTGTTAGTCTGACACCAAGACCAACTAATTGAAATTGTATTGAAGAAAAATAATTTATTTCAATGGATCTTGAATTAATGACTACTTCAGTGGTATGGCCTGGTGCATATTAATTTTTTTAAAACAGCTCTTGCCAAAAAACTAAAGGAAGTTAGAAGTACAAATTAACATAACTGCCTTCAACTAAATGATAATAAAATAACCCCTTAATAATTTTAGAGTTCTCTATGAAATATTTTTTTTCTTATGTCTAGTCTTATATCCTGTAGCTACCTGTGTAGAATTCTATGTAAAAACAAGTGACATTTCAAAGTAGGTGCTAATGCTTACTCAGAGTTCCACTGAAGGTGATAAAGTTAACTTCAGGTGAGGGTGAGTGAGAAAAGGAGGGCTGCTAACGAAACAGAATCAGAAAGGAAAACAATATGTTTCAGCCATGTTGAAGAGATGGAGCTTGTGAGAGATCAATAGGTCATGAATGGTAGTGAGCTTGGAAACAGAGCAGGAATTCCAAATGTATCGGAAGGGAAGGACAGCAGGTGGGAGGGCAACAGACAGCAACAAGGATAGAGAAAACAGAGCCTAACGGACAAGAAGGAAGTCAAAGGGTGGTAAGGAGATGGGGAGGTTGTGGGTTTATATGCAGAGAAAGTCATGAATAGGACCAATAGCCAGTAGCTAGGAGAAGACAGACAGAGAGAGGTGATGAAGAGATCTGTGAGTAGAGAGAAAGCACCAAAAAAGAAATGGATTATGGGAGAATAGGAAGAGGCAGAGTTTTTACAATAGATAGAGGGCACCAATTATAACAGATCCACAGCCTCCTCAGATTTTGATTATCACTCAGATCTTCATAGATAAGCAGTTCTGATACCATCAAGTAGAGAACATACATATACATAAAAATAGCTACACAAACGCGGGCACACGCACCAGATATTGCATATCTCCTGTTCAGTTAGACAAAGCTCTCTTTCAAGTGTCTTGAGTTAACAGGATTTTATCTGGTCTGTAAAGCTATAAAGTCTTCTGATACAAATAGAAATATCCTGTTCAACAGTACTTTAAGTAACATATCCAAGATACCTACTATTTTGCGTTTGATCATAAAAAGAGGAAGTTTTGCATGCAGAGGGGTTATAGATAACTCCTTATGGACCGTTGATAAATACAATCTTCTTTTAATGTTTCCTAAATCAGTTACCCTGTAAAGAGACAGTCGGGGTGGGGAGAGGAGAGGAAGAAATGGATCTTAGTCAATTCAATAACCTCTATCTTTGCGCAACCACAGAAAACTATTATTCATATGCAGAACCTTTATATCGGGGATAGCAAATGGGGAATTTAAGAATTACCTTTTTTACAAGATAAGTAATGGGATTTCTTTCTCAAATTCAAACTTAGTGGCTACAAACCTGCATATATAAAATCACTTTACATGCTAATTTTATTTCAGAGCTCTACACTCTTCGCTGGATTTCCACAGTCCTTCAGCCTATAAAAGAATTCAATTTGTATGAACTCAGAAGCCACTAGCCTCTAATAATCATGCTTATTTTGGTCCCTTAAGCTTGTGTTATCTTGGGACACACTGTCACCTACTAAATAGGAAAACATTATGGGTTTTCTCTTCCTAAAAATGCACCTGTCATTTTATATAGGCTCTTTGTTGGCTTAAAGATAGACACAAAACATTGTCTGTCAGTTTCACTTCCTGAGCACATATCTCTAAACCTGAATTATAATACATAAGTTTATTGCTCACTATTCAGGTCACCTCCCAGTGACACCAAGGAGACTGAATTTGAACATCTGTAATAGATTTAGACCACAGCCATGATCACACAGATTAGGTTTGCTTAAAATTGATAAAGAGGCTCATTTTAATGTTCTGCTTCCTTCAGGTCTCAGGGGTAACAGAACAGGCTTAATATCGCCCTACCTGTTCCACATTGTTATACTGAGAACTGATGTTACCTTAAAGGCTGTATTTTATACCTGGAAATCAGGATCCATTCATCTGCGATTTTAAAACAACTTTGTGTATTTCTACTAGACTGATAATTTTCTAAAATGTACAGCCCCCCTAAGATGACGACAATTCATTCTCACAATCAACTTTCAATCAATGTTTAGAGTTTTGATTTTTTTTCTTTTTAAACCTACTTAGTAAATGTGAAACCTAAATGCAATGTTACAGTTTCAAATGGTAAGAAACTGTCCCTCACATATGTCAGGTCTTTCCCTTCTGTTCTGCAAAATTTAGGCTTTGATTTTACAAAAAAGAAGACAGTCTCTAGCTCTTTGTTACTTGTGAAGACAGCTTTCCCAAGGTAAACTAAAACTTATCAGCTCCCTCAGAACTGCGAGAGCCTTCAGCCATCTGAACCTCAGCCTGTACTTCAGACATTGGCAGGGGAATAAGATAAATCATCTGTATAGTGACCCTGAACATGTTAGGAATGCTGGGCAACTTTTGAAAAATTTCCCTAGTGTAGAAGATAGAACTGCCTTGTCTCGTCAGGTCAGACCATCTCTCGGGTTCAGTAAAGAGAAGGCCTAATAGTGTGATGGCAAACCCCTGCCTCTCACCATGCAGTGATGGTAGTAGTTATAATAGTGCTCCTAGGGTTGATACGGATGCTGAGGCTCACTGCAACATTGAGAATGTTAGTAAATAGTCCCCACTAAAGAAATATCCAAAAGGTGTGACATCCTTGCCCCATCAGACTTGTCTAATCAAAACAAGTTTCCAGTGATTCATATATAGATAATTCTTTTTCTCTTAAGATAGTTCTGGTCTAAGAACATGAGAACAGCCATACCAGGCCAGAACAATGGTCCTTCTACCCCAGTAGCCTGTCTTTCTGCAGTGGCAAATGCCAGGTGCTTCAGAGGGAATGAACAGAACAGATTGATCATCGAGTGATCCATCCCCTGTCATCCTCTCCCAGCTTCTGGCAATGAGAGGCTAGGAACACTCAGAATATGGTGTTGCATCCCTGCCCATCCTGGCTAATAGCCACTGATGGACCTATCCTCCATGAACTTACCTAGTTCTTATTTGAACCTTCTTATAGTTTTGGCCTTCACGGCATCCCCTGGCAACAAGTTCCACAGGTCAACAGTGTGTTGCATGAAGAAGTACTTCCTTATGTTTGTTTTAAACCTGATGCATATTAATTTCATTGCGTGACCTCTAGTTCTTGTGTTATATGAAGGAGTAAATAACATTTCTTTATTCACTTTCTCCACCCCAG
Organism: Mauremys reevesii; assembly: GCF_016161935.1. NCBI lineage: Eukaryota > Metazoa > Chordata > Testudines > Geoemydidae > Mauremys > Mauremys reevesii. The sequence continues at coordinate 124,028,701 of NC_052629.1, read as the reverse complement.
TCAAAATTTTATAGACCTCTATCATATCCCCTCTTAGTCATTTCTTTCCCAGGCTGAAAAATCCCAGTGTTTTTAATCTCTCCTGATATGGAAGCTGTTCCATACCCCTAATCATATTTGTTGACCTTCTCTCTTCCTAGAACCGTTTTGTTCTGTTCCTAGAATAGTTTTGTAACCTCACCAGAAGCTTTGAAAACCCCTAATCGTAAGTTTTTAGTTTGAAAAAAATCAGTTCACATCCTTTCTTTCATTTTGTTCTGTGCTTTCAACAGTAAGTTTTACATAACATGTTTACACATTAAAATTACTTGACTTTCACCCACTTTGGGCAATTTACAATTTCAACCCAAATGGATTCAACACAACACATCTCCTAACTATGTGAATCTCCGAGGGTTCTGCTGGCGGCTGCAGACAGAGGTGGGTATGTGAAGGAGTGGCTTCAGAGCATCCATTAGCTACTTTCCTCGTTCCCTAGTATTAGTGGCAGCTGACTACAAGGATGATGGAATTTTTGGCAAATTTCCACAACTTGTTGTTCCTCTGCTTTTCCCTTGAGCACCCTCTGCTTTTTCTCCTCCTACAGGGAAACCAAACAGAGGGGAAGCAACAGTTCAACAGCTGCTCCCTCTGCAGCAGCCCTCACAGGACCCCAACACTTATGGGCTGGGGAAGGAGAATTCACACCCCTGCTGTTCTTGTACTTTTATGTAAGCATAGCTTCCATTGGCTCCCATAAGATCAGGCTGTTGGTGTCTAAAATTGAGCAATTAATATGAGAGGCCACTAGTTGTAATGTCCGCATTACTTAAACCAGTGGTCCCCAAACTGTGGGGAGGCACATGGTGAGGCTTAGGCCAGCCCCCACAGTGGGCGGGAGGGAGCATCACCAAGCTCTGGACGCAGCTCTGTTCTGTCCTCAGCCCAGCTCTGGCCCCAGCTGCAGCTCCACTCTGCCCCCTCCTCCATCCCCAGCCCAGCTCTGCCCTCCTTACCTCTCCACCCCCAGGCCAGCAGTGCCTCTAGCCCCAGCTCCTCCCCCAGACCCGCCTTCAGCCCAAGCTCCTGTGCTGAGGAAACTGTCCAGTAATGGGGGCAGGGGGCGCGCGGAGCAGGAGGAGAGCCCAGACAGATTCCATTACTGGTACCGGGGGCGGCGGGGGGGGGGGGGGGAAGACGCAACAGGAAAAGCTTGGGTACCTCTGACTTACACAGAGCCCAATCTTACTCCCATTGAACTTAACTGCACAATTCCCAATGGAGAGTACTGCTCCGTATGAAGCCAATGGCAAAACACTGAGAGTCGGACTGGATCCAAGTGAGAGCCTATGAGTATGTTACGCACACCTTTCCAAATGAGTAGCAATAAAAACATAATAGTACCCCACATCTTTAAAGATTTGTTTGCAACATATGTTTAACAGTAATCATTTATCCTGTTTTATTCATATTTTTTTTAGTCTTTTCCCCTCTGAAATATATTAGTTACTGTAGCAATAAAGAAGGCAGTGGGTTGCATTGGCGGGTGTAACTCAGTCATATCCAAATGTGCAGTACAAAGCACAGTCATTCAGATAATGACCAGCAGTTTACACCATCCGCCGTAAAATGCCGGAGTTAAATGTGATGGTTTCCATGACCATATTTGTGGTATAAACAGTAACACACTGAGATGTGATTATAATTACACTGGAAGAAATATTTGTTCTTTCTTGAAATAAATTGTAAATCTGCACATACATATTTATATTCTGTTCAGGGACTACATTTGAACAGTCAGAGGTAGACCTGGAGAAACAGGAATTGCTTAATATGCTGTAAAAGTAATTTATTTTGGGAAACAAACTGAATTGTTATTTAAGATTTAGTATAGCTTTTTATACTTTCATTACAGTACTTCTTGCAGGCTATAACTAAACGGAGAGGTCTGAACAGTTAACACATCCATCAAGAAGCTCGTATTTGGGACAATGCAGATACTGAGAGATTAGAATTTGGAATCTTATTTGCACAATGACTTGTAAGGTACGTGCTATGAAACTCAGCCTTTATTTTTGCTATCAAAAACATAACCTATGTTTAACCTATGAAGACAAGAAACATCTGCATTACTTTCCTTGTACTCAGAGACATATGAAAAACGCCATATAAGAGTTAATGTGTTTTTATTGTATCTGCGCTTGAGTATTCATATTTAAGGGTCAGACATGCGATAGAAAAGTAATGAGACCACGTTGAGAAAAAATGAGGTAGTCAACAAGAAAATCAACCTCATTTATAATAATATTCCTGTGATCAGCAGGTGCATAACTCTCTCAGCTATGGTCATTAACGACATTCATTCCACACTTAACATCTACATTTGCAAACCATTTGAAAGTAAAATTACTTTTCAATTCAATTTTCAATTCTATTTTATATCTTCAATTTTGATTGACTATTTTCCTCACAATGGCAACTATAGTGAGAATGTGAGTAAATGGTAGCTACTACCCAGGAGTATAGACAAACTCATCTACTCAGATTACCTATTCACTTTGCTACTGTATAGACAATAATTTACAACCATTTGTTAATGTTCACTTCAAGGCTTAAAATGAAGTTGGAAAAAAAATGATGTTAGGCTGCTGAAGGGATGCTTCATTTATTAGACTTACTTGTTCTAAATATGAAGCTGTTTCCTCTCTTTTTAAATGACTCAACCTGGAAACTTAACGGGTATGAAAGCAAAATCTTCTTCCACTAATACAAAAAAAAAATTGGAGATATACCAATCTCCTAGAACTGGAAAGGACCTTGAAAGGTCATTGAGTCCAGCCCCCTGCCTTCACTAGCAGGACCAATTTTTGCCCCAGATCCCTAAGTGGTCTCCTCAAGGATTGAACTCACAACCCTGGGTTTAGCAGGCCAATGCTCAAACCACTGAGCTATCCCTCCCCTCCTGTGAAAAAGGAACTCCCATATAATTCACCGTTCATTGAAAACTTTGAAACTTTTGTTGTGTACTCCAACAGAGAGCCAGCTAGTAAAACTTGACAATTATTGGTATGGAGGGACAAATGTTTTTTTTTTTTTTTTTTAACAACAAACCCATAGATAGATTTTTCATCATCCATCATCCACAAAAAGTGCTTTAAAAAAAAAAGGTTAGAGCATCATCCCCATTTTACAGAAACCAAGGAAAGGAAAAGTGAGTGAAGTCAGTCACAGACACACACACTTCTCTCTCATCTCATAATAGTTTATATTTACTTAGTGCCTTATTTTATGCACTGTGTATAACCTGATGTCCTGATGTCACCTAGTCTACACTTTTTTTTTTTAGTTAATTGCAGCAGCTGCAGCCTTAAGCCTGACCCATCCACACTTTTTCAGCTTTTTTTTTTTTTTTAAATTTCTTTCTTTTTTCTAATTTATTCTCCACTGGGGATTGATCTGAGTAGGGCCTGGCCTTGCCGTATGGTGGGGTTGTAGGTAGCATGCAGGTATTGGCCTCAGGAGCTATCCCAGAGTGCTCCATCATCCTCACTCTTCTGGACTCTCTCTCAACTCAGATGCCACGAACTTTTCACTCACGAACTTTTCTCTTGACTCTGTTTTTGTTTGCAGGTGGTGCAGGTGAGGTGCAGAGGTGTCCATGATGGAGTCCCAGGATCGCATGGACCGAATGGGAGGTACGGGATCTGCTCGCCATATAGGGAGACGAATCTGTGCTAGCTGAACTCCGTTCCAGTAAACGAAGTGCCAAAACATTAGAAAAAGTCTCAAAGGGCATGAAGGACAGAGGCCATAATAGGGATGCACAGCAGTGCCGTGTGAAACTTAAGGAGCTGAGGCAAGCCTACCAAAAAACCAGAGAAGCAAACGGCCGCTCCGGATCAGAGCCCTGAACATGCCGTTTCTATGATGAGCTGCATGCCATGCTAAGGAGTGCAGCCACCACTACCCCAACCTTCCTTCAATGGAGAATCAGGAAACCCGGAAGCAGGTTTGGGGGATGAGGAAGATGATGATGACGAGACGGAAGATAGCTCACAGCAAGGAAGCAGAGAAACCGGTTTCCTCAACAGCCAAGCTATGTTTCTCACCCTGGGACCTGGAGCCAGTAACCCCCGAACCCAACCAAGGCGTGCTCCCGGACCCCGAAGGCGGAGAAGGGACCTCTGGTGACTGTACCTTTGTAAATATTACACATGGTTTAAAAGCAAGTGTGTTTAATGATTAATTTGCCCTGGCATTCGCAGTCAGTACAGCTACTGGAAAAGTCTGTTAACGTATCTGGGGATGGAGTGGAAATCCTCCAGGGACATCTCCATAAAGCTCTCCTGGATGTACCCCCAAAGCCTGTGCAAAAGGTTTCTGGGGAGGGCGGCCTTATTCCGTCCTCCATGGGAGGACACTTTACCACGCCAGGCCAGTAGCACGTAGTCAGGAATCATTGCATAACAAAGCATGGCAGCGTATGGTCCTGGTGTTTGCTGGCATTCAAACAACATCAGTTCTTTATCTCGCTGTGTTATCCTCAGGAGAGTGATATCATTCATGGTCACCTGGTTGAAATAGGGTGCTTTTATTAAGGGGAAATTCAGAGGTGCTCATTCCTGCTTGGCTGTTTGGCTGTGGCTGAACAGAAATGTTCCCCGCTGTTAGCCACTCGGTTGGGGGAGGGGTGAAGCGTGAGTAATCTCTCACACCAAACCGGCAGGCCCTCAATACAAGAGGCAAAATGTGACCTTGTAATGAAAGCACATGTGCTGTGTAATGTGAAAAGCAAGGTTTAACGTGTGAAAGAGCGTACCCATTGTTCTCTAAAATGTGTCTTTTTAACTACCACTCTCCCTTTTCCTCCACAAGCTACAAATGTTTCTCCTTAGCAGAGGCTAACGAAGATTAGAAGGCGAAAAAAACGCACTTGGGATGAAATGTTCTCTGAGCTCCTGCTGTCCTCCCACACTGACAGAGCACAGCAGAATGCGTGGAGGCAGACAATGTCAGAGTGCAGGAAAGCACAATATGAACACGAGGAGAGGTGGCGGGCTGAAGAGAGTAAGTGGTGGGCTGAAGATGATAGGTGGCGTCAGCTTGCTGACAGAATGCAAGAGTCGATGCTCAGGCTGCTGGAAGATTGAACTCATATGCTCCAGCGTAAGGTTGAGCTGCAGGAAAGGCAGCAGGAGCACAGACCGCCGCTACAGCCCCTGTGTAACCAACAGCCCTCCTCCCCAGGTTCCATAGCCTCCTCACCCAGATGCCCAAGAACGCGGTGGGGGGGGCCCCTCTGGCCACCCATCACTCCACCCCAGAGGACTGCCCAAGCAACAGGAGGCTGGCCTTCAATAAGTTTTTAAGTTTTAAAATTTTGAAGTGCAGTGCGGCCTTGTCCTTCCCTCCTCCCCCACCCCTCCCAGGCTACCTTGGCAGTTATCCCCCTATTTGTGTGATGAATTAATAAAGAATGCATGAATGTGAAGCAGCAATGACTTTATTGCCTCTGCAAGCGGTGATTGAAGGGGGGAGGGGAGGGTGGCTAGCTTACTGGGAAGTAGTGTTAACTGGGGGGGACATTCATGAAGGGGAAACAAACGGAACTTTCACACCCTAGCCTGGCCAGTCATTAAACTGGTTTTCAAAGCTTCTCTGATGAGCACCACACCCTCGTGTACTCTGCTAACTGCCCTGGTGTCTGGCTGTGCGTAAGCAGCAGCCAGGCTATTTGCCTCAACCTCCCACCCAGCCATAAACGTCTCCCCTTTACTTTCACAGATATAGTGGAGAGCACAGCAAGCAGTAATAACAATGGGAATATTGGTTTAGCTGAGGTCTATCCGAGTCAGTAAACTGCGCCAGCGCACTTTTCAACGTCCAAATGCACATTCTACCACCAGTCTGCACTTGCTCAGCCTGTAGTTGAACGGCTCCTGACTACTGTCCAGGCTGCCTGTGTATGGCTTCATGAGCCATGGCATTAAGGGGTAGGCTGGGTCCCCAAGGATAACTATAGGCATTTCAAAATCCCCAACGGTTATTTTCTGGTCTGGGAAGAAAGTCCCTTCCTGCAGCTTTTGAAACAGACCAGAGTTCCTGAAGATGCGAGCATCATGTACCTTTCCCGGCCCTCCCATGTTGATGGTGGTGAAATGTCCCTGGTGATCCACCAGTGCTTGCAGCACCACTGAAAAGTACCCCTTTCGGTTTATGTACTCGCTGGCTTGGTGCTCCGGTGCCAAGATAGGGATATGGATTCCGTCTATCGCCCCACCATAGTTAGGGAATCCCAATGCAGCAAAGCCATCCACTATGACCTGCACATTTCCCAGAGTCATTACCCTTGATATCAGCAGTTCTTTGATTGCGTTAGCTACTTGGATCACAGCAGCCCCCACAGTAGATTTGCCCACTCCAAACTGAAGCCCGACTGACCAGTAGCTGTCTGGCATTGCAAGCTTCCAGAGGGCTATCGCCACTCGCTTGTGAACTGTGAGGGCTGCTCTCATCTTGGTATTCTTGCACTTCAGGGCAGGGGAAAGCAAGTCACAAAGTTCCATGAAAGTGCCCTTACGCATGCGAAAGTTTTACAGCCACTGGGAATCGTCCCAGACATGCAACACAATGCGGACCCACCAGTCTGTGCTTGTTTCCCTGCCCCATTAACACCATGATGTGCACATTGCCGGGGCCTGTATTTTGTGAGACGTCTGTGTCCATGTCTATGTCCTCATCACCGCACTGCCCTCGCCTCCTCGCCTGGTTTTGCTCTGGCAGCCTCTGGTTCTGCATATACTTCAGGATAATGTGCGTGCTGTTTACAGTGCTCATAATTGCTGAGGTGATCTGAGCGGGCTCCATGATCCCAGTGCTATGGCGTCTGTGCTGAAAAAAGGCGCAAAACTATTTTCTGCTCTGATGGAGGGAGGGGGGGCTGACAACATGGCTTACAGGGAATTAAAGTCCACAAAGAGGGTGGCTTTGCATCAAGGAGAAACACAAACAACTGTCACACAGAATGGCCCCCTCAAGGATTGAACTCAAAACCCTGGATTTAGCAGGCCGTTGATTTCACAGAGGGAAGGAGGGAGGAAGCAAACGAATACAAAACAAATCAGGTCTATTTCTTGTTTTGATCCATTCCAGGTATCTTTTACATCTTTAGGCTGGCAGCAGACGGTGCAGTTCAACTGCTAGCCATTATCATCTTCTGGGTGCTCGGCAGAAGATGGGAATGACCTGGCTGAGTCCCTCCCATGTCTGCCCAGGCGCCCCTGACTGACCTCACCGAGGTCAGTTAAAAGAGCACCCAGGAGTACAACAATGCTGGCTACCAGTCGTAACGCACTGTCTGCTGCCAAAAGGCAATGAGCTGCTGCTGTGTAGCAATGCAGTCCCATGTCTGCCAGCACCCAAGAGACTTACGGTGATGGTCAGCTGTGTGGGCTCCATGCTTGCCGTGGTATGGCGTCTGCACAGGTAACCCAGGAAAAAAGGCGTGAAACGATTGTCTGCTGTTGCTTTCATGGAGGGAGGGAGGGAGGAAGGGAAGGGGGGCCTGACGACATGTACCCAGAATCACCCGAGACACTGTTTTTGCCCCATCAGGCATTGGGATCTCAACCCAGAATTCGAATGGGTGGCGGAGACTGTAGGAACTGTGGGATAGCTACCCACTGTGCAATGCTCCGGAAGTCGACGCTAGCCTCGGTACTGTGGACGCAATCCGCTGACTTAATGCACTTAGAGTATTTTTTGTGGGGACACACTCAATCGACTGTATAAAAACAATTTCTGAAAAACTGACTTCTATAAATTTGACCTAATTTTATAGTGTAGACATACCCATAGAATCATAGAAGATCAGGGTTGGAAGGGATCTCAGGAGGTCATCTAGTCCAACCCCCTGCTCAAAGCAGGACCAATCCCCAACTAAATCCCCAAATAGCCCCCTCAAGGATTGAACTCTCAACCCTGGGTTTAGCAGGCCAATGCTCAAACCACTGAGCTATCCCTCCCCCGATATTGAGCTACTCCTCCCCCCGTCCCAACAAGCTGTATAATAAATTACTTAACTGGCTGTTTGAAGACCTAAAATCCAAAGCATTAGTTCTGTCCCTATCACAGATTTAATTGTGTTGACTATCCATCAGAATTCTACAAACTAAAATACTCAAGATAGCTGATACATGACAGATCTAGTAAACTCCAGTTACGAATAGGCACCTTGTTCTTTACATCATGAGATCTCCCCTCGATGGATCTCATTCTTGAGACAATAAAAAAATTAGTATCCATAAAAAGACAACAGCATCAGTGCAAAGTCTCAGAAAGAGAATCAAGTCCCACAAAGTGGAGTGTCTAGAAGGAGTTGACACATGGAAGCCCTTTGAGAATACAAGCAACTATGAAATCAAAAGGAATGGGCATTCATGAACCCTCCTTATACGCCTTTTTAATCCATGACATCAATTTAAGGTAGGACCTGAAAGTATGACCTTGATACAGTTACTAAAGAGGAGTAATTTTCTGTAAGGGTGTTGTTCTCACTACTCTCACAACTTTGTATATTGTAAAGCCTTCTGATAAATAACTCCAAATACTTATTTAATTCCTCTTACTAGCTGGTTTCCTTTTTAGTGTCCCGCCTTTACTGCCTCGAGAACAGAGCCACCTGGTTACCTGACGGTAAATTCTACTACCTGTGGTGAGCCATCCATACTATGTAAGTTTACAGTAAGGGTTATGCATGCAGGATGAGAGTGGGGGAAGAGAGTGTACTTGCTTACACGCAATAATTCTTCACTGAACGTACGAGTTGTAATTGAATCACATTTTGCGTACATGATGATAGCACAAACCAAGGCTGTAACTCTCCAAGCTACACTGTTTGGAAAGTGTATGGGGACTTTGAACAGCCGGTCTCGGGAAGAGAGCATTATGGCCGGAGGATTATGGAGGGCATAAAGACATACGAGAGGGAGTGGGTGTATTACTGAGGGCTTAGGGAGGCTGCCAGAGGCAAAGGAACCAAGTGGAGAATCGGACTGGGGCTGGGCAGATTAAAAAGCGATAAATGGTGGCCCTGTGAAACAATCAGTACAGCTTTACTGCACATACTCTGACAGTTTTCATAATCACTGAATTTGGAGAGTAAGTGTTCTATTAATTCATTAAAATTAATTACTACATTAAATCTGAGACAATCTCAGGAATCTGTCAAATGTAAACAAGTCACAGGAAATGTTTCTGTTAAAACAGGTTTAGTGGTCAAATGATTAATATTTTTAAAACCTGAAGAGAATATAGTGTGGACAGCTATAGAGTTCTAACAGCATCTTACTAGCTTATCTCCCATTTGAATAATAAGCAAGCAGATTTTAGAGCGATCTAATCTAACTTTCTGAAGGAACATGACTATGTAGTTTCATTTTCTGCAACTGGAAGCCTATATTTTTAATACTGTAACAATATGTTGTGTTAGTCCTCTGCTTTGTATTTTTTAAGTAAAACAAATATCCCCAAAAGTCCTTCAGCATGTTTTAAACATATAAATAATCAGGCGCTCAAATACTCCTGTGATGGTGGCCATATGAATACCCATACAAACAATGGATCTTCGGCGAAACATAATGGAGAATACACATTTGGTTTTGGTTTGGCAGATACTAAGTACTGGCATAGGACTTAAGACCATAAGATTATGGTCAATGCTACAAACCTATTAATATAAAATGAAAATACTGGGAATAGATCAACAGTAAAGTGGGCTTGGTGTTTCTGGGAAAACTAACTCCATCACCTTCAGATTCATCTCTCTCATTTCAGTTTATTAAATGTGAGTTTGAAAAGGATTTGTGCATATGTTACTTCGGTGTACTGGGAATCTACTAGTCTGAGCATCCTGAGCAACATAATAGCTGCTCTGCCTATATACCACATAAAACAATGGGAAAGATTTCCACAGCTTTTGGAAGCTACTGGAAACAAGAGTGTTGAATTTTGTAAAAGACTGAGGATATACATAATATGCAGAGCTAGGTTTTGCCAAACAATCATATCTAACATCTCAAAGCATATTTTATGTCAATTATGTACATCATCTTGTTCACAGAACCAATGGAGTATTGATCACTTTTCTAAATTCACCTGCTTTAAAAAAACAAAAACCCCTCTTTTACAATCAATTTGAAATTAAAAATCTTTGACCAAAGTAGTCATATTTGTGACCAGACTCATGTCTTTTAGGTGTGTTAAAGAGTTTACAATAAGGTTAAAAGGCAGCTGATATGAAAGAATGCCTTATCTCCTGAAAATTTCCAGTAATAATCTTGCAACATATTTGCTTTTGAAACTTAGAGAGAGAGAGAGCGAGAGAGAGAGAGCTCAGCTCTATGCCTCCTTTCTTGGGTTGCAAATATTTCCAAATTCAATTTTATGGCATAGTGATTTGCTTTTCTGAAGCCTGGCTATCTGTGTCAGATAATCTAGGAAAATGTAATTCCACAAAATAGCTTTTAATTTGTTCAGTACAGACAAGATGCAGTAATGAGTATAAATGTATGCAATGTTCAGCACATGCATCTCTTCCAAAACCTAGATTAGTTATGCCTAAAAATGTGTCTATTTATGATTCTAATTAATTTTGTTGGTTCTTCTCTTTCATTTATTGGCTGCTATCTCTTCCATTTTGTTCTCCTCTCTGTAAAATTATCTTTTCACAAGACAATCTGTCCCTTCAAGTTTAAAGACAAAGAAAAGGTTAAATTCACACCAGTGATATAATACTTCTATAAGTACGGTGATATTTCTCCCACATAAGTTGTGTTTCAGTTCTAATTGCTGAGCTATTTTCTATTATGAATTGCTAACAAACTTGTCCTTTAAACAGCCATACTATTTTTTTAAAACTAACACTGCATCTTCAAGTTTCAGATTCAGCACATTAATTAAAAAAAAAACAACAGCATTCAATCGTCCTTCCATGTTACATTAAACTGGACCACCAACAAAGGTTATATAAAAAATAATATTTTTTCCCTTGGAGAGTCCATGTTAAAGGATAATTTCTTTTGTGGTATTATCAGAACATAATCTGACAAAAGGATATTATGCCAAGCAAACTAAAAAAGCCCATTATAAAGAATTACCTCTATAGCCCATTGAAATGAACAGCATAAATCTTATCAAAGGGGAAGCAAAACAGTTCATATTTCAACTCAAAGAGCTTTGGGGTATACTTCATCAAAGATGAAATTCTATTGGTTACAATGTAAAGATCTCTAGAGTAGTTTTGTGACTATTAGATAGGAATATGACAACACACAGATATCATGGCCTTGATCCTTGGGTTGGGCTGAGCTGTGCCTGGCAGAAGACCTGGGATGGTGGGGGAGGAAGGGAGGCTGGAAAAGTGGCTGCTTACCCCCTTTATCACCCCATAAAGTCTACTCTATTTTAGGCTTGCTTTAAATGGCCCCAAGTGGGTGTTGTGCTAGCTGCAAACTGCCAGAGCGCAGTGCACTCTGGCCAACACACCCCAACTATAACTCAAGAGCTGTAAGAGCACCCACGGAGGATCAGTAACCTGGAGGGGGAAGCACCTTACCCCAAAGCCCCTTATTCCAAAGCTGACATGGAGCTTCTCTTAGTGCTAAACTGAATTCCATGACTTCACTGCACGGTAGCACTGACCACACAGGATGTTAGTGCACTGTAGATTCACACACTGGCTTGCCATACACTAACTCGGTGTATAGACAAGCGCTCAGGCTTGGTCTGGAAGCAGTGGTGATTTGGCATAAACAAAAACAAGTACGTGAAACAAGTTTGGGTCATTGTTTTTTTGTGCGTCATTCTACCCAACTGGACAGTCCGTGAATGGTAATGTTCATAATGTCAGAGGTGAAAGTAAGGTGGTACGGGCCTGTACGGCGTACCGGTAAAAAGTAGCCGCCAGTACCGGCCCATACCGCTGACTTTAAAGCACTACCTCAGCAATGCTTTAAAGAACCCTGCTTAAAACGCTGCTCCTTTTGCACCCTCCCGTCGGCAGCCCTGCTGGGTCCCCACTGGCAGGGCCGCCAATGGGGGGGCGGGGACGGTGTAAAAGGGGCAGGGATATTAAAGCACTGCCACGGCAAAAGGACCCTGCTTAAAACACTGCCGTGGCAGTGCTTTAACGTCCCTGCCCCTTTTGCGCCCCCAGACCGCTGACGGGGAGGGGGCAAAAGGAACAGCTACCCTGGGGCCAGTGATTTAAAAGGGCTCAGGGTGGCGTGGGCGGGTTGGCTGGGGGACACTGACCCCCCCAGCCCCACCCCTTCCACCCAAGGCCCTGCCTCTTCTGGGGGGGGCAAAGCTGCCCCCCCATACCAGTAAAAGAGAAATGTTACTTTCACCCCTGCATAATGTATACATTTCTCAGAAACCCTGAAGGACCCAAAGAGAATGTCCCCAAAGAAGCATATTTGAGCACTATGAGGACTTTGGAGCAGAAAGACTGGGAACATATATTTTCTCCCCCAATCTACTTACATCTGATTAGGATTATGGGCCATCATAAGTGAGAGTTTGGTATTTAGATTTTTTTAAAAGGATGCTTTAGAGAGACAGCAAGGTCTAGTAATAAATGCTAAAATAGCCTTAACTTCATAATCAAGGTACATTTGCATTTTAAGGATTACTGGTACTTTTAGTAAATGATGATTGTTAGTCTAAAGCCTAAATGGGGTTAACTAGCACCTTGAATATATTTAATATGTTGTATTGGGAGCTACAGACGTTTCAAGGCAGGATGCGGAAGTGGAAACATATAATAAGAATTCTTGTTCATTCCTTTATTGAAAAAAGTTCCTAACTGTATGTCGATTGCGTTCTTCTGTTTCTTTTATTGTTCAGCAAAATTATTCAAATCAAGGTTTCTGTCCTCAGTTGCCCATTGTATTAACCCTCCCTCATTCTCAGTTTAAAAAAATTAATCTGATCTGAGGCTACAGTAAGTGGAACTATTGTGTACTCATTTTTGCTCTGGTCTCTGTAAATTGACAGGGGAAATGACTATCCCAAGATACAAGTAGTAAGTGAAATGGTTTTGTCAAGTGATTAAAAAAATATATATATTTGAAATTATTACCGGATAAATTTTAAGTCACAATCCTCAGCTGTGCTGAGATCATGCCGATAGCCTGCTCACACAGATCAGATTGCAGGACTGGGGCCATAATCTGTAGCATAATTTGAACAAAAAAACCAGGAATTTTTCCCCCTTCCCATTCAAATTGTATGCTAACATCGGCATGACTGCGGAGCGCGCGCTGTCCCGGCGGCTGCTGGGCTGCCGCCGCGCAGACTGCGGGCAGCTCAAGCCGCCCCGCGCGCGCGCAGCGACCGTCCGCGCAGGCCGGGGTCCGGCAGCAGCCGCAGCGGGGACACTCGGACCCTCCGCAGTCATGCCCGTCCTGGGTCCGCTCCTCCGCGCCTCTCGGGCGCCCGCCTGGCGCCGCCAAAAGCCCAAAACGCCAGCTGCTAACATCTACTCCAGCATATGATATTTATGTTCAGTTTAGCCTGCCACAGAAACATTGTTGCCATTTCTGTTCATACTCTAGCTAGATTTTATGTATTTCTATATGCTGCTTGTTGTGGGTTTTTTTTAATTTCACAATTACAAGGCACTGGGATTTTTTTTACCCCTAAAGTCATAGTTTTAATTATATTTCTGTTTTGTTTTCCCATGCCATTCATTTCACAAACAAATATTCAACCTTTCATATATTAAGCTTTTTTTTTTTTTTTAACTACAATGGAATTTATTATTGTTTGTGACACACATTTATTTTAGAAGAGTTATAACCTTAGATTTCTCCTAACCTTTGTCTTGGCATAAAACTGCCTTATCTATAAGGTGCAAGAGAAAACACTTTCCTATATAGTATGAAAATCTACATCAATATACATAGCATGCACAGCTTATTTAAAAGAAAAAAGACCCATTATACCTTTGGTGTTCAAAAATAACTGGATTTTTTCAAGTTCTCTAGCAATAAAAATCAATCATTTAAAAATAAAGCTGTTGGTACTGGAATATTGTTCATGTATGTATTTTTTATTGAACTAAAGGAACAAAGAAATAGGAACAGTTTTGGGCATGTAAATATTTGTCAGGGCTTTTAAAATACATTTTCAATATGTGAACAAGGCAATGATCACACATATTTTGGGAGCACTTGAAAACTCAGGATACATAAAGTGCTTCACAATTATGTATCTAAACAACCAAGGACCTCACTTATGACTTCTAGCCTTGTCTATATGGGTATATAAGTCACATTTTCCGTCTAATAGTTTTCGGCATGATGGCACTCAGTAGCAAAGATTACTGTGAGACCAAATGAGAAACAACTGAGTGGGCCGGGTGCATGGACCGCTATTTAAGAATGCAATTACAATTTTCACCCATTGCAAAATATGATTACTTGTCTAATTACATGTCAAAATTCAATTTATGCATTTCCAAATTATAATTTGCTATGTTTTCTTTAAAAGCCCTTTTTGGCATGCTTTCCCCCCCTCCGACATACCAAACTAATGAGAAACAGATATGATCGTAATTTTTTGCAAATTGTTTTGGGGCTAAAACAATATATACATATGAGAACAATCAGAAACAAAAGGCATTTTAACCTTGCCAATAAGGCAGACAAACTGCAAACATCCTTTCCCAGGATCTCAACCTTCTGTAGGATTGTGGCAGCCAGGAAGCTTTACTTTACCATTCACACTCTGTCCCCTTCATTGTCCAGCACCCCCAACTCCAACTTCTTCACAACACTCCTGGCCAATCTGTCTCTATCTTTGTTGATGACGATACAGAAACCAACAGCTGTAACAGTCTATCTGAGCTCCAGCACTAATGAATACAAATTATGCTTTCCAAGAGACCGCCAGTGTCACGGACACATCAGATCAGGCAGCATTCTCACATAGGGTTACATGGGAGCAGAACATAAGAATGACCATACTGGGTCAGACCAATGGTCCATCTAGCCCAATATCCTGTCTTCCAACAGTGGCCAATGCCAGATATTTCCAAGGGAATGAACAGAACAGGGCAACAGGGTGGATTTGATTTAAATCACTAGTCAGGAAGACTCAATTTAATCATGGTTTTCTACATAAAGGTCCATTCTTGTTGGTTGTTATAACCTTAATACATATTCTTCACAACTCAGAGATAGATATAGGTTTCATTTTTAGAAGGTACACACTGTACATTTTTAAACAGTGATTTATTTTGAAAACTTTACAGCTATATCAGAAAATTAATGATTGTTTTGTTATTTCATTTACCACAGGTAATTGAAGCAGATATTTATGAAGTCATTGGGAGGTGAACTATCTCCAATTCAACAGGTTAATCATTAATATTTGGAGGATTTTCTTGCCATGTTGTATTAGGAGGAGAACATCGCCAGACAGACATTTAAATTGTTTTATTTAACTAAAACAACAACATTAAGTATTCTGGATTTTTTTCTTGAATAGCAAACATAGAATATTTTACAAAATAAGCATATGTCCCTCGCTTCTCACATTTATCTCCAGACTTCTTCTCCTTGTCCAGATCTATTCCACCCCTAACAATCTTCTATTCAGTGAACTTTTTGAAACTTTGCACTTTTAGAGAGAGGTAAGGGATTGACTCTGTGTATACAAATTTGCGGAGGGACAATAGGGTTGAGGTCTGTTATTTCTCACCTCTTTATATTATTTATTTATTTAAAACATTTTTGCTGTTAACAAGCATGTTACCTCTGGAGAGAAAAATCCACAGTTTGAGAACTGCAAAACTAAGCATCTCTGATGGTATCTTCTAGACTGAGCACTGAGTCCCATTGGGTAGATAGAAAGGTTAACCTAAATAATCTATACAGAAGCCCCTGGAACCCCATAAGATTGGGTCCCTAATCCATTAACTATTGGAACTCATTTACAAAACTTTTCTTAAACATGATGAATATATTGTCTCATACAATAGAATTAGAATTTATAATCTCTATTACATGAAGAGATATCTTTGAGCTATAAAGTAGCTTAATTAAAACTATGTTTAGATAGTTTTTTTCCCTCGAAAAGCATTTTATCAAAAAATCTGATTTTTAATTTTTTTTTTACATCATTGATTTTTATCCACCCTGCAGGGCTATCACCAAATGATCCATCCCCTGTTGTCCAGTCCCAGCATCTGCAAGTCAGAGACTTAGGGACACTTAGAGCATGGGGTTGTGTCCCTGACCATCTTGGCTAATAGCCATTGATGGACCTATCCTTCATGAATGTGTCTAGTTCTTTTTTTTAAACCATGTTATAGTGTTGGCATTCACAACATTCTCTGGCAAGGAATTTCACAGGTTGACTGTGCGTTGTGTGAAGAAATTCTTCCTTTCATTTGTTTTAAACGTGCTGGCCTATTAATTTCATTGGGTGACCCCTAGTTCTTGTGTTATGAGAAGGAGTAAATAACACTTCCTTATTTCCTTTCTCCACACCAGTCATGATTTTATAGACCTCTATCATATCCCCCCTTAGTCATCTCTTTTCCAAGCTGAACAGTCCCAGTCTTTTTAATCTCTCCTTGTATGGATGCTGTTCCATACCCCTAATCATTTTTGTTGCCTTCTCTGTACCTTTTCCATTTCTAATATATTTTTTGGAGATGGGGTGACCAGAACTGCACACTGTATTCAAGGTGTGGACGTAACGTGGATTTATACAGTGGCATTATGATACTTACTGTCTTAATACCTATTTCTTTCCTGTTGGTTTCTAACATTGCTAGCTTTTTTTTTGACTGCCACTGCACATTAAGTGGATGTTTTCATAGAACTATCCACAATGATGCCAAGATCTCTTTCTTGAGTGGTAACAGCTAATTTAGACCCCATCATTTTATATGTATAGTTGGGATTATGTTTTCTAATGTGCATTACTTTGCATTTATCAACATTGAATTTCATCTGCCATTTTGTTGCCCAGTCACCCAGTTTTGTAGATCCCTTTGTAACTCATCACAGTCCGCTTTTGGCCTTAACTATTTTGAGTAATTCTGCATCGTCTGCAAACTTTGCCACCTCACTGTTTATTCCTTTTCCCACATCATTTATGAATATGTTGAACAGCACTGGTCTCAGTACAGTTACCTGGGGGACACCACTATTTACCTCCTTCCATTCTCCATAATACTAAAACATGTTAATTAATTATTTCAAGGTATTCTTTCAGTAATATTTTTTTTTAAATTTGTTCCTGGATTCAGTTTCTTCTATCTGTCCTTCTTTAAACAAAACTGAGAAAACTTAATATGATCACATTTTTTATTGCTGCTGTTATTAAGAAGCACATATCATTGATATTCTAGTTTCAGAGATTGGAGCTAAAACCTGTGAAAGCCAGCCAATAAAACAGAAAGCACAGGTAAGGGAGACTAATACAAATAAATTGTAAAGATATTTCATAAATCTTAGAAATTATCTGATAACTGTCATGATAGTTTCTTTTTATCACTTATCAACTAAAAAATTAATTGCCTGCCTCCCCATTATCCATCCTACATAATCAAGAATTTAACTGTCTTTGATGGGGAATTTCACTTTCATCCTCTCTCAGATGTTGTATATCATGTCTGTGGTAACTGTCTAATTGGACTACACCTCAAGTCTCCTGGAAGAACCTGAAAGATAATTTTCTGGGAGTCTGAGAGTCACATGCTTGAGATACATCAAGACATCATAGCTGAGAGTAGACATCTGGACAATATCGACATATTCAGTTATACTGTAACAACACAACATGCCTCAGTGCCTGCTTTAATTATCTTGACTCAGGAGAAGCATGAGCAGAAATCAAAGTAATCAAGTAACTTCTGACATTTAGAATCCTATGATAGTTCAGTGTAGAAAATTCAACAGCCTTGATAACGGCATCCTAAGAAATCGCTTGAAAAATTTAAAAAGATCCAAAATCATAACAAGCTGCCAGCCTAAGTGGCATGAATTCACCATTATAACAGAGGCTGGACTATTATAAGAAAAACAGAATGCCAGAGATTCAAGCAAGTGTTTTAGGGACAGATTAGTTCTACTGCAGAATGTACCACCTTCTTATCCAGATCTGCATTATTTATCAGTTAACTATATAGTGCCTATAACGTTCTAGGCTTTTGAAACACGTATAAATGACAGTTATTGTACTAAGCAGTTTACAGTCTAAATATAAAGCTGTAGGAAAGGGGAAGGAATGAGCAGTAGAGTGTATTAAGATCAAATCCAAAAGAAATACAGAGGAATAATGTGAACGTTTCAGTGAGAGAGAGGAAGCATTTAGGGCTACCTAGAAACAAGGACTATTGAGTTAAGGACTGTAGGACAGGCCTTTGTACTGTACAACCCCCATATGCAATACAGTATCTCTACTGTGGGGTTTGCTGATGAGGACTAGATGCTTATTAGAAACTGAGGAAAAATATGTATAAGTCAAAAAGAATAATGAGATGTTTGGTATTGAGATATATGAAACAACTATATTTCTGCTGCCTTAATACTGATACTAGGAGGATATAAAGATAAACTCCATTATTTTTGTACATTAATTCTCAATTTTCTATTTGTGTTTTTGTCAGATCTTTAACGTTATTTCAATGTAGTCTTTACGGTTTTAGAAAAGGCATGACTGCTAGGTTTCAATATTCTAAATTCAGGCAGATTATGCAAATGTTTTGATTAAACAAAAGTAGAAGCTTATTAGAAAAGAGACAACAATGAACACATCCTGATCAAGTCTATCAGATGCTACATGAAAGTCTAGTATGGAATCTCAACAAGATAACTGAAATGCATTGCTGATCACCTTAATTCAGTGGTGTTTTGAATAAAAAAAAAACCAGCATTGAAACTATTTTAAGGATAAATTGAGACAAATGAGGAAGTATCTGTTAGGCTATTTAAACTACATTTGCTATATATATAAAAAAAGATACTGCACACTTTAGGAGAATCCTGAATGAACATTTGTAATCTGAATCCTTCCCACGCCACCTGACATCGCTTAGGGCACAAGTACTTGTTAAGGTTGTATTGTCTGTAAAGCTGATGTAATAATTTGTAATATGAATGGGATATTAAGGTTGGTGGACCACGGTGGCAAGAAAAGGACCATTAATATATACTCCTGGGGTAGTGTTATATGAGTGCATGAGAACCAGTCTACATGCAGTGCCAAAGGGCCAACAAACAAAAGTAATTATTTCATTTATAAAGCCCTCATCCATGCAAAGATGCTCATGTCACTCAGCAAAATACAATTAAAATATAGTTAAAGTTAGTTTAAAAACCACCCTCACCATATTCAAGAGATGGAATCTACTGAGGGGTCCAATAATTAAGTGAAAAATGGGGCAAAGGTGATAGTTATGAGGCCAACAGCGGTTATTCAAACATAAACCCAGTGAATTAAAAATACTTTATTTCAAGGGGGAAAAAGTTTGAAAAAGTGAGAGAACTGGACTGTGACAGATATCTTAAGATGAAATGGGTGTCCTAGTGTCCTAGTAAGCAAGAGGACCATCACCTGTCAACCTGAGACACAACAATGGGATCCAGTGAAGGAGTGTACTACTCCTTAAGGGTCAGCCAGAAGCTCACAGCCTGAGATAATCAAGGAGACTCTCTGCTCCACCTTGGACAGTCCTATTTAAACAGAAAGAGGAAACTGAGTGAGGAAGAGAGACTAGAAGTGGTCTAGCTGACAAAGGGGGTGAGCGCTCTTCAGCAGGTTAGCCTGACCAGGCAAAGACTTTATTTTTGATCTTTTAGATACAAAATCCAAAAGTTTCATTTAAGAAACAAACAATAGGAAAACAACCTCCTCAAAAGTAGACCCCCCACTAAAGCCACCTCTACATACCCTCACAAAAGAAGCTATCATTTCCTGGGACATTGGGCAGGATTAAACTGAAAAAACAGTGACTGTCCCTGCCACACTGAGAGGACTGCAAGGAAGGCACTGCCAATTTAAAGCCAATCTACCACTTCATTAGCTGCCAAGGTAAAGAATGAATGGCCAGAAGGATATGATCATGGCTATTCATTGCAGCAAATAAACACTCTATGACATTATGCACGTGATGCAAATGGTGGAAAGCCTTGCTGTAAGCCTTGCTAGGAAGGAAATATGATACTGAAGTCTTGTGGTCATGAAGGCATATGCTAGTGTTAAGAAATCGCAGAATATTTAAGGGGTAGCATGTGCAAAATGCACAATTGAATGAAATGCTGTACTTTGTCCAAAACATGGCTTTACTTAGAAAGGGAGTGGTCAGAAAAGACTCTTCTCTGGACTTTCTCCAATTTGTCCACCTATATCCTTCCCCTGACTACAGGCTAAATCTTCTTCTCTGCTCTTACCCTGAAAAACGGGTCGTACCAATAGTCAGGAAAGGTACTAGTGGGGAGAAGAGCTCCCTTCCTAGACTACAGGGGCTACGGAGCCAGTCCAGGGAGTCTGCTTCAGAGTGATGACTAAAGTAGCCCTGTGCATCATTTAGTGCAGTGGTTCTCAAAGTTTTGTATTGGTGACCCCTTCCACATAGCAAGCCTCTGAGTACGACCCCCTCCCCCTTATAAATTAAAAACACTTTTATATATTTAACACCATTATAAATGCTGGAGGCAAAGTGGGTTTTTGGGTGGAGGCTGACACCCCCCATGTAATACCCCCAGTTTGAGGACCCCGATTTAGTGCCTCCACCATAGGATGGATATCCACACCATGGAAGATCTTCTTGCCCCTTTTTCTCATGTTCTTCACACACAAAATTGTTCTTCAGACAAATTACACAAAGACAATACAGGAAAAAAGCTTTTGCAATCAGCAAAGTTTAAGTTAGGCTTCTGCAGTCTCTTTCTCACTACACATTTGTGTAATGGAAAGTCTATTGACATTTCCATTCAACTCCCAGAGCAAATGGTCACAAACCCTCAACTCTTTGCTGACCTTTTCCTCTCATCTGCAAGTGAACCAAGCCCCAATCCTCCATGACAGCGTTACTTCACAGTCCCTATGGGAAGGGCAGCGGTGACAATTTCTAGTTCAGGGATCAAGCTATTTCCCCACCAGTCACTGGAAGAGTTCTTTTCTATATCCCCTATGCTATTCTATATAGGTTCTTATATCATGCTCATCAACGTAGTATCTGAGTACTCTGACACATGTACCCATTTTCCTCAGGACAGCTAGCTGAAATTTCAGAAGCAGCATCTCCTATCATGAATAAATTTAAGAAAAAAATGAAAATCCATATGAAATTCTCCTTTGAAATGTCTGGCTTCTGGGATAACCAAAATCTGCAACATTTTCTTTAAAATGGTAATAGTGTATACAGTAAAAGCTCTGTTATCCAGCCCTGTACCAACTGGATGCTCTATAAACCAGCATTTCTAATCTTCATAGAAAGTCTGGTTGATACTCTGGTTGGTGTGGGGCTGGTGGCTCCCTACTTGGCTCCACGTGGCTCCCCAGAAGCGCCGACATGTTCCTGCTGCTCTTAGGTGGAGGAAAGGCCACGAGGGGTTTGGAGTGTGTGTGGGGGTGCGGGGTTGGGGTATGGGAAGCAATGCAGGCTCTGGGAGGGAGAGAGTGGCATGGGGTTGGGGCACAGGAGGGGGCTTGGGATGCCAGATCCAGAGGGCGCTCACCTCGGGCGGATCCCCACAAGCAGCAACCTATCCCTGCTGATCCTAGGCAGAGGCGTGGCTAGGTGGCTCTGCACACTGCCTTCACCCGCAGGTGCTGCCCCCACAGCTCCCACTGGCTGCAGTCCCCTTCAAACTTTATCATTGATGATTTTAATCTTTTCTTCCAGGCCACTGATAAAAATGTTAAATAACGTAGGGCCAAGAATTGATCCTTGTGGGACTCCACTGGAAACAACCTGCCCCCTGATGATTCCCCATTTACAAGTACAGTTAGCCAGTTAGTTTTATATCTTACAGAAGTCTTTACAGAAGTCTAAGTATACGTGTGTCTATCTGACCACAACCATGCCAGTGACAAATCTTATGGTAAGAACTTGTTCTCAGTGTTGGCCCTTTTGATCAAGACATGGTGAGGTATGTTCCTTGTCTTTTAGAAAAAGGTAGTGAAAGATGAGTACTAATTTTTAATACCTCTGGATTAATTTAGGTGCATGAGATAATATCTTTTATTGGATCAACTTCTGTTGGTAAGAGAGAGAGAGAGAGAAGCTTTTGAGCTACACAGAGCTCTACAGAAGCAGCAAAGAATCCTGTGGCACCTTATAGACTAACAGACGTTTTGCAGCATGAGCTTTCGTGGGTGAATACCCACTTCTTCGGATGCAAGCAGTGGGTATTCTTTACAGAGCTCTACTTTACCCTTTCCCTTTCTACATTCTTAGCAAGATAGGTTGGTGTTTGATCCATTTATTGATACTTAAAGAAATCATCATAGTAGCTGGCGATGACAACTCCCCACTTCTCGGCCATCTGGCTCTGCAGGCATGATCAGTTTCCCAATGTTTTAGGATGTTTATTCAGCACCAATGTCCTCATAACCTTCCTTCCTCTCTGTTTGGAATGTCTTTTTCTAAGTAGTTGCTTTGCCTCACTTCCAGCAGACAATAAAATTCTCTCCGTAGGTGGTAATCTTATTTGAGATAGTAATATAATTATGTTGACAGTCATGAATCCCTTTAATATATCACCTTAACATAAATGACTGCAAAATGTTATAGGATATTCCACAAGATGTAACATGGGCAAGAGGAGGTCCATTTTCTGTTACTCTATTGTAACTATTTCTGTTACTCTGCTACTCAATGATCTTTAGAAAAATGGGGAGATCTGCTCATGCACATCCCCAGAGGAAGGATTTTGTCCTTAGTCTGTGCCACAAATCTGCAGATACAATTTGGCATCAGTGGCAGCTTTTGATTGACAAAATTTTAGGAATCAGAGGACCAAGAAAAATATCTTTCATACAAGAAAGGAGATTCTTCTGAGTCAGGCTTAAGTTTAAAACAGATTAAGTAGATTTTAGTTTTCAGCATTACATGTTTCTTAATGTTAGCCAGTCTAATTTCCAAAATGTGAAAAAATTACACGTTATAAAAGGCACAAGGTGTTGACATTTTGCTATTTAAATTTTCATTTGGCAGAGTAGACGTAAGTGTGCATTTGATAAATTATTTCCAGTCTTGATGTCAACAGTCTAGAGCTCTTAGTAGGTCATTTCCCCCACATTTGTTTTGTATCATAAGCTTTTAACAGACTGCACTGAAAATGAAAAATGGAAGACATAGCCTATTAGTACCTATTAGCTAGTGGTTAATTAGGAAGAAAAGGCAACTTTGGTTTACAAATGATAATATTAAACAAAACTGTCATGCCTCCATTCTTTTTCAGTATATAATGGAGAAAAATAAAATATGTTTGACTATAATCAGTGCACCAATTCAGACAGCATGGATTAGAATAGGCTACATTACTTATGCTATGGTACATACTTTCTGGGGGTAGTCAATTTGCCTAGCAACTTTCACTCACAATGTTGTAAAGTACATGTTGAGAGACAAGCTTTAAAGCATTTTATCATCAACTTTCTTGAACTGTCCCCTTATGATGGCTACTTTGCAGTTATGTTCTCACTAATATTCTTAAACTGAGGACACTCTAAAGGGAAGGGAGCAAAGCTGATGTCTTTTTCATAGGTACAATAGAGGAAACACTGGTGGGAAGGGCAAACGTAAGCATGCAGGTAGGCATCTCTCCAGTCTGCGGAGCAGATACAACACCTGGAATAAAGATCTGAACCTTACATTTTCTATTCAGAAAAGGGTCTGCATCTACCAGTACTGGGGAAATGCAGATCCAATATAGGAAAAACCCTCTTATGAATTTGGAAATACCCAAGAAAAAACTCCCAAGCCCTGTTCCTTGAAATAAGGGTTAGGCCATTCTCTCTGGAACTCAAGCTAGGAGAAATCCCAGGGTGAAACCTCAAGAGAGAGCATCCAAAGTTCTTCCCTACTCTTAAATTAAAAAAACAAAACAAAAACAACAACAAAAAAAACCCTTGCAGTAAGACTCCTACAGGATGAAAGGACCAAGAAGATCACAAAAGAGTATGGTCAGTAAAACTGCAGATGGGAAAAGGGAGAGTTTCTGGTTGGGAGAGTCCCATCTATATATACAGTTTCTTCTATTGGAAAAGTGAGAACTCCAAGCTCCGAAGAAGCCTCCTGAAAGAAGAAATACAAGAAGAGCAGGAAACAGGAAAGACAACAGAGATACCCCTCTGTATAAAACCTAGGTGAGTTTCATAGTTACAGAAGAAGAGAGAACAGATAGTGTTTCTCAGTGACTGTTATTATGTCTTCAAACAGCTTATTTGCTTGGAGTGGCAGAAAGGGACATTTGGACTTAAAGTCTCAGTACTCAAGTCACAAATCCTAGACTTTGGTGGCAGAGCTCAGAACCCTAGCTGCCAGCCATATGCCTTCAAAAACTGCATTGTATTAAAGAAGTATGTTCAACAGATTCCAAAAATACACATAATAACTTGCTTTCAGGCCACTGCCATGGACACATTAGGGGATAGTTTCTCCAAACTCTTCTGAATGGCCCTTGAAAGAAATTTAAATAGTATAGCCACTTAGGGCTAAAACAGCCCAATATAATTCTGCAAGTTAGTTCAGTCTGTATATCTCAGTTATATCTGGTATTGAAGTCATTGTGTCTGTTGATAGAGTAATCTTGGAACTGTGTGCTTGACAGAAGACTCTACATGGCAAACTATGAGAAATGTGTCTGAACCCTCCGAAAAGTTGAGGCCCTTCCTCACAATTGTGGGAAAAAACAAAGACTTGTCCCTTGAGACCTTTCTTGCTCAATAATGGCCAAAAAGTGAGATACCAAGTGCCTTTTCAGAGCAGCTTTGTTAAAAGCTTATCCGTTGGATTTTGGAGGACTTTCTATGTCCAGTGAAGTTAGGGCTCAGCCAATCATTTATTATTCAAATAAAGCAGAAAGCCCTGATTCCATATTTGTATCATTTTGTATCTGTTTTACCCCCACTCATATTCCCTCTTGGATACCTTCTAGAAACTGGACAAGGACTCAAATTGAGGACAGAGGCAGAGGAAGCATGCAGAGTACACTAAGCACCACTTGCTGATAAATGAAGCCTGAGGGAACAAAGACTGATTAATATATCCAGTAAGAGAAAGAGAGCAAGAGAAATCTGGCAGGAATACCCCTGGCTTAAAGAGGTCTTAGGCCAGGGGGACTTAAGAAATAAATAAATTATTGCTGAGAAGCAGCCTCACTTAGACTTGTCAGAGGAAAAGTATCTCAAAGAGGTAATGCCTACTTTAGATAGATAGAGGAGAGGAGTAGGAATTGTTGACTTCTGAAGAGACTGTATAGTGCTGAAGAGCAGAGGTTTCATTTATAGCCAAAGGCTAAGTCTGGATGTGTACAAGGACACAGAGTTGGAGAAAGGTACCTCTAAGAAGGCACTCTCCTCAGATACGTTAAAGAAAATTATGCTAGAAAGGAGGTTAGTTAGAAAAACCTCTAGAGTAAAATATTTTATTTGATTCCCCCTCCCCACCCCCCTTTTTCCTTATTTTTCTTTGGATGACTCAAAGGAAGACAGGGTTAAAATGGAGAGGAAAAATATGACTTTGGCATGGGCTTTGAGCTGTCAGGATGACGGAAGCTAAAAGTCTGAAGGAAACGTGTAGGATGGTTCTTTTATACCAGGGGACCCCAATGCAGTGCCCGCGGGCGCCATGGCTCCTGTGGGGGCATCTAATTGCGCCCGTGTCCTGGCCGGCGGTCAAGCATCCGCCGAAATGCCGCCGAAATTTCGGCGGCGACGCCTCTCGATGACGTCGCTTGCTGCGTCGCCACGGTTGGGGGCAGTTGGGGACCACTGCTTTACACGAACCCTGAATGACAATTTTTTTGCCTTTTTGCTTTCTGGTGGGCAGATCTATAATGCTGTCCATTAGTATCTAGTTTTGTATGACATGGAAAGAGGAGGAGACTAACATGCAACTTCTCTCATAGTTCAACCTGTCTCTTCTATTTTTAAAATATATTCCTTTTATGCCCTTCCAATCTTCTAACTCTGCCCCCTGTATTTCTCTTACTGCAATGACTACTGGGTCATTATGTTTAGCCACTGCTTTTACTCTGAAGATACTGTTTCTATGGAGGATAATTAAGAGGTTGAGATGCACAAAGTAGTCTTTCTTCCTCTTCCCTATCACTCTGAAAAGGTCTCGTCCACATAGATATATTTTGTAGCCAGGAAATAAGATTTTCAGACCCTTCAGTAATACCACAGGCTTTGCTTAAGGTTTTATACAACAGAACTGAAAGAACCAGATGATTCTTAATTTAAGAACACCTCATAAAAATGCAACATTTGAACATATTCACAGACAAGGGAAGAGTGAACGTGATCAAATGCCAAGAATTAACCGCATCTATCTCCAAAGGGAAGCTAAGAAATTAATTCTGAGTAGGAGGAAAAAAGTGTTCATCTTCTTTAAGACTACATACTAATCACAACAGAGGCTCATTTTTCAGCTGCGACTGTGCCTATTACTATTAATTCCATAATAAATTGCATTAATCCTCACATACCTGCCAAGCAAGACAACCTGCAAGTGTTCATTTGGAATATCGGTTTTCTACATTACTATCAGATTTGTACTGCTGTCCCTTTCATCAGGACAACAGCAAGAGATATTTTTTCTATGTACAATACTTGTGAATGAATGAGTTAATCTTTTTCATAAATTATAGAAATAAATGTACTTAATTTACTACAAAAAAGTTGTTTCCATATTTCATTCTTATTTCGCAAAATCGAAAGAGCAAGCTACACACTATTAAAAGTTAACCACCAGCTTTTGAATTTCAAATGGATCTCACCAGCAAATCTGTTCAATGAACTTTTACCTTCAGCCTGCATCTAAAATCTTCAATGCTGTCAAAAGTAAATGATGGAATTATCATCTGTTTTCTGCTTCTAATTTTACAAGGCCATTCTAAGCTCAACAAGGCTAAACATGAAATTCGTATTTTTTGTTGCATTATATCTGAAAACATGCTGTGTCTTTACAGTAAGCATGAATAATTTATCATATCACTATCCTCAGAACTACAAGACTAATTATGATAGCAAACAATTCAAGTTTAAGTAAATTCCTAGACAATTAAAACCTCATTAAACCTTATCAATTATTTCAGAAAATACCTTAGAACAGGGGTTGGCAACCTTTCAGAAGTGGTGTGCCGAGTCTTCATTTAATCACTCTAATTTAAGGTTTCGCGTGCCAGTAA
Organism: Mauremys reevesii; assembly: GCF_016161935.1. Classification (NCBI taxonomy): domain Eukaryota; kingdom Metazoa; phylum Chordata; order Testudines; family Geoemydidae; genus Mauremys; species Mauremys reevesii. Next base: position 124,001,282 of record NC_052629.1, on the reverse strand, counting down.
TACATTTTAAAATTTTTAGAAGGTCTCTTTCTATAAGTCTATAATATATAACTAAACTATTGTTGTATGTAAAGTAAATACGGTTTTTAAAATGTTTAAGAACATAAGAACATATAGCCATTTATGGACTTAGCCACCATATGGGACCCTCTCTAATATAGTTGGGGTTAAGAAGCTTCATTTAAAATTAAATTAAAATGCAGAGCCCCCAGAGCGGTGGCCAGGACCCGGGCAGTGTGAGTGCCACTGAAAATCAGCTTGCGTGCTGCCTTCGGCATGCGTGCCATAGGTTGCCTACCTCTGCCTTAGAATAGTCTAGCTCTAAAGAGTTTAAAAGCCAGAAAATTCTAAGCTAAAGTTTTTTAAAAAATAAAACAAATGCTAGAAAGTCTAGAAATCTGGTTCAACACCCAACCTTAACTCTAACCCTGTATTCTGGCACCCTGTGCACCATCCTTGTGAAGTAGTTAAGTATTACAACTACTTTCCAAATTTTTTGAAACCATTAATTTGTAATTATCCACAGGCTATGGGCAGTTTAAACTTTATATAATATGGTGGCTCCTCTATACACTAAGTAGTCAGAAACATTTGACTGCACATTTCTTATATGCCATCAAAGATAGGTCTGGAGTTTTAACTCCAGAGTTTGAGTTTGCATAGTTCTTCTGGTTTTATCAAATATATACAAAATAAACACATTATGAGTCACAGGATGCTTCTTACATCTGAATCTTTGGATAGCACTACGTGAAAAGTCAAGACATATCAACTATCTTACCTTCAAATATGTTTTATGTAAAAAGTTCTTTGTGAATTTTTAATAGCTGTACTGTATGGTACATTTCTTCCTGTCCCATTTTTGCATACAGATAGAAATGTTATGAATCTAGTTTGAGGTTGATCCCCTTTTTCGCATTCTGTTCTGTGACTGATCTGATCACAAACAAGAAATTCTTCAAGGCCATCCATCACTCGTGGCAGCAGCTGAGCTAAACCTTCTAACTTGCTGCTACCAGCCAGTCATGCGAGATTCCTGTCATAAATACTGAATGTGCAAACAACTGTTTAAATTAGCTGTCCTATCTGTTTTAAAGCAATTTCATTGGAAATATAGGCTGATATTTTGTATGGTGGAAGATACTGAGTTAACATTTGTCACATTAGGAGTCAATGTATTGGTCTGGCTGGCAAATATTTAAATTGATTAAACTTTTTTAAAATTCCTAAACATAGTAAAAAAAACCCTAGAACTAAAGCATCAGAGCATGTAATTTATGCATCCTTTTTGAAGCAAATAATAGCAAGGCTGTTAGTAATACTGGGTATAGCCATCTGCTGTAAATATAGTAGCCAATTGCTTAACACTCAGTTTTAGAAATGTTGCTACCTTTTTGAAATAACAAAAGTAGCTCAATGTTTGGAAAATATTTGGGTAGGAAAGAAAACAGCATCTGGCTTGCACTGGCATTCTTGGTAAATGCTCCAAAATATGGGGCATGTGCAGGTGCGAGTACTTCTGCTGCTTGGAGTCTGACCAAGTGAACAAACATTCATTCTTTTTGAAGTACTAACTATGATGCCAGTCATTTGTCACAATTTATAACAGATGATTTTATTTTACATGTCAGTTTTCATGTAAGCTGTGAAAATGGCAAATCATATTATAATTGATAAGTTCTACAACAAATAAGTAAACTTGTTCATGTGAGAAAATGCGTAACACAATCCTAGTAGAAAGGCAACATGACAAGGGCAAGTCACTTCACTTTTCCATCTCAGTAGCATTTTCTTAGTTTTATTTTAAAATCTCAATTCTTCAATCTGAATTATGGGAATAATAATATTTACCTGCCTATCTTGCTGGGTTGGTATTATGACTAATAGTTGTACAATACACTTGAACACATGAAATGCTATAAAATGCTTAATAGTGAAAATGAGTTTGAAAAGATCTACTAACTTATCAAGTCCATCTCATGAATACAGCCTGTGGGCTGGATCTGGCCTGCTGCTTGATTTCATCCGCCCCATGGCAAGTCTCTGCACCAGGGTGAAGCTATGGTGCCAGACCATTAAAAGTCCGGTTGGCTCAGTACAGCTCCCGGAAGCAACCAGCAGGTCCCTGCATCCCCTAGGAGCAGAGGCGATCAGGGAAGCTCCGCACGCTGCCCTTGAACTCAGCGCCGGCTCCGTAGCTCCCATTAGCCAGGAACTGTGGCCAATAGGAGCTGAGGGGGTGGCACCTGAGGGCGTAGGCAGCATGCACCACGCAGAGCCTCATGGCCCCTCCACCTAGGGGATGGACATGGCAGCTGTTTCTGGGAACAGCATGGAGTCAGGGCAGGCAAGGAGCCTGCCTTAGCCCCAGTGCGCCGACGACCATCAGCCACCTGAGGTAAGTGCCGACTGGCCAGAACCCACACCTCAAACCTCCTGCCCCAGGTCGGAACCCCCCTCTTGCACCCTAACTTCCTCCCAGACTCCACCCCCCACCCCAACCCCCTGCCCCAGGTCGGAACCCCTCCCCGTACCCCTCATTTCTGGCCCCACCCCAGAGCCTGGGGAAGCCCCGAGCCTCTGCCCCCCCCCCAGGGCTGTGTGTGGCCCACAACTAATTTTTTCTGTGGGTCAGTGGGCCCTGATAGAAAAAAAGTTCCCCACCCCTGCTGTACAGGATACTATCACCTGGTAGGTAAGACATGTCAGACATTAAATCTATACCACCCTTGATCAGAAATCATCTTATACAGGTAGTCTTGTCTTAATTTTGTTTTAAAGTGATATTTAGTGCTTTTGAAAGATGCTGGACTCTTAGCTCCTGATACTGATGTGCTCTATTCATGGAACAGATACTGCATTGGTAGAAATTTGCTTTCATGTCCTGACATTTTGGTTAAAGCTGTTCGGGAAGGATCACTTAGAGGACCAACAGACTAGCTCATTCCCCATAGCTTATTCCACCTTTGGCATCTACCAAGGTACTAATCTCAGAGTCTTCTGTGTTGTAGATAGCTATCTACTGGGAACAGAAAGTTAGACCACAACCTCACTTCACATAGGGCAGTGAACAGCCATCAGCAGTTCACTACGTTTAGTTACTACTGACCAATATTTAATTCTTGATTTTTAGTCTTTTATTGTATGCAGGGTTGCTGTAGCCAGGGTGGTCCCATTATACTTTGTTATTTAGTGAACTGAATTTGATAAACATTTTAAAATGTATATAATGCTAGCAATAGCCCGCAAATAGCATTGTGAAAGGATTTGCTATTGCTTCATGGTTCATCCATTTTGTAATTTATTTTTTCTTTAGAATTTTTATTTTCTCATAAGCTAGTTTATTAAAACATGAAAGCGTCATTCAGATATTTTTGCCATTACCAGTGGGTGGCAATTATCTCTGAAATGTATGTATTTATATCATAAAAGTAATATTAACCACAAAATATCTGTATATAAATTCAAGCAGTGTAAATCTATGGAGTAGTTCATTGGTGCTTAAGCAATTTAATTGACTGTTACTAAATTGGAATAAATACAGGTAATTGAAACAGGTTAATTTAAAATTGACATAAAATCAAATCAAAGGTTTTTGTTGTTTGCTTCCTGTAATGTAAATAAGATATATTGACAATTGGCATAAAACTTGCTTGTCTTGTTGTCTATGGTGAAGGGATGGAATACTGAATGCCTGGAGAAGCATAACATAAAATACAACTGATAATAAGAGGAGCTCTGGACCAGCACAAAGGGGAAAAGTTGTTTATTAATGTGCTGTACTGTCCCTTGCACTGTTTCTTTAGAAAATGCAGCATATAGTAACATACCATACTAAAAAGAGGTTGTTTGGTTTTTACGTTGCCTGTTAACAATTAGAAGGAAAATGCCAAGACAAAATCCTCCATATGTCACACAATATTGCAAAGTGGTACAGAGTCACTGGCAGGTGCTTTCTAGTTAAAAAGAATCCTGTCTGTGCTCACTGGTGTTCCAGGCCTTATACAGAAATGGCATCCTCCGCATGGTGTGACCTTGCATGAACCATACATGCGAGGTCATGCCAGTAGATGCAGGGTACTGAGACCTGAAAAAAATAAATCAGGACTATACCTGCCTGTGTTAGACAAAATTCCAAATGGTGACCCATCTTAATATGCTGCCGGATGCTTTTTGCTACTTCCTCCACAAGGCACCCACTGTGTGCTGGACCTCTTGTTGGTTTAACTAAGATGGTGATGGCAGCATGTACGTTCTTGAATGTGGTGACTAACTGTGTCCCTTTATCCTGCAAAACATTTCCACCTCCTCATTTAAGGCTCAACTAGCAATATGCCTATTAACATGCTAGCTCAGACAAAGCAGGCCACATGCTCTCTGTCTGGGATTCTCCCCAAATTGAGGATTCGTTCACCACTGGCTTCTACAAGTTCTAAAAGTTAGTAATGCTTCTTATGTTACCTCATTGGAGAGCTCAGTTAGTGACTAAGTGCCTAAAGGCTGCAGAAAAATATAACATTTTAGAAAATTTCCTTTTTGTCACCCAAGGCATTCATCATTAAGACTCTGATCTTGGTTTGCAATTCATTCAAACGTCTTTCATTTTCACGGTTTTTGTTTTATTGCCCTTCTTCTTGGTTTAGGAAACGAGTCTTTACCACAGAAAAAGAGAGGAAGAAGTAGGAACGGTCTGTCCAGAAAAAGTAGTTATGCAACGGTAATTTTAAATCCCTTCTCTCCTCACTATATATTTGCGCTCTGAAATGCTAAATTTCAGGGCTCAGGTTGTTTTCCTATATACTTCCATCTTTTGAGTGGACCTGTAGCCACTGTGGGAAGGTTTGCGCTCGCACATCAGGTTCTTTTCCCATACCATTGCTAAGCACCACTGATGGACCGCAATTTGTCATGTCTCTTTCCATCTGTCAAGACGTTGGACAGCCATATATAATCCACATACAATAGGTAATTCTGTTCCTTGTAGTAAATTATTTGTCTGATATTTAATATGTCTAGTGTTACTTTTAAACCATGTTATTGCACTGGTGGTATTACCATAATGCCTTGGAGACCAGGACCCCATTGTGCCGGATGCTGTAGAATCACAAAACAAAAAGACCTCAAAGAGTTTACAATCTAAGTATAAGACAAGAGACAACAGACTGATAGACAGACAGGGGAGTACAAAGAAACAATGAGGCAATATTGGTCAGCATGATAGGCAGTGATGTTAGCATACAAGCAGTCTAGCCCCTGTCAAGCTTTGTTTTTGTGTGGGTTTTTTGGAAGCTATCGTGACAAAAGGAGAATTTTAAGGAGGGATTTGAATGTTGACAGGCACATGTTTATAGGAAACTCCTCCCAACCATGAGGGGAGCAGGGGAGAAAGCACAAAGTGCTTGTTTGAAAATTTAACAAGTGTGTGATGGAGGCTGACTTCATGGGCCGATCAAAGGTGGGATATTTTTATAGGGTCGGCCCTGGGGCTGGTTTTGTTCAATATCTTCATTAATGATCTGGAGGATGGCGTGCACTGCACCCTCAGCAAGTTTGCAGATGACATTCAACTGGGAGGAGTGGTAGATACGCTGGAGGGTAGGGATAGGATACAGAGGGACCTAGACAAATTAGAGGATTGGGCCAAAAGAAATCTGATGAGGTTCAACAAGGACAAGTGTAGAGTCCTGCACTTGGGACAAAAGGATCCCATGCACTGCTACAGACTAGGGACCGAGTGGCTAGGCAGCAGACCTAGGGGTTACAGTGGATGAGATTCTGGATATGAGTCAACAGTGTGCCCTTGTTGCCAAGAATACTAACAGCATTTTGGGCTGTATAAGTAGGAGCATTGCCAGCAGATTGAGGGACATGATCATTCTTCTCTATTCGGCATTGGTGAGGTCTAATCTGGAGTATTGTGTCCAGTTTTGGGCCCCACACTACAAGATGGATGTAGAAAAACTGGAAAGAGTCCAGCGGAGGGCAATAAAAATGATTAGAGGGTTGGAACACATAATTTATGGCGAGAGGCTGAGGGAACTAGGATTATTTAATCTGCAGAAGAGAAGAATGAGGGGAGATTTGATAGCTGCTTTCAACTTCCTGAAAGGGGGTTCCAAAGAGGATGGACCTAGACTGTTCTCAGTGGTGACAGATGCCAGAACAAGGAGTAATGGTCTCAAGGTGCAGTGGGAGAGATTTAGGTTGGATATTATGAAAAACTTTCTCACTGGGAGGGTGGTGAAGCACTGGAATGGGTTACCTAGGAAGGTGGTGGAATCTCCTTCCTTAGAGGTTTTTAAGGCTTGACAAAGCCCTGGCTGGGATGATTTAGTTGGGGATTAGTCCTGCTTTGAGCAGGGGGTTAGACTAGATACCTCCTGAGGTCCCGTCCAAGCCTGATATTCTATGATAGCAAGTGAGAGATGGGTAAGGAGGGAACAGGTAACGAAGGATCTTGAAAGTGAAAATAATCAATTTATGTTTGATGTAATTGAGATTGGGGAGCGAGTGGAGGGACTCAAAAAGAGGGGTGACATGCTCAAAGCAACAGGCTAGAAACATGATCTTTGCAGCAGCATTCTGAATGGATACAAGGAGTGAAAGATTGCATTTGTCAAGGCCAAAGGAAGATGGCTGGTTTATTTGAGCCTTGGGTTTTACCAGCTTTTGTTGGAGCAGTTCAAAGTGCAGAGGCACCAGTGGTGGGAAGACTGCTGGGAAGAATTGGCAACCTGGCCAGGGTGCCCAAGAAAATACCTTGGAGTCCTATCCACAGTAACTCTCCTGGAACAACCTTGGAGAAAGGCAGCAACGCTTCCTGCCAGAATTCCCAAAATAACAAAGCAACCCTGAGTCCTGGGATGTGTAAACTGTACCCCTCCTTTGCCAGAGGGGTACATATAAAGACATATAAAGAGTTGCCAGAATCAACCGCAATGCTTTTCTGATGCCCATTCACCCCAGCACTACTAGAAAACATACAATTGTTCATTCTTTGCATTTTTTTTTAAATTATACTCCTTCAAAATAATCTCTGGTCTAATTGCATTAAAGTCAATGGAATTACCCCAGAAATGAATTTTTTCCATTGTACATAGTTTCCTGAAAGTCTGATGATTCTTTTCCTCTTCTCCCCGCATCTTCCCTAACCCCTGGCCCTCAAGAGGGGTTGAGCTACTTAAGTTTTATTATGGAACTATTGTAACTATTCCCCAGCTTTAAGTAATGATTATCTTTCCATCATAAGCCTGATTCTTGTCCTCTTCTAAGTTCATCAAAACTAAACCATCTATCAGAAATGTTTATGTTTCATGTATTTAACCAATACAGCCTTCTTCTGGGACTGAGGGTCTGTGACTTTTTGAGCATCTAGTAGTATTCTTAAACAGTTCTCAATTATTCATATTTTTCTGATTAAATTCTTCCTCCAGCTGATTTGGCTCATTATTGTTTTCAGCTTTGTGAAACTGGCCCTTTTAAAACATCAAGTATATATATTACTGGTCTGGACTTCATCCTGTTTGCGCATTATAAATGTGATCAAGTCATGATTATTTATACCTACGCTACCATTAATTTTTAGTTCTGTGATCAGTTCCTCTTTATATGTCAAGATTAGGTCTAATATAGCAGCAATTACTATTACCCATTAGCAGCAATACTTCTTGAGTTAGCAAATTTTCATCTATAATATTTAGAAATTCCAAGGATGTTTTAATGCTGGCAGCATGAGACCTCCAGTATATGTCGCTCAAATTGAAGTCATCATGATCACACTGCTTAGTTCATTTACAGATTAAATTAAACACTGAATATACTGCAGAAACTTTAATGCTAAAAAGAATAAAATGAAGATGCCATTTCTATCATGTAAAATTGACTAACTTTGTTTTTGTTATGTCAGAGTTCACTGGATGTCTGCTAGGCCATTTTAATACATCAAGTATGTATTCGAACAGCCATTCCTTCAATAGCCATTTTAATGCCATAGTTATAAACTATTGGCATTTAACCTTGGGGAAAGTTTATGATGCCTCTATCTTTGAAGAGACAGAAGCTGCTCTTGATCACTGGTAATTGTAATGTGACCAACACTCAACTAAAATCTGCATTGTACATACTTGTGGTTGTCTCAAACATAGCTATATATATAACAGCATTTTAAAAGTGAAGTATTAAATATATTTAAATGAAAGATCACTAATGCAGTCCAAGAGAAAAAGGCAAATGCTTCGGACAATTGCCAGGAACTAACAAACAATTATATCTATTTCAGGCATGTAACCAAAGGGTTCATTTAGAAGTTAAAACTTGCATGCAATGGGAAGCTCTTTTTTTTCTTTAAAAAGACAGCGCTATAAAGTGCAATAAATGGGACAGATTTTGGCATTTCCCTCTCGCTCCACTCTATGTATGTCACGTGTCTTCTCTGACTGAGGTCTTCAATATATGGACTGTGTCTACTTCTGTAGGGTTTCCCCCCCCCCCCAATAAAGTCGTGAGCCTGATTCTGACTGGTGCTTCTGGGTGCTACTGCAATATAAGTAATAATTATGAGAGTTTGGGCAGTATGTCAGTGTTCCCAGCAGGATTATGTGATAAGCCATGCGGTATTTCAGTCTCCATTTTGAGTGTCAGCTTGATGATGTGCTACACTGTAACTGTCAGATTGTATAAACCCTCTCACGTTAAAGGGGGGAGGGGGAAGAGAGTTAGTGCCTAAGTGTCTGAATGAGAAGGCCATTAAGTGTTATCAACAATTGAATAACCTTGCTCTGGCAGGAAAATGGAGGCTACAGGCAGTGCCATTAACTTTTAATAACCTTCTGCCACTAGTTTCACTCAAGGCCTGGAGCATGGAAAATCCCACCGTGAGAAGAGAAAAGGTGTCACAAAGACTGATCTGTAAAGAGTCATGCTCTCTAAGCAGCAGAAAGATCACTGCAAGGAAGAGAAGACTGAGCAGGAGTGGGGTGCTGGAAGGTCCTAGAATGCCTAAGGACACTGACCCAAATGGCCGTCAGGCATGAGGAACCTGAGGGCAAACTGAGGTAACAAATGTTTGCGTGCAGGTCAGCACTGGTCGCAGGGCCCCACAGCCAGCCCAGGACTGTGCCGGAGAGGCTAGACTTGGGAGATAGAGTTTGACACCGATCAGACCCAGCTTGAAGACACGTGAGGTCTAAAAACTGGGTCCAATACAGCAACTTGTGCCCATCCATAATGGGAACTCGGCCAAGGCTGTAACAAAATTATTATGAAGTCAACAAATCTAAAGAAAGAAATAAAGGACCAACAAAACAAAAGGAAATGCTCAAATCAAGAGGCATAAGTTGCTACTGAGGGATATAGAGCAAGGAATTCTATTTAGTGCTCACAGTTCCAAAATACTCCACAATGCTAATGACAACATCTGATACAACTCTGCCTGAATACAGACCCACAGGAGTACACTACATGCAGGCCGAAACTTGAGATCTCCCCCAACCACCTATTGCTTTTCAGACTTTTAGATGGCCACCAAGATAGTAGAAATTATGGGATGGATACTGCCAGGTGTATTTCAAAGCCCTGGTCTACACTATGAGTTTAGGTTGAATGTAGCAGTGTTAGATCGATTTAACCCTGCACCCATCCACACAACGAAGCCATTATTTTTGACGTAAAGGGCTGTTAAAAATCGATTTCTGTATTCCTCCCCCGACGAGAGGATTAGCGCTGAAATTGACCTTGCTGGGTTGAATTTGGAGTAGCGTGGATGCAATTCGACAGTATTGGCCTCCGGGAGCTATCCCAGAGTGCTCCATTGTGACCGCCCTGGACAGCACTCTCAACTCAGATGCAGGAAAAGGCCCGCAAACTTTTGAATCTCATTTCCTGTTTGGCCAGCATGGCAAGGTGCAGGTGAGTGCAGAGCTCATCAGCAGAGGTGACCATGATGGAGTCCCAGGATCGCAAAAGAGCTCCAGCATGGACCGAACGGGAGGTATGGGATCTGCTCGCCATATAGGGAGACAAATCTGTGCTAGCTGAACTCCGTTCCCATAAATGAAATGCCAAAACATTAGAAAAAGTCTCAAAGGGCATGAAGGACAGAGGCCATAATAGGGATGCACAGCAGTGCCGCGTGAAAATTAAGGAGCTGAGGCAACCCTACCAAAAAAACAGAGAGGCAAACGGCCGCTCTGGGTCAGAGTCCCGAACATGCCGTTTCTATGATGAGCTGCATGCCATGCTAGGGGGTGCAGTCACCACTACCCCACCCCTGTGCTTTGACTCCGTCAATGGAGTAGCACGCAACAGGGATGCGGGTTTTGGGGACGAGGAAGATGATGAGGAGGAGGTTGAAGACAGCTCACAGCAAGGAAGCGGAGAAACCGTTTTCTCAGACAGCCAGGAACTATTTCTCACCCTGGACCTGTAGTCAGTACCCCCTGAACCCACCCAAAGCGTGCTCCCGGATCCGCCAGGCGGAGAAGGAACCTCTCGTGTGTGTACCTTTGTAAATATTATACATGGTTTAAAAGCAAGTGCGTTTAATGATTAATTTGCCCTGGCATTTGCAGCCAGTACAGCTACTGGAAAAGTCTGTTAACATGTCTGGGGATGGAGCAGAAATCCTCCAGGGACATCTCCATAAAGCTCTCCTGGATGTATCCCCAATGCCTGTGCAAAAGGTTTCTCGGGAGGGCAGCCTTATTCTGTCCTTCATGGTAGGACACTTTACCAAGCCAGGCCAGTAGCATGTAGTCTGGAATCATTGCATAAAAAAGCATGGCAGCGTATAGTCCCGGTGTTTGCTGGCATTCAAACAGCATCCGTTCTTTATCTCTCTGTGTTATCCTCAGGAGAGTGATAACATTCCTGGACAGCTGGTTGAAATAGGTTAATTTTGTTAAGGGGACATTCAGAGGTGCTCATTCCTGCTCAGCTGTTTGGCTGTGGCTGAACAGAAATGTTCCCTGCTGTTAGCCACACGGTAGGGGGAGGGGTGAAGCGATCATCCCAGAGAACTGTGCGCGCAGGTGGGAGGTTTAAATTGGGTTTGTGCTGCATGTTAACACAAAAACCGCAGCCCCTCCTCCCTTTAAATGGCCATCCCAATGACTGCTTGGTATGGGAAATGAGGGCGCTGCTGTTTGAAACCATTCCCACATGTTATGAAGGTTAAACAAGCCAAAAGACTGTGTCTTACCACGGCTACCTGCAAGCCAAATTCTGTTGCCCGGCCCTGCGCAAAAGATCTCTCTCACCAAACTGGCATACCCTCAATAAGAGGCATAATGCGACCTTGTACCGAAAGCACATGTACTATGTAATGTTAACAGCAAGGTTGACCGTGAAAGAGTCTACCCATTGTTCTCGAAAATGTGTCTTTTTAACTGCCACTCTCCCTTTTTTTCCTCCAGCTGCACGTTTTGACACTGACACTATCTTCTCCTTCGCAGAGGCTAGCGAAGATTAGAAGGTGAAAAAAACACACTCGTGATGAAATGTTCTCTGAGCTCATGCAAGAGCCCAGCAGTATGCGTGGAGGCAGACAATGTCAGAATCCAGGAAAGCACAGTATGAACGCAAGGATAGGTGGCGTCAGCTTGATGACAAAAGGCAAGAGGCAATACGGAGGCTACTGGAGGAAAAAAAACTGATATGCTCCAGAGTATGACTGAGGTTCAGGAAAGGCAGCTTGAGCACAGACCGCTGCTACAGCCCCTGTGTAACCAACAGCCCTCCTCCCCAAGTTCCATAGCCTCCTCACCCAGATGCCTAAGAACGGAGTGGAGGGGCCTCCGGGTACCCAACCACTCCACCCCAGAGGACTGCCCAAGCAACAGAAAGCTGGCATTCAATACTTTTTGAAGTGCAGTGTGGCCTTGTCCTTCCCTCCTCCCTCCTCCACCCTCCTGAGCTACCTTGGCAGCTATCCCCCTATTAATAAAGAATGCATGAATGTGAAGCAACAATGACTTTATTGCCTCTGCAAGCGGAGATCAAAGAGGGGAGGGGAGGGCGGTTGGCTTACAGGGAAGTAGAGTGAACGGGGGGGAGGGGGGACTTCATAAAAGGGAAACAAACAGAACTTTCACACCCTAGCCTGGCCAGTCATTAAACTGGTTTTCAAAGCTTCTCTGCTGCGCACCACGCCCTCCTGTACTCTGCTAACTGCCCTGGTGTCTGGCTGCGCGTAATCAGCGGCCAGGTGATTTGCCTCAACCTCCTACCCCACCATAAACATCTCCCCCTTACTCTCACAGATATAGTGGAGAGCACAGCAAGCGGTAATAACAATGGGAATATTGGTTTAGCTGAGGTCTATCCGAGTCAGTAAACTGCGCCAGCGCACTTTTCAACGTCCAAATGCACATTCTACCACCATTCTGCACTTGCTCAGCCTATAGTTGAACAGCTCCTGACTACTGTCCAGGCTGCCTGTGTATGGCTTCATGAGCCATGGCATTAAGGGGTAGGCTGGGTCCCCAAGGATAACTATAGGCATTTCAACATCCCCAACGGTTATTTTCTGGTCTGGGAAGAAAGTCATTTCCTGCAACTTTTGAAACGGACCAGAGTTCCTGAAGATGCGAGCGTCATGTACCTTTCCCGGCCATCCCATGTTGATGTTGGTGAAATGTCCCTGGTGATCCACCAGTGCTTGCAGCACCATTGAAAAAGTACCCCTTTTGGCTTATATACTCGCTGGCTTGGTACTCCGGTACCAAGATAGGGATATGGATTCCGTCTATCACCCCACCATAGTTAGGGAATCCCATTGCAGCAAAGCCATCCACTATGACCTGCACATTTCCCAGAGTCATTACCCTTGATATCAGCAGTTCTTTGATTGCGTTAGCTACTTGGATCACAGCAGCCCCCACAGTAGATTTGCCCACTCCAAACTGAAGCCCGACTGACCAGTAGCTGTCTGGCATTGCAAGCTTCTACAGGGTTATCGCCACTCGCTTGTGAACTGTGAGGGCTGCTCTCATCTTGGTATTCTTGCACTTCAGGGCAGGGGAAAGCAAGTCACAGAGTTCCATGAAAGTGCCCTTACGCATGCGAAAGTTTTACAGCCACTGGGAATCGACCCAGACATGCAACACTATGCAGTCCCACCAGTCTGTGCTTGTTTCCCAAGCCCAGAATCGGCGTTCCACAGCATGAACCTGCTCCATTAACACCATGATGTCCACATTGTCAGGGACCGTACTTTGAAAGAAGTCTGTGTCCATGTCCTTGTCACTCTGGTCACCGCGCTGCCGCTGCCTTCTCGCCTGGTTTTGTTTTTGCAGGTTCTGGTTCTGCATCTACTGCAGGATAATGTGCGTGGTGTTTACAGTGCTCATAATTGCGGCAGTGATCTGAGTGGACTCCATGCTTGCCGTGCTATGGCATCTGCACTGAAAAAAGGTGCAAAACGATTGTCTGCTGTTGCTCTGATGGAGGGGGGGCGACCGACGACATGGCTTACAGGGTTGGATTACAGGGTTGTCATACAGAATGGCCCCCTCAAGGACTGAGCTCGCAACCCTGGGTTTAGCAGGCCAATGCTCAAACCACTGAGCTATCCCTCCCCCCACTACTCATGGAGGGAGGGAGGGGGGAGCAAGTGAATACAAAACAAATCTGATCTCTTTATTGTTTTGATCCATTTTAGGCTGGCAGCAGACAGTGTAGCACCACTGCTGGCCATTGTCGTTTCCTGACTGCTCGCCAGAAGACGGTGCAGTGCGACTGCTGGCCATCGTCGTTTCCCATTTATGTCCAGGCGTCCCCGGCCAACCTCACGGAGGCCAGCCAGGAGCACACGTATCTGCCCGAGCACCCCTGACCAACCTCACCGAGGTCGGCTAAAAGAGCATCCAGGAGACGACGATGACGGCTATCGTAAAGCACCATCTGCTGCCAAAAGACAACGAACTGCTGCTGTGTAGCAATGCAGTACCACGTCTGGCAGCACCCAGGAGACATAAGGTAACGGTGAGCTGAGTGGGCTCCATGCTTGCTGTGGTATGTCACCTGCATGGGTAACCCAGGAAAAAAGGCGAGAAACGATGTATTGCCATTGCTTTCACGGGGCGCCTGACAACATTTACCCAGAACCACCCGTGACAATGTTTTTGCCCCATCAGGCATTGAGAGCTCAACCCAGAATTCCCATGGGCGGAGGAGACTGGGGAACCGTGGGATGACTTCCGGAGCATTGTGCTGTGGGTAGCTAATGCTAGCCTCGGTACTGTGACCGTACTCCGCCAAGTTAGTGCTCTTAATGGTCTTAAGGGGGGACACACACACAATCAACTGTATAAAATCGATTTCTAAAAATCGACTTCTATAAATTTGACCTAATTTCATAGTGTAAACATACCCAAAGACTGCGTACTTAACTGAAGCACTCATTCAGTTTTAAAAGAACTGCAACCATATCTCTGTCAGTCAGTCGAGACCTAATTAGGAATTTACCTTCTGAGACATAGGGGATAGGGATAAGCCTCGGGACCCTTCCTAAACCAGTGAGCCTAAAATACTGTACAGCTGCTTCCCAACTAGGAGCAAGTTGTACTTATTGCCCAGTTGTTCATTTCATATATCCTGAGTTCTGTAGGCCCCAGTCAATTCTGTGGTACAAAGCTCAGGAGACCGGGAAAATTAAATTAAATTGTGATCCAATAGTTGGAGGGCTAGACAGGATGTTAGTCGGTCCAAATTAAGAGCATATTTAGGCTTTCCCAGTCAATGCCTCATATTCTGTTTTCAAAAAATATAAACTTCCCAAGCCAGGATGGGTAAGGAATGGTGTCCCTAGCCTCTGTTTGTCAGAGGATGGAGATGGATGGCAGGAGAGAGATCACTTGATCATTGCCTGTTAGGCTCACTCCCTCTGGGGCACCTGGCATTGGCCACTGTCGGTAGACAGGATACTGGGCTAGATGGACCTTTGGTCTGACCTGGTACGGCCATTCTTATGTTCTTATGGAAGAACAGAGTCAGTCTCTCTCCCCCGCTGTGATTGCTCAGTATGCAATTTTCAAACAACTTGGAGATATAAATCCTATTCTCTTCAAACTTCAGTGATAAATAAAGCCTTTGTGAGGACTGTTCACATGCCAAGTTTGAGAGCTGGGCCAAAAAGCACAGTTAGAATTATTCTTTAAAAGGAAAATCGAATTTTTCAGTTTTACCTTAATTCAAAAGTGATTTACAGGAGTTTCCTCAAGCTTTAAAAATATTTATACTGAAGGTACACCAAGTATGGAAAGTTTCAACCTAAAAAGTCAAGTTTTCAGTAAATTGTGAGTGTTTTAATGGAAGCTATTTTGCAGACTTAAATATAGTGGTCATTAGTTAGCAGACTTTATAATATAAACAAATAGTGGAATGATAATGGGATACACTGGGCATTTCAGCATAGGTGGAAAAAACGTGCGGCACCTCAGCATAAGTTTAAATGTTACCTTGCTAGCCTGGAATAAAGTAAGCAACTCGCATGGTGTGTTTCCTGGACTACAAGGAGATTCATCATTTTCTAGCCTCATGTGGTTAGTGCCTTCTTTACCATTCTGATTTCCAATACTTTAACATCTAAAAAGGAGAGGATTTATTTTCATCCTACCATCCACGTTTACATATTTTTTCTTCCCTTTTCTTTCAAAAAAATGCTTCACATTCCACACAGTTTTCTTCTCCTATTTAAAGGACTTGATTTCCTTTCTCTTTGTTCCTACTTTCCCATTTACTCTGAAATATTCTAGAGAATTTGTTTTCTTTCCCGTTGGTTGTCTAATCAACTCAGGAAATATTATGACCAATCACCACCACGTAGGGGAGGATCACAATCCATCTAGGGTGGAGAAAGGGAGCCTCCTGTTCTACAATTCCTTTAAAAATCAGAGCACAGCAGAGCTGGAATTCAAAATGCCTCACAAGACATTTAGCTAAATACCACCCCCTCCAATGAAATAATAGTGATTAAAAGCACTTCACAGCACTTTAATTTCTCTTGCTTCTACTTTCTCTTTGTTCCTACTTTCCCATTTACTCTGAAATATTCTAGAGAATTTGTTTTCTTTCCCGTTGGTTGTCTAATCAACTCAGGAAATATTATGACCAATCACCACCACGTAGGGGAGGATCACAATCCATCTAGGGTGGAGAAAGGGAGCCTCCTGTTCTATAATTCCTTTAAAAATCAGAGCACAGCAGAGCTGGAATTCAAAATGCCTCACAAGACATTTAGCTAAATACCACCCCCTCCAATGAAATAATAGTGATTAAAAGCACTTCACAGCACTTTAATTTCTCTTGCTTCTACTTTGAATAGAGGGAAGACTATTTTAGAGCTGTGCGTGGTATGCCCATGCTGAGGAAGCAGGTGAATACACTTTGCTCTAATCCTCTGGTCCTGTGCTCATTAGAGGGAAATACCTAACCGCTGTATAAAAACAGATAATTAATAGTGGTCTAAAGGCAATTTCAATTTGTTAAAGTTTCAAAAGAACAAAATTAAAATTAACACAATTGTATTAAAAATGCCCAACACAGGCAAACTTTTGTGCAGCGGGCTAAATAATGCAGTGCAAACCAAAAAAGTTACAATTTGTCCTTTTATTTTTAACCTTGAAAGAGAGAGCAAAGCAAGGCAGAAAGGACTGAAGAACAATTATAAAGAAAGAATAGGCACTATGACAGTAAGGAAACAATTGAAATAAGACAAAAAGGTATACACAGTAAGGAAAAAAACAGGAAGAGAGAAAATGGAGCTATTAAGCTTGAAATCCTATTTTTACAATATTTGACACACATTCTGGTACTTCCTCTCACAAATACTCCTTACACTGTACCTGTGCTATGGAATTTTTATATATCTTTATTTTCCTGTCTTCTACAATAACTACATTCACATACAATTAAGTGGTCAACTCCCACACTAGGAAAAAAAATCTAACTTTAATGTATTTGCCTCAAGTAATATTCTAGACCAGAGGTTCTAAATGTTGTCAATTTGGACTTCATCTAAACAGAAAGATTGCCTTGTAGAGACCTCTCTTCCTGTCAAGTTTGTGTGAACTACCTCTCTTCTTATTTGCACTTGCATAACATTTTTGTAAAGCACAGCAATTGCTTGCATGCCAGGGTAATACTAGGAAATTATTTATGTATTTTTAACTTTTAATTCAGTTCAGAAGAAGCTCTGATCCAGTATTGTAATTCCTATGTTCCTATGCATTTGAGCCCAGATTTTCAAAAGAGATTACCAATTTTTGGTACCTCGGTTTTGGGTACCTGACTTAAGACTTCTAAAAGGGGCCTGATTCTTCAGAAATTGCTGAGCATCCATCCTCTGAATGTCAGGCCCTTTGGAGTGTCCTAAATTGGGCACCTAAAAACGGAGGTACCCCAAATCCATATTCACACATGAAAATCTTGGCCTTAAGTTCTAAATCATAAAACCAAAGAACTATTACAGTAAATAGGAATAAAAATCTGTAAAATATATCTTAAAGCACTAAATTCAATTCTATGCAGCAGAATGCATGAACAGTGCATAACAATACACTGTCAATTTTTTTTTGGGGGTGGGGGTTGCAGGCAGAAGAGAGAACTAGATTTGCATATCTGGAGACTTTGCCACCAAAGCAGGCAGAGGAGGTCCTTTGGGATTGTGGGATAGGCACAGGGCTGGCTCTAGCTTTTTTGCCGCCCCAAGCAGCAAAGAAAAAAGAAAAGATAAAGCCGCAATCGGCAGCACTTCGGCAGCAGCTCAGCCGTGCCGCTTAATTCTTCGGCGGCAATTCGGTGGCGGGTCCTTCGCTCTGAGAGGGACTGAGGGACCTGCCGCCGAATTGCCGCTGAAGACCCTCGACGTGCTGACCCCTTTCCATTGGCTGTCCCAAGCACCTGCTTCCTTTGCTGGTGCCCAGAGCCAGCCCTGGATAGGCATATCAATTGGATGATTTGACCAAAACAATTAATGATTCAGTTAATATTGACAACTACATTATGAGAATTAAATTCCAGCATTAATGCCCCGTTGATATGCATGGGCCAGTTTACGTCTCTCAGAGGCAATAATTCAGAGCCAGTAGACAACACTGCATCAGTGTAAACCAGACTCGTATTTGGAAAGTTATCTTTGCAACCCTGACTGCTACAAGTACTTTTTGTTTGTTTGTTTGTTGTAAATAAAGGCTTATATTCTGGAGCACAATTCTGAGGTATATGTGGATTCTGCAGCAAATTCTGCAGCTGCAAGATCTCAGAATACACGAGGGCCTAGCTGCAGGCATGATTCCTGTTCGGTTCTCAGAATAGTGCCCTACCCTCCATCATCTCCCCATCGCATACTGAAGATCCCAATTGCACAATCAGGTAGGAAGCTGCCTATACATTTTGTTAAGTTTTGAGACAGTAACTCAAATCCACAAGCAGGGGCACTGGGGGATAAGAATTCAAGAATGAAAGGCTACTCATATATATTAGTTTTACCTTTACAAAATAGGTCAACACCTGGGGAAAACTTAGAAGCAAGAAACTCTACTGTGGCTTCTCAGGTTAAATATACATTTTTGAAGCTGGCTCATGGCTGTAACTCTGGAAACATGGTAGAATGTTAACATTAGTTGAAGCCCCTTTACATAACAAAATATTGGGGTCAGGGAAGGCAAATACCAAAGGATCTACATTTGCTAAGCTTACAGCAGAAAAAACAAATATATTCAGTAATATCCTGCTTAGAAGTAGCATAAATGCATTTATCGTAGTTGTAATAGCATAGCTTCTGAAACAACTTTCAAAGCCCCATCTTGCAGTCCCAAGCAGCAAAACTGCCTCTGACTTCAAATGAAGCCCTACAGGCTTTGGAAAGAGGTTCTGTGCTCAAGATACCACGGAACACCATTCCCATGAGTGGAAATGTAAAAAATGAACTGATAATTCTCAGTCCCTCAGGAATTAATAAATTACAGAAAAGCCCTCAGTTTTCAAATAACCAATAAATTAAAAATAAATTATGGACGTTAGAATTTTAGAGTTACCCTTTAGGAACTCTGTCTCCAGCTTCTGAAACTGTTTGTAGTAAGTGATGAATTCCTTACATCTGCTTAATAATTTTATATTACACATGAACTCTTGTTTATTTCCTTATGATCTTGCACTAAGCTTATGTATCCATTGTCTGGTAACACCTATGTTAATGTGGCGGGTAAAATCCAAATTCCTTTGTTTAAACATTATCTAAGGCCAAAACTACCCAAGACCTGTTAGCAAGAGGAAGGCGATAGATGCATAAGGAATGGAGTAGCAGGAACATATGGTTATGGTCAGCATGGGGAAAGCCAAAGGACTCGAGAGGTATGAGGCCTCATTACAAGCTTTTTACTGGTTGCAATGCCCTCTTAAAAGAGTAAATGAAATTTCATAGAAATGTTGTATTTTTCCATTTGGTAAAATGTTTTTCCTGCATTGCAGACAACGGTTTGTTTGTGCACCAGCATCTTTCATAACATCAGCATAGCTCTGGCAATAGCATTAGTCTGATATTACAGCTCACGTCCTGCTACAAATCAAGCCTATGTTACAAAGATTCATTTTTGTCTTGGTCCTGGTCCTACACAACATTTGGTTTATTTTAGTTCTTGGCAACAGGCTGGCGGACAAAAATAAAGACATTTAGGATTTTCAGGACATTATCCACTAAATACAACATGTCATATTTAGCCTTGGATGTAAGCAGGCATAACATCCATTTAAATCAGGCATCTGATCTCTCAATCAATGGATTAGCAGGAGAGCTATACTGAGTTGAGAGAAGCAGCATTAAGAGAAACTCATTTTTTTTCCTTCACCATTTGCTAGGTAAATAATCAGTTTACTGACAAGAAAATGAACAATCACCCTGTTTTTGGCTTGAGGCAGAATCTTTTTACTTCAATGAATCTGTAAATTTCACCATCTAGCTTCACCACCAACAATTCAACAGGCAACCCTGGAAGGTTTTAAGCATCATCCAAAAGAACCAATATGCTACATTAGTAATTACTGATCTTACTAAATGGACAGCTAAACAAAGTCAATGACCTTCACTCTTTTCTCCTTTAGGTACAAAAATAATTACTCTGACTGGGTTCTCCCAAGTGTTCTTAAACTAAACAGTATTTCTTTTTTTCCCCTGCCCAAAGGAGAAATATTTAATACAGACCACTTTTGATTCTCTTCTGCAGTTTAAGAGGAATTTCAAGCACCCATCTTTTCCACCTAGCTGTATCTAGTTTAGTCTGCGTATTGTCACAATAATAATTATTTTAAGTTTTTTTAAATAGAATTTACTTTCTATTCTCAGGGAAAGATCTGAAAATAGAGGTGTCTGACAAATAATGATCAAATTAGCTTAATTACTTCATGTTGATATCATAAATCACCGCTCTTTGACACAAAATCTGCCACACAATTAATGGCTGTTGGTATTGGTTCACCTGATCAAGTGTCTACTATACATAAAATATGCTATGAAGTTCTGCATTTCTTACAGCAATTCAGTAGAGAAGTCTTGTCCCAAAGGCACATAAATCTGAAGTACCAGAAACCGCTGGATCAGTCCAACTAGAAACAGAGACAAAGAAATATATAGCTATGGATACACACACAAAGCAAACTCCACCATTTAGCATTTCAATGATGTATAGCTATACTGCTGCAATACCATTTCCCAAGGTTCACACAACATTCGAAAACAGAAAAGAACTGAAGAAAACCAAATCAAACTGTAATAAAAATGTTCCTTTTAAAATGTCCCATTTGTGGTTTTGGTAGAATTCTTATGAAAATAAAAGCAATGTAATTTTTTTTTATTTACAGTTCTACATTGTGTTCAGAGAACATGTAAACAGCATATCCCACAAAGACACATAAAAGTTCACATCAAGATTATTATAAAAGCATGTGGCAATTACTCACTACTTAATCAAAAACAATAAATCATAAATGCAATCCTGATTATGACAACCGAGACCATACTTGCACGATGGGGGACTCTATCCTAGGAAGCAATGACTCTGAAAAGATTTGGAAATTGGGGTGGATAGTCAGCTGAACATGAGCTCCCAAAAGAGCTAAAGAGGTCCTGGGATGCATAAACTGGCGAATCCTGAGCAGGCGTAGAGCAGTTATTTTACTTCTGTATTTGGCTTTGGTTCGACTGCTGCTGGAATACTGCATCCAGTTCTGGTGTCCACAGTTCAAGAAGAATATTGATAAATTGGAGAGGGTTCAGAGAAGAGCCATGAAAATTATTAAAGGATTAGAAGACATGCTTTATAGTGATAGACTCAAGGAGCTTAATTTATTTAGCCTAAAAGAGAAGGTTAAGGGGAGACTTGATTACAGTCTATAAGTATCTACATTGGGAACAAATATTTAATAATGGGTTCTTCAGTCGAGCAGAGAAACGTATAACAAGATCCAATGGCTGGAAGTTGAAGCTAGACAAATTCAGATTGCAAATAAGGCAAAAAAAAATTAGTGGTGAGAGTAATTAACCATTGGAACGATTTCCGAAGGGTTGCCATGGATTCTTCATCACTGATTGTTCTTAAATCAATATTGGATGTTTTCCTAAAAGCTCTGCTCAAGGAATTATTCTGGAGCAATTCTGTGGCCTGTGCTATTCAGGAGGTCAGACTAGATGATAACAATGTTCCCTTCTGGCCTTAGACTCTATGAGGCTTTGATGAGGCAGATCTAGTTCTAAGTTTAAAATAGTAGAAATATAGCTTAATTGGGGAGCAAACAAGAAAAACTTCTAAAGATACTTCCCTAGTCAGGAAAAGCCACACATTTGTAGGGTATACAAGTATCAATGAGTTGAAATTTGTAGTTTCCTCTTATTAGTTCCATTAGTGAAGGAGAGAGTTGGCCTTTTATTGAGTTGGCAGCAGCAGCGGCTCCAGGCACCAGCGCTCCAAGCGTATGCCTGGGGTGGCAAGCCGCAGGGGGCACCCTACCAGTCCCTGCGAGGGCGTCAGTCAGGCTGCCTTCAGCAACTTGCTGCGGGAGGTCTGCCAGTCCCGCGGATTTGGTGGCAATTTGGCGGTGGGTATGCCGAAGCCGCGGGACCAGCGGACCTCCTGCAGGCAAGCTGCTGAAGGCTGCCTGACTGCCGTGCTTGGGGCGGCAAAAAAGCTAGAGCCACCCCTGGTGGGCAGGCATTTTAAGATCCTAAAATAGTATTATTCCAAGAGCAACATGGATCTCAAGATGTCTTCAGAAGCCAAGATCATACATGCAAAAGCTCACGGCCTCTGAACTGCTTGCCTGGCCTACTCCCTCATCCACAACATGGCTCCTGTAGGAGTTCTGTTCCCATTGACCACCCACCCTGAGTCTACAAAAAAACAAATCCCACAACTGTGGAAGGGGAAGCAGACATGGAGCTTAAGATAACAGTTCTTCTAGCACTCGCTGTTTAGTTTAGCAGGTTTCAAAACAGGTACAGTATATATGATTTAGGGCCATATTCTCAGGAAGTATAAATCAGAGTGTCTTTCCACTGAGTTTAATGGAGCAATGTTGATTTAAACAAGATGACGAGCTCTCTCTTGAAATGTTAAGATAGATATTTAACTGTAATACTGCTTGTTAAGTCCCCTGAACCAGTGGGGTGGGGGGGAGGGAAAATCACATGAAAAATATTCAAGTGAGAAATTCTGCAACACTGAAGTTTTAGTCTGTTGAATAACTTCTTACCCCTTGCTATTTCTACTCTAACTTAAAAAAAGTAGTGGACCTAAACAACTGTTTGTAAAAAGTAATCAGAAATGATCAGACTATATTACACATTTTATCAAACAATTAAGCCTCACATCTCTATAAAGTGGGTAAATATCACCATTTTATAGAATAAAATGAAAGAGGAATTAAGAGCCCCATTCAATACCTGCTGACAGACTTTTATTGACAACAATATCTATCAGAGCAGAACCTAAGTTGTGTTTTTTGCCCAAGGTCAAACCTATCAGCTAAGGATCTGCCCCAACGTGTTTAGTTGCATATTCCATTTCTAAACATCTACTTATTGGTAACAGCTGTCTTGCTGAAAAGCGACCTTTCAGACAGAGGAGCTGCCCAAAGGAAGAGAGAATATCGCAAATAGCTACATCTTGCAGTAATACTGGATTAGTACAGAACAACAATCACAACATCTTATATTTGTAATGCCTCAATACTTACGAGTTTGTCTAGTTTCCTTTGGTAGCTGAATCTTGTTTGTTTGACTGCTTCCTTCAAGGACAAAAACAAAGCCTTTTACTTCTTTATCAAATTCCTACAAAAAGGAACAGTGAAAAAAATAAACCTTTTATCAGTCTCTTAATCAAGACTTAACCAAATTTGCAAATGACACAAAGCTGGGGGGAGGGGAGAAGAGTTGCAAACACTTTGGAGGATAGAGCTAAAATTCAAAGAATCTTGATGAATTGGAGAAGTGGGCTATAGACAACAAAATGAAATTCAACAAAGACAAATGTAAGGTGCTACACTTGGGGAGGGGAGGGGGAAGAAACCAAATGCACAATGGTGGATAGCTGGCTTGACAGCAGCACTGCTGAGAAGGATCTGGGAGTTGTTGTAGATCACAACCTCAACATAAGTCAAAAATGCAATGGCGTTGCAAAAAAAAAAATGCAAATGCAATTTTAGGTTGCATTAACAGAGGCACAGCATGAAAATCGCTCTACTCAGCACTGGTTAGGCCTCTGCTGGAGTATTGTGTCCAATTTTGGTCACCAGTGTAACAAAACAGGAAAGGATCTACAGACGAGTGACAAAGATTATCAAAGGGATGGAATGGAAGCCATGTGAGCAAAGGCTGAAGGAACTGGGTATGTTTAGTTGGGAAAAGAGGAAATTGGGGGTGGTGGTGGTGAGGGCGGGAGGAACATGCTATCAGTTTTCAAATACTTGAGAGGCTGCCATAAAAAAAGATGGAGAAAAGGTATTCTCTCTTGCCACAAAGTGCAGACAAGAGGCAATGAGGTCAAACTACAGCATAGCAGATTTAGACTAAATCTCAGGAAAAAGTTTCTAACTGTAAGAACAATAGGACAATGGAAGAGATTGCCTAGGGAGGTCATGGAAGCTCCTTCACTGAAGGCTTTCAAAAAGAGGCTCGATAGCCATAAACCCTGAACCTTGGCAGAGATTAGACTGAATGAGCCTTGCTGAACCTCCTAACTCTATGGTTCTATGATTCTAAAACTGCAAAAAAAACCCAAACTTATAGCCAAAGTGTAAGGCTACTTTGATTGTTCTTAAGACTGTCAAGAGGGGTGTAGCAACAAGAATTTTATAAAACTGCAAAGATGGTAGTAATAATATTCTCTGTAAATTTCTGGCTTTTTGTAATATATTTTATAAATAAAATATGTTGACAGATATGTGATTCATGATCCACTGGCCCAGACTTGACCCAGTGGTTATCAGAATAGCAAAACTATTTTAAGCTTTGTTCCACTAGAAATATTTAAGCTATAAAACTACAGCTGTGACCAATCCAGTTTGCAAGCAGGCATAAAGTGCTAATTTAAGTGGTCATTTATTCTGTCATGGTGACAGAACTGCAAGTGACAACTTTTCCATAGTCAGGTCAAAGCCCTCATTACCTTCTAATTTTAAGCTTCATGTACTTTTTTCCATGGTTTATACTTCAGGTCTTATAAGTCCCCCATAAAACTTACTTTCCAAATTGCTGATGGACTGCCAAAGATCTTCCATTTTGCTCCTGGATTCTTGCCTTGAGCACTGAATATTTCAACAAATGGGCCACCCTGTGATAAAATTAAGGATATGTCACTCTAGACAGGTGCTGAGCACAGCATCATCATTGAGCACAGTTTGCTAAATCCGAGTATGTCAGAGCAAACCCTCATGAAACAATGGTTAACCCTGGTTAATATAAATATTATTGACCACAGTCAACTGCCATTTTTTTTTTTAAACACAATTAACAAATGGCACTCTTGACTTTATAGTCTGATTTTACTGCAGCATCAGAGTCCATGCTTACTTACAACACTACTTTCTTTGGTAAAGGAAACAGGATATGTTTTTACCATTGTCCTTTCTTTACAGGCAAGCAAAAAAACCAACCAACCAAATAAAAAACAAAACAAGGCATTAAACTCTTAAGCATGGCATGTAAAAACATTAAAAACATGCAAGAGGTGAATGGATATTTTCTTCACGTTTTACTTCTTCAACTCACCCTAAAAGGATTTTCTGAATAATGCTCAGCTAAATGATTAAACAGAAGAGAATCTCTTAGTTTCTAGTAAAGAGATGTAGCCAATGCAGTGGATTTTTGATTTTTCAATATTTCATCCATCATGAATCATAACAGAACTTTACTGATGGTTTCTGAGACGCCACCTTTGCACTTTAACTGAGTTTAGTAATTAAGGGCTCGTTTCAGAGATTCAGAGATTCCAAGGCCACAAAGACCATTGTGATCATCTACTGTGACCTCCTGCATAATAGGTGATAGATCTGTCCCCTCAAAATTCCTAGAGCATATATTTTAGAAAAACATCCAGTCTGGATTTAAAAACCGTCAGTAATGGAGAATCTACCATGACCCTTGGGAAATTGTTCCAATGGTTAATGACCCTCATTGTTAAAAATGTACATCTTATTTCCAGGCGGAATGTGTCTAGCTTGAGCTTCCAGCGATTGGATAGTTTTACACCTTTCTCTGCTAGACTGAAGAGCCCATTATCAATTATTTACTCTCCATATAGATATGTACAGACTGTAATCAAGTTACCCCTTAACTTTCTCTTTGTTAAATTAAATAGATTTAAGAAGCTCCATCTATCACTATAAGGCAGGTTTTCTAATCCGTTCATCATTCTCATGACTTCTCTGAACCCTCTCCAATTTATCAACATTCTTGAATTGTGGACACCAGAACTGGACACAGTATTCCAGCAGCTATTGCACCAGTGCCAAATACAGAGGCAAAAACAACCCCCTACTCAAGATTCCCATGTTGATGCATCCCAGGACTGCATTAGCTCTTTTGGCCACAGCGTCACATTGGGAGCTCACGTTTATGTGATTATGCACCATGATCCTCACCCCCAATTGTTTTCAGTCACTGCTTCCCATGATAGTTTTCCCCATTCTGTATGTTTGGCATACACTCTTTGTTCCTAGATGTACGTATTTACATTTAGTCATAATACAATACATAGTTTATGCTTGCACCTAGTTTACCAAGCGATCCAGACTGCTTTGTATCAGTGACCTGGTCTCTTCATTATTTACTATTCCCCCAATTTGTGTGTCCTCTGAAAAAATTATCAGCTTTTAATGGACTAGCCCCATTGACTACAGTTACTAAAATCAGAGAAGGTGCAAAATGGCATTATATGAAAACACCAGTAAAATTCTTAGAATTCATGATGGAGGAAACAGGGAACAAACAAAACCCACTGTATTGGTAACCTGAAGTCAATAGAACTAGTCACATACGGAAGGACTGAAGGATCAAGATCTCAGACAGGTACTAAATTTTAGCAAATATAGATTGATTAAACACCTCAGAAGGTTTCAATGTGCGTTTCAACTTTGGAAGACATAAATAAAAGGAAGTAAAAAAATAGCAATTTCTGCTTTACCTGATACTCATTTCTGAACATTCTTGCAGGTATTTCACAGTTCGAAAATAATGTCAGCACCCCAGTGAGTAATTCAAGACTTACAGATGTTGCTGTAAATACAGAGATTTTATTAGCAGCAAAGAATCCTGTGGCACCTTATAGACTAACAGACGTTTTGGTGCATGAGCTTTCGTGGGTGAATACCCACTTTGTCGGATGCAAGTAGTGGAAATTTCCAGGGGCAGGTATATATATATATATGCAAGCAAGAAGCAAGCTACAGATAACGAGGTTAGTTCAATCAGGGAGGATGAGGCCCTGTTCTAGCAGTTGAGGTGTGAAAACCAAGGGAGGAGAAACTGGTTTTGTAGTTGGCAAGCCATTCACAGTCTTTGTTTAATCATGAGCTGATGGTGTCAAATTTGCAGATGAACTGAAGCTCAGCAGTTTCTCTTTAAAGATTCTCTTTAAAAAGAGTTTTTATTGTTAGACATTATTCCACCAAAAAGTTTCCCTATAATCAAGTAGAAATCCATGTTTTAAAAGTCAATTAGCACATTTCTAAAATACTGTTCATTACAGCAAACTTGTAACTCTTCAGCATGAAAAAGTTACCACAAAGGAATGAAGATTAGAAAACTTATTTATACTGTTGGTGTCTCTTGAGCAATGCTTCTTTACATAACCACCATTCAGCCTGACCTTCCAGATATACCAGCTAAAATGGCCACTCTATCCCTAGCCTTTATTTTTAAATGTTCAGAAAAGTTTGATGAGTAAATATACATCTTCAACATGTATTATTTATTTCTCACTGCTACCAAGTGTTCACTGGAAAAGGTTAAAAATCCATTAAACAAGAGCCTTGCCTTTAATACAGAAAAACAGGAATTTATGGACTACATATAACGGAAACCTCATTTTCAACCAGAGATGTGAGGCAGAGACTTAATCCACAAGTTACTTTTTAAAAAATTTCATCACTCTACATTCAAGATGGCTAGTGTAAGTATCAAATCAAATATATGGCAGAGGTGCCTATCTAGGTGCATGCTGAAGCTAATGAGAACTAAGGATGCATTGCACCTTGGGAGAACGAGGACTATGGTGAATTAAGGGTTTGATTCCACAAATACCTAAGCATCTCCCAATAGGTGCTGAGTGCCCACTGCTCCCATTGACTTCAGTGGGAACTGAGAGTATCCTGCACTTCTCAAAAGATCCTCCTCTTCTTCCTCGTTTGTTGTGTTCCTTCTCCTCCTCCACCACTGCCTCCTCCTGCCCCTCCATGTTCTCCTCTCCCCCAGAATGTGCAATGAAGATCTGACAGGCAGGAAGCTATGGGCTGTGTGGACACTGATGGACTATGTTAACATACTCTAGGTACTTAGAGCATGCCAGGAGGGTCCACACGGGACACAATGCAACGTGCAGCCTGTGGCTTGGAGGTGAATCCAGCAGCACTCCAACCCATTCAAAATTGCTGTAGCTTTCCTCCTGTCGGACCCTCATTACAGTCTGTGCATGTGCCATAGAGGTGGTAGAAAATAATGCCCCCATGGCTGTGGCACTCTTTGCTGTGTTTGTCAGACACAAATGGTGGCGAGTGGCACAGATTTTTATATACTCTGTATGCGTGCACACATTTGCAAAATTAGTAGAATAAACCTGGATTAGTAATTTGGTAATTACATATAAAAATCAGGATTGCAGAAAATTAGGGAGGGTTAGTATCTCTCCAAATCACATGTACAGTTTATCTTAAGAACTAGCTTAGCCAAAATATTGATCTTTCAGAACTGAAAAGCACTTAAAAGCTTTAAATGTTATACAATGGTACATAACTCTGGGTGAACTAGTAAACATATGCCCTGATCTTTCATACACTTATGCACGAGTTGTTCCATGGGTAAAGTTACTCACATACATGTTAGCTCTCTAAGGCCCTGATTTTGCAAACTGATTAATATTTTAATTGTATTGATTCAATACTGTCTACTACTATTTTGACGCATAGCTTGTATTATACTGTAAACTCGCTATTTGTTACAACCAAGTTATTTGTCAGTAAAAGAAACTGAAACAGATAGTGTAACTGGTATAATTATTTAATATAGTTATTAATGTGCCTTTCTTAAGTAACAATTGACAACTATGAATTAGTCATTTTACACGTTTGAAAGTGGTATACTATTTCTTTGTTCTATAAATAAAGCAGTCTGGCAGTACATTAACAATTTCTGGAAAATGTTATTGCTCTAATTTTTATTTTCCTCTATTCAGATCTCATCTTTGCTATTATTCAGAGATTTTAAACCAGAAGAATGTTCAGCATTCCACAAATAATTCCTTAGCCAAGAATACAGTACTTTGAAGCAAATCTTACAGTGACCAATGTGCTGATCTGCTGAACCAAAATTCACATGGAAAGCAGGTGGTGGGTGAAAGGGTGATAGCACAGGTTATGTCCTCTTACAGGAAGTATTTATAGCGTACTTATTATTGTCACCCGGATGTGCATGCGCCGTCAGTCTGGGGCTGAGAATTCCATCACCCAAGGGTTTGAGTTGCTGTTGCTGTGGTTTCTTTGTTTTTGTCAGAGCAAAGCCCTTTTACACAGGCTTGCAGTTTCAAAAGATCAGGACCAGATCTGCCAAGTGTCATTTGCTACTTCTGTCATGCCTTGCAGCATTTCAGGGAAAATATCATATATAGATATGCAAGGCAGAGAGCCCCTAATAAAAAAAGATTGGTGTCGGGGGAAGTTGCACTAGACTGCAAATCCAAATACCAGGAGTTCTCGTCTCATTTCTTTCATAGAGTGCTGTTAATATTTTTGCTGTTCACTGCCCTTATTGATGAACATGGTCTTATGCACCTTGGAACGAAACTCTGGTCTATAATATAAGGGACCCAAATTTCATCCCCTTTGCCATTCTACTTTTCAGAACAAACATGCCAAAGCTAGTTAGCAACGTGTTTGGCTATAGCCTCTGCAAGCACAGCTGTAACCAGCAGCCGCACTTTGCTCCCAGAGCTATGAACAGAACCTAGGAATCATTATACTTAGTACTTCACTACTGTCTCACAAACAGAGGTGTAACGCACAGATAGTATCTTCTCCCCCTCTAGGGACTGATCCACATAGAGGCTAACAGCCTACTTCTGCTACCAGTTAATTTTTTAGCAGCAGCTCAAGTGGAAGAGGTCTGTGTCATAAATCTAAAGTCCTAGTTCAAACTCTGCTGAGGACTCATGCAGAGAAAAATCCAGTATGTGATTATTACAACAACAACTAGATAAATTCATGGAGGATAGGTCAATCAGTGGCTATTAGCCAGGATGGGCAGGAAGGTGTCCCTAGCCTCTGTTTGCCAGAAGCTGGGAATGGGTGACAGGGGATGGATCATTTGATGATTGCCTGTTCATTCCCTCTGGGGCACCCGGCACTGGCCACTGTTGGAGGACAGGATACTGGGTTAGATGGACCTTTGGTCTGACCCAGTCTGGCCGTTCTTATGTAATTAAAGATTGTATCATGATGCAGATACACAAGGGGCAGAATTAAGATTGCCCAGATAACCCTAAGTCTGATGCTTGTCTTTGGAAATTTGATGTTCCTTAGCTTCTTTTAAGTCAGCACTTACTGGGGCCCCAGAATACCCATTTTTAATGAACTAAAGAATCTTTCATCTGCAAGCCACCAGTTTAAATCCAGCCTAGTGCTCTGTGGGGCTTGAGAGTTATTTCTATCTAATGGCTATTTGGTGACTACTCTACAAAGTGAGTTTGGTGGGTCTCATTTCCAGCTCCTAGATCATAAACTCACCACTGCACATTCCACTAATTGGCAGGCTCAGCTGAGGCCATGGAGATGAGGCTACCCCAGTTGTACCTGGAGGAAGTTTTCCCCCATATCTGGGTTAAGGCAAGGTGGAAGGGCAGCGTGGATTGGAAGCTTGCTGTGTAGAGAAACAGAAGATTTCATTAGCTAGGGATGAAACTAATGCCTTTCACCAGTACTAAATCCACACAATTTTTTAAAGCTGAAATTTAGTGATATGCAAATTAGTTCATTACATAATTTGCATAACATCACATGGAGCTGCCAAAAAAACCTAACAACTATGCTGGTCCTAATTAATAAAAGGAGTCTTTTCACTTACTTCAGTGGAAGTTGGCTCAAGCCCAAAAGAGGGTAAGCAAACTTGTGTCTGGCCAAACTACATAAACTCACTCATCTCACACAGCTTTATTATTGCTGTGAACATGTCAATGAAATATAAATATACAGCAGAACACACTGCAATACATTTTTTCTTATATATTGCCTACCTATAATCTTTTGAGTGCTTGCATTGGCTTAATAGAAAAGACCACAATTATTTTGTTTTCTGCATGAGGATTGGTAGTTATTGGAGATAAACATTAAATAAATGACAATTTTTTATAGTATACCTACTATGATAATACTAAGTGGCACATCTGTGAGGCACTAAATGTTGTTAGTCTCAAATATCCTGGGACCAACACAGATACAACTACACTGCAAACACTAGTGGAACATAAGACTTTCCCAGATTGGTTTCCATACTATGGTCCTATATTGGGCATGAAATCCATGCATTGCAAGGACTGAAACACAACACTTAATGGGACTGTCTGAGTTATCATAATATATGCTTTAAGCAGAACATTCTAAGAAAATTGAGATTTACACCTTCTTTCATCCCCACACCTCTCAAAAAAAATCTTAATTTTTAGACCGACAAAAAATGATTAAAATCCAGATAGACTAGAGTTCTGTTTTTTGGAAAAACTACAGTATCCTGAAATTTAAAGACCTCCAGTTTTTAAACATTTTTTCAAATAAATAGATATAATATCTTTATAGGATGCTGTAAAAAAGAAGTATTCTCTCATTTTTCAGCCAGGGATCAAAATTCTTATTTTATTGCCCTACAGCATGTACTTTTAGTATAGTGCATCTGCCCAGCTTGGGATACAGAATCTGCAGCATCAAAGTCAATGATAGACTATCAGGAATGCAGTTTATCTAATTACATCACACTGTAAAACATATTCATTTTCATACATGTAAACCCTATTAGGACTTATTTTACAGTGCTCCTCATCTGTACACTGACTTTTTTTTTTTTTAATCACTAGCTTCACAATGCTTTTCCACAGTGTAAAACAAAATATAGCATACTCCCATTTATCTGAATAGCATGGGAGACACGGATTTTATTTGGATAATCGATAGTGCAGGAGCCATAGAGCAGTGGGTAGCCTCCCCCAGAGCCAGGGGCTTGTTGTTGTCATTCTCCTCCTTGCAGCCCTAGCTGTGGGTCTCTGCTTTGCCCTACTGGGACCACAGACTCTCTGACCTGCACCTTGTGACTGCAGGGATCAGGTCTCACCGGCCCTATGGCAGTGCAGGGAGCCCTCTGAAACTCTGCTGTCATGGCCCGACTCACTCACTCCAACGTAATAGTATATACCCTAGGGTCCCTCATTACCTTCATCCATCGCCTCCATTTTAGACCCAAATATATATCCATCCAGCACCGATGCCATTTCCCCCTACTATTAACTCTTTTACATCAGAACTTTTGCTACATAAATGGTGATAGATCATATAACTAAGGTTATGTGCAACAAATTAATTCCGTATCTCACTGGTAAGGCTGCGAGTCTGTCACGGATTCCACCGTGACTTCTGCAACAGGGGTTTGGGTGTGTGGGAGGGAGTTCAGGGCTATGAGCAAGGGTCTGGGGGGGTGCGGGTGGTACTTACCTGGGGTGGGAGACCCCCCTGCAGCTCCTAGGCAGCGAGAGGGGGGGGTGTCTCCGTGCCGTGCGCTGCCTGCGCCCGCAGGCCCCACTCCCGCAGCTCTCATTAGCTGCAGTTCCTGGCCAAGGGGAGCTGCAGCAGCTGGTGTTTGTGGCGGGAGCAGCAGAGGAGCCCCTGCCCTGGCCTCTGCCGCCTAGGAGCTGCAGGGACACAGAGCCCAGTAGTAGCCCCTGCCAGGCCCGTTAACCCTCTCCCCCCATACCAGTGGGGATCCCGGGTCACCTCCCCCAGCACCCGCGGCACCCCTGGAGGACCCCCACCCCAGTTTTAGTCACGGCAGGTATTTTTAGTAAAAGTCATGGACTGGTCACGGGCGCATTAATTCTTGTCTAAGCCCATGACTTTTACCAAAAATACCCGTGACTAAAAAGTAGCCTCACTCATTGGCTCTCCTCAACTATTTTTCTTGTGTAATTCCAAGTTTTTGTTCCACAACTGGGTCTTGACAAGATAACTGGAGGAAGGATAAGTTTACACATAGAGTAAAAGGTAAGCTTTATTTTGTTTTTTCCACAGATAAGTATAGTTTTTTAAATCCAGTTTGTTTAGTATTAGCTTATGCCACAAACCTGTAAACACATATGTACATGTGTAACTTGACTCATATGAGCAGTCCCCTTGACTTCCATAGGGGTATTCACAGGAGTAAAGTTATGTGCATGTGTTTGGAAGATTGGGGTTCTAGAATTTAGTAAACAGTATTTGTAGCAAGTACTTTTGACAGAGAAAGAAGACTTAAGTAGAAGATTGTTAATACATATAACTCAGCATCACAGTCCTAAAGCTAATGCTGATTTATGATAGGCTGGAACACAACGGAGAAAGCAGTTAATCATAGATGAAAGGTTTTAGCATCTTCTAGACAAATGAAGTCTACATACTGAATATTTAAAACTAGGTCCATCACATTGCTATATATTTTCTAAAAATACAAATTAACATAACAGATATATATTACTATCCCTTTTTATCCATACCAAGGCTATCAATGTTTCAATATAAAAACAAAGTAAAAACAATTGTCTTTACAGAAAACTGCAGGATACAACAATGAAACATCTGTTTATTTTTAAGTTAAAGCTACAAACAATTGTTTGCAATACATGTTACATATGAGCTCAAACACCAATACCAGTAAATAAATGAGTCTCTTTTTCTACAAAGTAC
Source organism: Mauremys reevesii (assembly GCF_016161935.1). NCBI lineage: Eukaryota > Metazoa > Chordata > Testudines > Geoemydidae > Mauremys > Mauremys reevesii. The sequence goes on along the minus strand of NC_052629.1, from coordinate 123,967,607 downwards.
TCAAGCTTTCAGATGAGTGCTGCTGCACTTTTCAGCAAATGAAACATTTTAATGAACATGTCATCCATACTGTATACATCTACAGTAAGTTTCACCGATTACATTTATAGCACTGAAGATTCCTACTAAACCTGGACTCACCATTAACACTAGGATAAAGCACCAAAGACTAGACTGCAGGGAACAATCCTGGCACAAGCAATAGGATACACTAGGTTGAGCTATCACTCTCATCATTGATATGATTTCTGGAATCACATAAATCCTGCATTCCATAAGCATGGAGCTAGAAACTGACAACATCCACAGACCACTCCTTATCTGTTTTCAGCATTGTACAATGCAATACTGAATTAGAGAGGAGCCCAAGCCAAAATCCAGAGCTGAACACCAATCTGGGGGGACAGTTTTGGATCCTCATCCAAATATTTATGGCTCAAGTTTATCTCATGTACATACTGTATTTATGCATTTCAGCAACAGTTCTTTGGGGTGGGGGGTGTTTTCCCATAGTGAATAACACATACAAATTAAAATAACACTTACTAGATAGCTATATTTTATATTTATGCCCCCCTCCTCATAAAGGAATAGGCATTTTAGACCACATCACCACACATTTCAACAGAATGATGTTTTGATACACAGCAATGACATTTTAAGGCACCGCCATTATACTTAATTGCAACAGGCTGCCATCCTATAAAATACTCCCTTGCAATGGCAGAGCACATACATTTCCATGTCAATACTGAAGAACAGCTGAACTACCTGTCTCACCACAGCCTGTCCTGTCCCCAGAGGAGGTTAATATCCCCACCGCCACTGCTCATGTGGGGAAATATAGGGGGGCTGGGAGGGATCACCTGTGGGAACCATTGGGGGGGCAGGGAGGCCAGCACCAAGCAAGATCTCACCTGCAGGGGAGTTTCACCTTGGGGAGTGAGTGAGCATCTCACCTGGGGCACTGTATCTGGGAGAGGAAGCATGTCACCTGAGTCTCTCACCTGGGGAGCATATGAAGGGATGGGGGGGGGGTCTCACATGGAGGAGTGCGAGAGAGCAGCTGGGAAGAAGATCTCCCCAGCGGGAGTGTGTGATGAGGTGGGGGGTTCTCACCTGGGGGAGTGTGTGTGGGAGGCAGCTCTGCACCTACGGGGGGGGGTCTCACCTGAGGGAGCATATACCGCACCTGTGGGGGGTTCTCACCTGGGGGAAGTGGGGGGCGGCGCCATACACCGCACCCGCGGGGGTCTCACCTAGGGGAGGGTGGCGCCATACACCGCACCCGCGGGGGTCTCACCTGGGGAAGTGGGGCGCCATACACCGCACCCGCGGGGGTCTCACCTGGGGAAGTTGGGGCGGCGCCATGCACCGCACCCGCGGGGGTCTCACCTAGGGGAGGGGGCGGCGCCATACACCGCACCTGCGGGGTCTCACCTGGGGAAGTGGGGCGGCGCCATGCACCGCACCTGCGGGGGTCTCACCTGGGAAGTGGGGGCGCCATACACCGCACCCCCGGGGGGGGTCTCACCTCGGGGAGGGGGGCGGCGCCCACCCCCGCACCCGCGGGGGGGTCTCACCTAGGGGAGGGGGGCGGCGCCATACACGCACCCGCGGGGGGGTCTCACCTAGGGGAGGGGGGCGGCGCCATACCCCGCACCCGCGGGGGGGGTCTCACCTAGGGGAGGGGGGCGGCGCCATACACCGCACCCGCGGGGGGGTCTCACCTAGGGGAGGGGGGGCGGCGCCTCACCTACGGAGGCTCGCCTCTCACCTGGGGGAATCACGTCACTCACGGTGCAACCTGCGGCCACAGCAGAGGTTACGCGCTGCGCCTGCGCCTTACAGACGCCCGGTCTCCGCGCGGCAACGGGGGTGGGCGGAGCTTGATGCCGCTCGTGCCCCCCCTCCCCCCGCCCGTTTAAAAAGGCGACGTGCGGGGACGCCCGCGGGAGGGCGCAGCACAGAGTGACATGGTCCCCTCCTCCCGAGTCCGCATTACCCCCCCGAGCCGGGGGCTCCTCAGGAGCGGGCTGGGGGCGGGGGAGCGCCTGGGGCGGGAATCACCGGGCTGCCGGCCTCACCCCCTCTTGAGCCGGGTGGCCGTCGGGGCAGCCTGAGGAGACCAGGCTGCCCGTCCCTAGCGCTGCTTGGGGCCGGGCGGGGAGGGTTGTGTTGTGGCGCACAGTTGCTGTGGCCCGCCGGAGAGGGACTCTCAGGTCGCTGGTTTCCCAGGCGCTAGAAGGGACGAAGAGGTGCCTGGTGTTTTCTCTCCAAGGAGAGAAGCCTGGAGCAGAGAGGCCCCTTTACCGTGACATCACCGGCAAACTCAAAGAGATGTCCCGGTTTTCTGATCACTTCAAAAACACTTGAACCAGGAGGGACAAGAGCGTGGGTAACAAATTTGATTCAGATTTTTAGACTCAGGTTTTGGTCCAATGTTCTTGTAATGGCAGTTCACTTGATAGCTCAGTTTATGCCTGAAAGTTTATTGCCTTGTCACAGAAATATAATTTGAATGCTTTTTCTTAGGTATACAGGATCATTCTTACTGAGAGAAGTATTATTCATAATTCAGTAACCCATCCCTGGTTGATGATTAAATTGTAATCCTTAAACTTCCACAGCTTCCTAGTAGGGTACAATTATAGCATAGCCTGGGTAGGGAGAGGGGAAAGAGCTAAATCAGTTATGAAACCTATATGGCTGTCTCATGTTACCTTGGGATTTTAGAAGGGATCGTATCCTGTGCTGTATTATCACATAATAGATTGTATTGATCAGAGTTTGTTGAGTGTTTAAGAACATAAGAACAGCCATACTGGGTCCAACCAAATGTCCATCTAGCCCCGTATCCTGTCTTCTGACAGCTGCCAGTGCCAGGTGCTTCAGAGGGAATGATCAGCACAGGCAATCATCTAGTGAGGCATCACATGTCATTCAGTCCCAGTTTCTGTCAATCAGCGGCTAGGGCTACTCAGAGCATGAGGTTGCATCCCTGACAACCTTGGCTAATAGCCATTGATGGACCTATCCTGCACGAACTTACCTAATTATTTTTTGAACCTGGTCTTCATAACATCTCCTGGCAGTGAGTTCAACAGGGTGACTGTGCATTGTGTGAAGAAGTACTGCCTTTTGTTTGTTTTAAACCTGCTGCCTATTAATTTAACTGGGGGGACTCCTGGTTCTTATGTTGTATGAAGGGGTAAATAACACTTTTTCTCCATACCATTAATGATTTTTACAGACTTCTATCATATGTCCTCACAATCATCTTTTTTCCAATCTGAAAAGTTCCAGTCTCTTTAATCTCTCCTCCTATGGAAGCTGTTCCACACCCTTAATCATTTGTTTCCCTTCTCTAATTCTAATATTTTGAGAAGTTAAGGACAACCTTAATGGAAAAATTGATAGTTTATTAAACAACAAAAATAGTTTACAGAGCTAGGACTAAAGAGAGAAGATGTTAGCTGCAAAAGAAGGGTGAAAGAACTGTTAGGCTGATTTGGGGAGATAACAGATGGTAATGGAACTCTGTAGTTTAAGCTAAAGTGATGTTAAAATTCATTTCACATAATGCTGTCGAAAGAGTCTGAAGCTTATGTGACAGGAAAGCAGGGTCTGAAGTCCTAAAGAATTCCACAAAAAGCTGATCCTCAGGCAGAAAAGCCTGAGGTTAATCAGATAAGTGGAGCAAGCAGCTGTGAGGTGGAGAAGCAGCTATGTGCCTGCTCAGGACAAAACTGACCAGTAGGCCTTCTGCCAACAGCAATGAGTGATAATTAAACAGACTGGGAGAGGGAAAATCAAATTGTTATGTATTTATTTAGATTTCTACCAGCTTGTACCAAAAAGGCACCTAACCTTTGCTCTAGGCACCTTGTGACTCAAAAATTACAGTTAATCACTGTAAAATCATCATAAAACTTAGCCCCAGTGTAGACTAAGTAGCCTGTCATTCTTCTGAGGTGTGATTGGTAGCAATATGTTTATAACAACTTCTATAGAATTTGTCTTATTAGTTCAATAGCCATTTTCACCTGATTTAAACCACTCTTTTCTTCTTTAACTGATCACTTTACTGCTATATTTGAATTGTTCTTTAAATATTGCATGGTTACTAATTCTTCATGATAATGATGTATAAACATCAGGATTAGAAATTATGCCAGTATACATTGACTAGAATTCCTAAAAAGGATGTGTTTAGCTTTTGGTAAGTGCTTGAAGAATAATTTTTTTTAAGAAAAATGCAAATTTGTCTCTCTTACCTTCTAGTTCACTCCTAGTAAAACTTAACCCAATTCACTTCACAACCTGTTTCACTGAACACACGTTTTTTTACCTTAATATATACAGATGCTCCCTGGGTTACGCAAGACCTGACTTATGCAGATTCGCACTTACGGAAAAAGTTCCATAAGCCAGAAACAGGATTTTTCAGTTGCAGAAATTTGTGTAACATACAGGTATACATTTCCGACTTTTGCAAAATTTGAGTTACACAAGCCTTTCTGGACCAGAACGGTTGTGTAAGTCAGGGGACATCTGTAAATAGAAAACCCCAACATATGGACTCCTCTTCTTGATGGAAAGACCCCAAGCACAATATGGGGTTAGTTCTCCTGTCTTTTGAATTAAAATACAAATGTTAGCAGCATATGTTAGGAACTGAATTGACTTAATTTAGATTCAGTGTACTGCAGAATATTTGATGTGATATTAAAAACTGGCTTCTTTAAAGGCCCCCACTGATATATTGTGGCTCAGTATCCATGGGAATATTACTGTAATTTTCTTCACCCATTCCTGACTCAGACTTATTTGAGAGCATCAGTCAGGCTTGGAGCAGCCTGCCAGTTAATGTATGCCAAGTGGCCTCCCCTGCTGTGTAAAGCTCCATTTCAGCTGTAATGACAATTTGTCAGCTTGTTCTATACTGCATTGTTTTGAATTGGCCCTTCCTGTGCCTTTTCAGACTCTCATCCCTTCCAGTTTGGGATTCCCTTATCTGACTGTTGCAGTTTATCTCCTGTACAATGCCACGTATACTTATATTGTACTATAACTAATAAATAGTAATCCTAATGACAAAGTAAGAAAGCATCTTGTCACCCTACAGGAGGTCCCAAAGCTTTGTGCTATCATTCCAGATTTACTGAGTCACTGGCTAGAGCAGAAGGGAGAGAGGGATTATGAGTTATAGTGGAAACTTCAAACTTTCTTTGAAGTAGTAAGTAAAAAGAAATACCATCTGTGAATGGATTGAGTTATTTTTGGATATTAATTATTTTTACAAAATCAAGTAATATCATGTCTCTTCTTATCACATAATAAAATCATAGACATGTAGGGCTAAACCACAAGAGGTCATTTAGTCTAGCTCCCTGTGCCGAGGCAGGACCAACTATACCTAGACCATCCCTGATAGGTGTTTGCCCAAACCTCCAGTGAGGGATTCCACAACCCGCCTTGGAAACATTTTCCAGTGCAGAACTATCCTAGTTTTCCTAATATCTAACCTAAATCTCCCTTGCTGTAAATTAAGCCTATTACTACTTGACCTACCTTCAGTAGGCATGGAGCACAATTGATCGCTGTCTTCTTTTTAAGAGCCCTTAACATATTTGAAGACTTACCAGGTTCTCCCTTAGTCTTCTCAAAACTAAACATGCCCAGTCTTTTTTTTAACCTTTCTTCATAGGTGTGGTTTTCTACTTTTTTTTTTATCATTTTTGTTGCTCTCCCCTGGGCTCTCTCCAATTTGTCCTAATTTTTCTTAGTGTGGTCCCAGAGTTGGACATAATATTTTATCTGAGGCAGTGGTCGCCAACCCATCAATCGAGATCGACTGGTTGATCCTGGAGCCTCTGCCAGTCAAGCATGATTTCCGGGCCGCTAAAAGTCTGGGGGCACAGCAGGACTCAGGCAGTCTGCTGTGGCCCCACGCTGCGTCCAGAAGCGACTGGCTGCTGGCACATCTCTGCAGCCCCTGGGTGGGGTGGGGAGAGGCAGCTTCATGCCCTGCCCCCACCACTGTATGCAGGCAGCGCAGGGAGACCCATTGCCCTCCTCCCCGCTCAGGGGCCGCAGAGACGTGCCAGCAGCCAGCTGCTTCTGGGAACAGCATGAGGCCAGGGCAGGCAGGCAGCCTGCTTGATCCCTACTATGCCACTGGACAGGAACTGCCTGTGGTAAACATTTCCCACCCTCAGCCTACACCTCGCACCTCTTCCCCTGCCCAGAGCCCCCTCCTGCACCCAAATTCCCTCCCAGACCCCTCACCCCCTCCTGTACCCCAATCCCCTGCACCAGCCCAGAGCCCCCTCCTGCCCCAAACTCCCTCCCACACCCCTCACCCTCTCCTGCTCCTCGATTACCTGCCTCAGCCATTGCACACCCCACAGTTAAGAATGTTACACTGATTTGTGACCATCCCTGAAGGATTTTGGATCTATAAACTACAAATGACAATAATAAAATGTAAAATTCATGAAATGTCCAGTGGATTCTATGAGATTAGGTGCACTGTGACCATGTGATCCAACCTCCCTCCCAGAGCTTGCACCCTTTACTCCTGCATCCCAATCCCCTGCCCCACACTCCAAACCTTTTGGTCCCAGCCCAGAGCCTACATGCCCTCCTGCACTGTTGCCCCAGCCTGGTGAAAGTGAGGGGGGAATAGAATGAGTGGGGCAAGGCCTTGGGGAAGGGGCGGGGTAGATCCTGGGTTGATAAATTCAATGTCATCTTGTGCATGAAAAGGTTGGAGACCACTGATCTAAGGCCTCACCAATGCCAAGTAGAGTGGGACAGTTACCTCCTGTGTCTTACGTATGACCCTTAATGCACCCCAGAATGATATTAATCTTTTTTACAACTGCATTACATTGTTGACTCTCATTCAGTTTGATCTGCTATAACCTTCACATCCTTTTCGCAACATTAATGCCTTGTTAGTTATTCCCCATTTTCCATTGTGCATTTGACTTTTTCTTCCTTAGTGTAGTACTTTGCATTTGTCTCCATTGACTTTAATCACGTTGTTTTCAGACCAATTCTCCAATTTGTCATGGTTATTTTGGATTCTAATCCTGCCTTCCAAAGTGCTTGCAACCCCTCCCAGCCTGGTGTGACCCACAGATTTTATAAGCATACTCTCCACCCCATTATCCAAGTCATTAATATTGACTAGTACTGGATACAAGACTGACCTCTGTGGAGCTCCCCCCACCACACACACAGTTTGATAGTGAACCATCGATGATTACTATAAGGTGGGTGCAAAAGTGGTTAAAGGACTACTCAGAGTAATTTCATCTAGACCACATTTCCCTAGTGTGCTTATGAAAGTGTCTTGTGGAACTGTGCCAAAAGCCTTTCTAAAAAAAGAAATATCACATCTATAGTGGTCCTATCCAGTGGGCCAGTAACCCTGCCAAAAAAGGAAATTAGGTTGGTTTGGTATGATTTGTTCTTAAATAATAGCCAATATGAATTTGTAATCACCTTTTTATCCTATAGGTGCTTTCAAATGGATTAATAATTTTGTTCCAGGTATCAAAGTTAGGCTGACTGGTCTATAATTCTCTGGGTCCTCTTTGTTCCCCTTTTTAAAGATAAATACCGTTTGACTTTCTTGACTTCAGTATAAGCCACTCATCACAGGCAAGGCTGGGTTTGGACCTGCTGCCTCTACCTATAGCAGAGCTGCCCCTCTGCAGCCCTCGTACCCTCTAGTGGGCCCTTCCTTCGGCCTGCAGCCTGAGGCTCTGCTAGGCTGGAGCGCCCCAGCACTGCTCCACCCTCAGTACCTTCCTCAGCTCCCCCAGGCAGCCTGGTCCCTCCCTCTCCAAAGGCTAAAGCGAGAGTGTCTGTGTTTCTGGCCCACTGCCCTCTTATAAGGGCCAGCTGAGCCCTGATTGAGGTGTGGCCACAGCTGAACCTACTTCCCCACTCAGCCTGGGAACTGCTTACTTCAGCAACAGCCCTCTCCTGGGCTGTTAAGTCCTTCCAGGCAGGAGCTGGTGACCACCCCACTACACCCTACATGTGTATTCTGTTCTTTTGTACTCAACCATAGCAATTTGTTCATGTTTCCACTTTTTGTAGGATTCCTTGATTATTTTTTTCCCAGGTCATTAAAGAGCTCCTGAAGGAGCCAAATTGGCCTCTTATTATTCCTTTATTTCCTTTGCATTGGGATAGTTTGCTGTTGTTCCTTTAATATTGTCCCTTGGAGAAACTGCTAACTCTCCTGAACTCCCTTTTCCCTTAGATTTTCTTCCCACAGGACCACACCTGCCAGTTCTCAGAGTTTTTTGAAGTCCATTGCTGCTCTCCTTCCATTCCTTAGAATCATGGAATCTGTCCTTTCATGATCACTTTAATGCAAATTGCCTTCCACCTTTAGATTCACTACCAATTTTCCTGCAAAGCAGAATCAAAATTAAAATGGCTGTGCCTCTGGTTACTTCCTCCACCTTCTGAAACACAAAGTTGTCCACAGTACATTTCAAGCACTTATTGGACATGCTGTGTTTTGTCTTATTACTTTACCAAGTACTAATTAAAGACAGTAAAAGTCCCCAATTACTACCAGGGCTTGTGTTTTGGATTTTTCTGTTTTAGAAATGCCTCCTCCATCTGATTTGGTGGTCTGTAACAGAGCCTTAACATGACATTGCCCTAATTTCCCCCACCCCCTTTTTTTATCTTTGCCTAGACACTTTAATCTGATCTGTCTCTCACCTTCTTCTGGACCTCAGAACAAGTGTATATATATTCTTGACGTATAATGCAAAACTTCCCCCCTTTTGTCTCTGCCTGTCCTTCCTGAACAAGCTGTATCCTCATACTAGTGTTCCAGTCATCAGATTTATCCTGCCAAGTCTCTGATGCCAATTAAATCATAATTTAGCTTATGTACTAATATTTCCAGTTCTTCTTGTTTATTTCCTATACTCCTTGCATTTGTGTAAAGACATCTAAGATGCTGAGCAGATTCCAGATTCCCCCAGTCTTGTCCCTCTTGTTGTTCCTGTGGCCCTCTTGTAATTTTCCAACTCCCCCTTCTTCCCCCCATGTAGCCTTCAGTTAAGGTCACCTTTTTTTATACCTACTAGTGGGCTTTTGTCATCTGCCACCTTTGAACCTAATCTAGATTGCCAGGTCTGTGTGCAAAGATGCTCTTCCTGTTCTTGGTCAGATTGATCCCATCTCTTCCCAATAGTCCTTCCCAGAAAAGCATCCAATGATCAAGGAAGTCAACACCCTCCTGTTGACATCATCTGTGTAGCCATGCATTCATCTCCAGGATGTGTGTATCCCTCCTGAGCCCTTACCCATCCTCCTAGTTGAAGATAAGAATACCTGCATCCCTAACCCCTTCATCTTTGCTCCCGGAGCCCTGTAACCTCAGGTGATCTGCTTAGGGTCAGACCTGGCAGTATCATTAGTGTCTGCTTAGATGAGCAGCATGGGGCAGTAGTCAAAAGGACCCATGAATCTCAGCAACCTTTCCATAATGTCTCGGGTGCTGGCTCCAGGCAGGCAACATGCTTCTGAGATTAATATCTCAGTTGATCTCCTTGACTGGTGTGTATCCTAGTAACCAAAACTAATCCTCAGTTATGCTATGTACAGGTAAGCTATATTACACACACAAAGCTATCTTAACATTATTAAGGATGCAAAGTCAAATACTCAAAAGTTAGGAAATGCCATAATTAAGATTGTCTGCAATCTTTATAATAGGCATCTCTGTAATATGACTCTGGATTTGATTAAAAGAATTCTAGGACAAAGAGTTTTGAATTGTGGAAAGAAGTGACATCTCTAGGAGACAAATGGCAGTAAAAAAGTAACATCCAGAGACTTAGTCACATGGAGTATGTAAATGTTATGTCAGATAAAAGTCCTGATTTTTTTAGTTTAGAGTAGAATTGCACATATTTTAGTACCGCAGCCATCACAGATAAATAGCAACAAATTTAATTTTGTCTTATTTTTATTTGTAACATGCTCTCAGATTAAAAATACTGTAAATAAATAAAATGGTGGAACTCATTGCTGCATTTTTCCTTATCTGCTCTCCCTGAGCTTTCAGACCAGAAACATGTTCCAGTTGCTGGAAATGGATATATTATCCTTCCCTATTACCGTATTTTAAGATAATGATACTTTTCTTTCTAAGGGCCCCATTCTCCCCTTTAAGCAGAGGGGAGCTGAAATCAAGATTTGGTTGAGGAGGCATGGAAGGGGGGGGGGGGAATCCACTGCAGACCTATATCTGTATAACTAGGTCACTGGTGTGAAAAATCCATGCTCATAAGCAACACAGTTAGACTGACCTAACCCCGTTTCTAGGCAGCTCTGTGTTGATGGGCGAGCTTCTCCCATTGACAAAGCTACCACCTCTCAGGGAGGTGGATTAACTACGCCAACAGGAGAAGCTCTCCTGTCGGTCTAGAAACCGACACTTAAGCACTACAGCTGCATTGGTGCAGCTGTGCTGATGCGGCATTTTAAGTGTAGACCTGCTCTAAGTCTACAGAATTTCCCTGTTCTCACTAAACCCCACAGAAACCCCTCTATAGGGATTCTGTGGGATCCAGATCTTCAGATTTGTGGAGGGAGTGTGGCTAGGCCTCTTTCCACAGTATGCTCCCACTTCCCCAAACCACAAGGGAAACTAGCAAATTTAGTGCAGATCTGGTTTCAGTCAGGTTTCCTGATTCCATGCTGTGGAATCACACTTTTGCTTGGAGTTCTGAGAACAACTAGGGTCAAGGGAGTTGCTCAAGAAGGGATAGAGGCACAAAGAGCCCCGCCCTTTCTCTCCCCGCACCCTCCGGCACTCCAGTGCATTGGCCAAGCACTCTTGTATTCCCCTGAGCATGAGAATTTAGCACCCAAAGTGGAACTAGCCCCTTGGAAGTGAGCAGGAAAGGCTAGTGAGGGAGCAGGTCCCTGTCTCTTGTTTCCTCTCCGCACTGGTCAACAAACTTGTCCAGGTACAGAGAAGAATACACGCTGCAACTTGCAGTTGAGTGAAAGAAAGATAACATGCTCTACTCCAGGAGGTATTGGGCACTAAATATCTTTGTAATCCTCCAATGTGGAGCATAGTCTTAAAAAGCGTAATTGAGAAATGCGTATTGTCAGACTTTATAGAGGACCACCCACATGTATCAGTTTTCAGGATGAGGGCATATTTGCCAAATTTCAGCTCAGTTAATTATTCAGCAAACTTTTAAACCTTGAAAACCAGGAGCAGCAAGTATTTAACAAGAAAACGTAGACGCTTTAGCCACAGTTGTTGGGGAAGTTTTCTTGAATGTATGAAACTGCATTGAGCAATAAATAGTAAGTTCCTCAATTATACTTGAGCTTTTGTGGGTGAATACCCACTTCGTTGGATGCATGCCTCCGACAAAGTGGGTATTCACACACTTAAGCTCATGCTCCAAAACGTCTGTTAGTCTATAAGGCGCCACAGGACTCTTTCCTGCTTTTACAGATCTAGACTAACATGGCTACCCCTCTGATACTCAATTATACTTGTGATTCATTTAGTTTAGGGCAACAGGTTTTTGTTTACAAGTATGTTGCTTAACAAAGTATGGAAATAGCTGATAAACTTGCTATCCTTAACTGAAAGAAGATCTAACAGCTCTATGCAACATTTGTGGTAATGAACTCTTATCCCTTCAGAGCATTTAATTAATGTATATACCAGCATATGAGAGCATCTAGGAAAAGTGGCAGCTTATCTTGTTTTACTATTGTATGGGGGCAATCATAGAATTCAAGATCAGAAGGGACCATTATGATCATCTAGTCTGACCTCCTGCAAGATGCAGGCCACATAAGCGGATCCACCCACTCCTTAAGCAAGCGACCCCTGCCCCATGCTTCGGAGGAAGGCGAAAAACCTCCAGGGCCACTGCCAATCTACCCTGGAGGAAAATTCCTTCCCGACCCCAAATATGGCAGTCAGCTGAACCCCGAGCATGCGGGCAAGACTCTCCAGCCATACCCTCTGGAAAAAGGCTAACAATATCCTATCATTGACCCATTGTACTAATTACCAGTGTGGCACTTAATTGACCTATTGACTAAGCCCGTTATCCTATCATACCATCTCCTCCATAAACTTATCTAGCTTAATCTTAAAGTCATGGAGGTCCTTTGCCCCCACTTTCCTTCGGTAGGCTGTTCCAGAATTGCACTCCTCTGATGGTTAGAAACCTTCGTCTAATTTCAAGCCTAAATTTCCTGACTGACAATTTATATCCGTTTGTCCTCGTGTCCACATTAGCACTGAGCTGAAATAATTCCTCTCCTTCCCTGGTATTTATCCCTCTGATATATTTAAAGAGTGCAATCATATCTCCTCTTATCCTTCTTTTGGTTAAGGAAAACAAACCGAGCTCCTCAAGTCTCCTTTCATACGACAGGCTTTCCATTCCTCGGATCATTCTAGTGGCCCTTCTTTGTACCCGTTCCAGTTTGACTTCATCCTTCTTAAACATGGGAGACCAAAACTGCACACAATACTCCAAATGAGGTCTTACCAACGCCTTATATAACGGGACTAGCACCTCCTTATCCCTACTAGAAATACCTCACCTAATGCATCCCAAGACCGCATTAGCTTTTTAACGCCACATCACATTGCCTACTCATAGTCATCCTACGATCAACCAGGACTCCTAGGTCCTTCTCCTCCTCCGTTACTTCCAACTGGTGCGTCCCCAGCTTATAACTAAAGTTCTTGTTAGTCATCCCTAAATGCATAACCTTACACTTCTCACTATTGAATTTCATCCTGTTACTAATACTCCAGTTTACAAGGTCATCCAAATCTCCCTGGAGGATATCCCGATCCTTTTCCGAATTTGCAATACCTCCCAACTTGGTGTCATCCGCAAACTTTATCAGCCCACTCCTACTCTTGGTTCCCAGGTCAGCGATAAATAGATTGAATAAAATCAGACCCAAAACCGAACCTTGAGGAACTCCACTGGTAACCCCCCTCCAACCCGACAGTTCCCCCTTCAATACGACCCTCTGCAGTCTCCCCTTTAACCAGCTCCTTATCCACCTCTGGATTTTCATTTCAATCCCCATCTTTTCCAATTTAACCAGTAATTCCTCATGCGGTACCGTATCAAACGCCTTTTACTGAAATCAAGATATATTAGATCCACTGCATTTCCCTGGTCTAAAAAATCTGTTACTTTCTCAAAGAAGGAGATCAGGCAAGCAATCTGTGCTTTGTTCTTGTAGTTACCTTAAAGCTAAGAGTTTTCTTTGCAGCTGTAAAGATGCTATTAGAGTAATTATAGTCCTATTCTGACACCACGTAACTATATTGGTGTATCAATAGTTTTATTTCAGCTTTTATAGTGTATCAGGAGACATATCATCCCTTTTAGTGTCTGTTAGCCCTCATTTAACTCAGAGTTTTGAAACTACTTCACTGATGTCAACTTGAGTACTAAATAATTATGATTGTTTAGATTACTAAAAAAAACCATAATCAGTAGGAACTCTAAATAGCATTAGCTGCTTTTGTCTATCCATTTTAATGCTATATGATTGAACTTTATATAATGCAGTTAAATTTCCCATGATTTCTTTAGAAGTCGGTTTAGGTTAATTTATGTGATACACTGAGTACATTGTCTATTGTAAGTTGTACAGTAGAGTTGTCAGTTTGGAAATAAACTATTTTCATCTTACCCTCAATATTTCAGAAGGTTTTAGCCTTAAAAAGAATTGATAGCTTTGCCATAGAGCTTTTGTCTATCTGATCACTGCATGGATTTATATATTGTGACAGACCCAGACCAGTGGGGTACAGGAGTCTGGTCGAGGGCAAATATACTGGTCACTGGATGAGTAGTTTTCTGTTCCCTGAGTGACCAGAGCAGGGGCTGCACTAGAGTAATCAGGAACCTGCTAGAACCAATTAAGGCAGACAGGCTGATTAGAACACCTGCAGCCAATCAAGGCAGGCTAATCAGGGCACCAGGGTTTAAAAAGGAGCTCACTCCAGTCAGGTGGGAAGGAGCCAGAGGAGAGGAAGTGTGTGAGAGGAGCTGGGAGGGAGAGGCACAAGGAGCTGAGGGTGAGCTGCTGGAGGACTAAGGAGTACAAGCATTATCAGACACCAGGAGGAAGGTCCTGTGGTGAGGATAAAGAAGGTGTTTGGAGGAGGCCATGGGGAAGTAACCCAGAGAGTTGTAGCTGTCATGCAGCTGTTACAGGAGGCACTATAGACAGCTGCAATCCACAGGGCCCTGGGCTGGAACCCGGAGTAGAGGGCGGGCCTGGGTTCCCTCCAAACCTCCCAACTCCTGATCAGACACAGGAGAAGTTGACCCAGACTGTGGAGAAGATCACTGAGGTGAGCAAATCTGCCAAATAAGTGCAGGACCCACCAAGGTAGAGGAGGAACTTTGTCACAATGTATTTATTTAATCTGTGAAATTCACTAATAGTTTAGCAAGCTTCAAAGGGGTTAGGCGTTTGTATGAAGACAATATTTGCAGTCACACTAGCAAGGTTAAAAATCCTTGTGCTTGAGGGCATAAACTGAATACTATCTGAAGTCAAAGAGGAGTTCCTTCACCTTTTATGGCACAGTATTAAGCAATGGAGAAGAGTGCAATATCAAGTATATCAGAGGCAGGATACTGGATTTGACAGCCGAAAATGGTCTGTTCTTACGTGGCATTTCCTATGTTCTTTTGTGCTAAAACAGGATACATTTTTGATTTTTGTCTTTTTTCCATCATACCATTTTTTTTTCACTGAAAAGATTTTAAAAAATGGCCAACATATAGTTTTGGTTTAGTTCATCCATCTAACTTACACAGTTCTAAAAACTAAGGCTATTTTACTTATTTCTTGTTCACATTGTTATGGTTTAAAGTTTCTCATGTTATGCACTACATATAGAGGACTATTGTGATATCTTTATATCTTTTGAATACATTTTTGGTGAAGATAACACACACAGCACACAAGTGCAGTCAAATAACACACACACAGAAATGCAGATAAATATACAAACTCAAAGACAAATTTTCAGACATAGTGAGCATCTGCACTCATTGGCTTCCTCAAGCATGCTCAAGACCTTATAGAATCAAGCACAAGAAGAGGTAACATGGAATTGATATAAAATAAAATACAGTATGAAAATAAATTAACAGTTTAAACCCAGTGTAACTTTTCATGAAATAATGTAGTGCGTATGACACCGATACACTTTTGATATAAATAGTTATGTATAGGCAATATCAGTATTCAAGTCACTTTTAAGATGGTTCAATAAGTTTTCCTAAACTGCTTTGTGCTTTGGTAATTCACTTTGTATTTATAGATTACTCTTTCAGAAGATGATGGATGCAGTGAATTTTGAACATTCGTGTACCCGTCTTCTCTCTCATAGATTTCCTCTGTCCCTCAGTCTTTACTAACTGTACATTATTAATAGAAATATGTGGATTTGTGGATTTATAAGGGAAAGATAAGCTGCAGGGGAGACTTGTGTTATTAAGTACCTATATGGTTACGGGGATTATCTTTTCCTGATGATGTAGGGCTTGAATTAAAGTCCTACATTGATATGCAATACATCGTTATGCAACATTTGTGTAAACATGTCTTTTTGCTTGTTTCTGTGGTATGGAATAAAAATTCATGTTTACAGTGTTACAACTGAGTAGTTAGTCATCCAAGTCCTCTGAGGTGCTGATGGGTTGGATCTGTGTGCAAAACAGGTGCGGACTTCCTCTTCCAGACAGTCAGTTCTGTACTAAAAAGCAGTCATTGGTAAAAACAGGCCAAGGCACATGTATTATTTGCCTTTTTTTTTTTTTTAAACTAAGTGTGGTGGGGCCTACAGGCATTGGCTGTCCCCTGCTGCCAGCCCCACTGCCTTGACACACCCTGCTCTAAGAAGGAACCCTGCTGGAAAGGAGGAGCAGCGAGTTCAGACCTCCAGGGTTGCTCAGAGAGGCCTCCCATGATCAACTGCAGGCAGAATCAGTGAGAGTTGGTCCTCTGGCACCTACAAGGGCCAGAAACAGATGGAGGCCAATCAGAGCTCAGCAGGCCAGATAAAAAGGGTGGACTGCTTTTATTAGGTGCCAGTTAGGAAGCCATTAGAGGCAAGGGTGTTCCTGTCCTTACCTAAGTAAGCTGGCCCAGTGAGGGACCTAACCTTGACAACACAGCCATGGATCTCTAGGAAGGGCTAGTGTTTAAATACTATAGAGTTTAATGCCCAGCTGGCTATTTTGAGTTGAGATTTAATTTGTTTTTTTGTTAGCTGCAGAAGAGGTCTGGACTGAGAGGTGACTTGGGTGGAGGACTTGGCCACAGTAACAGCAAACCATTGAGGAACCAGGAACAATAAGGAGGGCTGGAGTGGAAGAGTCACTGCAACCTGACATAAGGTGTACCCTGGGGAGTGAGTGCATGTGTTTTAAGCCAGAATGTACATGCCATAAAAATGTTTCTAACAGGAAGTTGGCAATTTTTCTTTAAATGTACATGTCATGGAGCATGAACAAAGGCCATACTCGCTGAAACAATTTTTTCACTACATACCCTTTATAAAGCCACACATGCATGCACAGGCTACTTAACAGCAGGCAAGATGACATGAATACACTGTTCACTTGGAAAACATGAATCAAGTGTAGCTTTAGATGAATTGCTTATGCTGTACAAAAAACAGTGTGAATAACATGAATTACTGTAAGGCCCACTTTAAATTAATGAGTTCAGTGTTCTAGGTACTCTGCCGCTGCTATGCATGAGTAGTTACCCTCTTAAGAGATAATGCAGGTGAAGAGATACATTGCTTGCTTACCAGTTTACATCATTAGAGATAACAGCAACAACCCTTGTTCGTGTGGACTGATTATTTGAGTTTTCACAAGGATTTCACAGATCTAGAACAACAAAGGCTATATTCTCCTCTCCACTAGGTAGCTTGAATGAGTGCAAAGAATTAGGATTTAAGGGCCAGTTAAAAGAGGGATGGCAGTTTCTTCCACCCTGTAGTGATTTGTCACCGACTCTGTTGCATTAATTCCCTACCTGCAGAAACTTGCAGCGAGGGTGGGAATGGTTTGGGGGAGGGAGCACCTGTTCTGCGCAGCATGCTTTCCTTGCAAGGCAGAAAATGTCAAGCTGCAAATTACTGTGTACATCAGTGCTGATATTTTCAGCATTAACTCCCCTGCCAGGAGTTCCAGATATCTACTGGCAGGGGAGAATCATACAGGACAGGATGCTAGGGGATCTAATGGCAGCATAGTACAAGAGAGAAACATGCTCAAGGCTTGTATGTGGGTGAGGGGTGATTTGTGAGTTGTGCAGAGGCATCATGATTATACCAAATGATCCAAGCTCTGCAGGGCTTGGGCCCAATTTTTCATAGATTTTTGTCCTTCATGAGATCTGGGGGAAAAGAGAAGGCAGCTGTGGACTGCTCACCCTCTTTTGTATATTGGTGAGATAAGAGGGTCCCCATCCCATGTAACCCTGGGGGCAATCACTCCAGAATATGACCCCTTTCAATAGTATGCAAACCTACAGTAAAGATAAGGAGCAAAATTCTATTGACTTCAGTAGGGTCAACTGAACATGAGCTGCCAATATGATGCTGTGGCCATAAAAGGGAATCTTGAGCAGGTTATTTAGCCTCTCTTTTTGGTACTGTTGTGACTGCTGCTGGAATGTGGTGTCCATTTCTGGTGTCCACAATTCAAGAACAATGTTATAAATTGAAGAGGGTTCAGAGAAGAGCCATGAGGACGATTAAAGGATTTGAAAAACATGACTTATAGTAATCAACTCAAAGAGCTCAATCTATTTACCTTAACAAAGAGAAGGTTAAGGGGTGACTTGATCACAGTCTATAAGTATCTATCTACCTGGGAAACAAATATTTAATAATGGGCTCTTCAGTGTAGCCGAGAAGGTATAATATGATCCAATGGCTGGAAGTTGAAGCTAGACAAATTCACACAGGAAATAAGGCATACATTATTAAAAGCGAGCCTAATTAATTGTTGGAACCATTTACCAAGGGTTGTGGTGGATTTTCCATTACTGTAAATTTTAAAATCAAGATTGGATGTTTTTCTAAAAGATGTGTTCTAGGAATTATATGTTACATGGCCCGTGTTGTACAGGAGGTCATACTAGATGTCACAGTGGTCCCTTCTGGCCTTGGAATCTATGAACTGACAATAGAATTTGGGCTAAGATCTGTTAAAAACCTGTGATATTCCAATGCCTGGAAAAAGGTGAATCTGAAATAGTCAGTCCTGAAGAGAGTGTTGCTTGGGTCTAGTTAACTCACAAGGAGTGAAAGAAATGCAGAAAACTTCAAAGTGGTCAAAAGAGGATTTTGCTGTGTTTATTTTTTCATAATTGATCAGTCATGTTTTGGCCTGTAAAATCTAGTGTATAATGTTAATGCCACGGCCTGATTCTCCTATCCCTACCCTTGGAGTAAATCAGGATCAGATCCACTGAAGTCAGTGGGAATTACATTTGTGTAAAGCCTGTGTTGGTGAGAAAAGAATCAGGCCCAGTGAATTCCCAGACTTTCCTTTCATTTTTACATTTCATAATCTTTAACTTAGAGTTTAGGAAAGAGAGAAGACAGAGCAATGGAGTAAACTACTTAAAGGGAGCAGATCTCACTGTGGAAATGGCATGGTGCCCAGGGATGCTTTGGGGAGCCTAATAAAATAAACATTGCTGCTGGTTGTGATGGTACCTTGAGAACAGCTCCATATGTTTCAGGCCCACCAGATAACAAATGGCAATATGACAAAAGGAA
Source organism: Mauremys reevesii (assembly GCF_016161935.1). Taxonomy (NCBI): domain Eukaryota; kingdom Metazoa; phylum Chordata; order Testudines; family Geoemydidae; genus Mauremys; species Mauremys reevesii. The sequence continues at coordinate 123,948,721 of NC_052629.1, read as the reverse complement.
GAGAGCGAAAGTAGCATTAAATAAATATTTTTTTTAATTGGCTTGTACTCACCTCCCAGTGTGAGGCAGAAATTTGATTTGGCAGAAAAAGCAATATTTTTAATTGCCTTGTCCTGATCTCCTTGTTGTGATGCTTTATCCAACTGGCAACTTGACATCATCATGCATATGTTTTATATGGTCCTTGTATGCTGTAGGCCAAGTTAACAGATCCAGGTAACAGCATACATCTTTCATAGAAATCCCCCAAACCATCTTGCTGTTGTCTTGTAGGTTTACACAATCCATCATATTACAAACTAGCAGGTCAAATTCTGCTGTCAGGCATATTTGTTTTAAATCTGGAGTAAATCCAGGGGATAGAATCCTGTATACATTGAAGATGTTGAATACATGACTCTCCCTTTGTTGGTCTTAAAAAAGGCTAATCTTACCTGCCAAATCGACTTTACCTAACAAGCATTTTTTAAAGATTCTGGTAATAAATATTGCTACCTGAAGGCACTAATCCCCGCTTCCCTGCCCCCAAATCTTACATGTAGCCTGTATTAATTCTTGCAAAATTTCAAGGTAGGGTACCTAAACTGAATTTTCTCTAAAAACAAATCCCCCAATAGCAGTGCCGTTTGCAAGTAATATGTTTGCTCTGAAATGGAATTTGAGGATTATTGATTGTTACATTTATAAGTTTGTGTAATGTGTACCCCTGCCAGAGACCGAAAACAAAGCAATAAAACATGTTTTGCATATGTCAGGGCAGGATGCCAGTGTGCAGAGATCACAGTAAAAGGAGCAGGACAAGCCAATACAAAATGCTTCTTGCTTTTGTAGCTATTTGGAGACATTCTTTTCATGCTTCAGTCCCCTGTAGAGGGTCAGATCCTCAGCTGTATTTGCAGCTGAAGGTGGGCACTGTAGAATCCTTTATACCACCACCAGCTTGAAGCCATGTGACTGCTGTTCCAATGCCCACTGTAAATTAGAACAGCCTGAAAGCTGATCTAATATGTGTTGCCCCCCAGAGACTGTTCTGACAGCCAGGAATCTCAGTGACTTCAGGACGCACTGGAAATACCCCCGTTACTGAGGTGGTGTAAGATCTGCTGTAGAGGCCATATGCCAAAGACTGACCACGCTGACTTTAAGGCTGCTTTGAGCCACTAGAACAGTGCAAAGAAGCTGGCATGCGGAACACTCCAGATGGAGTCCGAAGAATTATCCTGAACTTACACCAGGGTGACTGACTGAAAGCAGAACTAGTCCACCACCTCTGCTGTGCTGGATACTGCTCATTTATGGGTCTCAGAGCAGCAGCTGCATCAAAGAATGAGTAGGAATGTTTGGGGAGGATACCTCAGGGGCCGGTCAACAAAATCAAATGCCTTTCAGACCATATTCTGAATATATATTTAAGGCCACTCATACTGAGCTGAAATCTGAAAGGGATCTCTGTAAAGAGCTACAAAAGCAAACCGCATTTGTATTGGCTTGTCCTGTTCCTCTCACTATGATCTCTTCACATTGGCACCCTGGCACTGAAAATGCAAAGCATTTTTGATTCCTTCATTCTCATTCTGTGGCAGCAGTGCACATAGCAGACTGTTTTTTTTATAGCAGACTCTGTACATCTATTATACAATTACAGTCAACTCTCTTCACTCCCCTAGTTCCTTTTCAAAGCAAATACATTACTCACACTTGTGGTATTGCTAATGTTGGTTGTTTTTGGAGGCAATTAGATTTTGGTACCTAGCCTGACCTTTTTAAATAAAGGTGCCTGACAGCATGGTTGGTTGGTTGCTTCGGTACACTCAGAAAGAAATATTACTGTGAGTACATCTGTAGAAAACCTTTGGTGAGTAAATGGGTTAAGGTTGATGAGGCTGAATATTTGACCAGAATTATTGTATGGATATCAGGGACCAAGTTTTTTAAGACCAAGGAATGAAAAGTTACACTGGGCTAGATTCCATCACCTACACTGATTGAATAGCACCTTAGTGCTGTGTAATCCCATTGATTTCCAGGAGACAACTCCTAAAGGGAAGGCACTACTCATTATAAATGAGTAAGGAGTGGAAGAGACTAGTCCCTAATCAACAGCTGGAATTTATGAAAGATCTTATTTTAATGTGGGATAATAGCAAGAATTCTGAAGACACAGCAGCAACATAAAGGTGGCAACACAATATAACAGCAGCATCCCTTACAAACACACCAGCTGTCACTAGAATATTGTTGGGGTTCCCTCCAAGACCTTTTCCACTAGGCTTATCCAGATACCTTTTCCAGTTCTGAGAGAACACTTCATCCAATGCCCTGGGATCCAAAACACACAGTTTGACTATAGATTTCACCACTTAGGTATTTTTTATTTAGCATGCAGCAAAGCTATGCTGAGCTGATTAGACTCAAGCGTAGAGGATGGATACAGGATGTTTCACACATGACTTTCCTTACTGCCAGGCCCACCTACTGTCCCTAGGCGCTGATAGTCAAGCTGGGTGCTTTCCATCTCATAGATCATCTCCAGTAGTAAAGGTTTTACAGGCCAAATAATGCCCTCATTGACACCTGTGCAAACCCATTGGTTTTAGGTTACACCTTAAGTGACAGTCATTTTTACCCTATTTGTGAATAAGTGGTATACGTTCTCAGCCTATACAGTTTAAACTTTTTTTTTAATTTCAGCCAAAACAGTTCACCCATTTCCAAGAATGAGATTAGTGAAAAATTGTTTTGCCCACGGTAGAAAATTCTGGTGGCCATTTTAAAAGAAATTCCAGCAACCTTATGCTTTGAAGCAGACACTTGAAATTTGGCACAGAGTGGCATCTATTGCTGTCCCTGTGAAAATCTGCCCAAATCTGGCTAATTTTGCAGCTAAGAACTCCAGTGATTCTATCTGTACTGAGCATACTGCAGCCTGGGGCTGAGTAGGACTTTCCCAGCAGTTACAGCTCTGGGTGGCTGTGAGCCATGCCAGATCCAGACACCAGAAATGAGAACATGGAGACTCTCTGCTGTCTTCTGAATGAACCCTGTGCAGAACCCAGGCAGCCTGAAAGAGGAAGTTGTCTGATTCAATGCAGAGGGGACAAGTGCCAGGCCTATGTGTGGGGAATAGATTGGTATGAGGAGTAGGGTAGGGGGAAACTGTGACTGGGAGCTGGGCAATAGGCTGGAACTTGCTGGGCAAGGAGACTGGGATGAGAAGCCTGAGGAGTGGAGACTGGGACTGGCTAGATAAAATAGGACTAAGACAAAGAGCCAGGATGGGAAAGAAGTGGGCCTGGGATAGAAAGAGGTTGGAGGAGAGAGGTCAGAATGGGTCACATTTACGGGATAATGGCAGAACAGTATGTGCCCACTACAGCATGCTCCCTTCCAGAGTCTGGAATCGAACCCAACATTTCTGAGTTTCACCATTCCTCTGCTGTCAGAAAATATATGAGAAAACCACTGGCAACGTGTATCATCTGCCTTTAGTGCTGGTCCATATAGAGGATGACAACCTACTATTGCCACCAGTTACTGCATTAGCTCAAGTAGCAGTAGTCTGTGTGGTGAATCTAAAGATTCCAACTCTGCTGATGAACCACGTGGGTATCAGTATAATGCCTCATGACATGCTTTCTGGGTTTTGTCAGTTTTTTTTAAAGCCTTGGAATCTATGAAAGAAATCAGATCCTACATGTTTCAGATGTTCCTACATGCACACAGATACAGGATATTTTTGACTTTAATCTGTCTGTACAATGAGGATGACTCCACCTCCTCACCTCACCAGGGTGACCAGACAGCAAATGTGAAAAATCAGGACTGGATGGGGGCCTATAGGTGCCTATATAAGAAAAAGACCCCAGAATTGGGACTGTCCCTATAAAATCGGGACATCTGGTCACCCTACACCTCACAGAGGTATAGTGAAGATAGATTAATGTTTGGGGAGCACTCAGATACTATAACAATGAGCACCATAGAAAAGTCCATGAGGAAATTAATAATTCTGTCTTCAGAGCGGGGTTTGAAGTGTGCAGTAAATAAGGCAGCATCCACATATTGAGCAATGAGGAGAAAACAAAATATTGAATAGCGGCTCATTAAGTGAGCATTGTCCCTCCTGTACATGGAAAGAGGTCCAATGGAAAAAATAGCATGTGATCATGTAATTAAAGACTATATCATAATGCATATGCACAAGGCAGCTGAATTAAGGTTGCACAAGCAAGTTTAATTCTTTATTTTCTATCTTTAGAGTGCTTGACTCTGCAACCCTAATGTTCTTTTTACATGGGGGAGAAGTGGATTTTTTGTGATATATATGAATGTTATAGACATTTTTACTCAAATGAAATGTATTTTGATGGTTCTGAATGTATCAGGATTTTTATAACTCATTCAATAAAAATTAAAACATCTTAATTTTGGCAGGACTGCTATGGTTGGAATGAAGGGTTCTCTACCCATCAGTATGACTGTGACTCCCACTATATTAGGGGAGGGATGCAAGGCCCAAAATTCAGACCCAGAATCATCTCTTCTGCAGACTATACTTTATCTCTTGTGGTGTTTTCCCTTAGCCTAAAGTAAGTAATTTGAGTCTGAAAGTAAACAATTGCTCTTCATTTATGGCAAAACATAACTTGTATATAATGGGTTTGCTTTGATACATGTTATGTTCCACCCTGATCTCCAGTATTTAGTAAACTAGCTGCTCCAGGTTTGCTAGAATTAGCAGTGTCTGCCGGCATGGTTCATTGCTTTCATATTTTCAAATCTTTTTGCTTGATCTATCAGTTCCCTGTCTCTTTTGTTAGCACAAGCTTTGCTTTCCCGTCCTTTTCCTCCTTGTTTCTTAGTTCTTACATTCTTAGCACCTTATCTTTTGTTTCTGGTTTCTCTATCTTCTCCTCCAGTATTTTAGCTGCAGTGTTGCCATTAGTAGGGTGCATCATATCTGTGATATAAGTAAGTAGTCTGCTTTGTAGTCTGTACTGACGATCTCTTCCCACTTTCGACATTATAATTCTTCTCTATGGCTGTTCTCAGCATACTTTAGTGGTTTATTTTCTTCTGAATTTTCAGCTTTAAGATCCTCCATTACAGAGGTAATTGGAAGATGCAGTTATTAGGTTTTATGTCTTTTTAATCAAAGTTCCACTTTTATTAGATTGTTGGTGACATTTCTTTTGCAGATATGTGCTGTTGCTTTGCAGATGCCTTCCTTTTCATGGCTGCTACATATGACAGTGGTTAACAATTAATGAATTATATACTGTGTAGTGATGATAGATTAATTTCATACCAGAGGCACTGATGGTATTATATTTACTGTTGAACTGTAATTTTGCACAGTCACAGTAGTGAACAGTCATCTTTCTCATTTCAGGAGGAGTCAGGAAGTCCTTGTGTTCCTTGAGAAGCAATCAGAATCTGACAGGTATTTGGAAGGAGGTGACTTCTAACATACTAGTTATGTTCTACAATCCTTTTTTGTTTTAAATGAGAATAAGACCTCAGACTTTGTGGGATAATTCCCCACCTTCAGTATATGTGGTATACATTTCAAAAACTACTGTCAGAGTGCTTCTTGAGCCTTCCATTATAATGTCCCATCACTCAGGAATCAGCTTGGAGTATAGTGCTGTGGAGTTCGAACAGATGAAAATCATTGTATAAATATAAAATACTGATGGTTTGTTTTTTTCACTGCTTCTCAAATAAGTGACAATTAGGAATCTTGGAATTTGATTAAAAGATAAATTAACACAAACATTTTACCAGTATCAAATGATGAGATTTCCTATTCTTAAATAAAGTCTAGCAATGCAACACATCTTATGTATACGTTACTTAGAAATAGTAATTTGCAACACTTTGCTGTAATTAACATTTTTTCTGATGGAGTTACTAGGCCAAATTTTCTGCAGGTGTAAATCCCTCCAGTTACTTCATTTGTATTCTACTTATTTATGTCACCAGAGCATTTGCCCCATGATGCATAGGCAGATTAGTTCCCCCAAATAATATATAGTATTTAGCTGAAACTGTGTAGTTAGTAGGGCTAGTCAAATTTTAAGATATTAGTTTGCAAATATTTTCACAAATAAAAGCTTTGAGTTTGGTTTATATTATTTTTGGTGACACAAAATTGTGTGAATATATGAAATACAAGGTGCGTATGAATCTTAAAAGGTTTATTATGTGTGACTATGTGAACAACTAGTCACCAGGGGGGAGGGATAGCTCAGTGGTTTGAGCATTGGCCTGCTAAACACAGGGTTGTGAGCTCAATCCTTGAGGGGGGGCATTTAGGGATCTGGGGCAAAAAATATCTGTCAGGGATAATACTTGGTCCTGCTAGTGAAGGCAGGGGACTGGACTTAATGACCCTTCAAGGTCCCTTCCAGTTCTATGAGATAGGTATATCTCCATACAAGGTGTTAGTGAATCCCAAAATTGTTTGTGAATCTTAAAACTATTTTTAGCACAAACTGATATGCACCCAAAAATTCATGCTAAAAGTCCATTATTTGGTATTCCTCATTCTCTACATTAAAAAGTTTCAGTAGTCCAATCAGAAAGTAGTTACAATACCATATGACTTAAGTGACCAATCACATACTATGAATAATAAATGGCAAATCCTCAAAGTGAACAGGGTGCAATAAGCTAGGCTGAAAATTGTTTGTCCAAATGATGAATGTCTTTGCAGAAATCAGGATTGGTTTGCCAAGAAGAAAGGACTAAATTCACAACAAAGATTACAACAAATAATTTGACTAGCTATGCAAAATCATGTGCCATCTCTGTTCATTCTAGCACTTCACTTTCTCCATTGTAGAAAGTATCCATTAGATCAGGGATTCTCAACCTTTTTCTTTCTGAGGCCCACACGATATGCTGTAAAATCTCCACGGCCCACCTATGCCACAGTAACTGGTTTTCTGCTGGCACTGGGGAATAGCTAGCAGGGCAATTGCTGCAAAGCTACATTGTTCACGCTTTGGCTTCAGGGTGCGGCTTTGGCTTTCTGCCTTGGGCCCAAATGAGTCTAATGCTGGCCCTGCTTGGTGGACCCCCTGAAACCTGTTCGCAGCCCCCCTAGGGGGCCCCAGACTCCTGTTTGAGAACCACCGCATTAGATCTCTGCTCTTGATGTTACTGTTAAATGATTACCGCATGCTCTGAGTATATTGTTTGAGTATATTAGACCTTTACACTCCTTTCTGGCTAATTTAACCAGCAAATTCATTGAAAAGTAAACAGTGTTGCCAAATGTACATTGTTGTAATACATTTCTCAAGTCTTTACCACCATGTCTCTTCTCCACATTTATAAGCACGTAAGGAGCTTTCAGTAAGAGACAGTCTTTACTAGAACATGCAGCTTAATATGACCTTTATAAAAGCATAAGAGAGAGTTTTATACATTAATCAGTGCTTTGCTGTTATTGCTTGAAAAATTAATCTGTCAGATGCATGCATTCTAATCAGCCAGAGATATCAAGTGCTCATTTTTGCCTAGATGTATTTGTCCCTAACGTAAGCACAGATAATATTTTGGACAGTGCTCAAAAAAGAAATCCCCCACTTATCACATAATTGCTCTAAAACAATGATAAAGCTGCACTTTTTCTTTTGATTTAAAGAGACTTTGCACTCTTGCCTGCTTACTTTCCACAGCAGCTTTAATGTCCTCCATAGATGGCCTGCTCCTGGTCCCATTTGTTAAGACCTGCTTAATTAGGAAGCCATCTGGAGTAGAGCAGTGCAAATCACTGATTTTTGGTTTTTGTTGGTTTGATAGCCAACCCAGGGGGGGGGAATTTTGTTTTGAGTCAACCTGAAAGTACTTTTTTCAAAATTTTCAGTGAATCAAAAAAAATTCAGTTAATTTTCAGGTTAAATGAAATGTTTTGTGTGACCTGAAGCAAAATGTTTTGCTTTGAGGTTTATCAGTTTAAAAACTACCATTTATAATGAAAATACATTTCTAGTTCAAAATGAAATGTTTTGATTTTTTTTAAAGTGTCAAAATGGGACAATTTTTTTTTCAAAATTTTTTGATCAAAATAATTTGGCAACTTTCTCACGAGTTTATTAAATGTTTTTGGTCAACCCAAATCTGTATTTTTGGCAAAAAAAAATCTGAAAAATTTTACCTCATACTAATTTTGAGTGTATAACCACCTTATTAAACCTAGTAGTTTATGAACTATGCTACATATTATATGCCAATTAATGAGGCACTATTTATCTGCTCATATATATACTATGGAGGCACTAGTTGCAGTTCAATAGTTAAGGTGGAGTTTTGTACTTAAACTAGGGATTCAACCTCTTTCAGATATGCTATAATTTTCTTATATTCTTCCCAGAATTTCAACACTTAATCTCTGAGCATAAACACATTTTCAGAGAATTTACAATTAAATCTGTAAAGTATTTTAGGAGTTTAAATTAATTTTAAAACGGGTCTTTTAGGAAATTCCACACGCTGTGTCAGACTTTTTTTCTTTTGGTTTTGAATAGCAGAATAATACAGGTGCTTCACACTTCCCAAACAATGTAAACTCATTAAAATTGCATTGGAAGACTACATTTGAAGAGTGTGTTTTAAGATTAATTGTGATGTTTCCATGTTGTTCTTCATAACTGAGAGTTTCACCTTCAGCACAGGCTGACAAAGAATGTGATGCTCCAGAGACTTCCATGAAGAGCTGTCATCTCCCTCTGTTCTTGTGGGGGCTGAAGGAACAGGTTGCTTTCAGGTGGCCCTTTTGAGAAGAACATCTCTTGTGATAAATCAGCTGAGCAAGTGATTGGTTAGCAGAAGTCAGATTCTGTTCTTTTTCTTCTGCTGCGGAGGGTGATAATTGGCCAGCAGGGGAAGATTTAATGGCCGTTGGCGGGAGTGGGTCTCAGAGACAGAGTATTTGAGGCCCTGAGAAGAGCATCACATTTGAAGGCAGTTAGAGAGTTGTACTGAGGCCCTTAGTGGCTGAAGTATCTGGAAGATTCCAGCATGACTTTGTTCACCCTTTAATTAAGTTTGTCTACCAGGTGACTATTTTTTCTGGTTACTTTTGTTGTCACTACAGATACCTTTACAAATCAGAACACTTAGAGATTATGCTGGAGATTGTAAAGACAAGGGTAAGAGGATACTATGCCCTTTTGTGATTGGGAAACAGTTCACCAACTTGGGGCTAAATCATGACACAAAATGGAATATATTTGAGGCATTAGGTTATAGCTCTCTCTGGACTCAAGCCCAGTGCATCACACCTTAGAGTTAGAATTTTTATAAAATCTAGTTTAAAAATAGTTCATATGTCTGTTAAATGTGATTTGGAGGCATTGGAAAAGTGACACACAACCTTCTGTGGCAGAATGGATAATTCTGATGTCCAGCTCAGTGTGTGAAGGAGGAATGTGTTGAACACAAAAGTAGCCTTATAAAGTGAATTTAGTTAATTTACTGTTTTCAGTAATTTTGTATTATGCCACCATGGGCTCGACTCTAGTGAGTAGAGTTTTAAACTCAGAGTGAAAGTTATTTCTGTCATTTGTCTCAGATCTAGAGTCTCTAGGAACACATGAAGATCAAGGAAAGGAACAGACATTCACAATGTCTTGTGTGCCTTACCAATTTTATTAAAGTTTCCATCAAGGTTATGATTATCCAAGCATATATAAATCCTGAAAATATCCATGCACAAGTTATAGCTATAGTCAAACTCACATCCTCCTAGATAGTCTTAAGGTCTAATGGGTCCTCCACAGATTGATCATCAGTAGATAGGTGGTTCCTGCTGGAGTATTCCCAAAGGTAACTTATTTTTCCCATTCCAGGCATCCTCTTTTATAATGTGATTCTGACTATACCTAGTACTCTAATACATCGTGTACCCTACGGTTAGGGCACGTGTTAGAAAAATGTGACTACTGGGTATCTTTTAATAAAAAACGAATCTGGTGGTTAATTTTTCGCAATGCCACCTATTGGTGCATCTTTTCCCATAATCTTGTGGCAGCGAGTTATTCTTTGGTCACTTACTTATGTCAAGCATTTCTTAAGCCTAAGGCCTAGAATGGCTAAGCTAAAATCTGACAGGCGTCAGCCTGTAAGCCTTGCATTTCAGCCCTACTTATTTAGACACCTAATATATACTTATCACTTCTGACTACCAATCAATCGTATCCTTCTATAATCCTACAATTTAATTCTGTTCAACATACAATGATTATATATGACACGACATGTCATATATAATCATAATCATATGTTAGTTAATCATAACATCACACAATGAATGATAAAATTAAGTAATTGGCTACACAAAGCAGAAGAGAAACTTTCTGTGACATTTGAATGCCCTTTATGACATACAGACACAGAAATCCCCTTGGGAATCTCAAATGGGGTAGTAATAAAAGTACATTCTCTGCTTGGCTACTTATGTATCCTCTCTTAGAAAAGGTAGTGGTTGGGGTGGAGGCAGAAGACAGTCAGCTTAAGGAAGTGAAGTTGCTTTGCCTTTGAGGGGTTAATTTGTAATTTTGAGGGCTGTTCTTAAGTTTGAAATTATACTTTATAAACTACTCTGTACAGTACACTTAATATATTTAAGCATGTGAAAAACTGACTGTATTGTATAAAAGACATAAAGAAACCTTTCCACAAATGCGTCTCTGGCTACATCCTTTTAAAACAACAGCCACTTATGTCATTTTCAGTATTCAAAGGGATTTTGTGGAGTTGTAATACCCATTAAAAGACTGAAATGTCAATGATATAATAAATAAGTGGTAATACATTTCCACCTACATTAACCAATGTACATATTATACTGATCCATATGTATAGTTTTCTTTAATCTGCTTTAGTTAAGAGGATATGAACTTATTTACTAGGAGTTTCTAATATAAATGTAAACCGTTTAATGTAATTCTTTCAGGGTGAAATCTTGGCTTCATTGTAGTCAATGGCAAAACTCTTATTGACTTCAATGGGGCAAGGATTTTACTCCCAGAACATATGAACGTGGGTGTGTACACACACTCCCTCTGTCTCTTTCCAACTCCTCCCCCCGATAATACTATTCATTTACTTAACCAGCATTGTTAAGTATGTTCTTATGTAACTCATCAGTAGCAAATTACAGAGGAAAACAACCTGAGTAAATAGGTCGATCACAGGGTCACTATGAACCACCAGCATATTGCTGCCATAAAAAGATAAAGGTGATCCTAGGATGTATCAGATGAGGCATTTCCAGTAGAGATATGGAAGTATTAATGTAATTGTAGAAGGCACTGGTAAGACCTCATCTGCAACTTTGTGTAGAGTTCTGGTCCTTGTTTTCAAGAAAGATTAACTCAGACTGGAACAGATGCAAGAAGAGCTACTAAGATGATCAAGGGAACAGAGAGCCTATTTATGAGCAGCGCCCCCGTTTGTCCCATGGTGGTCCCCTACAAAACTCAATTTTGCCACTGTTGCCTCCCATCATGCTGGGTGGGGTTTGCGTCATTGTGTCATCATGCTGAGTGGATGCATTTCACTTTGTCACCAGGGACAAGAACCTGAGTTACTGTGTCCGGTGGCCCCATCGTTGCTTTGTGGCTCCCTGCAATTGCATGGGTTGCAGCTGCCTAATACCACTGCTGCTTATGGAAGAAGACTGAAAGAGCTTGGCTTGGTTAGCCTAGCAAAACGAAGGGTGAGAAGGAATCTGATTGCTCTCTATAAATAGATGATGGAGGGGGAACTATGTAAACACCAGGGAGGGAGAAGAGTTGTTTAAACCAAAGGACAAAGTTGGCAGAATGACTGCACATAATTGTCAAATAATTCTGCCACTTCTTAAGCTGTTGTAGTCTAATGACTAACTCCCCATCTGTTTACCTATTTTAGCTTTTTTGATGGCTGGCCAATGAATTTTCCTCCCCTTTTTACGTACTCCGAGACACCTCATGGGCCAATATTTACAGGTATGTGGATGAGAGCTCTGCAGAGGGCATCCTGATTCAGTCCTACTAGCATCTCATCACTTGTGCACTACTCCAGCTGCCTGGGCTCAATAGTGTTCTTTCATGTAGTGTACATGCTGGTGTTTATAGTCCATTCTTTCTTCAAACACTTGCAAATCACATTCACTTATGCAGATTTTGCTTTAATACATGTTGATTTTGTCACATATACAGTTTTTCTTTGTGGGTCATAATCTCGTCCCAGCAATCTATTATCAGTGTGACCTAGTTTACCAGACTCTTTATTCTCTCCTCCTGGGTTTTTTTGAGAGTTTTCATTCAGTTCTCCTTGCCGTTTGATAGGACTGCCAGTTTTGCTGGATGCTCATCAGAGTAATGTTAATCCTATGTGGCTGTGATAGTCTTCCCTGGCACCAGTTCTCTTTTGAGAAGGCACCAGAGTACTCATGGCTGTCAGCTGGTATTTCACCAAGCAGATGAGCAGTGTACATTCGCTTAAAAATGCAAATGTGCTATAGAAATTAGGGCCAAAGTCAATGGGAAATTTGCCATCAGTGGGAGTAGGAGTAGAAGTGTAGCTAAGACACATTCCTGAATTCCGGAACAATTTTCAAGATAAATAATTTTGGAAATCCAGATTTACTCTGCCTCTTCTCTTTTGCTCCAACTGTGTATTCTTGAAGAAACATCAGAGTATAGGTAGCTTCCCAAACACAATTTTGCTTTTGTGGTTTATGAAGATCTTGTAATAGGCTGTATTTTGGCATTTTTGCTCATTGTATCTCTATCTTGAACTGAATATGTAAAGAGTTCTTTAAAAAAAAATCGGTGGTCACATGCAGCTTCCAAGTTGATTTCAGTAACGCTTCTGCACATTAGACTCATTTTAAACTACCAGTATCGGCCCCAGATACTCCATGGCAAAATGGGACCAAATTCCACAGCAAGCACTTCTAATTCTGTGGCATATTCCATGGCAATGTTAGTTTACTCTAATGCCACATTTTAACCCAGACCAGAGAGCAACAAAGACAATCTTACTATCCTTGGTGTGGAGACTTTGTAAGAACATCCCTTCTTATTTATTTTGATATTGTGTTTTAAGCTGGCCATTGATTTCAGTGCTGCACCACCCACTAAACTCACTCTTTGCCCAGACGGGTGCTGGCAGGGATGGTTAGCGTTTATGTATTACTGTTTTTGCCTTTCATTATCCCAATTCCTTTTTGCATTGTCCCTTATCCAGAGTTCCCCATAACTAATAGAGCCTCAATTACTGTTTAATTACTCTTGGAATTGTGATAGCTGTTTTATTCTTGTGTGCTCTGACTGGCACTCCTTTGCATGAGATTGGGTGTTGAATATTTTCCCAAGGGACAGGCCCTTTATGTTCTCTGCACTAGGAGGTGTTTCCTTGGGTGGAGGTACCAGGTGCCCCTATAGGTGAATCCAAGACCCATACCCCTGAGGAGGGAAGGGAGAATGCTGCAGCCACATCTCAGAGTGGTTACAAAAGTGACAAGGCCAAAAGTAGGATTCTGATTGGATGATGAAGGATTCAACTTCTGGTCCCAACCCTCAAGGATTATAACAATTTATTAGTGTTGCATATTTTTACCAAAATTTGGGATGCTGCTAAATGTCGAAGTCGTGTTTTACTCATTACCACTCCAATTTTACCATTCTGCTGTTAATTAAATAGCGAAATGCAATCATATTCATTCCTCCTGACACCTGTTTTGCTAAAGCCAAAATGAAAGTTAATACCAGGAGAGTGGTAGCATTAGTGGTGGTTTTAACTCTAATTAAAGCTCTAGTGCCACAAACAGGGATGAAAGAGGGTAAAATGAGAGTCTGCACAATAAAAACAAACTGAGAGGAACACAACCTGACAGCTTCTTGGAGGCACACAGCTCAGCTTGTAAAGGCAGCATAAAGTGCATTCTTGTACTCTCCCAAACCGAGGACTGCTGTGTTCAGAGATGGTCCCCTGCTGTAAGTCAGAGCAACCCCTAGGGCTGCTCTAACTTTCACCTACAACTTACACTTGTGCTAGCAGCCCCAAGCAACCAAAACTACAACTGGGGAGGAGGGCAATATAGGGGTTCCCCAGCTGTGCCCCCTTTCCTCTAACCACATTCCCTATAGTAGCAATAGGGAGGCGGAGGGTAGGAGCCCACACTGGCTTTATGCCACTGGAGGTTCCCCTTGCAAACTGGGGTGATCCTCTTGGAGTCATATATGCCAACTCAGTGGCCACAATTGGCTGCTGCTGTGGCACTAAGGGCTATGCCGTATCCAACAATCTGGCCCAATATATTTTCAAATTTTTGAAGTTTTATTATAATAATTACATTATACTGTTACTTCAAAATAATACTGAGTCCCTTTCATCCCCAAAGCCACAAAGGTGGCTAAACATTATCCCCGCTGTTTTACGGGGAAACAAACTGAGGCAGAGGTAGGTGAAGTGTATAATAAGGCCAGGTTTTCAAAAGAGCTCAGCTCTTTGGATGCTGAGCAAGTCTGAAACCTTAACCTTTCCATTTAGGTGCCCAAAGGAGAGCTGAGCTCATCGGAGGATAAGATTTCAGTTGTGGGTGCTGTGCATTGGAAAATCAATAATGAAGAGCCCGTAATGATCCAAGTCAACATCCCCTACCTGTTGCTATGCTGTATTTGCAACCACTTCTCAAGCCCATGGGAGATGCACCTGCACAGCAGCCACAGAACTGAGGACTATCTAATTGCAATCAAGGTAACAGCTTGTTTCACAGCATAAATAAGGCTTGTATCATTGAATTGTCTGCACACTGTGGTTCAGAGCTTGCAATATCATACACATGGGCATTTCCTTGGTTAGAAACAGGAAGCATGGCCTTCAGCTATGTTAGCAGAGGGAACATCCTGTATATCTTTGTGTATGAGCCACTGCTTTATTGCGTTCCCCTGCAGGTTCACTGAAAGATGCATAGTAAAGGAGCAGATATTGAATGAGGGCAACTTCTACTAGAAACTATGCGGTAAATGGGTGGGCTACTAGTCAAGGACTGCTTCTGCACAAAGATATATGGAATATTCGGTAGATACCATGACCCCAAATCTGTCTTAGTGACATTTTATTTATGAGTGAGGGCTAATTCCAAGTGGGTTTAGAATGTACAAAATACTTAATTCTCTATGCCTGTGCAGGAATGCAGCAAGAGAATCCAAAGGTGGCTCTAAGTCCTTTGTTATTGAGACAGTCATGGGCCTGTTGGGTCCCTATGAAATCAGACACTTCAAGGTTGGTCTGACATGCTTGGGATGCCCAGGACTCCCTAGGGTATGTCTACATTGCTGCTGGAAGCGTGTTTCCCAGCACTGGTTAACAGACTTGTGTTTGCAGGACTCGTGCTAGAGCACAAAACAAAAAAGCAGTGTGGATGTTCTGGCTCAGGCTCTGGAGCTATGGGGGTCAGGTGGGCTTGAGACCCCAAGCTCCAGCCCGAGATGAAATGTCCACATTGCTATGTTCAGAGCACTAGCCTGAGCCCCACTAACACAAGTCTGTCAACCAGTGCTGGGAGACATGCTCCCAGCAGCAGGCCATATTGTCTCCCTTCCCCAGTGTGCTCTGGTATGCTCCTTATGCTGGAGGGAGCAGGTATAGAGCCATCACACTCTTTGCTGGCCGGAGAATCTCCTGACAATGAAGGCACTTGAAAGGGCGTTTTATGTATCATGTGAGCAGTGTAACAGGGCCTTAGGGAAATGGCAAAGTGGGCCCTAAGAAATAATCCTAGGAAATTTTCAAAAGAAATACTTGGGGGATCTGCAGCTCCTTCTCTTTTCCACACCTGGAGTGTTTTGTGGCACGTCTGTTTGGAACATGTTCAGATTTTTATTTCTCTCCTCTTCTTCCTGCTATTTATGACCTGTAAGCACTCTGTGGAGCTGAAAACACTTCTGTGCAGTTTGTATTGCTGGGTAGCTGGGACTGATTAACTTTTGTACGGAGGTCAAGGTTTTGTGAGTACAACACATGGACTCTTAATGGGCATCTATTGGTACAGTTAAATCCCCCAGATTTCCCAAGAACAGAATGTGTAAAAAAGGCACATAAAAGCTACCTAAACAGGGCTTAACACTTTTATTTCCAATCCAATGTACTATTAATAAATCTCAGGTTTTTGGCAGAGCAACATAAAGCGTGGCTATTTTCATTATTAACTTAATTGCTTTCCACTAACAGGTACACTACCTTTTCCTGGTGGGGGGTCAATGCACATTTCCTTGACAGGCAGGGTAGCCAGAACACTTTGAAAAGTGCTGGAGTAGCCAGTACAAAGTGAGATGGAAAGCCAGTGCAGATCAAGAGACATGAATGGTAAATCTTTAAAGGGCCAGAATTGTGGCTCAAAGCTCTTTGGAGCAGGGTCTGCCCTGTATTTCATACTTGTATGTTGTCTAGCACAATAGGGGCCAACCTGGTTATGGCCTCTAGGCGCTACACAATGTCAATGTTAAATAATAATAATAAAGCCTCTGGAAATGGGGCTTTTCATCATGAAACTCCCGTGGAACTTGGCAGGATACGAGAGGGTTCCCAGTCAGAACTATGGAAAGCTGTCGTCAGAGTAAAGAACAACATTGTCTGGGATGTCTACATCCCAGATATGCCTCTGGATTGAAATGCAGCAGATGCTACTGCCAGAAGACCAGATCTTGCAAAGACTAATGCACATGCCTAACCTTATACTCCGAGTAGTCTCATTGAAGGCAATGTGTACACACGTCTTTGCAGGATTGGGGCCCAAGATGTGTAGAAGCAACAAAGAATCCTGTGGCCGATGTACATAGCAGAGGGGCATTGCTGGCATATGATGGCATATATTACATTGGTGGATGTGCAGGTGAATGAACCGGTGATGGTGTGGCTGATCTGGTTAGGTCCTGTGATGGTGTTGCTGGTGTAGATATGTGGGCAGAGTTGGCATCGAGGTTTGTTGCATGGGTTGGTTCCTGAGCTAGAGTTACTATGGTGCGGTGTGCCAGCAACACCATCACAGGACCTAACCAGATCAGCCACACCATCACCGGTTCATTCACCTGCACGTCCACCAATGTAATATATGCCAGCAATGCCCCTCTGCTATGTACATCGGCCAAACTGGACAGTCTCTAAGGAAAAGGATAAATGGACACAAATCAGATATTAGGAATGGCAATATACAAAAACCTGTAGGAGAACACTTCAACCTCCCTGGCCACACAATAGCAGATCTTAAGGTGGCCATCCTGCAGCAAAAAAACTTCAGGACCAGACTTCAAAGAGAAACTGCTGAGCTCCAGTTCATCTGCAAATTTGACACCATCAGTTCAGGATTAAACAAAGACTGTGAATGGCTTGCCAATTACAGAACCAGTTTCTCCTCCCTTGGTTTTCACACCTCAACTGCTAGAACAGGGCCTCATCCTCCCTGATTGAACTAACCTCGTTATCTCTAGCTTGCTTCTTGCTTGCATATATAAACCTGCCCCTGGAAATTTCCACTACTTGCATCCGAAGAAGTGGGTATTCACCCACGAAAGCTCATGCTGCAAAACGTCTGTTAGTCTATAAGGTGCCACAGGATTCTTTGTTGCTTTTACAGATCCAGACTAACACGGCTACCCCTCTGATACTTAAGATGTGTAGAGCTACTTAGCAATTATATATTGATTTATATTTTCAAAACAGCAGAAGAACAGTAACTAATCCTCCCAGCAACCAACTAAGGTAGATAGTAGTACAAAAAAGAAAACAGTGAGCACATAACTTGAATTTGATAACAGAACTGAGAACAAGAACAATTTGACATAACTCTCCAGATCCATTTTTCTAACTCTCTCATTTACTGGTGTGTTATAGTTTGCTAAAATTCTGGGTTTCACACATCAACTAATTTTCTTTCCTGAACCAAGTTTACAACTCATTAAAAATACATATGTAGGCAACAGTACAGGATGTAGCTGAGGATTTTTGGTCTGTGGGCTGGGCTGTGAAAGATAAAGGCTCACTTCTGGGAATGGACAGCAGAATGTTGGTGGGAGTTTGTCAACTGCACACATACAAAGCAGGCAGGGAACATCAGATTTTTTTCTTTGTGATGATTCCTTGCATCAAATCTGCAAACAATTTAATATTTTGCAAGTTGGTGCCCTTCTAGAAGAATCCTTACTGAAGATTAATGGGGGCAGCTTTGAACCAAAGCCTGTGGTTTCAAGGCACTTGACCGCTGTTATTCCCAGATCTCCCCTCCCCGCCACTGGGGAAGTGGCTTGGCAGTTGGACTGAGATATCCTGGAAGGGGGGAAGCAGAGATGGTGACATGGCTGGAGGAATGACAAGGATGCTGCGGTTCCTGGGCTGAGATGGGTCTGTGGGTGGAAAAGGTGGCGGGAGAGGCACCACAGAGAGGGTGTGCCAGCTGAGAGAGCTGTGGAGGAAAACAAAGTCCTCACTCTGAGTTTGGAGCAACAAGCCAGAGGTAGGTTTATTTCAAGCAATTGCAATATGCACGGGAGAGTACTCATGGCAGGTCTCCGTTAGATAAACAGTTAGGGCAAGCATTTATACCTTTTGTTACAGACAATAATGATCAACAACCGCATCTTGTTTATACATATTCCTTCCTGATATCTTACTCTTTCTCAGCAGTTCCTGCTACAGTCTGTATTCCATTCTTATCTAACACAAGGTCAAAAAACAGTATCTCTTACAGTTTTTTCCCCCCACTCGCTTTCCACTTGCCTAGGCCTTCAAGTCTCGCGTTATTAGAGTCAGAGTCAGCCTGACTTTGTTAGCCTGACTCTTGCTCTATTCCTAGAGACTAAGATCTCTATGTTCAAATTCCCTTTATCCTTTTCTCTACTTCCACAGAGCTAATCCCCGACACGACCAGCAGGAGGCTCTGCTCTGGTGAGTGAACCCTGTCACAGACTTATCTTCCATGAACTTATCTTTTTTGAACTCAGTTATACTTTTGGCCATCAGATTATCCCATGGCAATGAGTTCCACAGGTTAATTGTGTGTTGTATTAAAGAATACTTCTTGTTTGTATTAAACCTGTTGTCTGTGAATTTCATCAGGTGATCCCTGGTTTTTATATTGTGGGAAAGGGTAAATAACATTTCCTTATTCACTTTTCCCACACTTTTCATGATTTTATAGACCTCTATCATATCCCCCCGTAATTCTCTCTTTTCTAACTTGAACTGCCCTAATCTTTTTAGTCTCTCTTATATAGAATGGCTTCCATACCCTGGATCATCCTTGTTGCCCTTCTCTGAAACTTTTCTCATTCTACTCTATCCTTTCTGAGATGGGGTGTGCACAGGAATTTAAATTTGACTGCTTTTGGAGGGGAACGTTAAACACACACAGTATACACATTAAACCATATAAACACACGCACATACATCATATGCATAGAAATAAACAGCACTACACTCACCATTTCCATGAAAATTCATGCGCCATGGAGCCATCTGAATAAATGTAGCCACAAGTACTTGGCTGTGGCAGAAGAGTTCTGTGCTCCCAATTATTGGGGCGGGGCTCGTGCCCCTGCTTGCCCCCCTTATACACACCCCTGCTGCTATCCCATGACTATTTTAGTTTCCTTTAGAGCCTCTGGCAAGGGAACTGATCAAAGGCTATCTGACAATCCAAGTACACTGTATTGAGTGGATCACCCTTATCCGCCTTCTTGCTGACACTCTCCAAGAATTCTGATAGACTGGTAAAGCATGACTTCCCTTCACAAAACTAGATCAAGTTTGCAGGCCTTCATTTCATGTAATTTAGTGTGAACTCTTTAATTGCAGAATCACTTCAGTTAAAGGGTATTTTTTTTTCTAGCTAAAAGGAATATTGTGCTAAGGTAGAGCTGCCTCCTCCCCAAAAGATTTGGATTGCTCAGAACATGACGTCCCTGGGCCTGGCCAGACAAATTGTCAACGGCCTGGGCCAGAGATCACCATCCCATACTAATTATTTACCATCTAATCTCAATATCACACACACTCAGCTGCCTCTTCCTGTGTTAAATAGGGCAGCCCTCCAGTGCAGCAGGGACCCTCCTTGATTATATGCAGATGGCTCTGATTGTGGCTCCCGTGTGGCCCTTAAAATATAGTACACTCCATCTCCGTGCTCTAGCTCAGCCACAAGTTATTGGGCTCAATGCAGGGATCAGTGGGTGAAATTCTCTGTTATCTAGTTCAGCCTAGAGTATCACAATGGCCCTTCTGGTGTTAATCTCTGAATCGCTGCGGTACAAAGCTCTAGCATGAGAACTAAAGGACATGAGCTGGAAGAAGTAGCAGGCTGCTATTCTTTGTGGATTGCTCACCAGAGGGGGGACATATTGCACTTGATGAGGGTGTTGTATGTGATAGTTTTAGTGTATCTACATTTTCATTAGAACTTATTCTTTCCTCCTGTGTTCCATTTTTATCCTGTTTCTTCTACTGCATCTTTCCCCCTTTGTTCTTTTATCACTGTTTCTCCCACAAGCCCAACAGCATTCAAGTTCAAGCTGAACTTTTGAACTCACAACGTTTAAAACAGACAAAAGGAGTTTGCCCATCCCTAGTCACAAATGTTAACAGCGGTATTCCTCTGCAGGCCAGGAATAAAAATCAGACACTGAAAAACTGAAGGAGAAGGCAAGTTTGAGAAGTGAAGATTGCTTAAAAAAGAAAATTGAAAAAAAATCACAATGACAATAGAAAATGGTCTGGCCCATTCATCAGTGAAAACCTACGCCAGCTCTCAAAGTACTCTGGAAATGAGGAGCAGGGACAAAGGAAGAACATAAATGGGAGACATCTCTCAAAGTGTTTCTCTCAAGCAAACATGATTATTGAGAAATTCACTCAGATTCTTTTGGTTGTAGAAGAATCAAGAACAAATGGTATTCTGCATTAAGGACCTTTTTACTGTGAAAGTGTGACACGAAGACAGATTGTTTTTTCTCTACCATCTCTATCAGCTGGGAAATGGGAGGCTGAACATTGTACCAGATTAGTTTTTCACCAACACCTTCTTTCTTTTCATCTCTTATTCAAAGATGTGAGTTTTGTACCAAAGAAGTTTTAAAGAAGGCTTCGCCTTCAGGCCCTATCCCCACCCTACCTTTTGTCCCTCATTTGCTGTCAAAATGTCAACTCCTGCCTTTGGTCGGCTCCTGATGCCAGCCTCTCACCCACTTATTACAGTTTCAAACAAGCACCTTTGTGTCTTCTCCTACACTGCCCCTTGCTCTTGGGAGATTCTCTACACAAATATCTGCAGAGCACCCTCCCATTATGCTTCTTCAAAACCCTCCTCACAACTCTCCTTTGCCATGACCACCTACAAAAAACTTGATAATGGTCAGGCTGCTGGTGTGCAGAAACCACTGCTTATCAGGCTGACCAGTATTGTTTCCTTTACTCCCCATCCGCCTGTCTGTATCCATTTGTTGTTGTCTGTCTTTGGAGTCTTAGATTGTAAGTTCTTTGGGGCAGGGACTGTCTTTTTGTTCTGTGTTTGTATAGGGCCTAGTGCAATGGGGTGTGGGTGCATGACTAGCATAGGCACCGACTTCCTCGCTTTCCTGTGTGTGCTCGACCTCTCCTCTGCCCCTGGCCCCGCCTCTACCCCTTCCATGAGGCTCTGCCTCATTCCAACCCCTTCCCTCCCCCATTCCAGCCCCTTCCCCAAAGTCCCCACCCCAACTCCGCCCCCTCCCTGCCCCTATTCCAACTCCTTCCCCAAATCCCGCCTCCTTCCCTGAGCACGCCATGTTCCCACTCCTCTCCTTCCCTCCCGGGGACCTGCTTGGCGGCAGCCGGGCGGGAAGCACTGGGAAGTAGGCAGAGGAGCAGGGACGTGGTGCGCTCAGGGGAGGAGGTGGAGGAGGAGCTGGGGGCGGTTAGGGGAGCTTGGCTGCTGGTGGGTGCAGAGCATCCACTAATTTTTTCCTGTGGGTGCTCCAGCCCCAGAGCACCCACGGAGTTGGCACCTATGATCACTAGGGCTCCTATGTAGTATGGTAATACACCTCTACCCTGATATAACGTGACCCGATATAACACGAATTTGGAGATAACATGGTAAAGCAGCGCTCCGGGGGGGCGGGGCTGTGCACTCCGGCGGATCAAAGCAAGTTCAATATAACGCAGTTTCACCTATAACGCAGTAAGATTTTTTGGCTCCCGAGGACAGCGTTATATCGGGGTAGAGGTGTACTAATAAATATTGCACTTATTGTGGCAGCTACTAACCAATCAACATTTCCCACAGCAGTTTACCTGAGGTTTCTCAGATACTCTGCTGTGGTGACAGTAGGCAGATCCCGATTTATTTTAATTGGGATCCACTGTATAGAATCCTGATATTTCATATTTTGAAACCTCTTATCAGCAGTAACAGCACCGTTTAACTGTGAACAATAAAGTTCTTGTTCTGATTGTTAAAGTAGGATGGAAAGGATTACAGTCTCCGTCACTGGGCTCCAGCATTCTGTCACTGCTACAGATGAAGTCAATTGTCAGCCGTTATGGGACTGCCACAAAGAGCCTCAGAGATGCTGATTCAAAACTTTATTCTCCAATACAATTTATGGTCTGTACTGGGGGAGAAGAACTTCTCGCCACGTGAACGATGGAGATGCTGATCTGAGTAAAATGGGTGCAGCTTCTTTTTGAGTAGTGCCTCTCAGCACACGATTGATTTTCCCATCCACATATTGTATTTCTGTTCAAGCTCTGTGAGTGAATGCAGCCCTTCATTACATGTCTCCAAATAACTAAAGTCTTGGATAACAGTTGAACAAAGCTTTCAACAGAGTTGTAACAGCCAACATTTATCTTCTCTAGAGCCCCCTTCACTTAAATGGGACCTTATCCTGTAGTGAAACACATACTTTGGAGTTTTAATTCAGGCACAGCAAGAAGGTCCCCAAGTGCCACCATCACTCTGTTCTGAGGCAGAGGAAGTCTCCTTGATGTATCTCTGCCATCCACATATTGCAGACAGGGGTGAAACTTGGGACTGTAGAATTCATACTAGCAGCCATAGTAATCTGCAGGATTTGATTTTTAAGCAGTGGGGAGGAGACATGGATTTTAGCTGAATCCTCTCTGCCTCTGCACAGGTACAGACAGCAAGGCAAGGCAAATTAGGTTACGGTGGACGAAAAGCTGAATATGAGTCAACAGTGTGCCCTTGTTGCCAAGAAGGCTAATGGCATTTTGGGTTGTATAAGTAGGGGCATTTCCAGCAGATCGAGGGATGTGATCATTCCCCTCTACTCAGCACTGGTGAGGCCTCATTTGGAGTACTGTGTCCAGTTTTGGGCCCCACACTACAAGAAGGATGTGGACAAATTGGAGAGAGTCCAGCAGAGGGCAACAAAAATGATTAGGGGGCTGGAGCACATGACTTATGAGGAGAGGCTGAGGGAACTGGGATTGTTTAGTCTGCAGAAGAGAAGAATGAGGGGGGATTTGATAGCTGCTTTCAACTACCTGAAAGGGGGTTCCAAAGAGGATGGATCTAGACTGTTCTCAGTGGTAGAAGATGACAGAACAAGGAGTAATGGTCTCAAGTGGCAGAGGGGGAGGTTTAGGTTGGACATTAGGAAAAACTTTTTCACTAGGAGGGTGGTGAAGCACTGGAATGGGTTACCTAGGGAGGTGGTGGAATCTCCTTCCTTAGAGGTTTTTAAGGTCAGGCTTGACAAAGCCCTGGCTAGGATGATTTAGTTGGGTTTGGTCCTGCTTTGAGCAGGGGGTTGGACTAGATACCTCCTGAGGTCCCTTCCAACCCTGAGATTCTATGATTCTATGATCTTAGAAACACCCAGAAGTGTGGGGAGAGGGGCAGTTACCAGACGTGCTCTTTAGCTGCATCTAAAGCTGTGTAGAAGATTTCTGTTGAGGGCGAACAGTCTCACACATTCACCATCTGAGAGTTGAGCCAATGGGGGAAATATTATAAATAGGAGGGCTGGAGACATCTTGGGTACTTAGTGGCTGAACACTGCGGGACTAAGATGTGCCTGTTGTATGCAGAGTCTGCTACGATGCAGCCTCCCTGTCCTGCTGGACAATGAGGAGATGGCCAATTTTTGTCTCTGGGACTGGAATCATCTATGTGTGAAGATGGTGTGAGCATTTGGGGGGGAACTGTAGGGCTGCCATTCTCCTCTGGCTCTGAGGGAGTCGTGGTGACGCACCTGCACTTTTCATGCCTGTGGCGGGGCAGATGCCATCCCTCTACACCTCAGTCAATGAGGCTTAAAAGAACTCTATGGTCCCAATCAACCACACCCTGCTGCACCTGTGTGGCTAGCCAGGCCTGGGGGCGGCCTTTAAAAGGGAGAAATTCAGCCCAGTGAGGGTGTGTGAAGGGAGTCCTTCCCCTTTAAGGGATAGGTTGGGGTGTAAAAAGGGAGGCAATACCTTGCCCCACTCTAGGGTTGGGCTATTTAAACAGGAACACGCAGGCATGCTAGGGAGGAGGGAATAAAAGCCATGCAGGCTGCGGTAGGTGGTAGTTTCTCTCTCAGGCTCTAGAAGACCAGCCTAACCAGATTCAGAGACTTTGCTTTGGGGACTTTAAGTTTGAGGAGCTTTGAACCAGGGCCCTGAGGTGAGGCCCTTATGAACTGTGTGTTATAACTGCTCCGGCCCTGAAACCTGATAGAAAGGGGACATGCTATTTGTTAGCTTCTCCTTGCTTGTAGCTGTTAAAGTGAACCTATGGCTGCCCCTGCTGGGGGAAACTAAGGTGGAGCACACCTACAGTGACACACTGGGACACAACAGGGTGCATGGGGCTGCCCCAAGACTCTGAAACGAGGAGAACCTGAGCTCAGGGCTCCCAGAGCATGGCACTGGGTTACTTTCTGAGGAGTGGCTTGGGGGTACCACTAGCCTGAGCCCTCTGAGGCAAGGAGTTGGGCTGGTCTGTTTCATTGTTGAAACACCCAAGACTAACTTGGCCTTTAACCATGAAGAAGGATGGGAGCCGAGACTCCTGGAAAGCCTGCTTTCCTCTTCTTTGTGTGAGGAAAGGGGCCTGGCCCCTCATGGACCTTGGAACACTTTTCCTTCTTGTTTGGACTGTTTTACTTATGCAGAGCCGGCTTTAGGAAGTGCGGGGCCCAATTCGAACAGTTTCAACGGGACCCCAGCAGGGATGACTTAAAAAACAACAATAAAAAAACACACGTAAAAAAACACATGGGGCTTGTACTCACCGGGCGGTGCTCTGAGTCTTCGGTGGCACTTTGGCGGCGGGTCCTTCAGTCACTCCAGGTCTTCAGTGGCACTGAAGGACCTGCTGCCGAAGACCCAGAGGAAGCAAAGGAGCCACCGCCGAAGTGCCGCTGAAGACCCGAAGCGCCGCCAGGTGAGTAAAAATTAAAAAGGCGCCTCTAGCCAGGGAAGGGATTCTCACTGGGCGTGGGGCCCTCTTAGGCGTGGGGCCCGATTCAGGGGAATTGGTGGAATAGGCCTAAAGCCAGCCCTGTACTTATGCACACTCTGGAAGTGGGTGGACTTGCTCAGAGGTACAGCCACAGGGCTATACCTCATACCCAGGGACTGGCCCACGGGACTGCTGTCGCAGGGAATGACTTAGGAGGTAAGCGAGGTGTCTGCCTTCACCCCAAGGGGATGGCCTTGAGATATAGCCGTTGGTACTGCTACACTGCAGAAAATGAGAAGTCATCTCTATGAGAAGAGAGGGTATTTGTGTGTGTACTAAAATATACTTTGCACTGAAAATGATCTAACAGCCACAAACTGGGGAAGTCTATGTGGGGAAACAGCCAATAGTTACTATTGAACAGTTTTGTTTATGAAACCTATTCATGTTAAATACGATTTGCCCCTGTCTATACTGCCTGCTGAGTTCTATTAAACACGGTCCCTCAGGCCCATGTTCTAATGGCCTAGTGCAGGGGTTCTCAACCGTTTTCTTTCTGAGGCCCCTACAACATGCTCCACGGCCCAGCTGTGCCACAACAACTGGTTTTCTGCATATAAAAGCCAGGGCTGGCGCTAAAGGGTAGCAAGCAGGGCACCTGCCTTGGGCTCCCAAACCACGAAGCTACCTTGCTCAGGCTTTGGCTTCAGCTCCGGGTGGCAGTGTTCAGGGCCTCAGGCTTCAGCCCCATGTGGTGGGGCTTCGGCTTTCTGCCCTGGGCCCAGCGAATCGAATGCTGTCCTGCTTGGTGGCTTCCCTGAAATCTGCTTGCAGCCCTGGGCCCCTGGTTGAGATCCACTGGTCCAGTGAAGACAAGCCTGGTATTGGAGAAGTCTTTCAAGTCCCTGTTACCTCACCAGCACCCCCTCCCTGCTGCCTGCACACAGATATGTACAATGGGGAGTTGAGCATTGACCAAAAGCTCTACAAAACCTATTGCAATTCCACCCTCGGCCCTTATCCAGCAAAGTACTTAAGCACGTACTTAATGTAAAGCACACTCCTAGTCGTACTGAAGCCAGTGGGAGTTCAAATGTGCTGAAGGTTCAGTATGTGCTTAAGCGCTTTACTGGAGTGGAGCCCTTCCAAATGTGGGATGAGCAAGGCTCCTATACAGGGGCCATTGACTGGGAGCCAGAGGGCTACTAGAAGAATGTCCATCCCACTGATTTTGTCTACGTCTGTCCACAATGTGCCTAGCTAAAGCCAGTGGTTAGCCCTTCACGCTCATGAGTAAAAATATCTACAGAAACTGAAAACAAACATATTAAGAACATCAAAGTTGCCTACTTGACCTTCTTCTGCTCCAGGGACCCTAGCTGTGATAACTGGGTAAAAAGCAGGAACTTAGTGAAAGCCAGATACTGCCAAAATTACCAAATAAATAACAAAACGTGGAGAAATGTGATCCAAACAGAAGTGTGGAAATTGTGCATTGTAGTAGTGATTACTTTGAATAAATAGTTTACGTGTGTTAGCTACTTGGGCTTTGCTCTAAATTACAATGAAATATCTGTCTCTTCAGAGTACAGGAGTCTGATAAGTGCCTAATCCTGAAGTCCTTATTTAGGCAAATATCCCCCCCAAAACAACCTTCCCACTGAAAATAATGGGAGTTTTGTCTCCATCATGACCGCACGATTGGGCCCCAATATTATAACAATCTGCTGTCTGTTTATTGTACTATGCATTTGCTATGACCTTTCGAACCTTACTTGTCATTCATGCTTGATATAAACTAAAACGGGTAGATTTTAAAAATCTCATACATTCTGCCTGTAATTATCCTGGTGGCATAGTGTGACCTGCTGATTCAATCCTTATTGAGATGAATATGAGCAGTTAGCAGAGCAAGGTTCAGTGAATACATTAAATCTTGCGGCCCCAATCAATCACCCATATTCTTCTGGCAGCATCTGGGATGTCTGCAAAGCGGGAAGTCTCATGGGTGATTACAAGAAAGTTGGATGCAACAAGTCACAGAAAACTTTCATCTAAATGTTGTTGGTGTCCCCTGGCACTTCCCTGGATTGAATTCTATTTTTCACTATTGTGAGGCAACAAAAGAAAATGAGAATTTTGTTTTGCTATTGACCATAGACTTAGTATGTTATCTAGACATTGGGGAAGGTATGGCATTTTGATACAACATGCTTTAGCTGCTAAGCGTCATGGCTAATAAACAAGGCACCTGATCCTGCAAGGCGCTGAGCACCATGTCACACTAAACTCCCTCATCAGTGGGAAGTGAGGGTGCTCACACCTTGTAGGGTGGGACCCAGGACTTGTCTGAAGGCAGAACTCTGGGAATGCTGTTGCCCTGCTCACAATTAGCGAGCTTTGTCGGAAAGGGGCAGAAACAAAAGGGCAGTTCCACTCAATGACTATTGGAAAGCATGCTGTAGCCTTGCCCAAAGAATAGGTCATGCGACTCTTGTCTGCTCTGTCATGAGACTAAAAACATTGGTTCCAAAAGTTCTGTTATGGTGCCTGTTGTGACTGATGCTGCTAAAAAGCAGAGGGGCATGCAGTAACCTGTGAATGACAATCCTTTATCTGTGTCCCTTTTTCTTCCACTGTCTCCTTCACTTTTCATGTTCTCATCTTCCTCAGTGGTTACCTGTGTGTACACTGTGGCTAGCTATAGTCTCTCTCTCTCTCTCTCTCTCTCTCGTATTCACCCATACCTTCCTTTCCATACGAGTTTGCACAAATGAAAACAATCAGTGACTACACTGGGCACTGTTCAGTGGGTCTGTGCAAAGCCGAATCCTTCACTCCATTAAAGCACCATGATAGTGCTGGAGAAGCACAGGGACAAACCATGAAGAGGAGCTTACTTATCCCTCCAATAAGGTCTAATGTCTGGAAGTACCTACAGGGGGAAAGGATTTCTGGTTATAGAGGACTTTTTAAGTCTAGCAGACAAAGGTAGATGAGATTGAATGGCTGGAAGCTGAAGCTAGACACATTCAGATTACAAATAAGGCACACATTTTTAATAGGGAGAGTAACTAATCATTGTTCCAGTTTTCCTAGGGTTTGGTGGAGTCTCTATCACTTGAAATCTTACATTCAGTTTTTATTTAATCTCCAGAAGATATGCTGTAGCTCAGACAGAGGTCATGGGCTTTATGCAGGAATCAGTGGGTGAAATTCTGTGGCCTGTGTTATTCAGAAGCTTAGAATAGATGATCATAATGGTCTCTTCTGGCCTTAAATCTATGAAAACTCTGTGGATCCTGGTGGGAGAGTCCTCCCTACCTGCAAATAGCACAGAGCACATGGAGCCATTTGGTGTAAGGCCTCTGCCACATTATTTTCTTAAAGGCTTTGGCAGGGGGCTCCCCCAGTACAGGATCCTGGAGACTGCACACATTATTTAAGCTCATGACTGGAATAGGGGTATAAGTTCAGCTCAGAGTGGTGCCTCAGGGGTTTGGAGTGGATTCTCTCCCCCTGTCTCCCTTTAGTGCTTGGCACAAAGTGTTGAGCAAGAAGGAATGAATTTCAGCCCAAGTAACTCTCTGCAAAGTTGTATATCATTTAGGTACATTTGTGTATCCGATTCAAGCTTCCTGTGCTTGTCTTCATGGCCCTATACTGTGCAGGTCTTGTCTGTATTTGAGGCCTAATCTCCTGTCATATTCTGTATTACTATTCATATGTGTATTTTTTTCTTAAGTCCAGAATGAGATGAGAGGCAGACCAGTTGGCAAGTCTCAGAGTAAAGATGTAAAAGGGGTCAAAAGAGGGGTGATGTCATAGTAGAGATCTAATATAGACCTTCAAATCAGGAAGAGGAGTTGGATGATGCATTTCTAGAACAAATCTGATGAGGTTCAACAAGGACAAGTACAGAGTCCTACACTTAGGACAGAACAATCCCATGCACTGCTACAGGCTGGGACCAACTGGCTAAGCGGCAGTTCTGCAGAAAAGGACCTGGAGATTACAGTGGTCGAGAAGCTGGATATGAGTCAGCAGTGTGCCCTTGTTGCCAAGAAGGCTAATGGCATATTGGGCTGCATTAGTAGGAGCATTGCCAGCAGATCAAGGGAAGTGATTATTCCCCTCTAATCGGCACTGGTGAGGCCACATCTGGAGTATTGCATCCAGTTTTGGGCCCCCCACTACTGAATGTGGACAAATTAGAGTCCAGCGGAGGGCAACGAAAATTATTAGGGGGCTGGGGCACATGACTTATGAGGAGAGACTGAGGGAACTGGGCTTATTTAGTCTGCAGAAGAGAAGAATGAGGGGGGATTTGATAGCAGCATTCAACTACCTGAAGGGGGGTTCCAAAGAGGATGGAGCTAGGCTGTTCTTAGTGGTTGCAGATGACAGAACATGGAGCAATGGTCCAGTCTGGATATTAGGAAACACTATTTCACTAGGAGGGTGGTGAAGCACTGGAATGGGTTCCCTAGGGAGGTGGTGGAATCTCTATCCTTAGAGGTTTTTAAGGCCCGGCTTGACAAAGCCCTGGCTGGGATGATTTAGTTGGGGTTGGTCCTGCTTTGAGCAGGGGGTTGGACTAGATGACCTCCTGAGGTCTCTTCCAACCCTGATATTCTGTGATTCTATTATAAGTAACAGAAATATCCAGACTGCAAGGCCTGGTAGTAATGGAGGACACTAACTACCCAGATATCTGTTGGAAAAGTAATATGGCAAAACACAAAATGTCCAATAAGTTCATGGAATGTATTGTGGACAACTCTCCATTTCAAAAAGTGGAGGAAGTAACAAAGGAAAAGGAATTTTAGACTTGATTCTAACCAACATGGAGGAATTGTTAGTGAACCTGAAAGTGGAAGGCAATTTGTGTGAAAGTGATCATGAAATGATAGATTTCATGATTTGGAGGCAAGGAAAGAGTGAGAAGCAGAATAAGGACAATGGACTTCAAGAAAGCACACTTTAACAAACTCAGAAATGGCAGGGAAGAAAATCTAAGGAAAAAAATTCAGGAGAGCTGGTAGTTTCTCAAAGAAATGATATTAAAGGAACAACTGCAAACTATCCCAATGTGAAGGAAAGATCGGCAGAATAGCAAGAGGTCAATATGGCTCCACCAGGAGCTCTTTAATGAGCTGAAAATAAAAAAGTACCTATCTTTAAAAAGAGGAGCAAGAAGGATTTGGGGCATTATAGATCAGTCAGCCTAATTTTGGTCCCTAGAAAGATACTGCAATCAATTTGTAAGCTACTAAAGGATAATATTGTTTTGAGGAATAGCTAATATGGATTTGCCAAGAACAAATCATGCCAAAACAACCTAATTTCCTTCTTTGACAGGGTTACTGGCCTAGTGTATGGGGGAAGCGGTAAATGTGATATGTCTTGCTTTTCAGTAAGGCTTTTGATAAAGTCCCACATTTCATTCTCCTAAGCAAACTAGGGAGATGTGGTCTACATGAAATTCTTATAAGGTAGGTGCAAAACTGAACTCAGAGTAGTTTTCAGTGGTTCACTGTCAAACTGGGATATCTAGTGGAGCCCATCAGTGGTCATTCCTGTGTTTGGTACTAGTCAATATTTTCATTAATGACTTGGATAATGGAGTTGAGAGTGTGCTTGTAAAATGTGCAGATAAAACTGAGCAGGAACGAGTTGCAAGCACTTGGAGGATAGGATTAAAATTCAAAATGACTGTGACAAATTGGAGAATTGGTCTGAATTAAAACAAGATGAAATTCAATAAAGACAAGTGCAAAGTAGTATACTTAGGAAGGAAAAATCAAATGAACAACTACAAAATGGGGAATAAATGCTGAAAAGGATCTGAGGGTTATAGAGGATCATATGCTAAGTATGAGTCAGCAATGTAAAAAGGAAATAGGATAATATTCTGCAGTGTGTTAACAGGAGTGTCATGTGTAAGACACAGAAGATAAGTGTTCCACTGTACTTGGCACTGGTGTCTTGAGGACTCAGCTGGAATGCTGTGTCTAATTCTGGGCACCACACTTCAGGAAGGTGGATAAACTGGAGAGAATCCATAGAGAGCAACAAATGAAAACATGACTTATGAGGAAAGGTTTAAAAAAAACCAAACTGGGCATTTTTAGTCTTGGCGAAAAGAAGACTGAGGGAGCACCTGATAAGTCTTCAAATAGGTTAAGGATTGTTATTCAAAAGGACAGAAATCAATTGTTCTCAATGTCCATGTAGGACAAGACGTAATGGGCTCAATGTACAACAAGGGATATTTAGGCTAGATATTAGGAAAAACTTTCTAACTGTAAGTATAGTTAAACTCTGGAATAGGCTTCTAAGGACAGTTGTGCAATCCCCATCACTGGATATTAAGAACAGGTTGAATAAACACCTGTCAGGAATGGTTTAGGTTTACTTGACCCTACCTCAGTGCAAGGGCTAGACTTGATGATTTCCCAAGGCCCCTTCCAGCCCTACATTTCTATGATCTTCCCACCCTTTCTGCTCTGCCAGTGGCAATCACTAGTCTTAACATCCCATCTAGCTACTTCTCTCGGCATCTCTGTCCCCTGTTTCTAGTCTGTTCTTTATATTTGGAACATAATCTCTGAACCTATTTACCAAAGCCTCCCTCACTGCATGCCCATCCCTCAAATTCTGCTTCCGAGCCCACAAGAAGTGACAAAAGGAAGGAGGGAATTAAAAAAAACCAACAGAATAGAATCATCACAACTTGCATGTGCCTTGCTGAGTAGCCGTCTGATCTTCCTGACAGCACCCTTTTCCTTCGTCTCCATTCCCCATTCTTGTCTGTGTATGGCCTTCACTTGTAATGTCATGACACGTCAAGAATCTATGCCCTGTGGACATAGACTAGGTATTCACCTCTTTCTCAGGCTCCAAGGGGTATCCAATAACAATTTTTTCATAAATAAACATGGTTCTAACTTTCATAGTTGATATAAGTTCACAAGGCAGATTTAGGTGGCCTTTTTCACTTATAAAAAGATGTCTTGCCTGGGTGGCTCCGTGTACTAACCCCAAACCTACTGAAGTTGAAGTGCCTCTGTGTAGGTGCAAGGCTCTGATTACAAAGAGCCAATTGCAAGGTTTATAACATGGACTGTATAGGTCAAATTCTCTGCTGGTGTACACAGGTGTAATATAGAGGGCACCACTTTATAGGCATCTTATGCCAGCGTGGAATTTGACCTCTTGTCTCGTGTGATCTCTCTAAACAGAGCAGAGATTGACCTTCACATCCTACAACTTTTAAAGCCACACTACCTCTTGATCAATGAGAGGAATAGGTGAGTGTGATTGGGTGTATCAGGCCCTTTAAGGCCCCCTGCTGGAGGCCTCGTGGTCCTATTACACTGTGCCCCAAGAAGGAGCAGGAGAGCTGGGTCCTCCAGGCTGCCTAGTGAGACTGCAGGGAAGCAGCCAATCAGAGCCCAGCAGGCTCATATAAAAGGAGCTGCTGGAGAGAACAGAGCAGATCAGTTGCTGGGTAGAGCCAGAGGAGCAAGGAAGGTGGTCCAGGCTGATGACTTGGACTCAAGCAAGACTTCAGCCCTGAGGTAAGGGTGAAGCTGAATGTGATGGGGCTGAGAAGGGAAGTGGCCCAGGGAAATGCAGTAGCAAGTAGTTAAGGGGAAGCAGTCAGCAGCTGCTAATTTTAGGGTCCCTGGGTTTGGACCTGGAGTAGTAGCCAGGCCTTGGTTCCCCCCTGCCCTGCCACAGGCAGAGGGACCTAAGCCCAGAGAAAGAGCTTAACCAAGCCCAGAAAAGGGGACAGAAGACCCCAAATAGGATCAGCATTTAATTGAACTGTGTTAACCCCTGAAGGGGATGGAACTGAACTAATGCCTCAGCTAGGGTCAGGAAGGCTCAGAGCAAAGTCTCCAGGGAGAGGCACAGGGGCACTGCTCGCTAACAGAGCAGGTAGCATCGGAAGCTAGCCCAGGAGGGGCCAAGGCTAATCAGGGTGCTGTGATAGGCCCTGTTAGACTTACTAAGAACTGAGCCTGGAATCAGGGCTATGGACCAAGATGTTACAGAGGGCACCGTGAGAGGCCCGGTTGGACTTGCACCCTGGAAAGGGTCTGTTTTGTTTGTACACCTATAGGCACTGTGTGGCTCAGCCAGAGGGCCGAGGCACTGAAAACTGCTTTAGAAGTTTAACTATCAACAGGGGTTACCACAAGCAGAGCAAAGTTGAGAGTACAAATGCAGACAAACCTGGCCCATTGGGGTGCTCACGTGAGGTCACAATGAGATTTGAACTAATGCTTCCCTGGTTCATATCTCAATGCGCTTTCTCGGAAGCTAAAGGGAATTTTGATTAACAGTCAAATAACTTTTCCCTTTTTTATGGGGAAAATAATCAGAATCTACCATATGCAGGGAGATCGGAGAAAGTCTTACCCTCTGAAACATGCTACTTCCTTTAGAAATATTTATTTACATTTTTTAAAGTGATTGCTCCCTGTTTTCACAAAGTCTAATTTACCGAGTTGCTATTAAACGGCTTTTTCTGGATAACATTTTATCTGCCTGTTCTATGCTAATATAATCAGTCATGCTGTACATCTCTTTCCCACCTCTTCTTCCCCATAAATTTATTCAAAACTATTATAGCTAAAACTGAGTGGATTATTTCATTTGCCTACTGAAATGCTAGGAGTTATTTGGCTTTGAAGAAAGGTGGAGACCCCTGTTGTGTGCTGCTAGGACATCTCCTTGAGGAATCAGGGACGTGTTGTGAAGCAGTAGGTTATCTCCAGGAGGAATCAGGGAATATGGATATAAAAGCTGCTTTTCCTTTGAAAAGATTAAAAAGGGAAATTAAACAAAATACCAAAATCTACCACAGGCCAGTTTAAGTAACTCCCCATCAAATACACTAGCATATGCACGAAAGCTTATGGTTCAGAGTCAGTCCTCTTCTGCTGCTATGTTCTCTCCAATCCTATTCAAGCTTTCCCAAGCAGAGCCTTCCCAGACTGGGACCCCATAGCTCTCTAGTTCAGTCCACTTTATAGGAAAGAACTACCCATAATCCCTAGCCTGAGGAGAAGTCTCCTTTTTCATTCAGAAACATCCCACTTACTCTCCCATGATGTAAACTGATCAGATAACTTACGACCCCATTTAAATAATTCTGTAAAATCGCATTCCTTAATTGTGTCAGTTGGACACACCAGGAACAAAATGATCACCAACTCCCTCCAAAACACATTTCCCAGGAGAAGTTCTCAGAGTTCTCACCCGTTTCGTAGACACAAAACCTCCAGCCTTTTGCTGTAATATTAGGAACTTGTATTGGGGGTGGGGAAACTTAAGGCAGTAGTCACTTGGCTTCCCATGGCAGAATCAAACACCTAACTGGCTTCCACATCAACACATCTAGGTCCTTCTTTATAATTACTATCCTTATCCAAAATATAATTGGCTTCCTGAATATTTACTCTCCTCAGAGAGGGCTCAATAAATAACATTGAACAGCAAACCTCTGTGCAAGTACCGGTCTTTCAAAGCATTCTTCGTTCCCTATGCTGTTGTCTGTGAGTCAAAGCTGCACATTTCAGGAATTACCCCAGATCATATCAAACTACATAAGTCAGTTGCCCATAAAAGGAGAAACAAACAGCCTCCTGGTCTCTCACATGGTGACCACAATGCGGAGTGCATCCCACAGAGACCCTTCTGCGAGCGTTTCCTGACCCCCGAGGGTTCTGTGCGGGTACAGGGCTCTGTCAGTGTCTTGTTGGAACTGGATCTAGCTGAACCATCATGGCTTTTGAGTGTGGAAATCTGTTTGCTTTGTCAAAGCCTAAGCAAATCTTCTTCTTGCAGAATGCCCCCCGTGTTTCTTGTCATGTCCCCCTCCTGTGAGGGAGTAGCACTTCTGCAGACAGTTCCAGTGACTAATGGTGAGGTGGACACTTGGGTTTTCTTGGAGCAGCTATTAAACAAAGGCTTTCGTATATGTTTTAATACATTGTTAAAATCTTTAAGGACTCCATGGAAACCCAGCTTTCAGTCTTTTGAATCATGTCTCTCTAGAGCAACAAATGCAGCACAGCACACACAATGCAATGATGATGCAGCTGGCGTCAAAGCACTAATATAAAATGTTGTTAGAAATGGCAAAAATTGCAACACTCCAGTCCTTATATGAACATTTAATCCTTTGCTTAGCCCAGGGAGCTCTCATTTCTACTTTGCCATACTGGTTTTATTCATTAATACATGGCCAGATTAGAGGTCTCTTGTTCTAGTGAAGATTTTTTTCACATGCTTTCCCACCTCCCACTAGCAGTGATGTCATTAACCTGGGCAACCCCCCTGTGCAACAAAATAAGGAGATGATGTTGTGTATAACACCTTCTTATTTGGATTGATTATTATATTGCAGTGATTCCTAGGAGCCCTGCTCATGAACCAGGACTCCATTGTGCTAGGAGCTGTACAAACACAGAACAAAAAGATGGTTCCAGCCACGAAGAACTTACACTCTGGGTATAAAACCAGAGACATCATTGGAAATGTAATAGGTGGGCAAGCTGGCAACAACGGCAGGGTGGGCCTAGGCCATGAAAGGCCTTGGAAGTGAAGACAAGTTGTTTGATATAATGGAGGAGGGGTGCAAAGAGACAGGTGACACAGTGAAAGCGACGGGTCAGGAGAACGCTCTTCATAGTAGTGCTTTGAATGACTACGTTTGCATTTGCCAAGGCTAGAGAAGAGGAGTTGTCTTAACGTTAAGCAGTATATTCCCTAAAATCTAATACTGTAGCAACAGAGCTAGCTCACATTTATGGTCTCTGAAACATGCTCTGGGTACAGTAGGTGGCTGTCCTAACTAGTGATGATCTAAACCCTAGAATTTGATGTAGATTTTGTACACCCCCAAGTTCATGGGTGCTCTGTCCTGCATATCAGTTGAGACCAATGTGAAGGTAGGAGCACTAGCAGAACATGCATCCAGATCTGGGGTTAGCTGCTGACTCACTCAGCTGAGGTGAGAGGTGTTTGAATCCAAATATTCCTTAGTGGAAATCTTAACTCCATCTATATAAAACTTTAAGCAGAACCAAAATCATGAGAACAGAAACACGGCTGCCAGCAGAAAACGTGACACGTTTTTCACAAAGTCATATTTGTGGGAAGTTTCTCCCTCCCCTTTATTTTTTTTTGGTGCAAATGTAAAAGAAATTAATCCCATGGTGACATATAATTTGTCCTCATTAGCAGGAAACAGAATTTATTTGTGCTGAAAGGCGATTTGTAAGACTTAAACAGGCCAGCTCAAAATTTCAGCAACCACTGATTGAGCATTGTTGACTTGACAGCAAAAGTAACCGTAACTTGCCCTTAATGAATGCTTTCATGCAGTATGCACAGTCCTCCAAGAGTCCTTATTTCAAACTATTTAATGCTGTACTGAACATTTGCGTTTGATAGAGGTTGACACAGTCAGGATTATGCTTTCATTTGAATTTGAATTTTTAAGGCTGTGGGGGGAGCAGATGCTATTGTTTCGTATGGAGTACAGCCCAGCATGCCCTGCTACTCTAAAATATTACAAGCCAGCCTGATGTTGGGCTTTGAATGCTGTACAAAAGGGTGCCTGCCTATTCCTTTGTTCACATACTCCTCTGATTGCATATATTGATTCCTTTCTGTAAGGGTAAAAAAACACAGGAAAATAATCAGCTGTGTCCCACATCAGTCACTGGAAACTTGAGAGTGAGGCACTTGCTTCAGAATTACTGGACAGCTACTGTATATGACATTGTGCTTGAGGGTGACCGATGTTGTTAGTGCCAGAGACTGTAGAATGGACATTAGTTTAAAGGAGAGTGCTAATTCACAGCACTCGACAATTCATCTGTCTGGTATCCAGGACTTGAATTATTTCCTAATTATTACATGCTATAGGCAGCTGGTCTGTCTGCCCAGCTGAGGAAGGATTAATACCACACCCACGGACTGTTCAGGCCCTTTCTTCAGGGCACACTTTAATGGCTGCACTGCCAATCTTCAGCCCCCCAACCCCCCAGAAATAAAACAGTCTGATGTAAACCCAACAGCTAACCTCACCTGCCCCTGGGGCTTCCATGCCACAGCCTCTCTGCACCTAGCAGCTCTTGTCCTGATTTTCCCCCTTCAGGTCATCTGCCTGGGAGTCCCTCTGCTCCAAGGCTGGCCCTACAAGCCAACCCACTCCCTGTAGCTCCTGCCAGCAGAGCTCTTTCCGCCCTCAGAGGAATGAGGTGCTTAGGCAGTCACCTGACCCCTCTCCAGCTGGGTCTGACTGTCTTCCCCCCCCGCCTTGCCAGGCCCAAATGGCTATCCTTAAAGGGGCAGTTTGCCCAGCCGCTCCCCTCCTCTCTGGGAAGAGCTGCTATCTACCATGTCAGAAGTCACATGCAAATTATTAAAATGGCTAGTCCATATTGGACAATTTACCGCTGCAGCTTATTGTGATGTTTTGGGGTTCACCCCGGCCAGTGAGGGATTCAGCCACCGTCTATCTTGTAACCCTGGGTGCCTTGTGGCTGTATGACTTTAGTTCAGAGCTCTGATCCCCGCAGTCTGCTAGGAGCTCACAAGCCTCTCCCTGTTTTGCCCAATCTTGTTACACCTTGCATGCTGGCCTTAAAACTCTTCCAGCCCTGTATTTGCCCCAAACTCGTCCTATTGCAGGGAGCAGTCCCTCTCTCTGGACCCTCACAGAGATGGTGTTAAGTGTGCTGTCTCCACAGCAAAACACTCCACGCTGTCAGCGTCCTGGAAGCCCACATTCTACTCAACTTGCACAGCACCGATCATAGGCACCAACTATCTCCGGCGCTGGTGGGTGCCTGTCCCCCCTGCCCCTTTCCCCACTCCTGGCCCCGCCCCGACTCCAGCCCATCCCCTCTCTTGGCCACGCCCCCATTCCAACCCCATCCCCAAA
Source organism: Mauremys reevesii (assembly GCF_016161935.1). Lineage (NCBI taxonomy): Eukaryota > Metazoa > Chordata > Testudines > Geoemydidae > Mauremys > Mauremys reevesii. The sequence continues at coordinate 123,910,301 of NC_052629.1, read as the reverse complement.
GTCTCAGCCCTGCAAATCAGCTGTTTCATGGGGCAAGCACTGGGAGGGAGGGGGGAGAAGCAGGACATGGTGGTGCGCTCGCAGAGGAGACAGAGGTGAGCTGGAGCAGGGGCAGGGCCATGGGAAGCTGCTGATTTTTTTTCCGTGAGTGCTCCAGCTCTGAATTGCCTTTGTCTTACAAGTCAGGATTCAATCTCCTGTGTGTCTCTGTGGTACAATAATGTTGGCATCTTTTCATCTGTGAGAGGTGGTGGGAATTGCAGCCTATGATGTAGATGGTTTGCAATGTCTCGTGGGACTGAATAGTCCAATTTGAGGTTTGCATGATCTTTGGCAGTTATTACAAATGTCTGTATCTTGGTTGGGAGCTGCTCACTTCCTACGGGCTCTTTTCTCTTCAAGCTGTAGGAGCCAGCTCCTGTAATTGACTTTGATGCCCTGGTGGAGATGATAGTGCCGCTTGTTATGATTGTTTGTCAAGATTTCCCATTGGTCAGGATACATTTCTTCATATCTCACTTGCATGTGTCTTTATAGCAAAGCTTGGGATGTACTGTTCTCTTGGATAGCTCCCCGTATAGCATGTCCTTGAGTATACGTCCATCTTCCAGCCTACTCAGGTGGCCCAGCTAGCGCAGTAGTCTTTGCTTGAGCTGGGCTGTCAGGCTTGGTGAATTTGCCCTCTGAAGAACCTCTGCGTTGGTGACTTTATCCTGCCATTTGGTGTTGAGTATGTGGCGTAAACAATGTAGGTGGAAACTGTTTAACCTTTTCTCCTGTTGAGCTTAAGTTGTCCATGTTTCCCCACAATACATGAGTGCTGAGGTTTGGTACACTAGCATTTTGGTCTTGATGGTCAGCTTTGAGTAGTTCCATGCTCTTTTAGTTAGTCTGCTAAAGGTGGTAGCAGCCTTTCCAATATGAACATTTAGTTCTTCATCCAGTGAGAGGTTGGTGGTCACTGTAGAACCTAAACAGCTGAACTTCTGGACTGCTTACCCCATCTTCCATAGAGCAGGGGGGACAGACCAGAACTTGGAACAGCTGCGTCTCACTAATTAACAAGGCACTGTAGGGAAATGCACATATCTCCCTCCATTCCTGCTGCCTTGTGTGGAGAGAGAGTTAACCCTTGAGGGCTCAGCCAATTGCTAGTTCATCATTTAGCAGTAAGGGAAATATCCCACCCTCTGACTCCTCCACCTCAACCAAGCTTCACAATCATCATCACTGTGTACCAGTATTAAATTGTTTGTTTAAAACTTGTGTGTGTCTGGTGGAAAAAAATTTCCCTGGAACCTAACCCCCTCATTTACATTAATTCTTATGGGGAAATTGGATTCGCTTCACATCGTTTCACTTAAAGTCACATTCAGGAACATAACTACAACGTTAAGTGAGGAGTTACTGTACCTAGCATGATGGGACCCCAATCTCGACTGGGGCTTGTGTGCTTTGTAATACAAATATAGAGTAACATAAGCCCCTGAGAATAAAGGAGGCTCATGTTTGTATCACGTAGCTAAGAGCCTAGTGCAATTCACCCAGTATGAACAAGATGTTTAATCACCAATGAGGATTTAGCTGGAAGAAATCTAGAAGTTGCATTTGCTTGATTAAATATATGAAGGGGATTGTATGATGGGGTTGACTGTGACAGCTGGGGACTGGACTCTGTGGCCAAGAGGTCTCTTCCTCGCCTATGTCCTGTATATGAACTAACTTGGACCAATTTAGTCCTTCTAACAAGAATATTGTCATGGGTCTTGAGATTCAGTAGAGTAGTGTGGAATTGAACATTTAACATGGCAGAGCTTGAACGCCTGCCTCAGTTTTACCATAAAGAGTTCCCAGTAACTCCATCCAAGCTTATCCTGTGGCTTATTACAAAAACCTAGTTCAAATAGTCCTCAGCAAGAATTCCGAATGTAGTTCATTTCCCACATCCAGTGTATATAGTCCTTAAAACCCCATTCTTCCCAGCTGGCACAACCATTAGCCTCTCTGCCTTGCCAGCCTCCCGTGTCTTCTGCCACAGTCAATCCTATTCTGTCCTTCTGCCAGGCCAGTTGCTCTAGCCCCACTAACTGGAGTGCAACCCTGCTCTTCCTCGCTGGAACCCTGAGGGCTGCTCTGCTGGGAGATCTTTACCCTGGGAGTATCGTTCGCTCCCCACAGCCCTCTCACTGGGTCTAGCTGTCTGACATGGAGACATCAGTGGGGAAGCTTCTCTGCTGCTCCCTGCTTCAGCCCTCTGGCCCTGCTCTCTGGCTTAGGGAAGTCAGCAAACCCCGCTTGCTGCTCTCCTTTCCATCAGCCTTCCCCCAAGAAACATCTTCTGCTTCTTTCTGGGGCCTGTCCCTGACTCCCACTCAGGCACCTCTAACACACCAGGAGTCTCTCACTGGGGCTCTCCCCCCTAGCTCTGATTCTCCCTTATCCTCGATAGCCCCGGGTGCCGTCCTGCCCTCTGAATCGGCCAAGCTGGTACTGGAGCCAAACACCCTGGGGCAGTGGCATTGCACTTTCAGAGACCTGTTGCCTGGGTTTTCTGCTAGAGCTGGGCTGGGACTTTTCCATGGAAAAGATTGTTTTTTTTGATGGAAAATATGATTTCAGATTGAAATATGATTTCAAATTGAAAATTTCCTGTGAACTTTGTTTTGCAGAAATTTTTAATGGGAAAATCTCGACAATATTTTTTGGTTTTGGCTTATGGGACCCAAATCAAAATATTTCAGATTTTTGAACTGAACCAAAATGTTTAGTTTTGAGTCAATTCAACATTAAATTGCAGCTCTGTATGGTGCCACATTGAACTGTAACGCCCATGAGGCAGGCCCATTCTTTCCTATGGATGGGCTCCTTGTGCAGACTACATCTCCCATGAAGCACCTGGGTCTCCTCCTCTCTGACTGAGCTGCCTGTATACATCCGGTAGTGTATATGTTCTTTCCTAGCCTGGCTGTGCAGTGAGGGCAGGGTTCTGATTCCAGTTGAAAGGTCCATTGACTTCAGTGGAATTACTTGAGGAATAAGGTGCTACTCAACATATGGGGGCAGAATTGGAGCCTTCACATTTAATTACCATTGAACGAGTGCAGGTGTGGCCCCTCTGCTGAGCGATAGCCTATTTCAGGGCTTTGTAGGTTGGCTTCCTGTTGGAGGAGATAAGCGATGCAGAGTCTGCGTATATTCTTAGTGCAACTTGTTCTGTTTACATGTGCCCACCAGTCCTGGAACAGAGACACTCACAAACAGCACACACCAATTCCCTCTTACAGGGCTTTCAGCCCAAACACTAGCTTCTCAGTGTTACTCTGCCCCAAGAATTGACTAGTTACAGAGATTAAAGCAGAGAACAAACTCTTCTGCTGTTTTCAACAGCTCCTTCAAAAAGAAACTTAATTGCAAAACTAACATAGTGTTTCTTCAAAACTGACCAGTGGTTGCATGCCAAGAAAATGAAACTGTGAAACTCTGCATACCAGCACCACCTGGTGATGTCTGCTATAACACAGCTGTACTTGAAGGGTGTTTTTCTCCTTCAATACCAATATCCTCTGTTGCAACACTCAGCTATGCCATGTCTTAGTGCACACACTGTGTGCACATTGGTGACATTGCACTCCATAATGCTGTATGGAAATATGCTTATGAGTGTCAATATGACATAGCTGTGATATGTTTTATGCTAGATATGCCATGTAACACATCTTTGCAAAGGCTATGATCTACTGCAGGGGTTCCCAAACTTGTCCCGCCGCTTGTGCAGGGAAAGCCCCTGGTGGGCTGGGCCAGTTTGTTTACCTGCTGCATCTGCAGGTTCAGCCGATCGTGGCTGCGGTTCGCCACTTCAAGCCAATGGGAGCCGCTGGAAGTGGCGGCCAGTATGTCCCCTGGCCCGCGCCGCTTCCAGCAGCTCCTGTTGGCTTAGACACTGTACACATCCAAGACTAGATTGACTTTGGGGCCTCAGGCCAAGCTCCACCAGAGCGCACATCGTTTTGCACCCTCTCTCCCCCGGTATACACTCCTTGGTGCCCTCCTCGACAAGAGTCCAACACCTGCATACGCCCATCATATGCAGTCCTCACTGGCAGGATGGCACTGAGGGCCCGATCCAAGGCTTGCTCAAATAGTGGAGGATATTCACTGACTTCAATGGGTATTGAACTGGGTCTTGCAAGGTTGCCCCGTCCAGCTCCGCTCTGAAGTCTCGTCCTGCAGAACTTTGCCTCTGAGACAGTCAGTCAGTTCAGGGAATGTAGCTTTGCTGTGAATGAACACTGCCACTGACAAGCCTTGCAATCAGTCGGCCTTGGAATATAATGAAGTTGGTGGGACTTGTGCCCAGGAAGCTGTGGGCAGAATTGGCAAAACTTTCAAGTGTGCACATCCTAATTTACGTCCCTAAATAAAAGTGGCTCTTTTTTAAATCCCAGGAGTGCGATGCCCATGTGACTTCAATGGAAGTTGATAAGAGCTGTGGGTACTTGAAGAAAATAATTTCAGTTAGCTGGGAGCCCAAACCTGGATTTAGGTTTTAGCACCCATGTTTGAAAACGGTGGGCTTAAGTGTCTAGAAGAGCTTGGGTTTAGGTAGAAAAGAAGTCTTAAAGTAACTGCAGAAATTATTTAGCCTGCTTGTCACCCCATGGTATGAGCCCATTCTCATTGAAAGAATCCTAAACATAAAAAGATGCATCACTGTTTTTCCATTTCCTGCCCGAGCTCTGTGGTCTGCCTCCTTGTTTCTAAGCGAGGGGACAGGGATGTTGACAGGAATGTAAATGAAGCTGGACATGCACTTCACAAAAGGTGACAGCAAAGGAAAACCAATGACTTTGTTCTATCAAGAGACCCACATTTCCCATCCTTGAGCATAACATTCAAAGTATTCAAACTTGCAGGGCCATTTTCTCAAAGTATGTTCTCTATTGCTCAGTTTGCATTGATTTAAATTATTATTATTTTTTTTTTTGCAAATGCTGGGTGTTAGTTGCTACAACACTGCAGCAATAAGCTCTAGCTGAAATCCATGCTCCTGGAGTTAATTTTCTGAAACAACAACGATTCAGACTGGCTCTGGATGGCAGCAGTGGCACAGAACAGAGCATGTTTTCCTTAAGTCAGAGTATGATGCAAACTGAGGTGGAAAGTGACTGCAGAAATACCTCTGCAGTTTTATCAGATATCTGAACTCCCTTCCATGGCAAGGCTGCTGTAAGCTTTGGTCTGACAGAGACTCCGTAATCCTAGGTGCAAACAGAGGATTTTATAACCTAATTTTGGAGAACGATCCCTAGCATCTCCACCTGCTCAATTTCTATTGCAGTTATAGGCTTCTGCATGTTTGATAGTAGTGCTAATATGGTAAAATATTTGTTAAATCTCCTTAAAGGAGTAGAACATGGCTAGGGAGGGCATTCACTCTTTATATGGCTTTAACACCACAATACATAGGCTAACAAACTTAAATTTGGGGTTAGGCTTTGTTTAAGTTTGTTAGCATATGTATTTTGCTGTTAAATTGGTCAGGAGCCCTCCAGAGGGGAGGGGTGGGGGGATGGAAGGTGTTTAAACAGTGTTTTTTATTCTTTCTCCCCATTGGTCTGAATTATCCATGACATCCATACTGCATCACATCAAGTCCAAATCATTAGGGGAATGCCTCTGCTTGCACTGTCCAGAGGATGTTTGGATTCTGATGTCAGCCCAGTTCTTCAGCCTGATGGGAATCAGGTGTTGTCCCCAGTGTACACAGAATTCTTCTTTGCAGCTAGTCTAATATGCATTTTTTGTTACCTGGAACTGGAACAGCAAAACAAAGAAAAGAAATGCCTCATTTTCCAGCTTTGTGGGTGAGAGAACTATAAGTGAAGATTATAATGCCAGACACTGACGGCCTTAAACCGGCTGCCTCAGGAATCTGCCAAGAACTTTGCTGAAAATATGTTCTTCATCTTAGCAACGGATCTAAGACTTATCACACATCTGCCCACCTTATATGCGAATGAAGCTCCTTCTGATCTGACAGCTCAGGCATTGTCAGTTTCATCCAGAACAATTTACAAACTTGGAACCTAATTCTGTAAATCCTTAATCATTTGATCAGTCCCACTGAAGACAATGGGATTGATTGGCATGACTATGGACCACTTTAGTCAGTGAGAGCATGCTGGCTGGCACACATTCAGGTTCATGGGTATTCAGTGTTCCTTTGCAGTTACTCGGTTTACGAACATTAAAAAGTTATGTGCTCGGGTGGTGTAAAGCATAACACAGGTTTTTAGGTTTGCAAATCTGTGAACCTCTGCCTCTCTGAGATTATTTTTTAATTTCAGAATCTCTTTTGGGAATAGTCATGTACGGGAAATAGCTGGTACTTATGATTATGCTATTTCTATGCTTGTATATTCATCTTGGTATCTAAAGTTATGAGTTTAACATGTAGAAAACATAGCTAATGCCCACAAGGTATTTAGCCAGCACCTGAAGGGATGAGTCAAGTTGAGTGGCCCATTAAGGAGCACTTAGCTCTCAATGAACCCTGGAAAACGCCTGTCTACCCTTAATGGACTTTTTGTGAACGTTCTAACTAGAATATGGGTAGGGGTGATGGACATGTAACTTGCCCATGTGACTCCAAACACCATCTTTCACAGTGAGAACAGATTTCCCTTTACTTGGCTGAAGCTAAAAGGTCCTGACCTGGAAACATCTCCATTTTGCCTCTTTCCTGCTCCAGCATTTGGACTATGAACATATACTAATGGAGCATTCTAACCAAGGGACTGAGGACTTTAAGGTAATCTGGAGCCTTCCTTGATCCTTTGCAGATGGATTTATGATTTGGATCTGGTACAGAGATTGTTCTAGCTTCATTGATTGCTGATTTCTCCCTTGCAATGGACAAAGATCAGATGTCTGCTGACTTTCTCACATGAGCCAGCAGCCTTTGATACATGTGGTATAAGCAACACAGTCCTTGCTTCAGTGGTTTTCTTCTTTCCTCTCCAAATGTCAAAGCCTGTTCCCATTGAACTCAATAGCAAAACTCCTTTTGATCTCAATGGGAACAGGATTTGACCCCAAGAGATCAGAGAATGTGATTTTGATCAGCTGCTCATCTGTCCAGAGATAGTTCTCATGCACGTTCTGCCAGGCTGATTTTGATTGCCCCTCCTGTATGTCATGCTGAGGAAAATAACAAAACAATTTAGGCTGTAGTTTTATCAAGAGGTACATGGCACACACAGTTCTATGCCTCTCTTCCATCAAACCCAGATGGGACAGCATTTTTGCTTGCTTCTTGCCTGGCTGAGAGCAACACTTAGATAAAGGCAAGCTGGCAGAAGCTTAGTTTGGATGTAAGGGAGGCACTGACAGTGTGTTAAGGGAAAGTGGGGTGATTATCCGTCCTATCCTTCTTTCATTTAAGAAGTTTTCAATTTGAGGTGCTGCTGGGTCCTCAATGACACCTGTAAGCATCATTTTACAAGTGCATCTGCTTAACAGATGCACTTGTAAAATTTTAAACAGGTAAGGGGGGTGTCAGAGGGGATGGGGACAGCATGGGGGCCCTGGGCTGGGGGCGGGAAGGGGAAGAGTCACATGGAGGGTCACATGCCCCCCCTTGTGTCCCTCCCATGAGTGCAGTACCGGCCAGAACTGATTTCTACTTGCACCACTGCTGTTGACCACCCTCTGAGCAGCTAAACTCAGGCTGAGACTTGTTAAGTTACCAATAAAGGCAACACCAGGAAGAAGGGTGAGTTTGGACCATGGTTCAGGGGTCTGCAAACTCTGTGCAGGATGGGGACAGAGGGAGTGCTTGTTCACAGCACAGAAAACTCCCTGGACACTACAAGGGAAAACCTGCATCCTTTTTTTATTGCTCAGCAATGCCCGTCTGTAATAGCTGGAGCAAACTGCCCCGGTTTGAAGAAAGAGCTATTGAAATTTGATGTAACAAGCTGCCTCAGTAATACTGACATGAATCCAAGTGCACAGGGCTCCTTGGGAGCTGTAAAACCTTCAAAATAACCTTCAAAATGACGCCCAATAGTTTTTTCCGCACATATGTCTGAGATCTCAGAACTTACAGGGTTAGAGGCAGGTGCTGTGTATTTCAATAAGAAGCTGAGAATCTCCCCTTCTCAGCATTCTTGAGCTCCCACTTCTAGCTCTGGAGTTGTGAGAGTGACTTTCAACTTACCACGGGGCTATCTTTGTGTGTTGCCTGCCTCGTCCTGAATCAGGTCAGTTTCTCTTTGAGGGGAAATCTCTAGGTTTGATGGAAAGAAGGAAATGTTCCTTTGGCAGCTTGACTGATGCAAGATCTCTTTGTTTCATTTTTTTTCCCAAATCTGCTTGTGAGTTTTGATGCCAGTGGGCAGATAGCCACTCCAGTGTTCCTGGGGGGACTGTTATTGATGGTACACCAGGGAATGTGGGGAGCTGGGCTGGGAGCAGCTCAGCCACATGGACGGAGCAGCGTAGGATTTAATAAAATTTCACTTGTTCAACTTAAAGTGCACTCAGCTTCACGCTAGTGAATGAAACACGGTGCCGGTGTCAGAGCTGAGTTTTCTGCAGGGTAGCAGCTGGCACTAGGGCCCGTGGATCTCCCTGTAAAGCAGCCCAAGAGCCCTGGATTTCAGACATAACCTAACCCCAAAGTCCACCGCCTTCAGCCTCACAGCAGTCCTAGGAGCCCTGGTGAGCTATTGCTTCCCAAAGCAGAACAAATGTGTGGAGCAACACATGTTTTGCATCAGAGACCGCATAACCTAAGAGCATCCCAATGCCAGAGGGCAAGGGGCTCCCTGATATCTGTTCCACCTGGCCTGACCAGTTCTGTGCACCCCTATTCATTAATGTCATGAACTGTATCAGATTTGTGTCATGTAAAGTATCTTTGGAAAATGAACACCACGCTGATCATTCATATTCCTGTGTGGTGTATGTATGGTAAATGCCCAAGGGACCATGCAAATATGAAGGAAATGTGGGAGTAAAACGTGTTCCCCAGACTTGCATGGGGAGGGGGAAAATGGGTTTCTCCCAGACAAATGACAAGCCAACGTTTCCAGCCAAGAGTCACCAGAGTCCATTGGCAATCATGGCAAGTGGCCATTCATTTGCAAAGGAGTGGGCAGGAGCAGATCAATTAGGGGTATGAAACAGCTTCCATATGAGGAGAGATTAATAAGATTGGGACTTTTCAGCTTGGAAAAGAGATAGAGGTCTATAAAATCATGACTGATGTGGAGAAAGGAAATAAGGAAGTGGTATTTACTCCTAGCACAAGAACTAGGGGTCACCAAATGAAATTAATAGGCAGCAGGTATAAAATGAACCAAAGGAAGTGTTTCTTCACACAACACACAGTCAGCCTGTGGAACTCTTGCCAGAGGATGTTGTGAAGGCCAAGACTATAACAAGGTTTTAAAAACAACAACAACAACTAGATAGCCATTGATGGACCTTATCTCCCATGAACCTATTAGCCAGGATAGAAAGGGATGCAAAACCATGCTCTGAAGTGTCCTCTGTTTGCTAGAAGCTGGGAATGGGCGACGGGATGGATCACTTGATGATTCCCTGTTCTGGTCATTCCCTCTAGGGCACCTGGCACTGGCCACTGTCAGAAGACCAGATACTGGGCTACATGGACCATTGGTCTGACCCAGTACAGTGGTTCTTATGTTCTTATCAATTTGCATTATAGCAAACACCAGCAGGAGAAGAAACCAGCTTGGAATTTCCTTCTCCATCAGACTCCGTATCTCTTTCCTCAAAGCTTGTATGAACTGTATTTTGGGGGCTAATCTTCAGAAGAATCCACTTCAGACGTTTACTGGACTGTGAAGGAGGAGCAAAGGGAAAGTAAAACAAGTTTGTTTAATTACAAAGAGGTTTTAAGTGAGATCATGTATAAGGGATAAAGACTGAAATTATTACAAATAAAAGTGAAACAGGCTTTCTAATGCTAAAGACTTTACAAGCGATTGCCTAGGCACCAGTTAAGATTCAGACTCCTAGGGGGACACCACTATTGACCTCTCTCCATTCTGACAACTGACCATTTATTCCTATCCTGTGTTTCCTATCTTTAACCAGTTACCAGTCCCTGAGAGAACCTTCCCTCTTATCCCATGACCAGACCTCTTCATTATTTACTGCTCCCTCTATTTTTGTGTTGTGCAAACTTTGTCAGTGATTTTTGTTTTCTCCCAGGACACTGATAAAAAATGTTAAATAGTGTAGGGTCAAGAATAGATTCCTGCAGGACCCCACTAGAAACACAGCGGTTTGATGATGATTCTGTTTCCAACTACATTTTGAGACCTATGTTGGGTAGCTTTTAATCCCTTTAACGTGTGCCATATTAAGTTTCTTTTTAGTGTTTTTTAAATCAAAATGTTATGCAGTATTAAGTCAAATACTGTACAGAAGTCTGTGTATATTACATCAGCGCTATTAACTTTATCAACCAAATCTGTAACCTCAATGGAGAAAAAAGATATCAAGTTAGTTTGACAGAATCTGTTTTCCATAACCCATGCTGACTGGCATTAATTATATTACTCTCCTTTAATTAACATTGTTTGCTTTTTCTCTTAGCTGTAATGAGGGTAACTTCTGTTAGCCATAGGGGTCTATTGGCAAGTCATCCTTTCAATCTTATTTTGTCACACAACATATTTAGCTAGACTGGTGGGGCAGGAAAGGGAATCTTCCAATAGACAGGGTTAAAGGGGCCATTAATCGAACCGTCAGGACATAAATTAAAAACACAGCTTGCCTGCAGATTGGCATCTTGATACCCAACCTCCAGCTCCAAGCTACAGAGACTACACAAAATAATCCCATTGCATTTAAAAACGGCAAATGAGAAGATGTTCGGGAGGCAAAACTTTACTGAAATTAACATAAAGCCCCTTAATCAGCAAGTGTAATCCTCAGTAGGAAAAGAATCCAAAATGTATTTAAAATCTCTGAACGACTAGCCTCTCTAATGTGAAGCAAGGATCCAAGTAAACGAATGATTTGCTTAAAAAATTCTGACTAATCTTTGGAACATTAAAATTAATATTAACTTGTGATCTCAAGTTCTATCCACTTTAGATCTGGTTTCAGTAAGTACATATAATTTGGAATGGGACCTGCAGCTGTCTTATATGCAAAAACTCAGGGAACACAGCCCGGTGTTTTAATCAGGGAGTATTTAGGGAGGTCTGCTGCACCATTTTGTGTGTAACCCATAGATACATTTTAAGTGAATTAAAATAGAAAGAAATCCTATTTCAGAAGGACAAACTGCAACTGCGCAAACATTTGAAACAGGCCACCTTTCCTAAGCAAACAGTATTGTTCCATCTGCCAGCATTCTGAAAGTTGCAAACCTTTGTTCTGACATGTCGGTGACTTTCCAAAATATCCCCCTTTTATGTTGAAAATTTCTATTGGGTTCTATGGGCTTTTGTTTACTTTGCAAAATCACTTCAGTCCTGTAAGTTATGGGAGAGAAGAAAACAAGTGAACTTTTCCCACTTAAACAACGCTCTGGCCACCTTTTTAACCCCCCCTCCACCACAATGAAAGCTACAGCAAAAATGCCTGTTGAAACTTGGCAAAGATCCAGGCCCCCAATGGGTAAAGGGTCAGAGCAGCATCATGGGACCCTAAAAGCCCCATAACCAGCCAGAGAAGGGTCCTCCAGACCCCCATAAGACTGTCTTCCAAGGGCTCCCTTTCAAGTCTTGGCGTAGCAGATTTGCAGGGGGGTGGAGGGGCATGGTGGAGCAGAGCCCCTGTGCTGTCAAGTCCCCAGCCTTATTGTAACTAGGCCCCAGGGTGATCTAAGATACACTGAGGGCCTCTCTAGCCCCCCAAACAGCCCAGGGTCAGTTTGCCGACAACATCCAGTGACCAATTATATCGCTGCAATTGCTGCGATAAAAATATGGAGATCAGCTATATCAAAAACCTTGGGTAAATCAATAAATAGAGCTCCATAAAGCTCTCTGGCTTGTACCTAGAGAAATCCCAATATTCCCAATGCACAGAGCTATACTACTATAGTTACACTGACTCCAGTGGGTTCTAAATCCAGAATTAAAAGCAGTAATTTCAGTGGTATATACATCTACTCTGGGGGCATGATGTGAGTGGTGTCTGCATTGGTCATTGTTCCGAACGTTTGCACAGGTGTTTGAGATTGGCTGGTAATTGTTCAGATTGCACAGTTTACCTAATTTAACTCAAGGAGTGGCGTGTGCAGCTTTGCTGAACGATGAGAAGCAGTGTGTTTAATAATGTCAGAGATGAAAAGCACATAGAGGAATGAGCTACAGTATTGGAACACCTGCTACACGATCCGTTTAAGAGCTGGAGGTTTTTCAGTATTGTCTCCTTTCTGAAACTTCATTATTTCCTTCCCTGTAAATTACCTAGAAATAATATTCCAGAAGATTTTAACTGACTCTAATGTAGAGATTGGAGTCGAGGAATAAGTTATGAACTCATAATCGTAGGCGGTCAGACAGAACTGTTTATCATACACAATTCATAATCCTGTTCTCATGGCACTTTTGCATTACCGACTTTCACTTCTCAGAGAGAGTGAGGCCTGTGACTAATCACTGTTATGGAGAAATCAGAAGCAAACACGCACCGTTCACTATTCTGTGGTTTCCTAAAATCAGCTGAGAGTGATAAAGACTCTGGGGTGAAATCCTGCCTCCACTGAAGTCAACAGCAAGACTCCTATTCACTTTAGTGGGGAGCAGGAATTCACTCAGGAGTCCAAATCCTCCATCCTTTGTGTGGTGCATTTTTCCCCTCTGTGTCTGATCCACAGAGGCTGTGACTCTGTTAGTCCTATCAATGGAGCCTGGTTCTTTAGCACAAGCTGTAGAGTCTTTAACTTTCAGCTTGGAGGTTCCTGGATGAGCCGCCATTCATGTGCTGCTACATTGGAGCCTGAGCTGGGAGCTGCAAGCGACTCCATCCTCCGGATCAGGCACATACTGACCAGCAGTTACACTTGCACACAGAAATCTGCCATGCATGTGCAGAGACCTTTGGGATGAATGAGAAACGTCAGACTGAGCCTCGATATAAGAAGCTAGATTGTTCAGTGGTTTAATCATTAATACTGACTTTCCACCTAGGACCTTTAAGCCAAGATTTTAACTTGAGGCCAAGTGTAGGCAGAAAAGCATCCTGCCTGATCTGTGGCAGCCCTAGAACATGGAGCACAGTGCCCACCGCATTGCAGGGAGGTAGGAGGAAGGCCCAAGTATGCACGCGTGACTGCTAAGATCTTTGAGTGGCAGGGATTGCAGCGGATGGTGACAGAAAATGGGTGACTGGTAAATTCAATAAATGGACTGGGGCGATATGTGAAATATGATTGTATGGGTCACTTAATGGTGCAGTTCCCCAGATTCCCCTGGCCAGAGGCTTGGCAGAGAGGCAATTAATCGAATGAGCTGGACAAGGATCTATGTTACCGCACCTTCCCCAGCTAGGCGTCAGCAAGTACATGCAACAGCTAAATTGCTTGTGATTGGCAGAGATTGTAGTGAGAAGTGACATGCTCCCTGGCCAGAGGCCTGCTGCGGAGACAATTAAACAAGATGTGCAAGGATACATGATGGCACCTGTTGCAAATAGCACTGCATGTGCACATGCGATTAATGGCCATAGTGAATGGGAGAGGAGACAGTTGAATGTAAAGTCTTCTAAAGAGCCAGTAAATCTGGGTTGTGACTTTCTCTGCCCCTCAGAAAGGAACCCCAGTATTTTTAAAGCAGGGATGCCTACACATACCCAAATATAATGCTGTTTTTGTGCAAAAGAGGCCAGGAAAAGATTTTCAGTGTCTTAAAATGTCCTGGGCCTGTGGATCTTTTGCATGCCTGAGTGCGTGCTCTCAAGTGGTTGAAGGCGATAGCCCAAATTTAATCTAAAGCCCTCTGACTAGTCCCAAATACTAAATATGTATCACACTCACAAATGTGTGTGATACCAGCCTTCAGATCACATAATATATGAGCCTGAAAATGGATAATCCACCACCGACAGCTGATGTAATTTGAGAGTGTGCTAAGACATGACACATTGGTCCAGTCCAAATGAGTGCTGAGCTGAAAACAGTCTCCACTAAGCTTGTGACAGCCTGCGCCTTGTGTGGGAAGTGATCTCATGACCAAAGAGCCTCAAGAATGGCAGCGATGAATTCCCCCTTCAGACATACCTGGCTCATTGGCTCTTTTGCTGGGATATCGTTTCTCACACACCACAGAGTATTTTCCCCTCGTGATGTGCTGGGCTTAAAGGTGAACTGTGAAGAGATGAAAAGTAATTTTTTAAAGGAGAAAAGCTATTAAAATTCAATTTGAGATGCCTTGCAGTTCAGACCCTTCCCCCCAGGCTCCTCAGCTCAGACACCAAGGACTGAGCAAGGCTCAATGCACATGATGTGATGGTAGCTCAGCCTGCTTGTGCGCTGTCCTAGCCAGGCACCAATCCTTGCCAGCTTGGGGGACAGTCCCCAGGCCCTCAAGCAGAGGAGGGCTGCAGTGCTCTGCTCCTGTCCAGAAGCAGTTCCTCTAGGCTGCCATGGCAGGACTGACCCATGACCCAGCTGCCTGCAGTCCACTCTGTACTGACCCTGCTGCTGCGACAGGGCCTACCTCCTTGTGCCATGCTGATCCTGCACTTAGTCCCCAGCCCAGCTCTCCCTTGCCATTAAAAACAGCCTCTGATCTACCTAAAGTGCCTCTGCTACCAGGCCCAGATATTTTTTAATGTTGCTGCTCAAGTCCCACTGACAGAGAAGTAGAGGCCCAGTTCTGTTGCCTCCAATAGAACCCAGGGCAAAACTCCTGTTGATTTCAGTGGGTCAGGGTTGGAGTCGTGTCTGAAAGAGGAGAATTGTGAGCATCTGAGAATGCTGGTGCTGGAGGGATCACTATTTGAGGAATGAGAAAAGGTGAAAAATCTCATCGCTCACTTGTGCAAATGATGACTAAGGGAGATGCTCACTACTGAGGTGTAATTCAAGGGAGTAAACCACAGGGCTGAGGGATGCCCATGATGAAACAATGTAAATGGGAGTTATGGGTTGAAACTGAGAAGATTGATCCAGGAAGAATATCAGCAATATTTCTCAGTGGGGAGGTCTGATATACTGGTGGCGGTGGGGAGTTCCCCAGAGATGTGGTAGAAGGCTCCGTTTGTCGTCTAGACTGGACAAAGCAGATGAAATATATTCTAAGGAACAATCCAGCACTGGCAGGGAATATTGATGGCTTATCTCTAATGCCCATGGGCCCAATCCCTTTTCCAGTAAAGTGAATGGGAATTTTGCCATTGGCTTCCATTGAAGTCCATTGGGACCTGTATTTCTGAAAGTCTGGGCGCTTTTCGGTTTATACTATCAAACTGGGAAAAGGCATTGTTTGGAATCTTTCATACGTGCCTGTAAAGAGTAAGTAATGGGCTTACTTCATGGAAACCCCCATTGATCAGTGCGTGGTCAGTCAGCAAGGCAATGGAATATTTCAACCGAGGAAAAACCCAGTATTTTTATTCTTAACACTAACGTTAACTCTGAAGGTTTTTTTGAACTTTTAAGATCTTTCCCAGAGTCTGGGGAATGCTTTCCTTCGAGTGACGGTTCTGAACAGTGTTTACAAACTTCTAGGTATTTCACATGTGGCAGGCAAAGCTGACGGTGCCGTTACTGTCACTTACAAACACTTATTATGGTCTGTGTTACAGTAGTGTGAGTGGCTCCATCCAAGATCAGGGTTCCATTGTGCTCAATGCTGCACAGACAGTCCCAGTCCCAGGGTGCTCATGGTCTAGGACTATAACAGGACAATGTCATCTCCCTTCTCTCTTTCCTACTCAGAGAATGTGTGTGTCACAAAGACAGGCCCCCGTCTGTGCTCTCCTGCTCTGTCTGGGACACGTTTTATTTTTTTTACTCCCTGCCAAGGCAGGCTATTTTTAGGAATGGTGTCACTAAATTTGCCTGCTACAGCAGTAGCACTCCTGAGGTCATTGCTTCTCCGCTGTGTCTCTTTGCTGGGATCTCTGGCACTACTCCCAACAGGGGTTTCTGGGTCACAGTGGGTGTGAGGTGGCGGGCATTAGAAACAAGGTGGAAGAAGGAGATGCTATTGCTCCATGCACAGATTCACCTTCCTGTTGCTCATTCTGTTAGCCCGAAGGTGTTGGTTTCTCTGGCACTGCTCACTGTCTCCCTGGCTCATTCCTTGTTTGCCCTTTTCTCATGTCGTAAGACTTCTTCCCTGTCTGTACAGGGTGCTGTAGCTTTGTGACGTACTCTCCCCTTGGATCCCTGGGAACTGCATGGGGGCCTACTCCTTCCATCAACAGCCTTCCAACCCCCTTCCCCTCGAGGGCACAAAAACACACCCACCGAGCATCCCTGCCTCTCCTCCACTCTGTCAGGAGACGCCATAGATCAATGTTGGTGTCCCTTAGGGTAACATCTTTCCTTCGTCCCCATCCAAATGGGGATGGATTTGTTCAAGATATGCAGGCGAACGTACATTATATCTTGGCATTTACATCTCTGGCAACCTGTCTAATCAGTCATCTAGCAGGACCTGTTGGCAGGTTCGCCTGAGCTGAGTGCCTTGTTTAGATTCACTAAGCCAGTGATTGTACTGTTGCCTTTTATAAGGGGGATTTGAAATCTAGATTGCTGATTGTTTATCTGTACTTGCTTTCTGACAAACTGAAAAGCTGAAATTAACTCATTCGATCAGGGTTTTGTCACAATGGGGAAGGTAACTTCAGCCTATTTCTGACCATTTCAAAAAGACTTTTCTTGTGTTTTTCCTCCGGGTGCCATGTTGGACCTTTCCCCTTGCAAGTGGTATGAAAGTGGGGGCTGGTTCCAATCTGGAGAAGACTCAGTTCATGACCAGTTTGGTCCTTCTTGATCGTTGTGCCACGGCACCTTCCGTTTAGCTGGTAAACAAATTGCTGCTTGATGACTGAAATGTAGTGGGGTCCTTTATTCAGGTATTCAATACATCTGCCACAAGGATACTGTTTGCTGCAGGTATTTGATATTATTTGCACCGGGGAGAAGGCAAAATTTCTCCCTATTTCCACAGAATCACTAAAAAATAAAGATGTAATGTCCCTGGTCTTACAGTGTGTGTGAACACTTCCCCAGTAGCAGCAGGTTTTCATCTGTGTGGTCTGCAGTGCTCTTATTCCAAGCCTCAGCACCTGGCTGATCTGAGATGCAGACAATGAACTTCCCTTCATGGACCCAGGTTTCATGTGGGATCAGCTACCTTCTCCCAGCTATTGATGAAAGTGCAGGAGACTTTCCTTTCTTTTGCAATCTTACAAGTGTGTGAAAGTCACCACTACAAGAAAAAGCAAAGTGATATTGTGAACTAAAATGATTGGCAAACTGGCTGACAAACGCTATGGGAAAATGATCTTTAGTATGTACATTAACAGCTTGCAGTTTCAAAGAATTCCTTTTTGAGTTGAAATGAGTAGCACTTTTGTTCTCTTTGCAGAGATTCATTCCCACAGCAGGGAGAGCGTAAGAAAAGGCAGAATGGTACCCTCCAGATGACAGCCTGATCAGTTAATTTCAACCTCAACTTAAAACGCATCGTTTCATGTGTGATTCCTCACAATCCTCAGTCCATCATTTGCAGAGCCCTGAAGAGAGCAAGAGAGCATGTGCCCTCAGCCCCAACCACTCCCAGTAGACCAAATGCATTATCCTCTCCAGTGCCCCATCTGAACCGCGGCTAGGAAAAAAAAGCACCAGAATCAGTTAACTTCCCTCCCCCCCCTTAATAAAACATAAAAGCAGCAACAAAAGAAGGCTGCAGAGAGCAGCAGGAAGATCACTGAGAACAGAAAGCAGCTGAACTTAACACACACAAATGGAGGTTTGTTCTCATTCCTGCCATGCAGTTTTCTGTAACGTTGAGATGGAAGATAAATGGTTTGGCTGCATCAGCCATTTGGAATTGGACAACTAATGCTCTGCGATCACTTGGATTTTTTTCTTTTTAAAAATAGCCAATTTTGAATTATAATTATTAAAAGCAAACAGTATTAACCTGCCTGTCATGCAAACAGATAAAACGCAGCGCACGCGCTGTATGGAGAAGGATTAATAAGAGTGACAGCGAAATGGAATCACACTGATCTAAAGGATGCACCTACGAATACACGCTACAAATGAATGGGGAAATGAAACCCGAGCCCAGCTGGCACGGGGCGAAGAGGTAGAGCTTGACAAATCTCTCACTGGCAGGGGAGTGGGCTAGATGACTGACTCGAGCTTTTCTGGCTCTCACTGTGTTCTGTTAGTCTAGGCACAGATTCTGCCCCACTAGGTCCCTCCACAGTGATGGGTGCAATAGAGGAACTGGAGCAGAACCGATTTGACTGCCATTTACTGAGATCTGTGGTGGACCCGTGTGGAGGGGGAAAGGGACAAAAAGGGATGTTCCTTTATCCACCCTCCCAAACATCTGTTTCCCCCGGCCCCACTCCTGCAGGGGGCACCATGCACCATGCCATGGGAAACAGCACGCTCCCCATCACATTAGGCTGCTCTCCAGGGAAGGTTTGCCCGGCGTTACCAGGCCTCTGCCTGTTCTGACTCCTCTCATGAACGACAGAGCACAACTAGGGTTACCGTCTTTCTGATGGCAGAAAACTGAACACCCTTGCCCCGCCCCGGACCTGCCCCTTCCCCGAGGCCCCGCCCCTGCTCACTCCATTCGCCCCCCCCTCCGTTGCTCACTCTCCCCCACCCTTGCTCACTTTCACCAGACTGGGGCAGGGGGTTGGGGTGCAGGAGGGGGTGAGGGCTCTGGCTGGTGGTGCGGGCTCTGGGGTGGGGCCAGGGATGAGGAATTTGGGGTGTGGGAGGGGACTCCCGCCTTGGGCAGAGGGTTGGGGTGTGGAGAGGGTGCAGGCTCCAGGAGGGAGTTTGGGTGCAGGAGGGGTCTCAGGTCTGGGGCAGGGGATTAGGGTGAGGGGGGATGTGCGGGCAGCTCCCACAAGTGGACGGCATGTCCCTGCGGCCCCTAGGTGGAAGCACAGCCAGGCAACCCTAAGCACAATGGGTGCACTGTGCCAAAGGCATGCACAGCTGCCGAACCGGATGCGTTGTCCTGACTGAACAGGGATCTGCGTGGTCAAATGGCGAGGGTCTAGGGTTGCCAGGTGTCCGGTTTTTGATCCTGCCCAGGACGTTAGAAGTCTGGTCGGCGGCACAGCAGGGCTAAGACAGGCTCCCTATCTGCCCTGGCTCCGCGTGGCTCCTGGAAGTGGCTGGCACGACTCTGTGGCCCCTAGGCGCAGGGGCAGCCAGGGAGGCTCCATGCACTGCCCCCGCCCCGAGTACCAGCTCTGCAGCTCCCATTGGCCGGAAACCATGGCCAATGGGAGGTGCAGGGGCAGCACCTGCAGCTGGGGGTAGCATGCAGAACCACCTGGCTGTGTTTCTGCCCAGCGGCTGTAGGGACATGCTGGCCACTTCCAGGGACCGCCTGAGGTAAGCGCTGTCCAGAGCCCACGCCCCACCCCCTGCTCCAGCCCTAAGCCCCCTCCCTCACCCAAACTCCCTCCTAGAGCCCGCACCTCCTCCGACACTCCAAACCCCCAGCCCCTAGCCCCACCGCAAAGCCCACACCCCCAGCTGGAGCCCTCACCCCCCACTCCCCAACCCCTTGCCCCAGCCTGGAGCCCCCTCCCACACCCCCAATTCCTCCCTCACCATGGACTGCTCATTTCTGACCCCACCCCGGAGCCCTCCCACCCTGCCTCAGCCCAAACCCCTGCCCCAGTCTGGTGAAAATGAGCGAGGGTGGGGGAAAGCCCCCTGCCACACTGTGAACTCCTTGGCCCCATCCCAGAGCCCCTTCCCGCACCCCAAACCCCTCATCCCTGGCCCCACCCCAGAGCCCAGACCCTCAGATGGAGCCCTCACCCACTCCCGCACCCCAAACTCCTGCCCCAGTCTAGTGAAAATGAGTGAGGGAGGGGGAATGGAGTGAGTGGGGACAGGGCCTCGGGGAAGGGGTGGGGCAGGGGGCGAGGTGAGGATTTTTTTTTAACAAGAAAAAAGTTGGCAACCCTACGAGGGTCATTCCTCTACGCAGCTGCCTGAGCTCCTTAGGGTTGGGATCCCCATCCCCCGCTACCTGTCCCCCACCCCGCTGGTCCCCTGGCATGGGAGGAAGGGACGCTGGGACTTGGGGGTTTCAGTGGTGCTGCACTTTTTGCATTAGCTTGTTCCTTGTTCTGGGCAGGAGGGAGCATGTGGCCTAAATCAGTGGGAGCATGGTGTGTGCAGGGATGTAGAGCGAGGAGCTGTGACTACTCAAGAGAAATCTTGTTTCGAGCCTGGGTGTTACTCCTGAGCATGTGCAAGGGAAGCCATCGATTTCCGACCACGCAGTCATACTTAGCAAAGAAAAGTTCTTCCAGGATTGATTTTGCGTGGAATTGTCACGAGCAGCTGCTAACTTTCTCAGGCTGTGTCCATATCACCCAGGAGAGCCTGACTTCATTTTCAAAACATCAAATATTTTTATTTGCACTCAGTGTTGGCAAAAGGGCGAGATCTGTTTATTCACTGGACAGCTGTGATACCAAGCTTCAGGAGGGATTGCTGCGCTGGGCATTCTCCATGCTCGCTCGCCCCATGACCTCTTTGCTAATACCGCTAATAGGGCATCCAGTTGCCGTAGTGGGTTTTGTGATATAAAGAAGAGATGGATTCAGCCTGGGGCCACCTCTCTGGCACAACTCTTCCAACATGTGAGGGATCAGTTAAAATGGAACCTTCATCACATCCAGTCAAGTAGGGTTTTACAACACCCAACCAACTCTAGTTCTGCCATGTCTGCATGAGAACAGACATAGGTCAAAACTGGAACCATTAATCTGTAGATGTCCAGGGTACCTAAGTGACTTAGGACCCAAAGTCTCATTTTCAAAAGAGACTTTGGCTCTTAGAAGCCAGAGTCCCATCAACTTTCAATGAGATTTAGGCTCTGAAATAGGTAATCACATTAGAAAACATGACTTAGGCTTCTAAATCACTTAGGTGCTTTTGGAAATTTTACACCAAAGCTACAATGGGGTACTGAATGGCTCAGTGGCTTGTTGATCATGCCCTGCCTAAGTCACCAGTTCATATGGGAAGTCCTCTTCAACATGAGCTTTTCACAGGCTTATGGAAATAACTCAGCTGATGGTGTTGGTTTTAGTTGTTTAGTGGACAAGTCTGTAGGAGAGACAAGGAAAACCAGAGGTGGTTTTGGGATTTAGTTTTGCTAACTCAAGCAGATGAGTTATGGTTTTGCAAACCCAGGCTTTATGTATAAGGGGAGACCTAATGAAAGAGAAAAATCCAGCTCAGAGTAGTTCATCATAGACTATGAGAAATATTTTTTTGTCAAAATAGGTGCATAAAACGGTGCCTGAATCCATAAGATTCTTATATTTTTTTCCTTCTTCTCTAAACTGAAAATGGCTTAATTTTAATTTTGCAACAAAGGACAAAAATCAAAGATGGGATCTGAGCTCACAACTTGTGAGCTGTATTTGAGTTTGCTAGAAATTAAAGTGACCACTGATTGACAGAGAAGGATTTGTACTAGCTTCAAAATATGGTTTGCTAAAAACCATTTAAACACAACTCCACAAGCCTCAAAACAGCTGCTTTAGATTCACAAATCCTATCTCCCTGCTCTGGAAAAGACCTAATTTCACAATAGAATTATTTTCCTAACAAGCAATAATTAATCTTCTTGGAGTTTTTGGTGCACTGAGCTATTGGTTTAAAGCTAATCGTTAGTAACACACCTTTGGGGGGACAACCCCATGACACTGTATGCACACAGAAACGCCCACGTGCAGCTCCTGGAAAGGTACTGCAACAGATTACGAAACAGTTTGTAAGCATTTAAGGGGTAATAGGAATAACCAACATGGATTTGTCAAGAACAAAACATGCTAAACCAACCTAATATTTTTCTTTGGCTATGTCTCCTCTTGTGTGTGTCCATAGGTAGTTGTCCATGTACTGCTAGTGCATGTACAGTGCTGGTATGTGTATACTCTGTGTCCACACATATACCCACGTCCACAGCGCCCTTTGCTGGTTCACGACATTGGCGCTACCATTTCAGGGGTGGTATCCCAGAGTTCAGTGCATCATAGGAGACGTTCTAGAAACCGCCTTGCTGCGTGTTGCTGGAACCATCCTCTGCTTTCACACATTTGGTGATGGCAGCTGCCTCTCACCTCTTCCATCTGCCAGAAGACATGGAGCAAGTGCAGGATCATGTGGTTCTGCTCCAGCTATTCCTTGTGGTGCAGTATCTATCCGCAAGATACTGGACCGACACGGCCCAAAACTTTCTGAGACACCGAAGACAGCTGACCGAGAGGGCAAATGACAATCCAGTGTGGTCCCATGGTACAGATGTTGTCACTTGCTGGTAGAACCATGGTCGGCCCATAGCTGGACTGCCAAGTCTCATCCAGGAGAGCCAGCACAGTGTAGTGGGATCACATCATTTTGGAAACCCAGGACGATGACCAGTGGCTCCAGAATGTCTGAATGAGGAAGCAGAACTTCATGGAGCTGTGCAAGGAGCTTGCACCAACCAGACCACTCGCTTTCAGAAACCCATACCTGTGCAGGAGCAGGTGGCTATTGCCCATTGGAAGCTGGCAACACCTGACAGCTGCTGATCACTTTCAAACCAGTTCAGGGTTGGAATATCCACTGTCCGGTTGGTGACTGTGCAGGTTTGCCAGGTATCAACGCTGTCATCTTCCCACAGGTGGTTGCTGTAACTCAAGTACAGCAACTAGAAATTTCAGGGGATGGGGTTTCCTAATTGTGCAGGGGCCATTGATGGCACCCACAACCCCATCCTTTGCCCATAAAAAGGAGTGAGTGACTATGTGAACCGAAAAGGTTACTATTAGCTTGTTCTGCAAGGCTTAGTGGACCACAGATGCTGGCTCATGAACACTGCTGGGCACATAGGAACCATTCATGACGCCAGGGTGTACTGGAGATCGGGATTGTACTTCAGGAGGGAAGAAAGAACGTTATTCCCCAGAAACATCATGGTTCTCTTTGGTGTTTCTGTGCCTAGTTTTGGCGGACCCCACATACCTGCTCCTAACTTGGCTCATGAAGCTGTACTCTCAGCAAAAAGGAAATCCAGCTGAGACTGGGCAGCTGCAGAATGGTTGCTGAATGGGCCTTTGGGTGGCTGAATGCCATTGGTGATGCCTGTGCACCCAGCTGGATGCCAATGTGGCCAGCGTGGTTAGCATAATGGTGGCATGTTGTGTCCTTCAGTGTATGTGAGGATAAAGGGGAATACTTCCGTATGGAGTAGGCCCAGGGCAGAACCAGTTTGCAGAGCTTGTACAGATAAAATCTCACCCATGTGCACACTGGCCCAGGTTCCCAGAAGGCAAGGGACATCCAGGACAACATATGCTCGCACAGCCTGGAACAGCCGGCAACCAGAAGGTAACTGCTGTGACTGCCAAGGGACATGCCACCCCGTGCTGCTGCATGGAAAGCCCAAGACAACATCGTCACTTAGTTGTGTGCTGACACATCTTTGTGGGTTTTGAGCCCCTGCAGCTGATGCTCCTGTACCCATTGACCGCAGACGACTGTGAGAGTGGCTCCTCCAGGTGAACACCTTTGGCTGTGGGTTTGTGCTGTGAAGGGTGGCACTGCAGTTCTGTTGCCATCACTGTGCAATGTTGTTGTTCTATGCGAACACCTGTGCTGAGGAGTGGCTTGTGGAGAGCACTCAGTCATTGGCAACAACTGTCAAAACGGTTCTGGGAAGAGCACCAGAACGTCCTTCTTTACACTGTTCCCTGGTAGCATTGATTGGCTGTCTTGCATGACTACGCCCCCGGCTGAAAGTGGTGAAGGTTTGGTGGAGGTGGGGCAGGAGGGCTGTTTCAGCGCTGCTCGTTGTTGGGTATCTTTGCTGTTAATTAAATTTTGTTCCCTTTCTGTGTGCGGTCAGTTACTGTATTATTGAAGCCATAGAGATGTGAACTTTTCTTGTCTTTAGTTCTGCCGCTGGTGACAGGAACAGTTAGTTCTGAGCACAGTTCACTCTCCTTAGCCCTCTGCTGTTTGCTTTGACAGGAGGCTATGTAGGGCCTGGGGTGGGAGAGAGAAAAGTGGGCATGTGACAGTCAGGGAACTCTTTGCAGTAGAACGGCACCGGGGAGTTGCAGAAATCCAATTCATACGCTGTGAATCGTCTGGAGCTCTCCCAACCCTGGGGAAAGTATCCCGTCTGTCGTAGTCAGCGAGGGGCTACACATGAGTAAATTGAACAGTTACATTTACTGACAGTGAAACCTTTTCTTAAAGGAAATGTAAATGAAAACCCAGTTGATCAAAGTCCCTGTGCAACAAGTAAACCGGTCTCCTTGCCTTTCCCCTCCCCCGGCAAGTGGGGAATGGCTGTGGAAAATTGTCTGGG
The DNA here is from genome assembly GCF_016161935.1 of Mauremys reevesii. Taxonomy (NCBI): domain Eukaryota; kingdom Metazoa; phylum Chordata; order Testudines; family Geoemydidae; genus Mauremys; species Mauremys reevesii. The sequence goes on along the minus strand of NC_052629.1, from coordinate 123,885,705 downwards.
TGGGGACAAACAGGGACGCAAGTGTCCCACTCTGCATGGCACTGGTGAGGCCTCAGCTGGAGTACTGTGCCTGGTTCTGCACGTGTCACTTCAGGAAAGTTATGAACAAATTGGAGAGGGTCCAGAGGAGAGCAACAGCAATGATAGCTTTAGAAAACTTGACCTATGAGGAAAAGTTTAAAAAATCCTGGGCATGTTTAGTCTTGAGGAAAGAAGACTGAGAGGGGAACTGATAACTCTTCAGATCTATTAAGGGATTCATAGAGAGGATGGGGATCATTTGTTTTCCATGTCCACTGAAGGTAGAACAAGAAGCAATGGGCTTAATCTGCAGCAAGGGAGATCTAGGTTAGGTATTAGGAAGATCTTTATAAGGGTAGCTCTGCACTGGAACAGGCTTCCAAGGGAGGCTGTGGAGTCCCCGTCATTGGAGGGTTTTAAGAGCAGGTTGGATGAACACCTGTCTAGGTTTACATGGTCCTGCCTCAGCTCAGGGGGCTGGATTTGATGACTTCTCAAGGTCCCTTCCAGCCCTGCATTTCTATGATTCTCTGCATACAGCAATATTGTATGTCAGGCATGGGGCTTACCACAATGACATGTTGTTGTTGCATTCAGGAGCCCTTGGTTTCAATGACATGAAAATAGCTGATTGTAAAGCCATCATGTTATAAACATTAGTTAATGCTTCTGTCAATCAGCCCTCTGTGGTGTGCACTAGTCTCACATCAGACGGCATTAATCTCCCACCGGCTGCTGTACAGAAATGCAGCACGGCTCTTCCATGACATCAGAATGGTGCTCAGCCCTCCACAGAACGGCAGTACAGCCCTGGCAATAAGCACCTCTGCTCTCCTGGCACCATGCTGCACTGCTGACTTGTTGGGAACATGACTCTGACTTTTCATTAAAGGATGTAAATCTTGGACTTTCGGCATCGGAAAATCGAGCAACTCCCTTTAGCACCCATCAAGACCAATAAACTCCTGCTTTAGGGCACAAAAATGAATCTGTCTGTATTAAAGGGTTTTAAAAAGTCACAGTTGCACTCTGAAAGCCCAATTCTATTGTCACTTCCCCAGCTCCCTGGGACAATGAAGCTGAATTAATTAGTGGATTGAGATGCTTGTGTGTTCATGCCCCGTGTTCACAAGATCAGGCCAAATCCTGACCCAGGGCTTCCCTTCGAGGCAGTGTCTGTCATTCCACCCTGTAGTGACATTGGGCTGTAAGGATGAGTGGGGGCACAGGGGAGTTATATTGGGGGGTGGGGGGCAGAGATTTCCCGGAAGTTTCAGCCTGGAGATACGATCTCCCTGGATCAGAGACAGTTGGAGAGATGCTGGATGGACCAAGTAGCCCTTGGAGCAACTGGAGCTGGCTGACAGCTCTGAAGGGAAACGGGGCAGAGCCCCAGAGAGCACAGGTATAATGGGGCTAAGAGCCTCATGCACAGACCCTGTCCATGGGAGTCATCCTGTCCTCTTTCCACCCTTTGGGAGCTCTATAGTTAGGGCAAGTGCAGAGTCCTGCACTTGGGATGGAAGAATCCCATTCACTGTTACAGACTAGGGACCGAATGGCTGGGCAGCAGTTCTGCAGAAAAGGACCTAGGGGTTACAGTGGACGAGAAGCTGGATATGAGTCAACAGTGTGCCCTTGTTGCCGAGAAGGCTAATGGCATTTGGGGCTGTATAAGTAGGGGCATTGCCAGCAGATCGAGGAACGTGATCATTCCCCTCTATTCAGCATTGGTGAGGCCTCATCTGGAGACTGTGTCCAGTTTTGGGCCCTACACTACAAGAAGGATGTGGAAAAATTGGAGAGTCCAGCGGAGGGCAATAAAAATGCTTAGGGGGCTGGAGCACATGACTTATGAGGAGAAGCTGAGGGAACTGGGATTGTTTAGTCTGCAGAAGAGAAGAATGAGGGAGAATTTGATAGCTGCTTTCAACTACCTGAAAGGGGGTTCCAAAGAGGATGTATCTGGACTGTTCTCAGTGGTAGCAGATGAAAGAACAAGGAGTAATGGTCTCAAGTTGCAGAGGGGGAGGTTTAGGTTGGATATTAGGAAAAACTTTTTCAGTAGGAGGGTGGTGAAGCACAGGAATGGGTTACCTAGGAAGGTGGTGGAATCTCCTTTCTTAGAGGTTTTTAAAGTCAGGCTTGACAAAGCCCTGGCTGGGATGATTTAGTTGGGAATTGGTCCTGTTTTGAGCAGGGGGTTGGAGTAGACACCTCCTGAGGTCCCTTCCAACCCTGATATTCTATGATTCCAGATTGATGTGAGGTCTCCATAGGTGAAAGTCTAGGACTAACATGGTCTGACTCTTACACCGGGGGAGGGGAGTGGTCCTCGTGTGTCTCCTGAATATCTCTGGCCCCATGAGCTCTATGTGGGTGGAGTTGCTGGGCAGGTGGGGGACAGGTATATCTGCTGTTGGGGGAGGGACTGTGCTGGGGGAGTATCAGAGGTGGTAGCGTGGTAAGCGAAGTGCTGTACAAACAGAATTAAACCAATGTTGGGTTGCTTTCAGGTATGTTTAGTATCCCGTTTATTACCGTAGTGCCCACGGGTCTGTCAAGAATGGGCACCCACTGGGCTGTGCCCTGCCCAAACCCAGAGGAGTAGACTGTCCCTGCCCCGAAGAGTTTGCAGGCTAAATAGACAAGACAGATCCAGGGTGGGGGAAGGGAGTAGAACACCCCAGCAGTGATCAGTGCAAAGTGGTGCCAGGAGTTTTGTTGTTGCTTTTGTTTTGTTTAAATCCGTTCTGTGGGGTTCTGTTAAGAGGGGATTAGCTAGCTACGAAGGGAAACCCGGGGAGGGGTTGGAGCAAACAGCCGGTCAGTATAGGGGATGGAATCTGCAGAAAAAAGTCTGACAATATCAGACTTCCTGGCTTGAATGGTTTTCAACAGTGCTCTGCCAGCCTTAGTCAGTGCCTGGCTTCTCCTGATAGTTTCTTTCCCATGTGTCTGGAGGGAGAGGATGATGCCTGGATCCTAGTAGCCCCGTAGAAGCCATGTCTCTCTTGCACCATTCTGTGGCCAGGATGTGTTGGGCATCTTTCACCCACCTACCTGGGCTGATTTCTGGTGGGTTCTGAGCAATCCTGAATGCATCGATTTCTTAGTATTTAAAAGTATGTTGACGAGAGATTGTTCTAGATAGGGACAAGTTGGTATTACCTGGCTCTAATATATGTGTTCTCTTGCTATAATTTTTTGGAAAAAATTGGCATGTAAGTTAAAATGCCCTCCAAGCAATACTTGTGCTTGTTCAGCTGAAAATTCAGGCAGGCTGTGTCTTACTTGCCTTAGTTTTTACATAGTTGTATTACCGTCAGCTTACCATTGTTTGTATTGTAAGTATTCACCTCTCCAAACTTCTATTTTCTAAGTAGTCATAGATTTCTCCTGTTTTATCCCTTATCACTGAGGCTAGAATCTCTGCCTGTACTAAAAGTCCGTAGGGACCCACTTCCTCCCTTAACTCCCTTTTTGACATGGATGTCATGTCAGCCTTTCTCAAATGTTCTGCCCATATTGAAGAATAATTGCAGTTTTCTAAGGTGATGGTACAAACCACTGCAGCTCACAGGAGTGCTTTGAATTGTTCAATGCTACGAGGATTTATTTTTCATAAGGGAGGTATTTGTCCTATTTTCAGAAAGGACTTTACCTCAAGCAGAGCTTTCTGGGTCTTCTCCAATACTGGGTTGAAGAGATTCCCTAAAGTCCAATAGGAACCTTGCTATTGTCAATCTACTTTACATAGACGGTGCTCAGATCAGCTGTAGTACAAATCCTACATCAGGTATGCTTGGAAATCGCTGGTGTCACTACTTTCATTGCATCTCCTTGTTCTACAGTTCTAAGGTGCAGACTGTCCAGTCTTGGTGTCCTCATGGCTCTACTTGCCATAACCTTTGTATCAGTTTTGAGCCTCTCCTCAGTTTCAGCAGTTTGACGTGCTGTCCCGACAGTAAATATGTCTTGTTCTCATGCAACTTCCCCTTTCTACCTGGTGCTCACGGATGCAAAGCAATCAGTTCTGACCCCAGTCATATTTGCTTCTTATATCACTAAGTTCCCCATTCATCCTGTCTAAGAATTACAGCTCTTCCTGATGACAGCACTCTCTATTGCAGGGGTAGGCAACCTATGGCACACATGCCAAAGGCAGCACATAGGCTGATTTTCAGTGACACTCACACTGCCCAGGTCCTGGCCACCGGTCCGGGGGACTCTGCATTTTAATTTAATTTTAAGTGAAGCTTCTTAAACATTTTAAAAACCTTATTTACTTTACATACAACAATAGTTTAGTTAGATATTATAGACTTATAGAAAGAGACCTTCTAAGAATGTTAAAATGTATTACTGGCACGTGAAACCTTAAATCAGAGAGAATAAATGAAGACTCGGCACAGCACTTCTGAAAGGTTGCCAACCCCTGCTCTATTGATTTAATCTCTTGTGTAATCTTGTTTCCAGATTTTGGCCTGAGCTTCCTTGATAACTCTTCCCACATAATTTTATTTGAGCCTTACATAGAACAGTGTTGGTATGGACCCTGTTGCTTTAAGTCTTCTGCAGATCCTTTCCTTGATGCTGTAACCAGATTAGTCCTCACATGCAGCGTATCTAGTTTTTACTTTTCAATGTCCCAGCTTTTGTTGCAGTGTTTCTGGTTCTTGGTATGGGCTTGTGAAGCATAACAGCGCAGGGGCCAATGTGTTTTTCTTAAATACCGACCAAGTGTTAACCAACCTCTCGGACTGGTGGTGGTGGTCTCTTCCTCCTGCTGTGTTCTCCTCTCACTGCTCTTCCTCTGAGAGGTGAATTTATCACCTTATCCACAGATGGGGCGCGTTTGGCAAGGGCAGAATCCAGATGCAAATCTCTGGAATGTTCCCAATAGCAGCATCTGGGCTTAAGTTGGCTCCTTGCCTGACTTCTTTGCTGACTCCTAACAGCTGGCTGTGGAACTGTCTCTGGGGTTATCAGGGAAGCTTGCTGCAGATCTGGCTGATGCCATATTCCCCTAGACTGTCTGATTGTGAGGAAGTGCTCCAATAAGTTTACATGCAAGACTTTTATAGCTCGAGCTATACCATATACCACATGAGCTGAAATATTTGTAACTAGGAACACACCGGGAATTATCCATGTTTAGTCATCTGAAAGCTATGTGTGCAGTGAGTTCAGATGCCGCTAATTGTTAGCAATGGGCCTTGTTCTCTGTTGCTATGACTCCTTTGACTCCAAGTCAGTGCAGTTATGCCAACAAACAATTTGGCTAAATATTTTTACCCTCCCTGTAACAGCAGAACATGGTAGTTTTTGGGCACGTTGCCTTGTATCTCTTTTACTAGAAAACGTGGCTTTCTGCAGTTAAAGTGTTACCATTGCTAGCTGGAATTCATCCCTGTAAACAGCAACAGCACAAGGTCTATTCTGAGGTCTTAAATGGTTCATGAACCTGTGCTGGCTCCTGTGCTTGGGGTGAATTTCACCCACAGTGAGTAGATTGGAATTCATGCCAAATAAATCACAATGTGGTAAAAAGGAAAATGCACAAAGAATAAATGTGGTTTGGTACTTCATAGCACTCATGAAAGCTGTCTAATATGAAGAAATATATTTGGGTGAAGAAAATCCTGTTCTCTAGTTAGATAGATCCTTAACTATAACAGCTACAAAATATTGTATCTCTATAATTAAATGGTCAGACTTCTTTCTGTTTTGGCATTTAGGTATAAAAACACTTTTGCCAGCATAAATGCTTTGTTCTATATTTATAGACCTGTAAGCCACGGTTTGGTCTGACTCCCAGCTGAACATTTTATTTGTCTTTATGTAATGTTACACATATGCACATTCAGATGCTATTGGCTTCAATATAACGTGACATCCCAGTTTTCTAGGCTGCGTTCTTAACATTCATGGGCTAACAGTGGAATTTCACTGATTTGCACCAGCTATGGGTCTGGCCCTGGAAGTCTGGTGCATAACCAATGTGGAGCAGAGATTGTGTCTACAGTACCCAGCATGGTCAAGGTGCTACCAGAAACAAACCAGACCTAATAGAAAGTAAGAGATTGGACCAGTTTCTCAGTTGGTGCAAATCAGCATGGCTCTGAAGTCAACAGATGTATCCTGATTTTCCCAACAGGGGGCCAGATTTTCAGCAGCTGTAAATCAGTGTGGATCCATGGAGCCATGCTCATTTACCCCAGCTGTGAATCTGACCCTTTGTTGAGAAAGTCTTTGTGTTTCTAGTAATCCAGTGTATTTAATGTACTGTAGAATACAGATTTGTTACTTATCGGTAGTAACAACATGAGATAGCTGTGGCTTTTGTGTTGAGCTGATTGAAAACATTTCTTCCAATCTAAGCAATGACTCATAGAATATGAGGGTTGGAAGGGATCTCAGGAGGTCACCAAATCCACCTTCTGCTCAAAGTAGGACTAATCCCCAGACAGATTTTTATCCTGGTTTCCTAAATGGCCCCCTCAAGGATTGAACTCACAATCTGGAGTTTAGCAGGGCCATGCTCAAACCACTGAGCTATCTCCCCCCCACTCAGGTGCTATAACACAGAATTAATCAAGTCCTATAAAAAAGATGACAAAGCTGAATTTCTATTCAAAGAAGGCAGCATGTATAATCTGAACACGTATTTTCAGTGAGCATCTTTGTCCAAACCCTGTTGATGCAATATGAGTTCTAGCATGTAAATATTATGTCTACTTTGTGATCACCTCATTCATGTAAAGTAGTTGAAATCAGATGATTTGAGGAGTTAAAGATATTGCAGTCTACCTCCTGGATCTTCTGATGTGTTTCAATTTATTTGCCTTCCTTAGAGGACTAAAATCAAGAATGTCCTGCTTTTTGATCCTAGAAAATGTGCTGGTTAACATGTTATCTGGCTTCACTCTTTGTGCTCATTCCTATCAGGTAGGTTTTTCACTGCCTGTGATAAACTGAAATATACAAATGTTAAAGACCAGATGAAATATATGTCCTTTGCGGGTATCTCTTTCCCTATTTCCTTGTTTTGAATTGCCTTATAACTAAGAGAAGAGGAAGTTCTTCTTTAATCTGAAGTCATCTCTGCTGCAGAATAAGGTCCTGTCTCTCTGAGTGTTTTAGGACTGAGTATGCTGGATCAGTTCTGTCCCCTGAGATGTTCCATCTTTGACCTCACAAAGAGAAGTAATCTGTACACTTGCTTGTAATGCAGGTTCCCTGCAATCATCTCCTTCTGACAGCTAGGCTGTTGTCAGTTTTTACCAGTCAGTGGGAATACATCTGCTCTTTTGGCTCTCTTTGTAACATCGAAGATATCAGACTGTTCTAAAGTGTCTGTCTCTGTTGTCTGGGAGAGTCTGATGCCTGAAGTCAGAGGCATCAGATCGCACCAGGAGTCATACCTTCCAAGTGACCTCTGGCAGTCAGGCCAGGCTAATGATGGCTATATTACGCACAGCAAGCGCTGATTCTCCTGTTGTGGCTGCCCGCTCTTCTTTCCCTATCTCTCCCAACCCCTTGTACAGAATAGACATTGGCCACAGAAAATGAGAGGCATTTCTGTGGCATAAGGCAGCGGTAATGAGAAATGTGAGGGAGAACAGGATTCTCTCTCCATTTCAAAACATTGCTCTGTATAAAACTCAGTTCAGTGCAAGACAAGGCAACAAGATTCATTTGAAAACTTGAGATCTTTGGCATGTCGTAGGGGATGGGAGGGAAGTGTAAAAAAACCCTTCACCAGCTATTTGCAGTTAGCTTCCCAGAGCTGGAAGCTGTATTGCTTTTTGGCTGGTAGGGATCACCTATTTGTTCTGTTTACAGAGCGGTGGGTATACCAGATTCAGTGCTCTATCTCAGCCCTAAGTGGGGCTCGATGCTGACGGAGCCCCTGTTCCATCTCTTCCATCCTGCTGTGAAAGACCTGAGGTTCATGTAGTCAGGGAAAGCTATGGCCACCGAAGCCGTCCCAGGTTTTGCAGTAGCTGCCACTGTCCCAGTAACACTATCCAGACTTCCACATTCCAAACGGCTCCCGGTTCCAGTCAGGCAAGGCAGTTGTAAGCCCAATTGGAAATGGGAATTTTCCCACTTGTAGACCAAAATCTGGGCACAACACCCTGGGCTGGTTCTCGGGGTATGCAGGACTGAGAGTCACCTGGTTATCCCCGAGGAAGATTGGCTTATGCTGACACTGCACTGCCAGCCTGTTAGCTGCCCACACGCTCTCCTCTGGGCTTTGCCAGCCCTCCCTTTGCCTTGCAGGTTAACAATAGTTACAGCCCAGTCCTGGAGTCCCTTTGCAGCATTCCCCTGTCGTGCCCAGCCCCTTCTCTACGGGACACTCACAGAAATACCAGGTCTGCTGGCCCAAAAGGAACAGTGTACAAAACCGCTCATATGATTCAACTCCTTGCTTGGTATCACTGCACGTCAACTTCTCTTCGTTTTCAGTATAAATATATCTATTAGCAAAGATTTAAGTGATAGTAAGAATACTGGGAAAAAATGGCTCCATATAAAAATCATAACATGCTTTCTAGAGACTAAACTTCCCAGGTTAACCCCCTGTCTAAAGAAATTTACGTGACCCCAAAGTGCTTTTGGAATGTTTTCAACCAAGGTTGGCTGAAATCCCATTGTCCTGAATGTGAACGCACTGCCCATTTATTTGCGAGGTGCTTGATAAAGGGATATCTTCTTTGCCTTCTACTTTATACTCCCCAAGGTCTGTCTGCACTCAGGCAGCATAACCACCCATGGCCTGTCTTTCCTGTGTGCTGCTTCCCATCTCGTCAATAGCTTTGTATGTAAGTGGGCATCCAGCGTGTTAGAGTACAATGCTTCATTTACATCCGATAGAGAGAGGTGAATAAGCATCTCTTGTCTGTTTCTTCACCTCTACTGGTGACTCATACCTTAATACAGATTCTAAGAACATATTTTCAGTACAGGTACATAACTCCTTACATAGCATCTGTTTGTACATTTCCCAATGATGTGAATGACCAGCGTGAAGCAGAATGTAGATCTCAGAATCAGGACACTCCTGTAGCCCAGTAGGTAGGCTTTCTTCTTCAGTTAAAAGAACAGAAACCACTTACGTTTCTTTCGGAAGCCCAGGAGTTCTTGAGTTCCAGCCTGATCTCACTTTAACTCCCACATTCTGAAAGGCCCCTCCCTCCTTGTGTCTGGGCCGAATTACCAGAATGCACAGGGGTCTTTGTTACAGGATCCAGGTGTGAAGGCTTCCCTCAGCCTCAGGCTAGTTTTTCCCAGCCAGCCAGCCAGGAGAATGCCCCCATAAGCGATGGTTGCTCCACTCTTTGGCAGTTAGACCCATTCAGCTTTAATGGCTTGAAATCACTGGTCTTGTGACTGAACGTACCCTGAGAAAGGAGTCTGCTTCCCTCTGCTAGTCTAACACACCATCTCAGCCACACAATACACAAGTCACGTTTGGAGCACAGATCAATATTCTTTGCCAAACACTCCCATGCTTGTCCACAGGCTCTGAATCCGAGATCTCCTCTACCGCGGCACAGATCTCTACCACTTGTGCTAAAGGTGAACACACACTACCATAATTGAGACACTAAATGGTATAATAATTTCTGAATCTAAAAAGCCCCTTGACTTCTACCTGGCAAATGTGTAACTTCTTGGTCTTTTTCTGTTAGCTTATAACGAAGGCAAAAGGGTAGTGTAACCCAAACACACTTGACTGCTGCATCTAGGTTTTAAATTCTAGAGCAAGCAGCCATTAATAGACTGCACTGCTTATTGCTGTCTGAATATTTTGTAACTCACTGTGCAGGAAGTATTATAGCTGATATTTTATTTTCAAATTCTGTCCTTAACTCTGTTGGATCCACACTGAACAGTTCAATTTAATTTGACACATTCAATCCTCTTTACACTTTGTGATCTCTACATGTAAAACACCACTAGTGTATTTGTATCACTATTTAATGTGGTATCAGCAGTCTCCCTTTTCACAGCAGTTCTGGGTCACTGGACCTACCTTTAACCTAAGACTTCAAATGAACTCTTGAATCCTGCCAAGAATTAGTGAAATACTCTTGAATAACAGAGAATAATAGATCAATTCAGTTTCCTGGGTGCAGTAGGCACATTTGGTTTTTTCCCATCATTTTCCTAATACTTTTAAAATAATGTCTGCTTTACCTTTTAGAGAGTGCAACAGCGCATTTAGAAAGAACTCTTTCCTTCAGCAACCATTGTGCTTTTAAACTCCACTTCAAAGAATAGAAATTCACTTTCCTAGCATCTTAAATGGCTGGACAGACTGTTCCATCAGTGGTATCATTTTAAAAATTAGATTTAACAAATAAATGTAGTGAACTTTTTTAAATATAAGTCAGACCCATCCATAGAATTTTCTTTTAACTGCACACCTTCAAAGAAATTATATTTTTACTCCCAGCAAATTACCTAGGAGAAAAAATGACAAGAGTAATCTATTTTTTTCACAGCTGGTCGGTTGGCCAGAGTTTCTCATCAAGGAGTACATGCTGTTTGCTCCCCAGATGGACAGCCTGGATGAGTAACAAATCCACAGAGCCTGGGACACAAGGTAGAAATTACACTGCCTGTGCTTTTAATCTTGCACAGCTCTGCACACTGGTAATTGCAAGTGGCCCATTTCCAAATGAGACTCTACTGGGACAATATCCTATATCTTGTCAGAATGAGTCCCATTAAAGCCTCAGCTGGAATTAGACCCAAAACTTGTAATAATTATGGGAAACTTATTTTAAAAAAAAAAGTTGAAACTGTAGAACTGTGAGAGCTGAACATGTCAGTAACATTACCTATAACCGGAATCTTCAGCATCTTCTTCCAATTGCCCTTGGAAGACAAAACAAAAGGGGCTGTGTGGAAAACAGCCTATATTTCAAGTGTGATCATTGTCTCTTGTCTTGTATTAGTAGAGCAGCACTGAACAGCTCGCTGGAGATCTGAGCTGTGCCAGCAGCCACACCTGGGCTTGCAGGCGAAACGCCGTCTTTACCCTTCCATTCCCCCACTAGGGTCGCATCTTGCTCCTTTTGCTTGCCTGTTGTTTTAAAGCATGTTTGCTGCTATTCTGAGTCCGTTGGGGGAGGCTCTTTCTCTCCCTGGTGAGGGGCTTTGGGATTCAACACTCATTTAGAGAGATTTATTAGATTGGATTACAAAGTATTTCTGTATATTGGCATCAACCCTTCAAATCATTTCCTTTAGGTAACCAAGGTTTTTTTTCTCATCTAGCCACTTTAAAACCTGCATGTTCCCTGCTTTCAATGTTGCTTTGATGCAGCATCAGAGCAGGACCCTCTCAACGGTGCACTAAAACGCTAGTGGGCATATTTTAAAAGTGATGTCTAATTTCTAAATAGAGCCTCTGGGCAAAATCCTTCTCTCAATTACACTGATGTAATCCTGCTGTCTCGTAAATCACTATACTTTTAAACTAAGCATGTAAACATTAGGCTTCTAAATCATTAGCATAGGACTTTGAGGGCTGCTGTCTGGAATACCATAGTAACCTGGAGCACTCTGTTTTCCTCACTAATTTTAATAGGAACTGGCATGCTGGAACAGAGCCATGGCCCATTTAATCCAGCATGCTGACTTCTAAAGTGGTCAGCACTGGATGGTAGAAAACCTTTTAGAACAGAATAATGCACCTAGCCCACAGGAGGAGATTACCTTTATAATTTACCCAAGTTTTAAAAGTTTGACAACACACAAATACTACACAATAAAAAATCCAAAGCAGAAGACCTGATACCTAGTGTATACAATAACCAGTGACCTGAATGCATACGTTCTGTCGATCCATTGACGTATGCATTGTCCTTGGTAGGAAACTGCAGCTGCTCCTGTTATACATCCTGGAATCTCGGCCCCAGTGAAGTCAAAGGGAGTTTTACCATCGACTTCAATAGGGCCAGGGTTTTACCCATAATTCTAATCCTGAGCAACATGCACATCATTGGATATCTATCCTATAACAGTATTCAAGTACATAAAAGGTTGTTACAAGGAGGAGGGAGAAAAATTGTTCTTAACCTCTGAGGACAGGACAAGAAGCAATGGGCTTAAATTGCAGCAAGGGCGGTTTAGGTTGGACATTAGGAAAAAGTTCCTACCTGTCAGGGTGGTTAAGCACTGGAATAAATTGCCCAGGGAGGTTGTGGAATCTCCATCGTTGGACATTTTTAAGAACAGGTTAGACAAAGACCTGTCAGGGATGTAGAGCATCTAGAAGATAATACTTAGTCCTGCCATGAGTGCAAGGGATTAGACTAGATCACCTCTCAAGGTCCCTTCCAGTTCTATGATTCTATCCACAATGAAAGTAGGTTTTTGAGCAGCAAAATAATCGAATGTCCTGTTTGTAGATACAGGGCTGGATTCTCACCTGGTATAAACCAGAGCAGCTCCTTAGTGAAGGAATGGGGATACGGCTGGCAGTCATTTTTCTTTTTAGTGAGTAAATTCCATAACATCCTCTGGAGCTGCTGTTTGTATTAGGGTTTGTCACTGAATTTAATGTTTGTGATTGTTACACGGTAGATTTCAAGGCCAGATTAAAAGGAAATACATGCCTTGGTCGCCGGGGTTCAAACTATGTGAAGTCTGCGGAAAGTTGATGCAAAAACGTGACCTGCACACTTCTTGTTTGAAGTGCCTTGGCGAGAATCACCAAAAGGCCAAGTGCCACGTTTGTAAAGGGTTTCGGCCGAGGACCCTTAAGGATCACGAGCAGAGACTCAGGCTTATTCTCATGGAGGCATCCCTCCGCCCACAATCCGACCCTTGGTCGGCAGAGCCTGTGCCGAGCACCTCCTCCTCCATGCCCAGCGCACCAGTGCCCAGAAAGTAGACTAAGGACTCCCGGCACTGACACGGCACCGAACATAAGACTTCTGGTAGGCGCCGATCTGTCTCTCCAGAGCCCCAGAAGAAAAAGAGGCAGGAGAGGGGGCACTCTCCTGCTCCTAAGCCTAAGGAGACAGCAGCAGGGAGAACTCAGCCTACCCAGCCTTCTTCCAAGGGGCTCGTCGACTCCTGCCCCGCAAGGGGTCCAGTCGAGTCCGGCTCACTGCCATTCTCCAGACCATCATGGGTGGACATTCAACTCCTCTCCACTCTGGAGACTTTTGAGGCAGTGCAGGACCTTATTCGCCTGACGGCTCTGCCTTCCCCAAGGAGGGATGAGGCACCGGTGTTAACCTGCCTGCCTATTCCATCTAGGAGCAAGCCAGCAATGATGTCACACCACTCCCCATCTCTGGTGTGCCACTCCCCAGCACCGGCCGCACAGGGTGGGAACCGCACCGGTCCCCAGAGGCTCGGCACTGCTCTTCAGCACCACCCAGTACCGCTCCTCTGAGGTCATCTTTTTCTGAGACCTCAGAGTCCAAGGCAGAGTCCAATCATTTGGCAGGAGGTCTAGATCTAGGCGACACTGCCGGTCTGATCCGGCACCATGGCTATCTTAATGGCAACCATCAAGGCTCCCTGGCCTTACCATCAGGCCCAGGGTCAGAGCCAGGCCTCGAGATCCAGATTGGCATCAATCGCATCAACATCCATCGCCCCTTCGCAGCAACTGGCACCGGGTCCATCTCCAGCGATGACACCTGCCTGCCGCTTTGAGCTCCACACTGACGATCCCGGCGCTGACGATCCTGGCACAATCGGCAGGCCAGCACCACGACCCTTTGGGTGCCAAGGGCCATGACCAGGGCCATGGGCCGGTGTTTTCGTCTTTGTCCTCCCCAGATGAGGCTGTTGCGGGCATGTCAATGGCCCCGGCCTTGGAGGACAATAGGGTCCTGCAACGGTTGTTGTGCAGGGTGGCCCAGAACCTGGGGATCCAGGCAGAGGAGGTGGTAGAGGATGCAGATCCCGTGGTGGACGTCCTCGCCCCCTCTGGACCCTCATGTATCATGCTGCCACTTATTAAAACTATAAGTGAAACCACAAAATCTTGGTGGCAGATCCTGGCCTCCTTACCCCCCACAGTGAGGAGGAATGAGAGATGCTATTTCGTCCCCTAAAAGGGGTATGAGTACTTGTATACTCACCCACCACCTGACTCCCTGGTGGTGGATGCTGCAAACCAAAGGGGGCGCCAGGGGTTCCAGGGACTCTCCCCCGAAAACTGGGGGGCCAAAAAGCTTGATTTATTCGGGAGGAAAGTCTACTCTACCAGTGGATTGCAGCTCCGAATTGCAAACCAACAGGCCATCATTAGCAAATACTCCTTTAACTCCTGCTGCCGCCAGACTCCTGTTCCAAATTGAAGGCCTTGGTGGAGGAAGGCAAATTCATTTCTAGGGCCTCCTTGCAGGTGGCTCTTTATGGCGTGGATGTGGCTGCCTGTACCATGGTTACGGGGCTGGCCATGAGGAGGTCCTCTTGGCTCCAAATCTCTGGACTACCTCATGAAGTCAGCAGACCATCCAGGACCTACCCTTTGAAGGTGAGGCATTATTTTCCGAAAAGACAGACAGGAGACTGCACAGTTTAAAAGACTCGAGTGCTACCCTCAAGTCCCTGGGTATACACCCCCCCTGCTACAGAACACAGGCATTTCAGGCCGCAACCTCCTCCGTGGTTTTACCAGTAAAACTGACAGGATGGTTCCCAGAGGAGGAATAGGAGCAGCAGGAAGAAGCCACATCCATCCTCAGGCCAGGTCTCTGGCCAGACCAAGCCTTCTGCGGGCCAGAAACAGGCCTTTTGAAGGCACGCATGAGGATGGTGTACCAGGTCGAGTACTGGATCTACCCTGCCTTACCTTTTCGTCTTGACTGTCCCTTTCTACCGTGCATGGTCCCATATCACTTCAGACTGCTGGGTGCTCCGCACGGTAGAGAGGGGATACTCCATCCAATTCTCTGCCCTCCTGTCCTTCCCCCTCCTTCCCCATCCCTCTTCAGGGACCCCTCTCACGAGCAACTCCTTACACAGGAGGTGCACTTGCTCCTTTCGCTAGGGACAGTGGAAGAGGTTCCTCAGGAGCAGGAGGGCGAGGGCTTCTATTCCCGTTATTTCCTAATACCGAAAGTCAAAGGAAGGCTCAGGCCCATCCTAGATCTGCAAGAACTCAACAAGTTTGTGAAGAAACTCAAAATCCGCATAGTCTCTTTGGCCTCCATCATCCCTTCCTTGGATTCAGGGGACTGGTACACCGCCCTCGACTTGAAGGATGCTTACTTTCACATAGCGATAACTGTCCCACAGGAAGCACCTCAGGTTTTGGTGAACAACACCTACTGCCAGTTCACAGTCCTCCTGTTTGGCACCTCAGAGGCAAACAGGAATTGCAATATATAGTGCTCCATGAGACAGTGTTCCCGAGGTGGTGCTCTCTTACTGCCTTGGACAGATCACTAGTAGTCCCTCCTACTCACTACTACCTCGGGTGCTACAAAAGAGTCAACTGGTCAGGGCATGAATCATCCACATTGCCCCCAAATGGCCCAGACAGTTCTGGGTTCCCAGGCTTCTACAGAGATCATCCTGTCTACTATCAGCATTAGGACCTTCCTGGATCTCTTGACCCAGGAAAATGGCAGGCTCAGACATTACATCCTGGATGCTCTTGTTCTGTGGCTTGACATTTGGATAGGAATCAAGCCTAGAACATTCCTTCTCTGAAGCTGTATAAACTATTCTTAACAGCAGAAAAGACTCCAGAAAATATTACCTAGCAAAGTGGAAACATTTCTTTATCTGGCCCTGCCACAACCCTTACCTTCCAGAGACAGTGGGACTATTTCTGCTATTTTGGACTATATTTTTACATTCAAGATGGCAGACCATTCCCTTAGCTCACTACAGATTCATCTGCTGGCAATCAGAGTGTTTCACCCATCAATGGATGGTAACTTGATCCTTATTCACCCACTAGTACCAGATTCTTGAAGGGTCTGATTGGAATCTTTCCACCAGTAAGGAACATAACATAAGAATGGTCTTATCCAGTATGGCCAAAGGTCCATCTTGCCCAGTGTCCTGTCTTCCAACAGTGGCTGGTGCCAGGTGCCCCAGAGGGAATGAACAGAACAGGGCAATTATCGAGTGATCCATCCCCAGTTGTCCAGTCCCAGCATCTGGCGGTCAGAGACTTAGGGACACCCAGAGCATAGGGTTGTGTCCCTGACCACCTTGACCAATAGCCACTGATGGACCTATCCTCCATTAACTTATCTAATTCTTTTTTGAATCCAGTTATACATCTGGCCTTCACAACATCCTCTAGCAATGAGTTCCACAGGTTGACTGTACATTGTGGGAAGAAATACTTCCTTTTGTTTGTTTGTTTTTAAGCCTGCTGCCTTTTAATTTCATTGGGTGAATCCTGTTTCTTGTGTTATGTGAAGGGATAAATAACACTTCTCTATTCACTTTCTCCACATCATTCATGAGTAGATAGACCTCTATCATATCCCCGCTTAATCAACTTTTTTCCAAGCTGAGCAGTCCCAGTCTTTTTAATCTTTCCTCATATGGAAGTTGTTCCATAGCCCTAATCATTTTTATTGCCCCTTCTCTGTACCTTTTCCAATTCTAATAACTCTTTTGAGATGGGGTGACCAGAACTAAACACAATGTTCAAGGTGTGGGCATACCATGGATTTATATAGTGTCATTAGGATATTTTGTGTCCCTTTCCTAATGGTTCCTAACATTCTGTCAGCTTTTTTGATTGCTGTGGTGGACTGAGCAGCTGTTTTCAGAGTATTATCCACAATGAATTGAAGATCTTTCTTGAGTGGTAACAGCTAATTTAGATGCCATCATTTGCATGTATAGTTGGGATTATGTTTTCCAGTGTACATTACTTTGCATTTATCAACATTGAATTTCATCTGCCATTTTGTTGCTCAGTCACCAGTTTTGTGAGATCCCTTTGTAAAGCTTCACAGTCTATCTTATATAAGTATGTATTGTCTGCAAATTTTGTCATCTCACTATTTACTTCTTTTTTCCAGATCATTTATGAATATGTTGAACAGCACTGGTCCCAGTTCAGATCATTGAGGGACCCTGCTATTTACCTCTCTCCAGTGTGAATACTGACTATTAATTCCTACCCTTTATTTCCTATCTTTTAATCAGTTACTGATCCATGAGAGGACCTTCCCTCTTATCCCATGCTTGCCTTTGCTTAAGAGCCTTTGCTGTGGGACCTTGTCATGGCTTGTCTGAAAGTCCAAGTACATGATATGAGCTGGATCATTATCCTTATGCACATGCTTGTTGACCCCCTCAAAGAATTCTAGTAGATTGGTGAGGTGTGATTTCCCTCTAAATAGCCGTGTTGACTCCTCCACAACATATTGTGTTCATCTATGTACCTGATAATTCTGTTCTTTACTATAGTTTCAACCAATTTGCCTGGTACCGAAGTTAGGCTTCTTGGCCTATAATTGCCAGGATTGCCTCTGGAACCTTTTAAAAAAATAAGTGTAACATTAACTATCATCCAGTCATCTGGTACAGAGTCCGATGTAAGTTTCATAAAATTTCATATATGAAATTGCAGTAGTTCTGCAAGTTCATATATGAATTACTTCAGAACTCTTGAGTGAATACCAGGTGGTCCTGATCTCTTATTACTTTTTAATTTATCAATTTGTTCCAAAACCTCCTCTACTGACATCTCAATCTGGGACAGTTCCTCAGATTTGTCAGCTGAAAAGAATGGCTCAGGTATGAGAATCTCCCTCAGATCCTCTGCAGTGATGACTAATCCAAAGAATTTGTTTAGCTTCTCTGTAATGGCCTTGTCTTCCTTGAGTGCTCCTTGAGCATCTCGATCATCCAGTGGCATCATTGTTTGGCAGGCTGTCTGATTCTGATGTTCTTAAACATTTTTTTTGCTGTTAGTTTATGTGTCTTTTGCTAATTGCTCTTCAGATTCTTTTTTGGCCTGTCTAATTATGTTTTTACACTTGACTTGTTAGAGTTTGTTCCTTTCTATTTTCCTCAGAAGGATTTGGCTTCCAATTTTTAAAGGAAGTCTTTTTACTCTGTTTAGCTTTGCTGGCATTTTTTGGTCCTCTTATTGTGTTTTTTTTTAATTTGGAATATACATTAATTTGAGGCTCTGTTATGATGTTTTTAAAAAAGTTTCCATGCAGCTTGCAGGCATTTCACTCTTGTGAGTGTTCTTTTAAATTTCCATTTAACTAGCTTCCTCATGTTTATGTGGTTCCCCTTTTTAAGGTTAAATGCTTCTGTGGTGGGCTTGTTTGGTATTTCCCTTCCCCCTCACAAGGATGTTAACTTAAGTACACTATGGTCACTAGGACCGAGCAGGTGAGTTATATTCATCTCTTGGACCAGATCCTGTGCACCACTTTGGACTAAATCAAGAATTTGATTCTTGTGGGTTCCAGGACAGCTGCTCCAAGAAGCAGTCATTAATGGTTAAGGCTAAGATTTTGTCATGGATATTTTTAGTAAAAGTCATGGACAGCCCATGACCTGTCCCTGACTTTCACTAAAAATATCCCTGACAAAATGGGGAGGGAGGCAGGTTCAGGACCCATGGCTGCTGTGACTCCGGGTCCCCCGCTGCTGCAACAAGGGGGAGCCGCCTGCTGCAGCTGGGAGGTTCAGGGTCCCCTGCTGCCTGCTGTGGCTGGGCAGCTTCTGCCACCCACTGCGTCTGGGAGCTGCAAGGTCCCCCACCATGGTAGGGGCTGGGAGCAGTGTGTGGGGGGTGGCAGCTGGGAGCTCCAGCCTTGGAGCAGAAAATGTCACCCTTTTTCTCTGAGTACTGCTTGTCAGTCACTCACAGTGGAATGCACATAGGGACTAGGACTCAAAGAAGAAAGGGAAGTTACTTACCTTCAAGGTGTGTGGTCCCTATGTGTGTTGCCCTATCCACTTCATTCCCCTCTTCTTTGGATCTTGACAAGATTTGCAGGAGAGAAAGAACTGGACAATCAGTCATTCCACCCCATCCCTTGTGCCCTCAGATTATGACGAAAGCAGGAGTACAGGCATTGACCAACAGACCCTGCTTGCAAGAATTCTCTAGTCTGAAGCACCTGGAGTGCATGTCATCTTCCCTCTGCCCCACCCCTCCTATGGAATATAGATATGGACCACACATCTCGAAGAATTCCAGTTACAATAAGATAAGTAACTTCCCTTTCATGTGAGAAGAGAATCAGGCCCAGAATATTTTTTCATCTCTGTACTTTAAATTATTCTTAGCTAATTAAGAGATAATGTTAATGAGATTGTACCTGGGGGTGGTATAATGAGTTTCTGCTGAAATATAAACAGTGAGAGACTGTTAACCATTCGCAACATACAACTCCATTAACACTAATGCTATTAGAGCAAACCATTTTAGTTTTAAATCTAAATAAGATGCAACAGAGTGTGGTGACAACAAGCCATCCCTGCCTCGGCAAAGCCATTGGTGGGGAGAAGGGAGCGTGACATGACAATATCTTTTGAGGTATTTCAGTCTTCAGGGTGCTTCAGAGGGGCTCAGGATGCTGCAGTGGAGTGTTGAGTTAAAAAAGTAACACATCCAAAGTCATTGCTCTACAAGTCCCTGTTATTTATGGTGTTTGGAAACCTCCTTGTTCAGAAACCCGTCTGACCCCTGCAGTTCCTTCGAGGTGTAATTGGGACTCACAGGAACCTGCCTCTTCCTCCCTTCTCTTTCTCCATACTGGACACAATATTTCTGGATAGCCAATGCACCCAAAAGCTACATCCACCTTCCTGACACTGCGCCATGATTCCATGCCCAGTTCTGCCTGCCTTACTCAGACAAGTATTGTCAGTGAAGCCAACGGGACCACTCACATGAGTAAAGCAAGGAGCAGACAACCTTCCTTTCTGTGTAAATACCATACACAGCAATCCGTCTCAATGTGTTCTTAATAGGCCAGTCACTTAGGACAGACGCTCATTGCCAGTAGGATTGTGATCTTTGTTGGGAAGGTTTTACTGATCATGCTTAGATAGGGTGTGTGTGTGTGTGTGTGTGTGTGTGTGTGTGCTGAATTCATGTGAATTTTGCAAACCACTTTATTTTCACCAGCCTCCTCAAATCAACTGATCAGAAGTAATTTAGATAAAGCATCTGCTTCCTTGTTCTCCTCCATAGTCAATATTTAGCTGTTTAGCTATAATAAAGAGACCTTGCTAACCAGCACACACTAGACACAGGTTGTCTTAGTTGCTTGAGTGCAAACTTGATGCTATATTCCAAGGGTAAATTTTTCTCCTCCATAAGTAGGTAAGCTATTTACTGTAAGACTGAAGACAAATAAGAGTCTCACACGCCTTTAAAGGATATACTCTTTTTCAGAAACTGTCCTTTGACTTTACATACCGCAAATCAGTAATGAGGTACATTTGCACTGACATACAGAGGGCAGCTAGACTCAAATACTCCTAAAATATTGATCTAGATATTAAAAATATTGCATTTTGCTTTTACAACTGACAACATGTTTTAGGCATGCCTGTGCCCTTCGTCCAGAGAGCAATAGCTTAGACATTTCGTAGATTTCAAGGCCAGAGGGACTATGCTGATCATCTCATCTGACCTCCTGCATAACACAGGCCAGAGACCTTCACTGAGGGATGTTCCAAGCCAAGAAGAGCCCAGCCTTTATTCTGGATATTTTGCCTTCTGACGTGTGTCAGGACTGTGGGCATAAGAGGGAGTGAAGAGGGGATCAGTCACTGAGACTGCCGACCAGTGCCCAAGGAACGAATGTGGCTAACCAAGAAAGTACAAGTGCAGCCTCAGTTAATGGTGTTGATGTCTTTCAATTAACCACACTAAATGAAGTTACACCGCATGCCTCCAGGTCCACGGGAGAAGCAGTGTCATTCCAGCGTTGGTGGAAGTGATGAATGGCTCTGAGGAGGAGGAAGAGGGACCTCCCAACAAATTACACAGCCTAGGACAACATATTCTACACTAGACGAGAGTTAAAGCACAGAATTAACAAACCAAATATTTAAAGTTCTAGTCTGGAAAATGACTATGGAAAAGTGGCAGTTCTGCTCGTCGGGTGTATTCTGGGGCCTGTCTGCTCACTCTACTGACAATAATACGTGTTTGCTACTTTGTTCCTCTTGCCGGCTTCGTAGAGCCAAATGGGTAAAGAGAATGAACTGCATCCTGAGCCGCCTTGTGCATCTGCTGCAGAGCTGTTTGCACAGGTGTAGCCGATTACTGAATTCCAATCTCAGTGAAAGCCCTAGGGCTGCACACAGATAACTGAGGGCAGGATTTGGGATCTTTATCACTGGTGATAATGGCACATGAGAAGGAAATAATCCGTCTTGCATTTCAGAATCCAGCTTGAGGTTGCTGGGTTGGCAGCTATTGAAAATGGGCCAGATCCTCAGCTGGTGCCAGCTGTTATCGTAACTCCATGTAAGTCAGGGAAGTGATACCATGTCAGGACCAGATCCAATATCTTTTCCCTCTTTGTAAACTGAGCACATCTGATATGGAGTCACTGAGGGCCAGATTTCCCAATGACTCAGCACCCCATGCTGACCAAAGTGCTGGGCTCTTTGGAAATTTGGCTCTGAAGCATGGAGCACCACAAAGCCACTTTACAGTCACTCCTCAGAGCAGAGATGGATTTTAAATGAAACATACCGGAGCACTGACTTTGGTACAAGTAGTAGGTGGTAAACCCCCCAGAAATCAGGCCAAGTATTTAGGAGCCTATAGAGGGATTTAGGAGCTTGATTTTTGTGTCCCATTTTTAAAAATCTTGGCCTGGTGAAATGCATGCAACTTTCACCCTGGTCCAAATTAACAGAATCTTGGAAAATCTCAGATCTTAGAATCATAGATTATCAGAGTTGGAAGGGATCTCAGGAGGTCATCTAGTCCAACCCCCCAATTTAATCTCACAATTAAATAAAGCCACTAAAGGCCTGACCCAAAGGCATTTATTGGAAGTCTTTTCCACCTGATGTAACGGGTTTGGATCAGGCTTTATGTGAAAGCTCATAGTTTTACACAGCTTTCTGGGTGAGACTTTCTTGGGAACATTGTTTTCCCCTATTAGCTGAATCAGTGAATTTTAGTAAGTTCTTTATATCAAGAAGAGTCCTTCAAAAGGATAGTCTGAAGGCAACTCATGGCCAGGACATGTCTTCTGCACTTCCCAAGGCAAAAGCTGCTGGAGGAACCATGTCTACTTTGTCAATGAGATTGAGTCAAAGTTTTGTCCAACGCCTTAAATAACAGCCATAATCATTACCTTAGCTGAGATCAAATAGACACTAGAACAGTGAATCCACTCATCCTCTCAAAACCACTTCAGTAGCATAGCATAGTCCATGCTTGTTGCAGGATTAACCTTTTCATGTAATGCCCAAGATTCAGTCAAATACGTTGCTGCTCTGTTTTCAGCCAGCTTTGGCCCATCCCCTATTGCTTAACATTAAGTTGTTGTATGTTTGTTTATTCAGTTCAGTAGAGATGCCTGTCTCACAAGAGCACATCAAATAGCACATGATGATACGGCCAGCTACCAAGAACTCAACCTACCTCCCACCCTGAACATTTGCTGTCATCCACTGCCCCCTTTGCATTGATGAGCGAGTAGGGTTTGTGATGTGACATGAAGGCAAACAAACTCTGACTGAGGTGGGAAATTAGTGATCGGAGGAGGAGCAAAGGGGTGATTAGCACACCCATTACAGTTAGTGGGGAGCCATGAATTGTGACTGCTGTTCCCTCTAGCCAATCTTGGAGCAGAAACATTAATAAGATTTCAGACCTCGTAAAGATAATGAGATCTGCTGATAAATTTTGGAACCCCATGGGTGAAATCCTGGCCTCACTTAAACCAATTGCAAAACTCTCTGTAACTTCAATGGGGCCAGGATTTCATCCCAAATATGTATTGAACGGGACTCGGAACCAGCACTGGCATGTACCTCTCCTGTTATTAAAACACCATGATGTAAACAGGAAGCAGCTGAGGAGATTCAGGAGGAGGAGCTGGAACATTTGTGCCAGATCCTGGCCCCAGCACAAAAGCAGCCTTTCAGGAAATTCTCTCTGCCTATGGAGTCCTCGGGTGGGGTAGAGCTGCTGTAGTGGCTCATACCTCACCATGCTCAGCCCCTGCTATTAGTGCTATTGCCAGGGGCATGGGGGCATGGCTGGGCAGGAAAGGCCCCTTGCAAGACTGCTCTAATTTACCCCACAGACTCATGCCCTGGCCAGGCCAAGGGTCAGGGGAATCTTCAGAACCAGCCACCTTTTGCTACATTCTTATGTCTTGCGCCAAGTGCAGCGTCTTGCGCTCAGTCATAAAGGGGAGTGAGTGGTGTCTGGAGCCTTGTTTTACTTGCACCATAGCTTTGCCTCCCTGGGAGATGTGCTCCAGTGCATAGATTAATTCGATTCTTTTTTATGTCCTTGTTAGGGCAGTGTTGTGATGTGCAGCGTTGTAATAAACCTGAAAGGCAGTAGGACACTTGCTAATTACAACTTACTCAGGAGAATGGCATAATTTGTGGAATGCTCTTGCAGTTAAAAAATAAGCAAATATCCTTTACACTTCCTGAAAAGTGTGTTAGCCAGGAGAGGTGTTGGCACATCCATCACAGTGTGATATGAGCCATTTAAGGGTCTATTCGGATTCCGTTTTTTTCCCCTGCCTAAAAATTCAAACCTTTCCTTTGTGGCTCAACTTCTTCTACACTTGTATTCCTATTTTTAAGTGTCTTGGCTTCCTTGAAGTCTTGTTCCACTTGAGGAGAAATGTTCCTGCTTTACTCATGTCAGATTTGATTCAGAGAGTAATATTGTACAGATCTGTAGAGTTGTGATCTTTCCCACCAGTTGGTCATCGATCATTTCATTACAGCAAGGTTACCAAATTGACATGTCCTGGCTAATTCTCATAATGCAGCTATATAGATGTCTAGTGTCTTGTACACGCTGCCTAAATTGATAATGCTCAGCCTTACCATTATCAAATGTCAGAAAATGACCTTCCTGAGAAACCTGACCTGTCATAGCATGAGGAGCCTCTCAAGGTAACCGTGTCCTCAGGGAGAGTGTGAAATATCCTTTTATCCTCAGAGTCCAGTCATTGCAACTACATTTTCTTGGTCTTGTGTTTTAGTTTTTCAGCAGAAAATACAAATAAAGAAAGATGTTGAACCGCTGATATATGGCATTGTAGGCTGCTAATGATTGACTAAAGTTAAGAGAAGGGTCTCTATTAATATTAATTCATACTGTTTATTTGAAAAGGACTAAAATGTAATAATTTTTCAAATAGTAGCACAGGAGTGACTTCAATAATAATAATAATAATAATAATAATGATGATAAAAATCTGTAATCACCCAAAAAGAAGAGATAATGCAGCTGCTAACCTTAATCATCTCGTACCTAATTCACAAAATTATAGCACCATAGGGCTAGAAGCGATCGCAAGGGTCAGCTAGTCTAACTAATTAGTTACTATTCCTCACCAAGGATATGTGAGTGGGGTGGAATGAGCCTAAGCCCAATTAATTCTCTGTTTGCTGCTGTTGAAAAATAAATTAACTAGAAACTAAGCATGTTAACAAAATGGTCAAATACAAAGTTTGTTCATGAGTTCCCCCAAGGAAACATTTTGGGTAATAATTTCCATGCACAGATAAGTGACATTAGTTGCAGATCAAAGGACACAGCAAGTACCATGTTTTCAAAATCCTTATGTGCACCATTCCAGGCACCGAATAGTTCTGTACTTGTGGCACCTAATTTGAATGGATGGTTACTGTGCAAATCAGGAAACTGCATACAAAGAGCCAAGAAGATGAATTTATCTCATTTTTGAAAATCTAAAGTGCTGCAAATATTCAGGGAAGTTTTATATGTACAGCAAACAGAGCCAACATTTCAAATCATAGGGTTAGAAAATGGGCCAAGATTGTCAAACCTAGGAGTCAAACATTACATTTTGAAATGCAGATTTAAGGACCTAAATAAGAGGCCTGATTTTCAAAAATACTGAGTACTGTGCAGCTCGAGCTGACTTCAGTGGGGACCACTGGGTGCTTAGCACTTTTGAAAGTCAGATCACTTATTTAGGGGCCTGATCCAAGGCCCATTGTAATCAAAGGAAAGAGCCAACTGCCTTCAGTAGGATTTCACTCAGTCCTTAAATTGCTAATTATGGATCCAGTAGCCTAAGTTTAATCTCGTGTGTTTTTTAAAGCTTGGTCATTTCCTGTTGCATGCTCCCTTGTTACTGTACAGTGACCACTGGTGCTGTGCAGTATCAGGATTTTACCCTGGGTATCTGCCTATGTGAGACATGATACAATCTTCCCATTCATTGTCTGTAAACACTGTTTGATCTCTTCCCCCAACACATGGCATTAATGGTCACAGAGTCACCGGCCACACTGATAGCTTCTGTTATGCTGCTATCATCTGTATAGCTGAAGAATGGATGGGCCATGGATGGGCTGGTGTGACTCTGCTAACTTCAGTGGAGTGCACCTGCCGGCAATCTGGCCTAACACAGGGAAACAGGAGCTGTGCTCATGGCAGTGTGAATTTTTTGCTTTCAAATTCTACCTGTAAACTGGGCCTAGATGTTTCCATGTCCTGTACTTCAGCAATTGCCCATGTATGAGCAGCACACCTCTTACTGAGGCACGGTCTAACTATGTACAGGTACCCTAGGGTAGCTGAAAAACCCCTGGTTAAAATATAGTTCAATATTAATCCCCCGTGCAGCATAAGGTGGTGCCTGCCAAGAACCATACCTGTTAATTGAAGGGTGATGTAGCAGAAGAATGTGCGGCATATGTCCATAAAACCCAATCTTTGCCTGTCACAGCATGTAGGCTGCATGCCCTCAGGCAGGCCTTCTCAAGTGAGATTCGTAACCCCAGGGGAGTCAGCTGAACAGATGATTGAAATTGGTTCCTCCAGGGACTGTTGCTAGCTTGAGCTGCTCTGTTTGTCTTATTCTCATCGTCCTGATCTCATATGCAAGAACAGCTGAGAAGAAAAAGGGGAGGTGGCAGTGCTAGAGGCCTGGAGGGGCAAAACAGCTGGCTGTGGAGACGGGCGGTAACGGGGGAAAAAAGTGACTCATCTAATTAGATATTAAGTTAACAGCTATTGTTGAATCTGTTTCTTGATAGAACAGTACACGGTGCCTAGAATAAGAGTTCATTTCCTGAATAAGTATCTGTTTAATCTAATCTACTTTAATTTATTTTATCTGATCAATCTCACACTCCTCTATTATATATATATTTTCCAGTAGATTGCTCGTTATTTTTACTGTATGTAGGCTAACTGTACTGAACATGAAACCTGAACAGATAACACTCTAATTGTTTTTAGAGTCTGTAATAATTCATGAGAATTGCCTGCAAAGCAAGTTGTTTATGGTCTTCAGGGGTAAACACATTTGTAAAAGAGCTTAGAAGAGCCTGTTTTAATCTATTAGCATAATAACATCCTGAAAAACAAGCATTTTCATGCTCCAAAGACATCTGATATTGAGCCATTAAGTACCTCTTATCTTCTGCTCAGATGCCAGTGGGTCCCCATTTTGGGCAGCATCTGGTGATTGTACATGTACCACAAAGTATTGTAGCGGAGGCATTTCCTGCAGTTTGGGAAAAGTGACCCAGTATTAATAATACACTCGGAGTGAGTGTCTCTTACAACAAAAATGCTTTAATCCCCTTGTGAATGCGAGAATCATGACGCATTTTGCTGCATGCCAAGATATATGCCAATATGCACATAGCTTAATCAAATTAGGTCTTGAAACCTTTAATTCCATCATTAGGAGTTATTTCCTCTTCAAATCATGTAATTAAATATCGTGAGGAATATATAATTTTTCCTTCACTTATTTAGTAAAGTATCAAGGGTTACATTTGACAATGGTATTGTGATACACATCTGTTTGTATTTAAATTAGAAAGGTTTTAATGATACCTCCAGAATTACAAAAGCAATTGGTTAACTAAACTGAGGGAATTCACTGCAAATGAGATCATTATGTTTACATAAGATCTGTTTAATCCAAGAATTGTTGTATAATTAGTGACATTATGCAGTGGAAAATTAGATACGCTTACATGATTTACTCTTCTTTGGCATACTGCGAAATTACAAAGAGCTCTGATTAATCAGTCTTCATTGAACATCCCATTTATTCTGTTTTAGGTAATGTCCAGTAGCAATAACATGTACCTTTATTGGATTTTGAGAGATTCTAGCAAATTTAAAAGGAAACGATATTAAATAGAGGCTGAAACTATAGTATTTTGTTTGAAATTCACAAGTATTAAGATCAAATATACTACCTTTAAATGATAGGTAATAGTAAATACAACAATATTGAGAATAATTTGATGATTGCATCTAGAAACAAAGCAATTGAAAGCATTCTGGCTGTAATCTAACAGTACAGACATTAGCACATAGGAATATAGAAATTGCCAGAGAGACTCAGGCAAGTGGCCTCTCTGGTCCAGTATTCTCTCTCTCCTACATGGCCAGTCCCAGCTATTGCAGATGAAGGTGGAAGAAACCCTGCATTTGGCAGTTACAGGGAAACCTGTCCACAGGGAAAGCTTCTTCCTAATTGTCAGAAGTTTGGTGTATGGCCAAGGGGCAGCATTTTTCAGCAGTAATCTCAGGAGCGGGTGGATGGGAAGCCTATGTTCACCTTTTCTTAGAATAGGAGATAACGGTAGTTAAGCCTGGCATGTGTTGGCTTTTTAATGACTCCTACCATATTTTAAAGGGATACCTACTGTAAGAGGTGTTTCCCTTCACCCCCTCCCTGGTTCTTGTCATGCAGACAGAAAGCAGAAGACCAGAAGTCGAAGTGCAGTCAATGTGATGTTTATTGGGGTTAGTTCCAAGCAAACACATCCATGGCTCTACACGCCAGCAGAGTCCGTTCCCAGCTTTGACACCGCAGAGCGTTTACCCCGTGTCCCCCTTCCCAGCTCTGATGCTGCAGAGCCTTGCCTGGGTCCCTCCCCATCTCCTCCTCCTCCTTAGCAGGCCCAAATATACCTGCAATGCATGCCGACGGTCCCACCCCTTTTGTACCCCGTGGGAGCGGTAAGGAGGGAGGGCAGGCATTTCTTTGGTCTTCTAGTGTTTTATACCTTCTCCTCATCCCCCTGTGAATAACACTTTAACTGCTCTTATCTGTTCCCATTGTACTAACAAATCCACCTGATTAGGCAGAAGCAACATCACAGCGGCTTTGTCGTTTGTTTACACATATTAGTATAAGATGTAAGAGTATCAAAAAGTCAAACTCCTAAAATCATGATCCGTGGCGTTTTGGAGGAGAGACCAATGCTCTGGCAAATGCCTGAGGTTATCACCTAATTCCTACATGTCAACACCAAGCATTAAACATGTTTCACAGGTTATATTCTGGACTATACACGTGTTGTACTTTATTGAAGTGGGGGAAGGAGACAAAAACCCATTGCGTGTTTGTCTGATTAATATTGTCACATATCAGATGTGCAGCTGAGTGCAATCTGAAATGACTATTGCTTTCCAAAGCTCTAACAGTCATGAAATATTTGAAGATCTGCAAATCAGCCACCAAAACATATATGGTGGGAACCATTTAAAAAAAATCAGCATTTCCTAACTGCTACTATGCAGATATTACAGGTATCGCTTCTTCAATGGGCCTTAATCAGAGTCCATTGACGTCAGTAAGAATCTTTCCATTCACTTCACTGGGTCCTAAGCACTGTTGTGTTCAGATCCACCAGTTGGGGTCAGCCTGGTATAAGGACTGGAGCCATTATCAAATTTTAGTCCAGATCCAGATATGGTTTTTGAACCGCCCTACATTTCAAAGGTGTTTGGATTTGGTGTGTGTTCAGAATGATGAATCTTAGCTGTTAACACAACAAAAGTCTTAGCAATGACTGGAGACTCCGGGAAAGCATAGCTGACAATCTAAGTGCTTTCTGATATGAGCGATGGCCCAGTGGAGACAGCTGCACGCAGCAGTCTGGTGCTTTTAAAATGGCACAGATTAGTGCCTCTGTTTTCTGCTTCCATCACCAAAGGGCTGGGTCCTTGGCAGTGCAGACTCTTTGCCTTCAAGGAAACCTATTTGAAAATGGATTAGTTTGCAAGCACTTGAATTGATTTAGTGTGTGTTTACTGTTCAGATATGCACCAGGGCTATTTACCTCTACAGGATAAATATTAAAATTGCATTTGAACCTCACATTAACATTTATATTCTTCTCATTACAGTTTCCTTCTCTCAATAAGATTTACCTATCAGTCTTATGGCAGTAATGAGAATGGGTCTATTTTTGTATCTTTTCAGCTTCCCATGATAACCTGCCATAGGGAGGAATTAATTTTGTGGCATTTTTACTATTCTCTTTCATCATTTGAGTCAGAGCAATGAAGCATCCATCCAGATAACAAGGAAAAAATGGTACTTGTGAACAGAACTAGACTGACAGGTCTGGCAACAGAAATCCATGTGGAACACATTGCAGCCATGGACACAGACAGACAGCATGAGTATTATTTAGTAAGTTTTATTATGGCATTGATTAAGGGCCAATGAAGAATGGGGTCCCATTGTACAAATACAGACCAGGAGATGGCCCCTGCCTTGAAGAGCTCTACAAGCTAAATAGACAAGACAGACCTACCATGGCGGAAGGGGTGGGGAAGGAAGGGGAACACAAGGTGAGTGAACAATGTAGAGATGGCAGCAAATGGCATGCTACTTCCACTGTTTTTGGTGGATATGGTAAGCAGGGGATTAGCTAAATGGGAAAGGCAGATAGGAAAGGGGGAAACAGGTGGTGGAGTCAAGGTGAGGTGAAGAGACTGTGAGAGAGGAGGAGCAGGAGGTTTAGAGGAAACAGCCAATCAGCACCTGGCAGAGAAGTCCAGTCAAAACTGTAGAAAGCTCTCTGAATGTCCAGAGGTCTCTGTTTGGCTGCTTCTGCCACTGCTGGCTGGAGTCTGGCTGGCTTGATGGTTGGTCATCACTGTAGATTGAATTCGGGGTCTTCAGCACCAAAAGCGCCAGCACCTCAGACCATCAAAAGTAGATGAATAAGTGTGATAGTGGTGTGGTAGGTCAAGACTCTTTATCCGTGCTGGTGTCTGTCCTAGGAGAGAAGAGCCCAGGTATGATGGCAGTTTTAAGAGTTAGGTCTCTTGTACACCAGGATCTGGATGGAAAGTTTATTTTATGTCACAGTGCCTGCCAAACAGCGGTCAGACAGTGACATTTAGTCACTATTGCTACCTGTGCCACCTAGAGGCGAAAGGTTCATCTTCCCACCACCTATCCCCTGAGGTATCAGAATATGCATATTAGCTAAACTAAAATGGAGCTGATTTTGTACCAGAGAAGTGATTGCCCTCCCCTCGCTCTCTCTCTCTGGTGAATTATACTATGGAAATGTCTCTGGCATTATTTCCATAGTTGTGACACTCGGTTCCCATCCCTTCTGTAAATGGAGGAATCCCAATGTGATCAAGCAACATTCACCTTTAAAAATGTCTTGTGCATTACACCCAGTGAGCGCTGGCTCAGATTTTTACACAGGCATGTTTCAAATAGTGCAGTTTAGACACGTGACTGCAAACAGGGTTGTATGCATGTACAGAAGGTGCTTTTAGCAAATGTCCATTTCAAAATGTGTTCCATTACATAGTTCTATTAGCTTTAGGTAGTTTGAAAATATGGTCTACTTGGTACCACTCTAGCCAAGCTAGAAATGCCACAGTCTGAGTAATGACATGTATCTTGTTACCTGCATATAATACCCTTACCTCACATACTGTGTCAAAACCATTGCATACTTTGGTACTAGATGAGAGATTTTTGACTTTCCCGCTATCTTACAAAGACTAAAAACTTTGTTCTTTCTTTCTGATTTTGCAGTTACCAATGTGAAACTTGACTAGTAACTTCAGATACAGACTTTCCAAGAACTAATGGCTATAATTAGGACCCGACCAAACTCATGGTCCATTTTGGTCAATTTCACAGTCATAGGATTAAAAAAAATTTAAATGTCATGATTTCAGATATTTAAATCTGAAAAGTCACAGTGTTGTAACTGTAGGGTCCTGACCCAAAAGGAAGTTGTGGTGGTGGTGGGGGGGTCACAAGATTACTGGGGGCGGGGCGGGTTGCGGTACTGCTACCCTTCCTTCTGTGCTGCTGCTGGTGGTGGTGGTGGGGAAACGTGGGGGCATGGTGGCCTAAGAGCCTTCCCCAGCAGTGGCTGGTACGCCTGGCACAGGGGCTGCCTGAGCTGCCCATGAACCAGGTGCACTGGCCGCTGCAGAGGTCACGGAGGTCACGGAATCCATGACTTCTGTGATCTCCATGACAAACTCGCACGTTACTCATGACGTCCATCAGGTAATAGGTCACTTGTTAATCAGCTCATTGAGTTACCCTTGGGAAGGCTTCACATTTTTTTTTCTTTGCAGTATTCATTGTAGTCCAGCAGGTCTTGACCCTTTCCACTGTCTAGTCCATCCTCCTGCCCAGGACGGGATTGTGTCCTTCAATGTATTTCCTTGTACTTTGTTCAGCCTGAGTATATTAAATGGTCTTCAGTAGTTTGGCATGGCTGGAAGTCAAGGCAGACTATGACCATCATCTTTGGTTGTATGCTCTTTGGTACAAGCTTGGCATCTTCCATGTTTTGTACAGTACTCAGAACGCTTTTAGTACTTTATAAGTAATAGACGATGATGATAAAGACCTCTGCAGACAGGTACTCCTAAACACAAGCTTGCTGGTCATGTGTGACGGGGGTAAGATTTTTATGGTCAGAAACTAGCATCATGTTTTGTATCCAAGAACAAAGACAAATAATGTGAGGTTCCTTCTTGACATACTTGCAGTGCTGCTATGAAGCTAGTCAATTTCCCATTTTTATTTTTTTCAGAGGTGACAAGAAATGTCAGGGTTCCTGGATGGTCATTCAGGTTGTGCAGATCGTTGTGCAGAGGTAAGTCCATGTGGCAGCATGTCTCCTCTGTCATCCTCCTGAAAAGATAAAAAAATGATGCCTCCAGGACAATAGATATTATCTTGATTCAGAGATGTAACACTATGAAACCTTTTGCAGATACACTATCACATTTTGAGATTATTTGCAGGGTACCGTCTACTAATATTTAAACTGCCATATTACCTTGTAAGTAGGCGCAGAGCCATCCTGCCAGATGGAGATGAGTGAATGGATCCAAGAGACCAATGTGTGTATCAATTTTAAAGTGTTGGCAAGCTGGCTTCCTGTCTAAGAATGTTGAAACAGTTGAAGGCAACACTTTTCACACTACATTTAAAAAGCTGCACCACCCCTATTACTACTTTGAATTTTAATAACTTTACAAAACAGTGAAATAACAAACCTCATAAGCTTTGTCTCAGATGATTCAGGAGGAGTGTCTTTTAGAAAAACGCAGTTGGTACAGAATGTCATGGTTACTAAGGGGTATTTTTCATTCTTAGCTTCTCTCCATTTATCTGCAAGATGGCAAAAGGCGAACTATGCTGAGTTTTATCGTGAATAGGGAATACAATGCACAAGCTCCTGCACACACACTTCTGGTTCTTTTTCTTTTTGGCAGGAAATGGGGGTGAGGTTAGGCCTGAAACCAGGCACATGAAGTTGGTTGTATGGGGAAATCATTTCTGAAGAATGTATACATAATTGATTGTGCAAATCCTCCCAAATTGTGTTGCTAATTGCTCTGCTTGTTAGTGGAGTACTTCTGCTGCCTGTTACAAGACAAAGGAACGACAGTGCACTTTATCTCTTTGGGGCTATGATACTGTCAACATGCCAGACTCTGTTCAGTTTACACAAGTGCAGCCCAACAGGTTTCAGTGGGTCTGCTGAGGTGTGACCAAGAGCTGAAAGTTGGCCCAGTGTGGTTGATGATGTATTTGCCAGTCCAGGAGAGATACACAGTGTATTCCTTTAATTTTAAGAGGGTGATGAATTTATACGAAGCGGACAAAGCACTTTCAGATACTGGACTGGCTTCTTCCCAAGAAAAATGGCTGGCTGTTCTGGGCAGTTTGTTGAATCTGAACAAATAAACAAACTTGCTATTGGACACTTATCTTCTTTCAAAGTTTAAACAATAATTTCGGCAATAATTACTGACCCAGCATGTATGTAATATTAATATCTTATTTTGGGGAATGGGTCGATAAGTTCTTCAGTCCTCCATGCTGTAGCAGGCAGAGTCACACATTTTTGTTTGGTGAGGGTGGCTCTCCAGATAATTCCTTCCACTGAAGAGCTGCTCCAGAATTTTCTCTGCCTTCAAAGGTTGTAGCAGGTTAAGGGTCAGGTCCTCTGCAGACTGTCCAGGTCCTTTTTTCCTCAGTGTAGGTCTGACTTGACACAAGTGACTGGACATGGTTGAGGCCTTGTTTCTTGGGAGACAGGATTAGGGAGGCTAATGGATCAGCAGGCTGGAATCAGAATGCCGGTAATGGCTAAAATAAGGGGAACACCCAGGGAACCAATGACAATTGACGAAGATAACAATGGATAAGGTAAGTCTGGAATGTAAGATGAGGTAAAGAGTAAGTTGTGCATGGACAGTGGGTGCTGTACAGGGATTGGTTCATACAGTGTGACCAACTCAATCCCAAAAGATGTGCTGCAATGTAATATGCAAGTGTATATAGTGGAAGAGGTTTGCTGTGTAACTTTGGATGTGTGGTATACCCCACCCCCTACGCTTGAGTATGATCAACTCTGTGTAGCTTTGCTGTATGCCAAATAAAGGAATCTGAGGCTATCAAAATAAAGAACTCAATAATAGTGGAGGATTTCAATTATCCCCATATTGACTGGGTACATGTCACCTCAGGATGAAATGCAGAGACAAAATTTCTCGATACTTTAAATGACTGCTTCTTGGAGGAGCTGGTACAGGAACCAACAAGGGGAGAGGCAATTCTTGATTTAGTCCTGAGTGGAGCGCAGGATCTGGTCCTAGAGGTAACTATAACAGGACCGCTTGGAAATAGTGACCATAATATAATAACATTTAACATTCCTGTGGTGGGAAGAACACCTCAACAGCTCAACACTGTGGCATTTAATTTCAGAAAGGGGAACTATGCAAAAATGAGGAGGTTAGTTAAACAGAAATTAAAAGGTACAGTGACTAGAATGAAATCCCTTCAAGCTGCATGGACACTTTTCAAAGACACCATAATAGAGGCCCAACTTAAATGTATACCCCCAAATTAAAAAACACAGTAAAAGAACTAAAAAAGAGCCACCATGGATTAACAACCATGTAAAAGAAGCAGTGAGAGATAAAAAGGCATCTTTTAAAAAGTGGAAGTCAAATCCTT
Source organism: Mauremys reevesii (assembly GCF_016161935.1). NCBI lineage: Eukaryota > Metazoa > Chordata > Testudines > Geoemydidae > Mauremys > Mauremys reevesii. The sequence goes on along the minus strand of NC_052629.1, from coordinate 123,851,206 downwards.
GTGAGGTAAATAGAAAGGAGCATAAACACTGCCAAATTAAGTGTAAAAATGTAATGAGAAAAGCCAAAAAGGAGTTTGAAGAACAGCTAGCCAAAAACTCAAAAGGTAATAAAATGTTGTTTTTAAGTACATCAGAAGCAGGAAGCCTGCTAAACAACCAGTGGGGCCCCTGGATGACTGAGATATGAAAAGAGCTCTTAAAGACGATAAAGTTATTGTGGAGAAACTAAATGAATTCTTTGCTTCAGTCTTCATGGCTGAGGATGTTAGGGAGATTCCCAAATCTGAGCCATCCTTTGTAGGTGACAAATCTGAGAAATTGTCACAGATTGAAGTGTCACTAGAGGAGATTTTGGAATTAATGGCATTCACCCAAGAGTTCTGAAAGAACTCAAATGTGAAATTGCGGAACTATTAACTATGGTTTGTAACCTGTCCTTTAAATCTGTACCCCATGACTGGAAGTTAGCTAATGTAACGCCAATATTTAAAAAGGCTCTAGAGGTGATCCTGGCAATTACAGACCGGTAAGTCTAACATCAGTACCGGGCAAATTAGTTGAAACAATAGTAAAGAATAAAATTGTCAGACACATAGAAGAACATAAATTGTTGTGCAAAAGTCAACATGGTTTATGTAAAGGGAAATCCATGTCTTACTAATCTATTAGAGTTCTTTGAAGGGGTCCACAAACATGTGGACCAGGGGGATCCAGTGGACATAGTGTACTTAGATTTTCAGAAAGCCTTTGACAAGGTCCCTCACCAAAGGCTCTTACGTAAATTAAGTTGTCATGGGATAAGAGAGAAGATCCTTTCATGGATTGAGAACTGGTTAAAAGACCGGGAACAAAGGGTAGGAATAAATGGTAAATTTTCAGAATGGAGAGGGGTAACTAGTGGTGTTCCCCAAGGGTCAGTCCTAGGACCAATCCTATTCAATTTATTCATAAATGATCTGGAGAAAGGGGTAAACAGTGAGGTGGCAAAGTTTGCAGATGATACTAAACTACTCAAGATAGTTAAGACCAAAGCAGATTGTGAAGAACTTCAAAAAGATCTCACAAAACTAAGTGATTGGGCAACAAAATGGCAAATGAAATTTAATGTGGATAAATGTAAAGTAATGCACATTGGAAAAAATAACCCCAACTATACATACAACATGATGGGGGCTAATTTAGCTACAACGAGTCAGGAAAAAGATCTTGGCGTCATCATGGATAGTTCTCTAAAGTTGTCCACGCAGTGTGCAGAGGTGGTTAAAAAAGCAAACAGGATGTTAGGAATCATTAAAAAAGGGATAGAGAATAAGATGGAGAATGTCTTATTGCCCTTATATAAATCCATGGTACGCCCACATCTTGAATACTGCATACAGATGTGGTCTCCTCATCTCAAAAAAGATATACTGGCATTAGAAAAGGTTTAGAGAAGGGCAATTAAAATGATTAGGGGTTTGGAACGGGTCCCATATGAGGAGAGATTAAAGAGGCTAGGACTTTTCAGCTTGGGAAAGAGGAGACTAAGGGGGATTTGATAGAGGTATATAAAATCGTGAGTGGTGTGGAGAAAGTGAATAAGGAAAAGTTATTTACTTGTTCCCATAACATAAGAATGAGGGGCCACCAAATGAAATTAATAGGCAGAAGGTTTAAAACAAATACAAGGAAGTTCTTCTTCACACAGCGCACAGTCAACTTGTGGCACTTCTTGCCTGAGGAGGTTGTGAAGGCTAGGACTATAACAGTGTTTAAAAGAGAACTGGATAAATTCATGGAGGCTGTCCATTAATAGCTATTAGCCAGGCTGGGTAAGGAATGGTGTCCCTAGCCTCTGTTTGTTAGAGAGTGGAGATGGATGGCAGAAGAGAGATCACTTGATCATTACCTGTTAGGTTCACTTCCTCTGGGGCACCTGGCATTGGCCACTGTTTCACTGGGCTGGATGGACCTTTGGTCTGACCCAGTATGGCCATTCTTATGTTCTTATGAGTGGCAAGACTGGAGCCAGGTGGGGAGCCAAGTGCAAGAGGTGTTGAGAGAACCCACCACAGTGGTGCTGTGACTTGATCTGCTTGTCTTGGGAAAGTCATGTGTCCACCCTTTAGTATAAGGGCCACAGCCTAGCTTTAAGGAAAATGGCATTGGAAGGGTTTTAGAGACTATCACTGAGGAAGTTAGTACCATGCTGGTGAATAGGGGTAAATCTCAGGGTGGGCCATATGGACTCCCCAGGGAAATATTAGAGGGAGACTGGGACCAGCTGAAAAGGGCACTCCAGAGAGTGGTATTAGATTTTTTTAAAATGCTTGGCAGAGCATGGCAAAGGTCTGCCACTAATATTTTCAAAAAATGGGACCTATTGGCAGCCATGGAAAAACTAGTAACCAGTTTGTTTTATCCTAAGCTAAACTTTACCAACAAAATGTGCCACCTTACGAAATAAATACAAAAAAGCATAAAGAGAAAATCAAAATAATAAATAAAACATCCCCAAACTAAATAAAAAAAATTCCTGGAAAGTCAGGGAGAACACGATGTCTGTTATAAATTCAAATTAAAAAACACAGCCGTCCTTCAAGGACTGTATTTGATGAGTGCAGCTGTGCAGGCCAAGTGTACAAAGTTACAAAAGTGTTAAAACCATAAATAAGCTTAAAGCCATGAAAAAGTCAGCTAAAATATATATTAATCTAAAAAATAAAATCAAGTTACAATCTCAAAATTTAGTAACTAGTAAAATCTTAGTGTTTTATTAAATAATAATAAACTACAATAAATAACTTTGTAAAGTGTGAGCAGTTAAGAGGAGCTTTTGTACAAATTAACACTGCACAGCTTGGAGGGGTCTGAATAGTCAGGGGTAGTAGAAGCAATAAAGTGCTCAGGAGAATGTTAAAGTGGTGGCTGAGTGCGTTGAAGGGGACACGTGTACCTTTTGGTCCCCTAACCTTGGAGCTGCTGTGGTTAGAAAGGAGGTTACCAGCCGGGCCCAGCAGGACAGCGTGTCCACAGCAGTGGACAAACACGAGGTCCAGAAAGACAAAGCACTGACACTGGGGACTCGATTGGTACCATTGGTGTGGACCAGGCTCCACAACAAGTGTCCCACCCCAGGAGCTGAACACAGGCCCTGGTATCACATGGTCACTGACACAGACTGGTCCCATCAGTGAGTGTACCATGGAGTCCTCAGGAAATGAACAGAGCATCCAGAGCACTGGGGGTCAATGGGGTCCCCATTGCTGGGTGAACTGTGGAGGCCTCAGGAGCTTCAGTCAGTGGATCTGGTGCAGTAACCCCCCAGGTCCCCAGTTACCTTCCCTTCTCCCCTCCACCAAAGTATTGTGATGTGGGGCTACATGCATTACCAGAGACTTGCCCCCACCATTGGGCATGCTGTGGTCAGGACAACCCCCTCTGTTCCTCTGAGCTCCTGAGACCACCAGAAACACAGAGAAATTAGTTTCCTGCCACTGTCCTCTCTTCCCTTCATAGTGTGGTTATGGTGGTCATTTTGGAGTCGGAAAATGTGCCATATGTGCTACAAGCAGCCATTTTGGAACAGGCTCCTGGCCTAAGTTCTTAGCAGCCATCTCAGCGGGAAAGCACAGGCATAGGCTTTCCTGTCCGGATTCTTATGATTCTGAATCCTCAGCCCTCTCTCCTGTTAGTCCTCCCTGTAAGCAGACCAAGGGTCATAAACACAGACATAAAGCAGAGAAATCCTAGAGGATGCCCAGGAACTCTTGTTCTCTGCACAGTTCTTTTGAGTCTATTTGTGAATAAGACTGTTTCTGTTCTTTGATGTCGCCCCTGAGCACTCCACCAAAAAGGAAAAAAAAGGGGCTGAAGAGAAAGAGGCAGTTAGAGTCAGAAATACCCACAAATATTTTCCAGTGGGCTCTAAAACTGACCTTTACATTCCCATTTCAGCCGCCATGCTTAAGGTTGCAGGGGAAGAATGAGGAAAAATCCAGCAAAGAGAAAGCATCCACCCATCAAAGTTGTTCTTGGTTGCTTTAGCTAAAATGGATCCAGCCTTGACAACCCTTATCTAGGAGACTTCCTACCCAAAGTTTTCAGTGACAGAAGGATGGAATCAACTCTCCACAGAGACCATGAAGCAATTAGTGCTCAGCGGAGGTCACTCTTTTTCAATAGAGAAGTACTTGCCCATAATGAGTCCCTGCTTTCTGACATTTGTGAAGAGGGCCCAGAGGTTCAGATCCAGAAAGTTTTACACCAGTTCGTAGTACTGTGTGTAGTAATATGGAGAAGATTTGATTCCTGGTGCACATCAAGAGGATACACAGCAGGCTCAGCATCGGTCAAATTGTTCGTAGAATTTTTACAAGCAGGCCCATCTCTGGGGCTGCACTACAACTGCACTCAAGAGTCAAGTTATAGCCTCAATTCTGGCAATTAAGAGTTGTCATCCCTGACCCCATCACCCTCACTTCACAAAATTCCTCAAAGCTATCACCCTAATGAGATATCCTCCCACTCAGGGGGTAGCTCCATGGGATCTCTTAGTATTTAGTGCATTCTTGGCTCCACTTTTTGAAATCCTGTCTGAAGTGTCCTGATGATTAAGGCCACATTTTTATTGGCCATAACACCTGCATGAAAGGTATCAGAGATGGAATCCCACTGTCCTCCTTCAAAAGTGTGGGTTTTGTTTTGCTTTTTTGCCATAATGACGGGGTGGTACTATGGACAGACCCTTCATTCATTCCTAAGAGAATTTCCCTCTTCCACCAGTCCCAGGAGATTTTGTCCCTATCTTTTTGCTCAAATCAGCCTATCCCAAAGAGAGGATTTGGTACACCTTTGACATCTGGAGGGCAATTCAGATCTATATTAAGAGAACAAAGTCCTTCAGTAAAACTTCCACTCTTATTCATTCTGATACACCATAGGGTCAGGGGACAGAAAGCTTCCAGATCCACCATAGCAAGATATATTAGGGATGGGGGATTTTCCTGGCATGTAAAGCCAAGGGGATAACTCCTCCATTTCAGACTAAAGCCCATTCCACGAGGGCAGTGGCCACTTCATAGGCCAACAGGTCCAATGCACCCTATGAACAGTTTCGCTGGGTGCAAATCTTGGGCATCCCTGCATATATTCACAACATTTTGTAAGACTGAGACTTCAGTCAAGTGAAGCAGACTTCAGCAGGAGAGTTCTGCAATCTGTAGCTCACCCAACAATCAGTAGGGGCAGTGGAGGTATGGGGAGGGAGTACTGCTAGAAAAATCCCATTACTCCTGAATTTATAGACTCTGTGAGAGTGAGAAGATCTCTCTCACTACTATGGGACTTTTCATTCTGGGTAAAGGGATGAGTCCATAAAGACATTGCACCCTGTTCCTTTCATCTCCTTCTACGGGGAGGTGTTTTTTCAATAGTATTGCATTGTTTTGTTTTGTGTTTTTTCTCTTTTATAGAGCAATCTGATGGATAACCACATTTGTACAGTTAATTGATGACCCTTGAGGTTATCCCAGTTTGAATGCATCTGTCAGATTGGACAGTTCTACTTCCTAGTTGTTGGGCAGATGTATAAAGCTATTAATGTTTTATTCAGTTCTGACAACCTTCAGCTTTGGAAGCATCTCTCTGGAGGGACTCTTCAGTAGGAGGAGTTATCTGGAGAGTCAGCCCAGCCAATCAAAAACATCTGCCTCTGTCTCCCACAGCATGGGGGGCATCACTACTGAATTTATGGACCCACCCTCTACCCAGAACCAAAATTTCCAGGAAGTGAAACAAATTTTCTCATTTTGTTTTATTAATAGTGACATAGGACTGGAAAGGATCTCTTGGGTCATTGAGACCCATCCGCTGCTTTCCCAGGTAACCCCATCATATAATCTCATTAATAAACATGTCAAGCTTCAGTTTAAGACTAGTTCGTTTTTTGCCCCCACATCTTCTACTAGGAGGCTGTTCCTGAACTTTGCTCCTCTGATGGTTAGAGACTTTCTTCTAATTTCCAATCTGAATTTGGTCATGGTTAGTTTATCCTCATTTGTTTTCATGCCAACACTGTCCTTTGCCTTAACTAGATGCCCCCTTCTCCCCACTCCCTGGTATTTACCTCCTGGTACATGTTGGGCGGATCTTGCAAAGGTGCTGAGTGCTGTGACGTCAATGCTAGTGGAGTGTGGATTCAGTCCATCAAGACTTTTTGTGCACTGTAAATGTGAATGGCTGTGGTCAAGGTCCTGATTCAGGAAAACGTTTCTACACAGGGCAGCACGTAAGCACATAATGCGACTTAAGGACATGCTTAAAGTTAGGCACATGCTTCTGTGCTCTCCTCGAGATGGATGGACTAAAGCACCTGTTTAAGTGCTTTCCTGACCTGAGCCCCCAACATCTGAGAGGAGGAGTAAATTACCTGTGCTTCCTTTCTGCATTTAACTAGACCATAATATCATCTTTGCCCACCTTATCCGAATGTTTTATTTTATATGGCTGTATCAGTCTTAGGGCATGAAAGGAAAGGGCTGATGTTAAGAGAGCTGCTAACTGCTCCCTGCCAGCTCAGAAGAATGTCTCTGCTCTTGAATATTTAGGATAATTGAATATGAATTTTTCAAATATCACAAAGGTTGGACTGTCATAAAACTGGCCAAGAGAGCATCGTGTCAGCCATCAGTTAGTAATCTATCTAGACAGACAGCATCTGAGCAGAATTAATGGCAACAGATAGAAGTGCAGCAAATGTTAAAGTGACTAGCATTTACACCAAGGTGGATTCTGTGGTTCATCAGTTCTGAATTATTTTTGGTTCTCAGTTGCTCACGACTCTAGGGAAAAACAAGATTTGCCCACCCTGTACATTGAGTGAAGACTGGAGTGTGAGTCTTCACTGAAAATACTTTGATTTAGTTTTCAGTGAACTACGTAGTCTATACAACACTTTCAAATTGTTTAAATTTCTTGGGGCTGACCTCAAGCCAAAGTAGGACAGAAGCAGGCATTACTTTCAGACCAACACCTTTTATTTGCTCTATATTAGTTTGAGTATATAATTTATGATATAATTACACAAAACTTAGAAATGAAATATTAATGTACAGACATTTTACAATGATTTTGCATGTTGATTTCAACAGCAAATAGTCACAACTTAAAATCCAAGCTATATGTTCAAAAATACCATGGGAAAAGTACCTGATTTTAGCTCTTATGAAGCAAATTTGTAAGATACTGGTACATACGAAAATAATTTAGTACTGAGAGTGGCATAGACATCAAATGGACAAAAAGGCACTGACAAGTAAAACATTTCCATAGCAGCATGGAATTAGAGCGAATACTAGAGCTTATTCTGGCTCTATTGAAAATACATCTTATAATGTCTAGACATGTGAGTCCCAGTTGCTATACCATGCTCGGTGAGATGCTCTCAGTACTGACCTTTCAGCTAAGTCGGTGCCATTAGAATTCATACTCTTTAATAATTCAAACATGCATTTATTACTTTTAATTCTTAAAACAGTATATGGTGAACATGAAGCAAAAGACCTGTGTTCTCTGTAAGATAAGGTAGCACGAGACTCTCAGTATAGAACTTGCAAACAAACTAAATTAGCATTGGGAAAGCAGTGGTGGCAGATAAGGGTGGTGGAATTTATGTATTGGGAATGGTAACATCATCCCTTGATGCTTATGCAATTAATTCACTAATAACAAAGTCATATGCAGAGATGTGGGGGATTAAAGCATTTTAAGAGATTAAAGTACATCTCTCCTTTTGTTTTTTCTGTTTAAATGTTTCTGTTTAAATGTTTTATTGGTTTTAATAGTATACACTGGTTACAGACATTGAATGTTAACAGCATTGTGAGCCTGATCCAACTCCCACTAAAGTCAACAGACCAGATCCTCAGCTGGTGTAAACTGGAATAGTGAGTAAACACTCTTCCCTTCCTATTGACTTCAATGGAGCTATGCTTATTTACACCAGCTGAGGCTCTGGCCCAATGTGATTCTTTCCATTGACTTTTATGGGAATTGGAGCAGAGATTGGACCATATTTGAATTTTATAAAATAAAGATCTATGATAAAATTAATATTATCTATGGGGAAAAGATAGCGAGGTACTACAGGGATTAGCATTATCTCTCCTTTCACATCTTTATTAAGGAGCCTGAATTTGGGCTGAGCACCCTTGGGGACTAATGTGCCGAAGGGTGGCAGAAGTAGACCATTCATGCATGTTTGGTTTTCCTGTCGAGCTGTTCTCGTTTGCAGGTGATTACCTCTTGGCAGTCGCTCCCGCGTTGAATGCTCAGGGCTGTCAGTCTTAGCTTCAATGCTCCTGCTTCACTTTAGCCTTTTAATGTTATTAACAAATCTGAGGCAAGATGGTTTTTAATCTCGGTTTAATTTTGCAGCAGAGAGTGGGTCGGGGGAAAGCAGTTGAGCGGGAGCAGTCCGAATCCTGCAGGGAAGGAAAGCAAGAAAGCAAATGGCAGGGTGTGTATACAACAATGTGACGCTCCATGTCAGTCATGAAATGGGAGTGCTATGGAGAGCAATGCTGCTCAGTAAATTATTCAGGAGTCCGTCTGCAACCAAATTGCCTATTATTGCATATGGCAACTCAACATGTAAGGCTGCTGGGAGTGAGGAGATGAATAAAAAAAGACAAGTGGCACTAAACAGCAGCCAAAGCAATTACATGAAAAACAAATTGCATGTATTAATGACAACTTTTAGGTGCCTTTATTGCTGAATTGATATGCAGGGTCAGGGGTTGTTTACTCCAGGGGCCAATTCAGTGGCAGTAACATGTGGACACTTGAGGAGGTCATTGACCTGGTGGAAGAAAATTCTGTTGGGAATTCATCTGAGGTTCAGAATGATCAATATCTATCGGGGGGAAATTCTGGCTCCGCTGAAGTCAGTGGCAAGACTTCAGGGGGGCTACAATCTCACAGACTGTCTCTGAGGCCCAAAGATCAGCTCACGTAATTCTACTGAGGCCAGGAGAGCTTGTCCTATTGTGTTTGAGGCTTTATGGAACTGATTTTCCCCCTCCTCTATTCACTCGCCCTGATCCTTTAGAGGCGAAACCTCACCAAACATCAACTAAAAAAGCTACTGGGAGCTTGTCAGATTTCTTTTAGGTTCGAGCTGGAAAGTGAATGAGAGAGATGCTGTCCTTGGGTGTAAAATGTCTGCCCAGTCTGATGGCTTGGTATTAATAGAAAATCCCTATGCTAACACTCAAACTCCAATCACATGCTAGTCCTCAGAGCTCCCTGTTGTATTAGTTTTGGTAATCAGTGGTACAAGTCAAATACAGGCTTGGAAGGAGTACAGTAAGCAACAGTGGACTGCAAGAAGATTTTCCTGGTGGAAAGTGGTTCCGAGACCCATGTGTTTCAGTATAGACGTGGAAATTGCAGGTTTCACATGGAAATAGCTGCAAAGCAGAACTGTAGAAAGAATTTCACATATCTCTGTATTGATCCACCCTGTTACCTTCATTCAGGAAAGTTACAGTTGTCTTAGAGTGTGCAGCCCCTCTCTACTACCACAGGCTGAAGTCTCACACGTTTCACAGGCTAAGCAAGGTCATTGTTGGTCTATGTTGGATGGGATCAGTCTAGGGGGAAAGAAATGGTCTTGGTGATACTTTTACCTGTGAGTTGGTAGTGACTCAATGCTCTAGCTTGGTTTAGGGGGATATGGAGGTAGCACCTTTCAGATGAGCTCTAAAGCTGAAGTCCTGTCCATGTGGGGTCAGATTTGGCTCCATCGGTTAAAGGCAGAGTAGCCTATGAGCTTCTCTGATCAGCAGCCAAAGAAGCTGAAATCCCATTACAGTGGACCCATAGAAAGTAGGGTTATTTTATGCCACTTTTACATCTCCTTAATGACCAGTTGACACAATTTGATTAACCTGTATTGATTGCTTTTTAAATGTAAACTGAATACTTCAGCAAAAACTGAATGATAAAATTACAGCAGAATTAGTCCAGGTAAATGAGTTTAGCATATTGGTGGGAAGAGCATCACCTGCAAAATCATAAATTAACAGCATCGAAAGGCAACTTGATTACTGTATAACAATTAAAAGGAGACAGCTTATTGTTTCAATAAAACAATTAACACATTAAAAAGTCACATGCAACAAATAAGCAGAATCTGCCATCCGTGGTAGGTGAAACTAGAACATTGATTGGTCAGGAAACCAGCAAAGTGTTGTGACATGAATTTTTATCACCGCAATCTTTTGAATATTTAAGTGACAGACAAGTAAAGAGGGTCATGAATAAAGAACAGGCAGTGCCAATGCTCAGCTATAGAACATCAACTTCCAGTCTTTTACAAATATTTATCATAGCGCAGCTAATAAACATTAAAGCAAAAAACGGGACTTGACTTTACCACTGAAGTAACCATCTAGGACACTTAAAACTAAAGTTGGGTCTGACTTACAGAATTTGGCTCCAGACATTCCTAAACCTGTGGGGTGAAAGGATCCGGGGTTTGATCTGGACTATTCAAGACTAGATTGTGTGAAAATCAATAACTGTACAAATACAGGACCAGATCCTGCAATTGATTTGGGACAGATGTCACCTTGTGCTTGTGCAGAGCCCATTGGCTTCAAGGATGCTATGTTGGTGGGATGCCAGATAGGGTATCAGGGGCGGCACTAGCCATTTCGCCGCCCCAAGCACGGCGGCACGCCGCGGGGGGCGCTCTGTCGGTCGCCGGTCCTGCGGCTCCGGTGGACCTCCTGCAGGCATGCCTGCGGATGCTCCACTGAAGCCGTGGGACCAGCGGACCCTCCACAGGCACGCCTGCAGGAGGTCCACCGGAGCCGCCTGCCGCCCTCCCGGCGACCGGCAGAGCGCCCCCCGCAGCATGCCGTCCCAAGCACGCGCTTGGCCTGCTGGGGCCTGGAGCTGCCCCTGTAGGGTATATTTACACTGCACACTAAGCCCTGGCTCTGACTCAGGTTTGAGCCCACGCCCCTGCTTCCGTCCACACACACACACATCCGTCTGACTTGGGTCAGCAAGCTCTCAGGACCCAGGTCATAGTATCCTGGTAGGGGGGTGGGGTGGGTCAAAGCCCGAGTCCCACTGGGACTCTGGTCCAAGCCCTCCGTCGTTTTTCAGTGTGGCCACAGGTCAAGCTGCAGACCTGAATCAGAAGGTCTGTGTAGTGCAGCATGGATTTGTTAGCATAGCTGTGAGACACGGATCCAGCAACTGTAAACCCAGCTTTCTAGCGCCCTGCGGATGCCCAAGAGTCCACAAGAGTTCAGTGCAGTGTTGACGTATCCATAGAAGCAAAGATTGGCCTACAAAGATCTGATTGCAAGATGGGGGCTGTAGGCTACAGGGGCATTCTTTTTATACAAAAATCAGGTAAAGAGTAAACTCTTCTTATTATAGAGAAACTGATGAATCTCAGTGGCTACAGGATGTGTCTTGCTCCCCTCCGACATGGACAACATTTCTCTGGGAATTAAAAAGAAATACAGCTATGGCAGCATGGTTGGGTAGCTTTCCAGTGAAGACTGTGAGGTAGTATAACAAAACTAAATGGGATCTTCCCAGGCAAACTGATGTGTGTTTAAAAAGAAAAAGACTGGGGGGGGAGGGGTAATCTATCAAGCTGTAAATCAAAGCAAAGGTTATTTTCTCCTGCCAGTAGTAATTCCTTAATTATTGTTTACTGAAGGAGATGGCTTGTCAGCTTGCTGTGCCGGAGTGACAGCACTGATAACGCCCCTTGGAAGTGTGTGGTGCCGTGTGTATTGTTCTGACTGCTCAGGGACTAGTACTCGAGTCCATGTGCAGCTGGCCTGTCAGTGGCTGATCCCAACAATTCACTGGTTATGTTCTTAACAATAGCAACACGGAAATGATAATCCAGCTCAGACGACTCAGCGGGAGCGCTGAATAATGAGCTTTGTCGTGGGTTTTATAGCTCACCCAAACCACGGTGGTTCTACATCACATTTCTTAGAGTGAGGGTGAAGGGCTCTCAACCTCTTCCATGCTGGGCCTCCACCTCCATCTAGCAAGTAACTAGCTAAGACCTTCCTCCTGCCTAGAGAAGATCTAGCCAGCACCTCCCTCCCATTCAGCATGGTTGGAAAGGCAGGGTGCTCCATACCCCTAGCTTGAGACCCTCGTCTTTGATTGTAAGCTGTTGTGGGCATGGTCTGTCTCTTTACCGTGCAGTGCTCTGTATAATGAGACCTTGATTCCTACTGGAGCATATGAGCGCTACTGTAACATGCATATTAAATAATAAATCCCACGTTTTAGGTCCTAATCTTGCATCGGGGTCTGTTAACATGGACCACTGCACCCTTGCAGAGATCACTGGAAGTCAACAGTTGCTGAGGTTAGCACTAACAGCACTGGGGAGATATTGCGTATTTATATTGGACGCATAGGACTAAATTAACCCAGCTGTAACTCCATTAGCTACATGGAGTTAGAACAAGGATACTGGCAACTGGCAAGAGGCACATGGAGGGGTGCAGAGGGGTTACAAAATTCTCTTGAGTCTGGTATGTACGTTCTGGTTCACCAGAGAAAGTAATGTGAGGTCTTAAATAAAAGCCAGTGTCACACTGGTCATCAATATCATTGCAAAATGCATGTACAGATGTTGTCTAAAGAATTATGTATATAGCCTGAAAATAATGTTACTGATACCTTTGGCCCATTACATAGAATAACATTTGTCAGGCAGCCTTAATAGTAAAAATAAAAGTAGTAATAAACTAATCCTAAGACTGGGTTTTTGAGGACCAATACTGGGCTTGCTGCTGTGAACTATCCAGAGCAAGACGTGATCCCTGCTGCACAGAGCCCCGGAGCAATACCAACATGGAATATACAGAGCAGGATGGCATTGATGTGATTTCAGTATGAGAATTTTGCAATCAAAATAAGATACTGAACGTATCTAGCTGACCTACCAGAGAAAAAGCTCTTACTTCAGAGAACGATATTATAGTAGGTTAGAGAGTTATGAAGTGATACTGCTTTAAACTCCCTTCTCCCCCCACAATCAGTGGGCATTCCTTGTCATTGCTCAGGAGGTCTATCTGACCAGCTCTGCAGGGGCTGTATGAATTAAGGATTAATGTAGTTTTGTTTACTGGAGTAACTGGACTCACTGTGTGTATGTCAATTTCCCACACATCACTGGGAAGACAGACCCTGAAAACGCCAGAGTTTCTCTGTTCAGGTGATAGGTCTGAGAATTTGGAAGGGACTCCAATTTTGGCACTTCTAGATGCCTTGTAAATTGTGTGTGTCATTAGGTTGGAATAAAAACAATTCTCATGTTAAACTTCAGAGATCTGAAAACTGGGGCACTACTTATCTGTGCTCAAGCACACCAGACGAGACAGTGTGCTGATTTAATGAAGCATAATGATGTGATTAATATTTGTTACATGTTCCTTCCCTTTTTAAAATACAATGTAATAAAAGCAGCTCCCTGGGAAAGAAGAATGCCAGTGTGCGATAATGTACTACTTTACATATTAGGGGACTAGATTCTTTATATGGATTGAATTCACCCACAGTTTTAAAAAAATAAAATGCAGAGTATTTGAACTACTGCGCAGCCCAATTAAATCAAAACCTAGTGAGGGAATAACCCTGCTGAAAGATTACACTTCCCTTCACTAAACCTCAAAGACTAAGACAAAGAAGCTCTTCTGAAGATATGCCTGCCATAGGGATAAAGTGCTTAAGGAAGGCATCCTGTGTGCATCAAGTTTGAGATTAACAGGTCTCTACTGCACTTTATCTTAAATTACTTTATAAAAAGAACCATCACTCCAGGATGAGCTCTGGCAGTGTCTGTTGTCTGCCTACAGACTAGATCATCATTAGCAGTGGCCCTTATCTAGCCTTTGCCTATGCTGCAGGATTTCTAATGCCACCCAACTCATTGGAATTTAATGCTTCCATTTTAATTATGTTTAATCTTTTGCTACTGTACTGTAGATCCAGCTGTATAAATTATTTAAGAGGTAGAAAGTTTTTCCTCCGTAATTAATGACAGGTTTGTTAGATATGGTACCAGCCTGAGGATTTGCTTTCCATACACAGTTCTCTAACAATCTCATCATTACCTAATATAACAACCAGCCTCCACGGCTTTATACAGTTATAATCAATGGCTCATACCAATAGCACTCGAGGAGGAAAGATTGTGGTAGAGTTGGATGCACTTGTTATCGCTGACAGATAAGAGGTTGTTTCTTGACAATATATGGCCCATTTTCCAGCTAATCAGGAAATACTGTGTGATATCAGAACTTAACAAACTAACTTCTTTTATGTCCGACCTTGATTTAACCTTGAAAATGATGTGTTGCCATACACCTAATAGATAGTAAAATATGTACAGTAGGCCAAGAAAACCCATGCTGGTAATAAATACTTCACAAGGGCCTCTTTCTCATTTCCCTTTCTTCCATTGTCTGCTTGATAAGGGAGTAGAGTTCTACCATTAAGTGTACTGCAGTGGTCTTTCGAAGGGTTCATTTTCCTCCTGCATCATTTGAAGTACCATAGGTCACCTCCTTAATAGGAGCCCTTGTTATACTTCTGAGCAATGAATCCTTTCCCCCATCAGGTACTAGATACAGTCAGTCTTGTCAGTTCTAATCAAAGGATCTTTGGTTTTTCAGATGATGGATAAACACAGCTCATTCACCAAAGTTCAGCAGTGAAAGCACTTCAAAGCTGCTATAGTGGCTTGCCTGGATTAGCAGAACGTGTCTTTGAACATGGCACCAAATGTGTGGTAGTTCAACACATTGGGCTTAATTTAGTCAGATCGTAAACCTAACCAGAGTGTGTCTTTAGAGCTTTGGATTCTCCTATGTCTCTAGCTGTGTAACCTCAGTATATTTTTAAAATGATGTCCAGGATAAATACCCCTTCCCACACACCTTATAAATCTAAATGAATGATGATGTCCTCTGTCCAAAGATTGTTTATAATTCCTTCTTTTGCATATTATGCAATGGGAAACTGAAACCCATTTTGAAATCCTTCTGTCTGTATCCTGGGAAATGAACACAAACATAATGGAAGGACAACTTCCTCCAGTGCATTGTGCAGTTATTATGATTATTTTTGTAATATCTGGCAAGACAGGGCCAAAGTCTAGGATGCTCTCTGCACCCTCCAGAGGTTCAAAAGCAGCATGTTGCTTGGACAGAGCTGGCAGCAGTGGAATCTAGAAACTAGAGACAAGGAAAGCCAAGCCGGGGGAGTAGGAGAATGTCTAATGCAGCAACAGTAAACTCCTGGTGCGGGGTTCTAACCGTGCATTGTGGTCTTTGTGTCGTGATGTTGCATTTATGTTCTGTTGAAACATTGCAACAGGCATTGCAGTGCACCCCGAGGCTGCTGGGCTGTGGCTCTGCAATGTCACGTGCTAGCAGCTCTGCTAGGTTTGAGCAGCGCTATTTTAGGAGTACGTTGTATGGCCCTGCCAGCCTTATGACACGCCTCTTGATATTTTTTTTCATAGCGAAAGGGGAATATATTTCTTCCAAAGAGTGCTGGGGGGGGGAAAGGAATTAAATGGAGACTTTAGACCCTACAGTTTCTTTCTGGTGGGCCCACTTACAAAGTAGGGCTGTGCACATACCCCAAAGAGGAAATACAAGCTCCCGTATATTCACACTGAGGCCAACTTCGAGCCTTAAAAACGAAACCCAAACCACGACTGTGGCCCAAATTCTGCACAAAGCCCTGGACAAATGCAGGGATCCGCCACTGAGAGTCCTTTGCAAGGCCAGGGTTTTAGGCCCTAATCCCTCACTTCCTCCAGCCTGGAAGACTCCCCCAGTAGCGCTGATGGCTTTATAATGAAAAGTGCAGTTCTGCTGTCAGGGTCAGCTCTAGATCACAGAGACGTCAGGGATAAAATGATGGGAATCCATAATTTGCTGTGATCTGCAGATAGCAACGATTAAAACTTGTGTTTTGGCAGGCCTGCTTCGTGACTCACAAGGTGCTAATGCATTGGCATAGCTGTATATAATTTATTCGGGGCATTAAGTGTGTTAGAAAACAGATTAGGAAGGGAGAATTCTGAGCACCGAGAGAGGGCATTCACCCTTATGCTGTGAAATCAGCACTGTTCTCCCTCCTAGAGACTGGAACTCTTGGGCTCAGGTGAATGACCACAGTTAGTCAACTGACCCTCGTTTGCTTGTATGCTATAAGAGACTGTGAGTGACTGCATCCTGAGAGTCCTGCTTTCAAAACTTAAGGCCCTTTAAAATGCAGCTCCTTTCACACTGCTACCCCACGTTTCTTCCTTTCAAAATTATTCAGACTTCTTAAGGAATGGGTGGAGAGTGCATGAGAACAAGCCAAAAGAATTATGTTTTTCTGATCTTTTGCTCCTGACAGCCTTGCTGATGTGCAGTGAAATATAAATGGCTTAAAGCATGATTCACTATTAAACATTAAAGAGAAAAAGTTCAGCTATTCATAAATTAATGTTAAATCTGTTTTCTGCAGCCGTGTAAAGCTTGTGATAGCTCACTTGCCTATAGTTAGCAAAGAGAAATGCTCTCTGAAGAATCACATGCCATCGTTTCTGTTGACAGCTATTAAGAAAAATATTTAAAATACCTTTTAAAATTGTATATGTAATTCTTGTAAAGTGACATTGCATTTTTTCATTAAGTCATCACCCTGTAGTGGGACTGGAATTTGTGACATACTAATTAACTCTGATTTAACACAACCATTATTTTGGGACTTAATGGTTAGAGAGCATTGTCTAATATTATATAGCAATTAATATGATTAAGGAAAACAAGTTAAGTAAAATGGGAAGAAAGTTAACATGGCAGTTCAGGGATACAGATAGCATTTTGTGTCTTTATGCTAAGTAAAATAAAGGATCTGTAATTTATCTTTATCAGAGGAGGTAAGGGGACAGAATGTGCTGGACTTATTCAAACTATTCAGTTTGGGTGTAGAAGAAGGCAAGATCAAACCCTATGTACCATGTAAGTCCCACTTAAGGCCTGTTTTTGATCTTAAGTGGGATTTATGTAGTGCATAGGTCTTGAGCTGGCCACAGAAGTGATTTTCACCCCACATCCCAATTCCTGAAGACATGACATAGTCCAAACTCCGGTTGAAGTCAAGGATCTCAGGAGTGGGTCCCAAGGGTGGAATTATAGATTCATAGATTCCAGGGACAGAAGGAACCCTTGGGTTTGTCTAATCTGAGCTCCTGTAGAACACAGGCCAGAGAACTGCCCCAGAATAATCCCTAGAGCGGATCTTTTAGAAGATCATCCACTCTTGATTTTAAAAGGGTCAGTTATGAGGAATCCACCATGACCCTGGGGAAATCGTTTCAGTGGCTAATGACCCTCACTGTTAAAAATGTACATCTTATTTCCAGTGTGACTTTGTCTAGTTTCAACTTCCAGCCATTAGATCCTGTTATGCCTTTCTCTATTAGATTAAAGAGCCCATTCTCAAATATTTGTTCTCCATATAGGTAGTTAGAGTGTAATCAAGCCACCCCTTAACCTTTTCTTTGTTTAAGCTTTAATAGATAGACTGAAGGTGCTGAGTAGCTATAAGGCAGGTTTTCTAACTCTTGAATCATTCTTATGGCTCTTCTCTGGACCCTTTCCAATTTATCAGCATCCTTTTTGAATTTTAGACACCAGAACTGGACACAGCATTCCAGCAATGGTCACACCAGTGCCAGCTACCGAGGTAAAATAATCTCTCTCTTGCTACTCAGAAGTCTCCTGTTTAGGATCACATTAGCCCTTTGGGCCACAGCATTGCACTGGGTGCTCATGTTCAGCTGATTATCCACCACAACCCTCAAATCTTTTTCAGAGTCCCTGCTTCCCAAGATAGACTCTCCCCTTGCGTATGGACCATGTTCTTTGTTCCTAGATGTATATATTTACATTTAGCCATGTTAAAACACATATTGTTTACTTGCACCCAGCTTACTAAGTGATCGAGATCGTTTGGTATCACTGACTATTATTATTAAAAGGCTTTATTGGTAAAGAGCAATATGTATTTACTGTGTTCCAGCAGTGATCTAATTCTTATATACCTATTCAAATAGTCTTGTTACAAAAATTTCTCTCCAGAAATACTCGTGAAATTCTTGAAGTTTTACAGGAGATTTTGAGTTAACCACGCAAACTAATTAAGTGAAATTATCCTAATTTGTTTATTATGTTAATGATTTGAGTTAATTTATAGTAATTTAGCATGCATTACTAAAGATTTATTATGTTTCCTACAAAATGACTTAAGAGCTATAAATCCCATGGTTAAATGTAATTAGTGGAGACATATTTATCGAAAGGGATAATTACATCTGATAAAAGTTCTTCAGTTAGGCTTAATTAAAACAGATTATTCCCCCATAAATGAAAAATAAATATGGTAATTTTCTGAGTAGATTTTCATTGCAAAAATGAATATCTCAGCATTTTAATATTTTAAAAGGAGTGGGAAAATAAACGAAATAACTGATTGGTTCCCAATAAACTATGATTAATAATCCCTGGGAAACAGATACTTTTCAGGAGTAAACAGTTTGCTACGTAATGACCAAAGAGTAGAACCTGCTCAGAAAAATCAACCACTAACTTGTTTTTAAGTGGGCTGTTGCTGCTTTGAACAACAATGAAGAGCGGGTTAGGAAAATTAAATTTTCTTCCAATGAGACTAATCCTGGCTCAGCTAAGAAGTAGTGCTGTGGGGGAAAATGGATGTTAAGCACCCTGGCAGTAATTTGTACTGATAGTAATGTGAGCCATGCTCTGTAAAATATATAGTAAATTTACAACTTTTTCTGAGGCTAACCGAATATGTTTAATACACATCAGTGCACATGCAGAGATTAAACTGTAAATCTGTGTTTTCATAATTTATATATTAATACTACGTAAAAGCACTTTTCACTGGGCCCTTCTCTGTAAATCACACTGCAAATAGTGGAGCATAATTCAGAAAGGCAAAAAATTAGATGCACAGACAGATTCTTTCCTACCCTGAGGTCTGCTCAGCAACGTATGGGTGGGGGCATCAAAGAACCAACCGGTTTTGACACCTTCTTTCTCGAGCTGTCCTGTTCCTTACAGGAAGCCAGGAATTTTCCATCAAAATGTTTTTGCAATGGAAAACGCAATTTCTGCCAAACAAAACAGAGACTGAAATCAAAACAAAACATTTCATTTCGTGGCAAAATGTTTGTTTGACCCAGAATAATTTTTTTTACTTTTTGATTCACTGAAAATTTCAAAAGTTTTCATGTTTGGTTCAACTCAAATTAATTTTTTTTAATTTTTCAGAATTGCCAGTGAACAGAAAATCCCTTATTCTGCCAGCTCTGCCTGAGACAGTGTGTGTCAATTTTCTCATACACGGTATATAGTGATGCAAGATCTCTGACACCTTGCCCTCAGATCTACTGAGGCAACTGGCTTACAGAATTGTTGACAGGTGTATCTGGGAGGGGAGTGCTGGGTCTGGGGAACACGCAGTGGGGTTGATTTTGCTAAAATTTTAATGTTGAGCGATTCCAAGGCAAACAAAACGGAAATGGCCATGTAGGTGGCTGCTGAGTCAGCTGCAGCACTGCAGAGGAGCTGGGTCACTCAGAGTCTCCTTTTTGTCACAGCGGCCAAAGGGGTATGCAGGCAATGAGCAGCAGCATACGCAAACTGCCAGAGCTGGGATCAGCCCATGGATGTTGGAGTGTGAGGAGGGAAGGAAGAGAGAAGACTCTGTTTGTAGGGTTCAGATAGCTGACGTTCAATGCTGCTATTCAAGAGTAGAGGTTGCTTCCATTAACCTCTCTGTCTTAGCACTTACAAGGAGAAAACCTGACAGGGCAGTGGGCCAGGGACTGTAGCTGGGGCTACGGAATGTGTCTGTATAGGGCTTAAAGGAGAGGAAGGAGATTGGCCGAGGGTCTCAGGAGCTGCGCTGGCTAGGGTGCAGGGCTGAGAGAGCTGGTGAAGCGTAGCCAGCACAGCGGCAAAAGCTTTCAGGGATGCTTGAGCTTCCAGTACTCAGAGCTTGTCAGGCTGCTAGGCCCTTGCTGCTTCACAGAAAAAGGAGAGACACCATGCCCCAGACTAGCCCGCTGGGGGATTCACCTGGGATGTGGGCTCAAGTCCCTGGTCCAAATCAGGCAGAGTAGGGTCTTGAACCCATGTTTCCTGCTGGTCTGTCCTGGGGTGGGTCTCTCACCTGGCTTTGACCAGAAATTCCATCCTGGACCTGAGAACCCTTTTCTGATGGAAATTTTGTCAGACACGCCATGTTCCTGTGAACATTTTTGTTTAGAACAACTGATGTTTTCCAACAAAAGCCTGGCTTAACCAAAAAATTCCCAACCAGCCCTACTGCCAGGAGGGGAGTGGGATAATACTTGGAGACAGGGATTGTGTTGGCTGGGGTCGCCTGCCCATGGAATTTCCTGCCTTTTTAGTGCTTGAGGTGTTGTGAGTAAATAAATGTGTTGTGTTGTTATGAGGAATGCTCTGGTTTCCCTTCAGATCATATGAATCTTTTCTTTTCCAAATACACTTGCACACTGTCAACTCTGCTAACAGATTGTGTGTGGATTCCTGCGAAGTGTGAGACATTTACAGTTATGTTCCTGTGTTCAATATTCAGAGACCACTTTAAAATATTTGTATTCATCAAGTCAAAGGATTAATTCACTTATTTTCAGGCTAAATCCTGAACCAGAGTATCCCTAATCCTCTCTTCATTTTGGGGCATGAAAGGACCAGTCTTTCCCCACAACCTGTTCTAGCTACATTTCTGTTGACTTTTTTGTCATTAATGTTTGCTATTTCCACACTGTAGATACCTACCATGAAGAGCTTTTGTTCACTCAGATGATTTCTGCAGCTCCTTAAACATTTTGATTGCAATGGTTACAAGAAACTGCTGGTGAAATCAGCTCTAGGTCTGAATTGTTAATTATTGCAGCAGATGTTCACTCCTTCCTTCAATACAAATCCTGATTCGAACCCCTTCGTTCCTAAAATCCAAAGGGGCACACTCCATGTCTTCTTCCAGCCAGGGTCAATATTTTGTTAGTCAATCATGACT
The DNA here is from genome assembly GCF_016161935.1 of Mauremys reevesii. Taxonomy (NCBI): domain Eukaryota; kingdom Metazoa; phylum Chordata; order Testudines; family Geoemydidae; genus Mauremys; species Mauremys reevesii. Next base: position 123,830,034 of record NC_052629.1, on the reverse strand, counting down.
TTAAAAAATGCATGATGTATTTATTTATTTATTCATTGAAAGTTCAGCCTTCTTTTATGGACCTTTTTCTTTTTATTCCCCGGCTGGTTTTGTTTGCTCAAAATTTGGCATGAATGCAAAGGGTTTGAGTCCCAGTTCAATATTATGACATTAATTGACTCTCGTCTCCAAGATAGCAGCTATGCCTTTGTGTTTGAAATCCATTTCTTTGGGCCATGTAAGATTCATGCCATAATTGATTTCACAGTCCATACCCGCAAAAGGAACTTTGCTCATCTCCATGTGTCAAACATAGTGGAGGCAAATTAATCCCTGGTGCAATGTCAGTAGAATTACACAGGACCCTTTGTGCATTGTCTGATGCTGCCTGTATGGAAGAGACAGTTCAGCTGCTCCCATGGCCTGAATCCCATTTGCCCTGGACCAGGGGACAGCCCTCTATAGGTAGGAGGTTGAGGACAGGGTGGTGCACCATACCATCAATGGAGCAGGAAACCTGCAGGAAAGTTAGTGCTTCCTTAGGGAGATCCTTTTAACTTTGCAAATTCCCTTTGGAGGGGATTCTGTGAACACCCCCACAGCCTGGGGAGTCCCCAGCAGTGCAGCTCCAGTGATAGTGTGCTGCCAAGGAGACCAGACAGGCACCAACGAGTGGCTCATAGAATCATAGAACTAGGAGGGACCTCACGAGGTCTAGTCTAGTCCCCTGCACTCGTGGCAGGACTAATACTCGATAGGCCTTCATGCAATGCAGGGCTGGGTCTCTGGCAGGTTTCCATGATCCACCAGTGTCCAGGAAACCCCTGCCCCAATGGAAGAATTTGAGTAAAGCCTGTGTCAGGAACCTCATGGAATTTCTCATTTCCCCCCTATGAGCACCCACTCCATCAGCAGAAAGGGTGAGCTGGGACAGATATTATACAAAGGGGATGGGTTGTGTCACTATGATGTCTCTGGCACTCTCTTCATTTTTATTTAATGTTTATATGGCAATAGCGACTGGGCGTCCCAGTCAGGATCAGAGCCCCAGTGTGCTGGGCACTACAAACATATACAAAGACATTGTCTAAGAAAATGCAACATGCAGGATGGGGGGAGTTAATTTGATGGTGACATCATCAGCCAGGTGGAGAGCCAGTAGCCCGCCATTGAAACAAGTCACTGGGCGCTCGTCAAGAATATGTGACATAGTCCTAGGTTGACCACAGCTGCATTGCAGGTCATTAGAAACACCCCATTTAAAGAGATTGGCTGCACAGTTGCCCATACCTATTTGAAACCAGTTCAGAGATGATGACAGGTGCCTTGGCAGATCAAAACCTGGTGGCCAGCCAGTTGGGTCAGTGACGAGAAAGTGATTAACAACTGTCATTGCTGACCACTCATTACACCAAGCAGATTCCACCATCCTATGGTGGCATAAATTACCATAAAGTGTGTCTAGAAGACAGGTGAGCTGGTGGTGGTTGAAGAGGTCTGCGTACAAAGGCAGGTCACTATTTTCATGGATCTTGGGCAGCGGCAAGATAGAGGCCTTCTCACGGCGAATATGGGGCAGTGCTATGTTACTAAGCATTGGCAGCCATGGCAACAGAGTTGCACATAAAGTCCCAATAACAATACGCATAGCTTTGTTAAGCTCTCCATCGAGCAGCCTTGTGTGAGACGAACGACACCAGACAGGAGTGTAGTTCTCTAGTTCACTGAAATATTTGCATGCCCTCCAGGCTACTATTGTATCCATCGTTAGGATATTACTTGACATTTTGAAAAATTAGTCTCTCAGTTATTTTACACAGCATAAATCGAATTTATTGTTATGTAAACTATGGAATGTCGTGAATGTCAGTTACAAAATTCAGCGTATTTCCTAGCTGTCTTTACCAGAGTTCAATGAACTCTTTAAAATCTCAATACAGTACATAGGCTCCTGAAATGACTTCAGACAAACATTCTGAAACTTAATTAACTTTGACTCTAAATATTAAATTAGATTAACTTTCCATACCCATCATATAAATGACAGCACATTGGCAGAAGATAAGTAAACAGTGTTTTATGTACTCTTCAAACTACTGTGCTGCATGGATATTATTATTTGAGTCACCATAGTGCTTATCTATGGTAACTATAGGTAGAGAGGTGAAGGTAAACGATAGACAAAAATTCTCTTGGAATAGTTTTAAAAAGCATCTAAAGGCAAAGAGTAATAGAATACACAGATGATGAAAATTGCAACAATCATGCATCATTGGGTGCATAAATGTTCTCAATCTGAAATGCAAGTGCCCATAATTTGGTAACAGTGTGGTTTAAATGGGTTGTCTTCTTTGCAAACTGTGAACCTAAATATAAAAGAATATGGTTCTGCTTTTTTTATTTCTAGAATGTAGAGATCAAAACAAAGCAATCAGATCTAGTTCATTTCCCCTCTTTCCTTTCTTCTGGTTAGTTATTTATGGGGATGTTGGTTTTTTTAGGGGACACAGACCAGAGCAGGGAAATCAGTCATGCACAGTACCTTTTAAAATGTTATTTCTGTTGTGGTTCCCCTTAGTGAATTGATCCGCAGCATCAAGAAGTGGTTCAAATCCCAGTTCTGTTGAAAAGGCTGAGATATGAATGATGAGTCATGTTTGCATATCTTGGGTTCACTAGACAATTGGGTCACTTTCCTTCCTGAGTCTCAGGATTAACAACCTTCCCAACAGGGATTTTTAAAAAAAGCATCTCTCCACACCCTGAATTCTGCTCCACGGGGACTCAGTAGACCTTGTTATCTCTTACCTGACTCACTGCTTGAGTAACAGAGGGTTTCTCTGGAAGCACTTTGTACAAAATAAAACCCCACCAAACCTGGCCATGTCTCAAAAACAAGACTCTAGTGAATCAACTATATCAAAATAGAGGCAGACTATAAAGAGGCCATGAAACAAAGAAGATCAACAAAGATTTCTTTTGGGGAAAGGGATAACTAGTGAGTACCATAGTAACAAGGTTGAGAAGCCGTTTGTTTTTGGGAGGTGACAATGCGTGACCTTCTCACCATTGTGATTGTATTTTGAATTTAATTCTGACTATATTTAAATAAGAAAGGGTTTTGTTTTGAATGTGTAAACTCCTGGGAGCTGTAAATATTGACAGCTGGTTTCTTGTGTTATCTACTGGTATGTTGTCTGAGTGGTGGACAATGACATAAAATACACAAGTGGCTTGATCCTGATTGGTGCTGAGGTCTGTAACACCCACTGACTACAGTGTGACAACTTCTGATGCCTGGTATCTGATGGTACAAACAACAAATTCGATGTTGGGTAAGTGATGCAGCCACTCCATCATGGCCGCGGCATCCAGAGACATCAAGCACACCCATCTGCCGTCAAGATGAGGAAGAGGGCAGTCCATGACCAGCAGGTCTGCTCTTTGTTCTTGAGCTCCACAGGGGTGAGGATGGGGGAGCTCAAGCAGCCTCAACAGTAAAGGTGTAAGGTGAACTGCCCGTCACCACAATGTGTCAACTGTAATGAAGAAGGATCTTTCGGTTCATATGGTTGTTCTGGGGGCATGCAAGAACTGATCCGGAGGGAGACTAGGGGCCACAGATCTGAGTTGTCTAGCTGCCAACTCACAGTGTGAGATGAATGTGTGCAGCCTCTCTTAGGATCTGGCCCCAAATAACCTACCCAGAGTAACTGGGCAAACTGACCTGTGTAGTACCAGGGCCACATCGTATTACTGAATAGTTTATTACCTGTAAACAAAACCTTCCTCTTTAAAGACGCAGAGAAGAGAGAGTCATGCTTTATATTATAAAAGTTTAACAAATGATTAACAGATGTTTTAATAAATAGTTAATCATAGATTGGTATAGGATCCAATAGGTTTCTTATGACCATACAAAACATCTGCTGCTGCTGTACTTCTAACCAGCTAGAAGATATACAGCTATCTATTATAGGCTTATAACAGCTAGAAAGCATTTATTAACCCTTTACTAACCCTTTGGAACCTTGATATTCAATGTCACTGAAGAGAGAGCTAAAGACTTGCTAACTTTCTCCTGGAACTGGGACAGTGTAGAGGGCAGATGGTGCCCTCCTTAGAATGCTGATTAACCACATACAAGAGCAGGATTGTTTGTCTGAAGACAAGGAAACACAACTCCTCTTTTCCGAAACAACGTTATCTCTAAGTGTTTATCCTAATCCCTGCAACCAGGGTGTTAGGAACCCAGAAATCCACCAAGAAAAGGGTTTTCTCTGCAACTTTTTGGGATTACTCAGGCAAGTCACTTGCTCCTTTTTTCAATGGCTTAAATAACAAAACCATTGAATATTCTTCATCTGGAGTAAAAGAATAGACTGACCATCCTCTGCATTGCACTGCTGTGGGATGTAGTGGATCAGGCAGTTCCAACCCTGTGGGGACCAGCTCTCAGAGGAGCAGAGATCCAACCCAGTGCAGGCTCCTGAGAGCCAACACAGACCCCACAGGATTCCGGATCTGGGAGGTAAGAGGATCCTGCCCCACCCAGGAGTGAAGACTCCATATGGGGACCCTTTTTGTTGAAGCCAGCGAACATTCACAGCACTGCAGCACTGGTCTCTGGACTCATCCCCAGCGTCTCGTCTGTCTGCAAGGTGCCAGGGCGGGACCTGGGGATTAGGAAGAGCTGGGAGTGTTGGAAGGTGGGAATTCGTTGATGTGTTAGTACCTAAACCTTTCTTTCCCCAGATCCGATTCTCCTGCTCCCAGTAAAGTCCGCCTGTGTTCTATTGTTATTTTGGGGTGTGTCATGGCTTTGCTAGGGTTTGTGCTGATGTACATTGTTGTTTTTTATGTACTGGGCTTTATACTCCTTGCTGGCAGGGGTAGCATTACTCATTTTCCTAAAGGAAGCACCCATTGTGTCTCAAGCACAGTGAGGAGGAGTCACCTTGGTTGGAGGAATCAGGCACTGTTAAAAAATAACCCAGGACCCAATCCATGTGAGGAGAGCTAGGGGAGAAGTCACTCCAAGTAACAAGTGCCAGGGCAGAGGCGTAAGCCACAACATCCGTGGGAGAGGCTAGACGATGTGTTTGCAAGGACGACGTGTGGCTTCTCGTGTTTGTGCTGGAGGTTCCTTATATATTTTTTAAACTGCTCTCAACAACTCAGTCTGTGGCAAGATTTTAAGAAAGGGCTAGTGAAAGCCTAACTGGAGGCATCTTGAAGCTTGGGTGCCCAGCACGTCAGGAAAAGTAGACCCACTTGAGGGATTCAAAATCACAAGTCACTTTTGCGAACCTTGGCCCCACTCTTGTCACAGGATATCAGGCCTTGTGTGGAAAATCAAACTCTTGACTTTCCCTTGATAATTTTTACGATCTCTCTCTTTCTCAACCAATCAGGCTACTTCTGCTGAAAGAAGAGAGAGAAATATAGCACTGTTATTTCTGTACTTTAGTTACTCTTTATTAAAGAGAAACAGAGAGACAGGACAAATAATTTCCTTACAAATGTATTAAGAAAGGGTGCCAAACACAAGAGGTGAGGGCATACAGAAGAGACAAAGATAATCAGATCTTTGGTAAAAATAATGGGTACACTATATGCACTTTCATTCCACAGAACTGCAGGGTAATATTGGCAATGTGAGGTTAGGCTGGGAAAAAGAACTGAAGCAGTACATTCCTCCAGTTGATAGGAAAGATATCATACTAATGACTATAAGCAGTAAAAGTGCCCCATCCTGGAGAGGATACCAATGGGGAATTAGCATTAGGTACACTACTTTTGCAAACAAAATAGACACAATATTCCCAGCAAAGTACTAACTGTTTGGCACTCCAAGCCTACAGTGAAAGGGGGCCAGATAAATACCTATTACTGTGTGTATTTTGCAAGCACTCAGAGGGACCAGCTGAGATGAGGACTCCATTGTGCTAGGCACTGTACATACACATACTAAAAGACACTCCCTGCTCTGGAGAGCTGACCGTCTAAGAAGACAACACAGACAATGGGTTGGGAGAAAGAAGAATTATCATTCCTCCTTTACAGCTGGGGATCTGAGCCCCAGAGGGATTAGATGACTTCACCAAGGCATCAGTGATAGAACCAGGAACTGAACACTGATCTCCTGGCCTGTGCTTTTACCCCTGGACCATCTCCCCTTTCTAGACAGATAAAATTCAATGCCCATGTTTTCAGCTTGCTAAAATGACCAAATAGACTTTACAGAAAAATAAAATGAGACATAGCTGTTCAATAGGGTTAAAGAATAAACCACTTTTCTTCCCCTCCAAGAATCAAGAGGACTGAAGACCAAAGTTTTACCAAGTTGACTTAAGAGAAATCTTGACCCTCCCTCCCAAAAATAAAATAAAATAAAATAAAATAAAATAAAGCAGAGACTAGGATAAAAGCAAATAGAAAGTAGGGAGCACATAACGAGACACAGACAAGTAGGAGCAAACAGTGATTTACTGTGTGCTGTTATAAGAAACTGACTTATCAATTCATAAATTCATGGTAAGCCTGTTTTTTGTATTATCATCTCTATTATCTTCAGTCCTTAGGATTGATAACACACTACACAAGTAATCCTCAGGCCTTTCAGTCTCTGTCACCTAACTCACAGATTTCTTTTCTTTATGCTGTTTAGGCCTTGGGCCTGTGGAGACATCTGTGGTAGAGACAAATGTGCTGGACACAGAAGCAGGAACAAAATACTACAAGCGTCTGTGGCTGAACTTGTCCCAAGTGGGAGAATAAGATACTGATCCAGGACACTTATCTCACCTGCTTTCATTGGGCTCCTCCCCTGGTACGCATTGAGCCCTGGATGATATGAATGGGTACCCACTAGCAGAGTGGGTGTCTTCGCTCTCCTTCTAGTGATTGGCTCACAAAGAGGATAAGAGTCTACTATAGTCACCGGTACAGGAGTTAGGTCTTTCGCTCAAGCAGTGTAGATTATCCTTTTGACAATGAAGGTCCTGGAGTGCAATCCCACTGACAGCCCAGGCGGGGACATTATGATGTGACATGCTCAATAGCAGCAGGTGTCACTTTCCAAGGCAAGGCCACCCTTTAATCCTTTTCTGTCCATTCAGAACAAAGTAGTTACTAACTCCCTTTGGTGGATTTTTTCCCTTCTTTTTAATGGCACTAGAATAACCTTGGGGGACTAGAGGGCTTTTTCTTCATTTTGTTGTGGCCCCTCGCCCCCATGGTGGTCTTTCTTCCCCCTTTGTTCCTGCTGGTCCTGATTGTGACCTTTCCCAGAACCCATGCCTTGCCTAGGGATACTCCTAGGAGTTACGTACACAACGTTCATCTCCATTCAAAATGCCTAGTAGCGAGGATGCAAATTTGGGAACAGCCAGGAGCATATAGTTACAAATATAATATCATTCACTCCTTAAAACAGCTGTCGTTCAGCTCAAAGCTAGGTATCCAGTGGGACCCATCAGCATTCTTCTAAAGCAAGGGTAGGCAACCTATGGCACGCGTGCTGAAGGCAGCAGGCGAGCTGATTCTCAGTGGCACTCACACTGCCGGGTCCTGGCCACCGGTCCGGGGGGCTCTGCATTTTAATTTAATTTTAAATGAAGCTTCTTAAACGTTTTAAAAACCTTATTTACTTTACATACAACAATAGTTTAGTTATATAATATAGACTTATAGAAAGAGCCCTTCTAAAAACGTTAAAATGTATGACTGGCACGTGGAACCTTAAATCAGAGTGAATAAATGAAGACTCGGCACCCCACTTCTGAAAGGTTGCTTACCGCTGTTCTAAAGGTTGGTGCCTGGACAGACAGCTTGTCGATATGTGCATGCTTCATGATTTCTTGGCAACGTGAACGATGAAGTGGGGACTTTACTTCCTATTATATCTATGGATGTGTCAGCAGTGTTGTCTTATGGTCAGAGAAAGGAACGGGCAGTAGTAGACCTGGGTTCTCTTCCTAGCTCTGACTATTGCTTGTGTAACACCGACAGACCTTGGTTGTCAGTGAGCAGGATCGAAGCTGAGACCTCTGGAGCGAAATGCATGAGCCTGCACTGCATGAGCTAAAAGCCACACGGCCCTTAGCTAAGGCTGTAGAGCAGACTCGTTAATCTCTACGTGGTTTTGGTGCCACTAGAGGGGACAGAGAACCACACCAGGAGATGTGTGGGTTAGACTTGCTGTGTAACCTCTGGCAGTGGAGAGACAAACTTTTTGTGTGTGCACAATTTTGCACAAGCAAACACCTGTGCATGCATGTTTCAAGATCTTGCCCCTCTTCCAGGTGACAGAATATGCATGTGCACACCCATCACCTGGGCATGCAGAAGTTAGTGCACAAAAAATCATGCACTGGGGCTTGTGCATTCAGAGTCGAGTTCTCCCTGCAAATGCCATCCTTGAGCTTTGTGAAGTGCTCTGAGATCCTTGCACAGAAGGTGCTGGCGAGGTGCTTGGCCTTGTTATTACTAGCACTGTTTCAGAGCCCAGTCTCTTTTCTGCGTGACCTTTTCAGGGTGGTAAGTGATATATAATTGCAACATTATCCAGTAGTCTCACATATTGGATGAGTAATTTACAGCCAGTTTTCCAGGGACAAATTTATCTATTTCCTTTTACCTCAAACTGCCCTTCTGCAGGGCCGGCTTGAAGCCGATTCCCCCAATTCCCCCAAATTGGGCCCCACGCCTCAGAGGGCCTCACGCCCTAAAGAAGAGCGCCTAAGAGTGCCTGGCGGTGGTCCGGGTCTTCGGTGGTGGGTCCTTCACTCGCTCCGGGTCTTCGGTGGCATTTCAGCGGCGGGTCCTTCAGTGCCGCGGAAGACCCGGAGCGAGTGAAGGACCCGCCGCCGAAGCCCCGGAGCACTGCCGGGTATTCGAATCGGGCCACACACTTCCTAAAGCCAGCCCTGCCTGTCCCCCAGTCAGGGGGATTACTTAGACTGCCAACTAGTCTTTTAGGAGCCAGTTTTCAGAAGTGCTGAGCACCCTCAGCTCCTGTGGAAGTCAGTGGGGGCTGCAGGTGCTCAGAACCTTTAAAATCAAGCCCTTGGCACCTCTGTCATTGGGAAATCAGGAGATTGTATCATTAGGGCCTAACGCTGGGTTGCCCCTGTGGTGCCTAAGACACTAACACAGCTGAAAAGATGCATCTTGGCTGCTAAAAGGATCTAGGGCTGAGCAGGGAAAAGGAGACACCTTGCACAGTGGGATCTCCACCAGCTCCATGCTACAGAGCTCCCCACCCAGCTCAGGCCTGGGGCATGGCTGCTGGGTCTGCACATTGTGAAGATCCATCGGTAGAAGGGGAGTAGCAGTAGCAGCCCAGCTGCTAGGGAGTTCAGCCTGCTTGGGCCTGACGGCTCCCAGCACTTCTATGTCAGTGTTGCTGCAAATGGGCCTGTCACTCTCTGTTTTAGGAACATGCTGGGCTGACCCATCCCATCCGATAAGAGTCTGAGGACTCCACTTTCCCATGCAATGAGATGCCGCTAAATGTTTAATATGAGCTGCAGCCAAGACACATGGTAACATTTCATGTAATTGGTCAGCTTTAAAAATTCATGTCATGTGAGAAAGCCAGTGAAGTATCACATTGCACTTCATACAGCGTCGCAGGCTCCAGCTGGGAAAAACAATCTTTGCTGCACTTATCCTCTAAACTACCACTGTGTGGCTGGCCTGTCAGTGATCCCCAACATCGCCTCGCTCTTTAACAGCTTCATGGATATGACACGCACAGACACGATGCTTCCTGGCCAAAGTGCAGGGAGCCCCAGACCGCCGCCATGGGAGCTGTACGGAATGATGCATGAGCTCCGGCACTGTTCAAGTCTTTTTTCATTGCTGACCACCTAGGGGAGGGTGAGATGGCCCCAATCCCCTCAACGGGGCTGGTGCTCTACAACTGAAGGCACCGAGAGGCATGTATAATAAAGAAGAGATAACGTCATCTTCCAGCCTCACACAAGTGCTCCATGACTGCCACAGCCATTCACAGAGGGTGAAATTCTCTCCTGTGCAGAGGGTCAGGCCTATGGCATAAACCTTGTGCTGCTCCTCTGCACAGGGATGCACTTTGCCCTAAGTACTTGCTGCATTTCTGGTTCCGCCGCTGCATCGGATCCCAGCCTCTGTGGCTCAGACAGCGATCCCTGTATGGTGCTATCTCCGCTGCTTGGCTTGAATGCTGCAGTCTGGCTGGCTGGGTTAGGGCTTAGTGCTGTGCCACTCAAAGGCGGGGCCTCCAAACTAGAAGGCCACATTTTTTCAAACTATGCTCTAATGTTGGGTGTCAGGCTTGAGATACCTGGGGCCTGCTGTTCTAATATGTTGAGTCATCTGCAGCCCCCAGTGACTTCAGTTGAAGTTGGGCTTGCTCAGCACTCCTTGAAATTATAGAATCATAGAAAGGCAGGGCTGGAAGGGACCTTGAGAGGCCATCAAGTGCAGCCCCCTGCACTGTGTCAGGGCCATGTAAACCTAGCCCATCCCTGTTAGGTGTTTGGCCAAACTGTTTTTAAAAACCTCCAGTGATGTGGATTCCACAACTTCCCTTGGAAGCTTGTGCCAGTGCTTAACTCTCCTTAGAGTTAGAAAGTGTGTCCCAATATCTAACCTAAATCTCCCCTGCTGCAGCTCCTGCTCCCAGGGACTGACATTCAAAATGCTGATTGCCTCCAGCTCCAGGTGAAGTTGCATGGGAATACTGGATGCTCAGCACCTCTGAAAATCATGCCCAGGGTTCTCAAGTTGGGTACTGCCAGCAATGCCCCTCTGCCATGTACATTGGCCAAACCAGACACACTCTATGTAAAAGAATAAATGGACACAAATCAGACATCAAGAATTGTAACATTCAAAAACCAGTAGGAGAGCACTTCAATCTCCCTGGACACTCAATAACAGACTTAAGAGTGGCCATTCTTCAACAAAATAACTTCAAACACAGACTTCAGTGAGAAACTGCACAACTGGAATTAATTTGCAAACTTGACACCATCAAATTAGGCCTGAATAAAGACTGGAAGTGGCTGGGTCACTACAAAAAGTAATGTTCCCTCTGTTGATACTCACACCTTCTTGTCAACTGTTGGGAATGGGCCACATCCATCCTGACTGAATTATCATAGAATCTCAGGGTTGGAAGGGACCTCAGGAGGTATCTAGTCCAACTCCCTGCTCAAAGCAGGGCTAATGGCCTCATTAGCACTGACCTCCCACTTGGTAAGGCAACTCCCCTCTTTTCATGTGCTGTATATTTATACCTGCCCCTGTATTTTTCACTCCCTGCATCTGATGAAGTGGGTTATAGCCCATGAAAGCTTATGCCCAAATAAATGTATTAGTCTCTAAGGTGCCACAAGGACTCCTTGTTTCTGCTGATACAGACTAACACAGCTACCCCTCTGAAACCTGCTATAGGACAGTATTCAATCTGCGCATACCTGAAAAACATTCACCTTTTCTCAGTCTCGCCCAAATGGTGAAGTAATTAATACAAATAAAGCCAAGGAGCTCACTTTTATAACAGCCAGCTTGTTGTTTGCATTGTACTGAGACAGGCCTTTCGACTACATTCCTATACTGACACAGAATAGGCATCTCCATAGCTTAATCAATCTGTCCTCCCTGCTGTTTGTAGGAGACAGAAACAAGCACATCACCACCTCTAATTAGCAGCAGACAGCCAGGCTGATTCTTCGCTCACACCCCATTTTTACACTGGTTTCCATGCCTGTTGATTTCCATGGAGTTACGTTTGATTTGCACCAGAGTGAGTGGAATAGCAGGTCGAGTGCCTGCCTGCCTGAAATACAGATTATGCCCTGGAAACAAGCACAGAAATGTAAAGCAGAAGCAGGTCCATGGGAAAGGAAATGGAAAAGAAGAATAATTATCCTGCTTTAACCTAATGTTGTAAATCTATATTGCCCATTATAATCTCAAGTGTCCTACTTAGTGAAGTATGCGATCGGTAGTGTTGGTTCTTACACAGGCACTGTATCTAATATAATGGACTGCCTCAACATCCATCATCATAATTACTGGGTCATAATTTGCTGCCCTTCTCGCGTCTGCTGCAAAGAGATAGAAGAGGCCTTTAAAGTACTCAGGAATTTTCATCAAAAATTTCTGAGGGTGTTTTATGCAGAAAGAAATCTGTATTTCTGCCCTATTTATTTTATATGTTTGGCCTAACATAAGGGAGTGTATTTCATTGGCAGTACGTAAATTTGAATACCTGGAACAATGTCTGTTTCTACTAAGATCTAATTTTGTTCAGCTGTACAGCATCAGAAATCAGCATGCACGGTCCTAATAAAGCTACCTTGGGAAAGGATGCCTCCCACCAGAATCCCTGATTCAGACATTTCCAGACTCTGGGGAAGTTCAGGTCTGGAGCCAAATTTTTGGCACAGGGTCACGTCTAATTCTAAGTGGTTTAAATGGTGGTCCCCTTACCTTGTTATTCCTTTTGACATGCAGTGAACCGAAAGCAGTCCTACCACTGTTAGCTCTTCAGCCAGGCCTGGAGAAAGGCCTAAGCTCTTCATGCCTCAGCCCCCAGTTTCTGTGATTACAACACAAGCTCAGCTTTCATTTAAAAAATAAAATCAGTTTCTAGCCCTGACTGTGGCAGAGTGAAGTTTGGAACCATGATCTGAGTGAAAGCAATGCAGTGTCGTCTGCAGAGACTGAAGCAGCAGCTCTGAGAGAGGTGAACTGCCTCAGTTGCCTCAATGGGGTGTTAATGCCAAGACCCGCTACTTTGGGTGGCATCTCCAACCAGAGCAGGGGCCTCTGCATGTGGCAGGAGGAGAGTGCAGTGTCCTGGGTTCACCCATCCAAACACATGCACCCCAGCTGCTGGAGTAAGTAGGGGTTGGGGTTCTGTTGTGATCCCCTCCCTCTCCAGGGGAAGAGGGGATCCCTTCTGCCATTGCTGGGGCGGGAAGGGGTTCCATGCGAATGCCCCTGTCGCTCTGAAGGAGCCCTGTCACAACCTCTCCAAGTGAGCAGTGCATCCCAGTGAGGGTGGGAGCCATGGGGGATACTCAATCATGGTGGCTCTTGGGTTCCACCTTGCCTTGCTGCTGATGCTCTCTGTATGGTGGGTGTCCACCTGGTCTCCGTTAGGATTATTATCAATGGCAACAAATCATATTTGTACATCATATATTTGGAAGTTTCCCCATGTTATTCAATTCTAAAATAAGGGGCTGTTACAGGGCCATATTGCACCCTGGGCATTTAAACAGTGCTCCCCATGAGTGCAGGGCTGGGCTGGTAAATGGGCAAAGAGTCGGGTTTCTTGGGTACTAAAGTTATTCTCCCTGCTGAGTAACACATTTTGCTTCTCTTTGGCATTATGCCATCGAACAAACACAGGATTCCAGGCAGATCCCAGGCTGAGTGGCAAACACTTCCTCCAATCGCCCCTTGTTAGTCACCCACCAGTTAGTCTAATATAGACAATGAAAAGAGGAAGGAAGAAGAGTCCTGTTTCCCCCCTCACAAAATAGTCACCGTTTGAGCCCTAGCTGTAGGATAAATGGCTGGATTTGTGCCAGCTGAGGATCTGGACACCTATGTTTCTAATCTGAGGAAAGAGCAGCAAATAGATTAGTAATGTGCAGGGATCAAATAAACTGTCAAATGTGGCATCATGGCACCCGTTGTCTCACAAGTGCAATATGGAGTATTTGCCAGTTAATAATCTTGGCATGGTATTTTTCTAAAGATCTAGTGGAATACTGAAATGTTCGGGTTCTCCTGAGTCAGAGATGGCTGTGTATACTGTTGTTCAGTGCAAAGTATGTCTAAAATACCGCCAGATTAGAAGAGTAGCATTTAATACACACTTTGCACAGGAAAAAATGCCTGCACAAAGTCAGGGCTTATGTGTTTGAATATCAGTACCTTTACTTACCACAAGGGGCACAAGTATATTTTTTGATGTCACTGCAAAGGTATAATTCCTAGGAAGTGGTATTCCTGTCTCTCATCGGTCTGCATTTCTGAAGCACCGTCGCTGTAGTATGTAAGCACTGTTCCAGGAAAGATGTGACAGCTCCAGAAATGCTCATTTATATAGGTGTTCTGAGCACTAAACCAGGGCAAACTCTCAGAGCTAACCTGTGGTACACTAACTTCAGGACACAGGACAGTAAATTCATGACACAACAGATCGTAGATTGTGTCAAAATCAAGTCCTGTCTTTTGGGGATTGGAAGGACTAATGTTTTTATACCCACACTTTACTAAGGAAAATCCACATAAAGAGTTTTATTGCCCAAGAAAATAATTCAGTCACTGAAAGGTGATAAAAAGGTTTCTTAGTAAATATACCATAGCGAGTACTACTGAATGCAAATCCAAGGCCCAGATTCTGTGAATGGATTGAGCTGCACAGACCAAGCATTTGGGTTTTTTAATTTAATTTTAATTTTATTTATTGCAAAATGAATCCCTTCTATGTATGTATCTTAAAGAACTTTGTCTTCATGATGGATGAATAGACCAGAATGATTTTGGACTCCTATTTAAAGGGACACACCAACCTTGAGCACTTGCCAATTAAAAAAAAAATAGTTCAAGGTATTACAGCTGTCCCTGAAGCTACCTGACAATTGTGGTGATTTAAAAAGGCCTATCTTCCTAGTTCTGTAAACATTTTTGTCTCCCATGGAAGAGCCATGCCAACAGTGGGCACCATCCTGCAAGCACCTGTGCATACGCTTAACTTTCCATACATAAGTAGTCCTATGTAGGAGCTAGAACCTGTAACTTCACTTGGGATCTGCCCAAGTGAAGGCAGGATTTTATCCAAGTATTAAGTGTTTGCAGGATAGGGGGTGTCTGACCACATGAAGGAAACAGTTGTCCATTGTCAGATTCTGTCCCATGCACAAAGTAAACACCCTACAAAATAGAGAGAAATGGTTTTGTCTTTTAATCTTTCAGGTATAGCCCCTTGGGTGTTTTAATAACAGTAGGTAAAAACAAAAGGTGGTCAGCCAGAAATGTGACATTTCAGTTGATAGTGTCTCTGAAACCTTTAATGAGAGAAAACCTGACTGGAATCTGAGCTCAGAAGAGTCTCACAATCCAGGCTTGGAGAGATTTTCCACTGTGGAAGAACATACAATGGCCTCAGAACATCTGAATATTGAAAGCCTTTTAAACCCACCTCATATTATCCTATTACTGGAACAAATCTAACAGTAAATTGGATTAAAAAAATAGGGACCGTCTTAAAAATATGCCTTCCCCATCCATTTTCAACTACAGTATTATGTAAAGGTGACAGTTATCAGCTATGTAGAAGAGCAGCTATATTAAATGTTAAATAACCTTTAACAGCACCAAATATTTAATCATAAAAAATTAAATTGACAGTGGTGTGGTTCACACAGTATCCCCTCGAAAACCTGACAGCGCCATTTCTCATATATATTGATAAGCACAAGACGTCCATAAAATCGTAGGCTCTGTAGCCTTCTATTTATGAGAGACTATCTAAAACTCATTCATTGCAGGTAATATCAGTAAGTCAATTCAGCTTAGGCTGATAGCTCATAACTTTTCAGACTGTTGTATTTACTGAGCCATAGACTATCCTTTCTTTGAGTGTACTTGAGAAAATGACTTGTACTGTAAGACTATTTCTTCTCAAAGTATAATCAAGTGCTCTAAAATGAACTCCATAACTGCAAATTCAAAACAGCATTAGACCTTGGTAATACCAAAAATATTGCTTTAATAATGCCTGGAAAGTTGCACAGACTAGCGACACTACTTTTTTGATTCTAGTAACCCACCTAGAAACCTATCAATGCATGTCTGGTGCTAGATGTCTAGATCTGTGTTACAGGGTGACAGAAGCCTGTGAAGTAGAGAGAATACAGACTCGAAATACACATGACCACCTAGCTGTGAATCACCGACTTTGGATGGGAATTCTGAGCTGCAGAAATGGTGGCGATTCCAAACCAAAGTTTAACAGGAAATACTGCCCTGGGTTGCATGGATGGGACTCCATTTGGCCACATTCAGCCTTGATGTCAACCAATGCATTCCACTGATTCTGATGGAGTTGCATGCATATCCTTATGCCAGGTGCTGAACTTGACCCATTGACCTCAGTGGGATCCATATGTGAGCTTCTCCCATTGTAGAGCCTGCTCCTACTCCCATAAAAGTCAATGCCAAAACTTCCATTAATTTCAGTGGTGCACAATTAAGCCCGTAAGGAGAGAGACTCTTCATTTACCTCAGTGGTCATGACTGAACTCTAGTAATGGGTGCAGTAAAAATTCTCTCAAGTAGGTGGGCTAGTAAAGATTGTCTCCTAGGTAATGGGGGCCTGATCTGAAGCCTACTCAAGTCACTTGAAAGATGCTTGTTGATGTCAATGTCTTTTGGATCAAGTCCGGAATTTGCTAGTGAGCAAACAGCAGAATCACGTGAGATTCTTGTTTCTGTAAATGTCGGCCATTATTAAAGGCAGCCATTTCCAAATGCAGTCACAACTACCCCGAACCAAAGTCCAAAACGCAAATGGACTCTGAACAAAAATGGGCACAGTGAGGTAGCATTTCCTCACCACTGCTTGTCCTTTCATGTGCTTCCTGCATTGCTCGGTACTGTCTGGGAGCGGGAGGCAAAATTTCAGGAGTGAGGTTATTATTTAGTTTGTGCTAGCTGAGTTCACTCTGAAATCATTTCCGTCCATAGTTCATTCTGCGAATTGCCGCCTTGAAGGGCTTGAGGGTGGAGAATTGCAGTGCTGAACCCTTTCATTATCTTTAAACCAGTTTTTTTGCTGCCTGATGGCTCTTGGCATTTAGATGGCAGCAGTTATTCCTGATGCAGCGATTTTCCCTAGAAATGAGGCTGAACTGTAAAACTGAAGCTGAATGCCCCCAAACTGTGGGGGTGCGGGAGGAGAAGGTGGCTTAAAATCCACAACCAGACCTAGCTCTGAATTTTGGGTTTGGGCTCATCTCTGGCTTCAGCCTCCTTGAGAATTGGAGACAATGGGGAAAATCAAAACAATATTTCATTTTGGGCTGAGTTGACATTGTTCTGTGTCCACCTGAGCTGCTGTGGTACCTCATCAGAGTTGTGGTTCTGGGCCGTTCGTGTCTCTGTTTTCTGCACGTGCCCTGCTCCCTGACTGGACTATATTTCCCATGATGCATTATGGGAGTCCTTAGGCAATGTCTGTGCTGGGGGACTTTTCTTTCTCAGCTGGCTCTACAGCTGATTGAAAAACTCAGTTTCTGTCCCACAGGGAATTCATCGTGTCTAACGTCAGCTCCTGGAAAGATACAGGAACAAATTATTAAAGAATCAGTTTGTAAACACCTAGAAGATGATAGGGTGATAAGTAAGAACCAACATGGATTTGTCAAGAACAAATCATTCCAGACCAATCTAATTTCCTTCTTGGACAGGGTTACTAGCCCAGTGGATAGCAGGGAAGCAGCACACGTGATAGATCTTGATTTTAGTGAGGCCCAGTCCCAGCTGTCATTCTCAAAAGGAAACTAGGGAAAGGTGGTGTAGATGAAATTACTATAAGTAAGGTACACAACTGGTTCAAAAACCATACTCAAAAACTAGTTATCACTAGCTCAGTGACATATTTAGTAGGGTCCTGCAGGGGTCAGTCCTGGGTCCAGTACTAGTCAATATTTTCATTAATGACTTGGGCAATGGAATGGGGAGTATGCTTATAACATTTGCGGATGACACCAAACTGGCAGGGGTTGAAAGCACTTTGGAGGACAGGATTAGAATTGAAATGACCTTGACAAATTGACCTGAAATCAACAAGATGAAATTCAATAAAGACGACTGCAAAGTACTTCACTTAGGAAGGAAAAATCAAATGTACAAATACAATATGAGGAATAACCAGCTAAGTGGTTGTACAGCTGGCTAAAAAGGATCTGGGGTTCTTGTGGATCATGAACTGAATATGAATCAACAATGTGATGCAGTTGCACAAAAGGCTAATATCATTCTGATGTGTATTAATCGGAATGTCCATATGTAAGACATGGGAGGTAGTTGTCCCACTCTGCTTGGCACTGAAGAGACCTCAGCTGCAGTACTGTGTCTAGTTTTAGGTGCCACGCTGTAAGAAAGAGGTGGATAAATTGGAGAGAGTCCAGAAGAGAGCAACAAAAATGATAAAAAGTTTAGAAAATCTGACCTATGAGGAAAGGTTAAAAAAACTGGGCATGCTTACTCTTAAGAAAAGAAGACCAAGGGGGGACCTGATAAGTCTTCAGATGTGAATAAGGGATGTTATGATAATTTGTTCTCCATGTCCACGGAAGGTAGGACAGGAAGACATGGGCTTAATGTGCAGCAAGGGAGATGTAGGTTAGATATTAGGAAAAACTTCCTAACTATAAAGATAGTGAAGCTCTGGAACAGGCTTCCAGGGGAGGCTGTGGAATTATTGGAGGTTTTTAAGAACAGGTTAGAAAAACCCACGTCTAGATGGTCCAGGTCTACTTGGTCATGCCTCAGCGCAGGGGGCTGGAAGAGAGAACCTCTTGTGGTCAGGGCTGTCCCTACCCATACGCAGAGTACGCAGCTGTGTAGGGCACCAGGAAATGTGGGGAACCAAATTTCCTCGTGCCCTGAGCAGCTGCATGCTGCTCCGGCCCCAGCCCCACCTCTCCCCGCCCCTGCTCCGCCCCAGCCTCGCCCCCTCTCCACCCCTTCCCCAAAGCCTTCGCCGTGCTCCACCCCAGCCCCACCCCTGCTCCGCCCCCACTCCATCCCTTCCCCAAAGCCCCTGCCATGCTCCGCCCCCACTCCCCTAGGGACTGCAGCAGGACCAGGCCTGCACTCACCGACAGTGGGAAGTGCACGGACCCGTCCCCAGCCTCGCCACCGGTGAGTGCTGGGGGGTGGCTCTCCCTGCCCCCCAAGCCAGCCGCACCCCCCACGGAGGCCTGGGGCTAGCCCTCTCCCCCCCAGAGGCCTTCCCCTCCCCTGAGGGAGGGCTGTGTAGGGCCCCAGAATAGCTAGGGATAGCCCTGCTCGTGGTCCTTCCAGTCCTACATTTTATGTTCCTGTGAGGTGGGACAAAAAAGTCAAAATTTTGAAATATTTAGTGCAACAGAAATTTCAGAGAAATATTGATTTGGAATCAGTATCATTTTGTACCCAGTTGGTACTGGTGTGGCTGATGACACATGGGGCAGGGCAGGATGGAATTTGTCCCTTTGTGCTTAAAACCCTTCCCCAGATACATGGAAGCCTTTGCCATTCACAAAGTGTTTGGGTTGTCACTCAGAGAGACTGCCAGGAACGTACTCCAGGTGTCACTCACAGCTGCCCTTGAATCTGCTGCAGCTTGTGTAAACATAAAAATCGTTTGACAGCTTTTGTGCCTCATACTAGCACTTTATATTTCAAAAGAATCTGTCTTTAAAATAATAGGTGCTGTTAACTGTGGGTGGGACGATGTGATTGGTGTTTGGATTGCTTTATGCTGGCAGAATGGAATGTAGCCAGGACTCTAGTTCAATGGTCCTAGTCATGTGAAAAGGGCTGTGGGAGCTTTCAAGGCCACAAATGGTCCGGGATTTTGGTTTTATATCTCACCTGAAAGAAAAATGCCCTCGCGCTATATTGCGGTATCCACACCGTACTGACTCTGAGGGAAGAATGTCATCTGGTGAGCTGAGCCACCAACTCCAGCTCTTGGGTTTTCCAGGGAGGTCTCCCACCTGAGTGCTGACTAGGCCCTTCCCTGCACAGGGTATCAGAGCTGAAAGCTACCTGCAGACACTTCTGAGGTGAGTTTCTGGATTTAGAACAGACCAAGAACCTTGAAATGTGTTGCGCTGGATTCTAGCATCGTGGAAACCTGGGACCCTGCTCTGCAGCTGAACTTGGTCTTTTCATGCGGCCCAGCTTGTTGCTGCTTTGGTAGCATTCCATGTTCCTCACAGCAACAGGATTAATTTTTCAGTGCTAGTAGTACATCTTTTAGCATATGCAGTATGTGGGAGACAGGCAATAAATAACTAAAGGAAGCCAACAGAACGGTGCCTTCCCCTGAGGATTCTACTGAGAGAAATGAATTCTGTTAAACTTTGCTTAGTGGAGTGGAAAGTTAAAACTGAGAGAAAAAACCGAAACCCTCACAAATAAAGTGCTGCGCTGTCATATTTGTGTCAGCAATCTCTGCGTAAAACATGCCCAGCAGAGACATGAAAGGACCTTCTTGGCAAAAGGGGCTTTTGTACGGTGTTGAGTGGCTGGGGCAGCAGAGCCCTGGACTTCCTGTTTTAAAGGCAACAGAAATGCTTTTTAAAAAATAAATCAGCAATGTCTGTTGCAAATCCCAAATCAAGGGCCAGATCCCTGCAGCCCTCATGGAGTCCTGTCCCAGGCATCTCTTCCGCTGGAGCCAGTGGGATGGTTGCCTGAGAACCAAGCGAGTAAGGACTGAGCATTTTGGCAGTTTAGACACTTAGGCTCCAATCCTGCAACTGATAGGAACTGGGCAGACTGCTGCAGCCACGGAGCGCCACTGATTCCGAGTGAGCGTGCCTTGCAAAAAGCATTTCAGTTAATGCAGGAATCCTGAGGGAGGGTCTTTGGCCTACGTTATACTGGGGAGCCAGACTAGATCATAGGCGTTTCTTCTGGCTTTAAAATCTGCGTATCAGAGAAATCACTCCTCTCCAAAGGAAACAAAAACCTCATGATAAGAAATACGTTCTAAGGGTCTCTTCCCTCTGCAATGTCCAGGGTTCACTCTTCATTCCAATGCTCTTAGTACACTTGTAAAGGGTGGCACTGTATGATGCTATTTGTAATTTACAGGCCGGGTGCAAAGGACTGGATGGGCATCTCGAGGTATATTTTTAAACTCTGAAGAAATAAGTAAACAGGAAGTCAAAATGTTCTCAGCAGCGAGTTTTCTGCCTATGTTTTTCTCTCTGTGTTTTTAAATGTGAAATAATAGTAATCGGTGTCATCTATTACATTATTGTGGAAGCAACCCCAGGATGCTAGGAGTCTGAACTGGGTGTAGGACCTCATGCTGAAAAATCCCACATGCTCCCCTTTATTCCCATGAGCAGTCCCACTGCGGCCTGGGAGACCCTCTCCCTGGGATAAAGGGTTTGCAGGCTGCTGGCTCGTGGTCTAAAATAGCAACATCTTCTCTTTTGAATATTATATTTCACTATTAAAACCTTTTTTCATTGAAAGGAGAGTAAGGAGTCTGAGACTGATCATGTGTCGGGGTAGAGAGGAAGTTCTGGTTAATAGGGCACTGAGAGCTGGGATCAATTCTGATCTCAGTCACAGATTTCATGTGTGCCTTTGGGCAAATCACTTTGGGATTGTCTACATGGTGCGTTAGTCTGCTCCAGAGAGGATTCAGTTCTAGTGTGCGTTAGCATGTTGCACGCTAACTGGCCCGGTGGCTTCTTCTGGTGTGCACTAAGAGTTCCCTCATGCGTGTCAATGTAGTTTACATGAATGTCCACTACTGCATGCCAGCAGAGTCCACACGGCCAACTAATGCACAACATTCATGTCAACTACATAGGCCATGCTCATCACATGACGTATGTCTACTGAGCTGGCCTTAGGGAGGGAACCCCTGTGATTTACGTAACTGGACAATGGAACCATTGTTGGACGATAAGAATATAAGAACGGCCGTACGGGGTCAGACCAAAGGTCCATCTAGCCCAGTATCCTGTCTGCCGACAGTCGCCAATGCCAGGTGCCCCAGAGGGAGTGAACCTAACAGGCAATGATCAAGTGATCTCTCTCCTGCCATCCATCTCCATCCTCTGACAAACAGAGGCTAGGGGCACCATTCCTTACCCATCCTGGCTAATAGCCATTAATGGACTTAGCCACCATGAATGTATCCAGTTCTCTTTTAAACGCTGTTATAGTCCTAGCCTTCACAACCTCCTCAGGTAAGGCGTTCCACAAGTTGACTGTGCGCTGCGTGAAGAAGAACTTCCTTTTATTTGTTTTAAACCTGCTGCCTATTATGCCAAAAGAGTGCATGTGGCCAATCAAATACTTAGTTTTGGAGAATGCAGTTCAACCGTGAAATGTTTGTGATATTCCCCAATGTGCAAAAACAAAGAGCAGGAGGACTGTCCTGATTCCACTGCTTGGGCTGTGATCCAAGAGTAGGGGTGAGGGATTACTACACAAAATACAGAGAATGGCTCCAGGTGGAGGGAAAATCTTTACTTCAAACACAAGAGACATCATAAGAAATAGTTCCCTTAATCTGTTGTCTTTTTAAAATCCAGACAACACTAAATACAGAAGATGCTATCAAGGTCCCTCTCACATTGAGGGAAGAAAAGTATCTCTACAGTGTTAAAGGCTTCTGTCTTACTGTTGTCATCAGTAGAAGATATGGTATTGATTGGTCCTAACGTTTCATTTGATTGGTTGCTTTAGTGATTACAATATTGATTTGTTTCACATGCTGTGTTTGTTAGGTCCACAGCTCCATCCCCGGAAGAATGATGGAGATTCCTATTTGTTATTTGTATGTTTTTCAGGATGGAAACTGGACAGAATTCATTTTTCACTCGACAGAACTGTGACTGAGTAATTAACTGAAGAGAGGGCCATGGGAATTAGCAAGGGAACCAAGCATGTTTACAGTTTTTCAGGCGTGTGAAAGCAAAGAAAGATTTTGCATTTTCAGAATATTTAGGAAATGTTCTGTGCAAAGGAAATGTAATTATGACCAAAAAAAATGCAAAAATATAATACTTACCAACAGTTTTAAAAATCATCCCGGCAGCTAACTCTATGGAAAAACCTTACTGGTATTTCAGATAGCTACCAAATTGCTTGTTGTTACACAATCCTCCGAGAGGTGATCTAAACTGTCCACTTCAGTTCAGGGAGTGCCCAGGCATATGGCTCACCCTGCCCTTTTTTGTCTTTGCCTTAACAAGTCCAGTGGTGCAACGTGTGTTGCGTCAGACGTGAAGATTTATTACATTCAA
Organism: Mauremys reevesii; assembly: GCF_016161935.1. Classification (NCBI taxonomy): domain Eukaryota; kingdom Metazoa; phylum Chordata; order Testudines; family Geoemydidae; genus Mauremys; species Mauremys reevesii. Next base: position 123,806,992 of record NC_052629.1, on the reverse strand, counting down.
AGATTTGAAAATTGACTGCTTAGAAACCCTTCCGAACCTCTGCCCAATTCTAGAGCTAAATTGCAGCTGACTCTCACAACCTTTAGGAGCCTGAGATGTTTCAGTTGTTTATGCCAACCCCTTGGAATGTCCTATTCAAACCCGACTCTGAAGGCAGAATTATTAATTTCCTCCTGAGCTTTTCTGTGGGGCTCAACATTTAATTTTCACAGTGCTGCACTGAGGTGATGGGGAGGGGTTATGCCCATTTTATGGATGAGGACCTAAGGCACGGGGAGATTAAGGACAAATATTTCCACTAATTTTGAGTACCAAATTTGAGATGCTAGGACCTGGTTTTTCAGAGAACTTGCCATTAGACAGACTTCATACATTCAAAGCACAGCTCCTACTGAGTGCTCAGCACTTCTGCAAATCAGACCCTAGGGTATCAAGTTGGACACTCGGAAAATGAGAAACAAACACTTTGTGACCACCCATGAAAAGTATGTCCTAAGTGACTTGCCCAGCATCACACAGGAACTCGGTGGCAGAGGCGGGAATAGAATTCAGTTTTCCAGGGCAGCATTTATCTGCTTTGACACTGAGTCCAAACCTACACTTCCTGCAACCTCCCGACTCATTCACTACACCTCTTCCAACTTCTGCAACAAATGAGGCAGGGCCCCTCCAGACAATAGCCTCCTTTCCACACAACCCTGATTCATCCCCAGAGCAGGTCCAGCCTGTGCATTGAATGAGGCAGGTGTCCTGTGGAGAAGAGAGCTTCTCATTTAATCTCCATGTTCCCTATCCCCCAGCCAACTGGCTCCAAGTCCTCCCTCTCCAGCCCAGCCCAGCCCTCCCGGGATACCAGTGTGTCTCCTTGCCCAGCCACTCCCAGCCACTCCCTCCACCTCAGTTGCCCAGGCTCCCAGCTTCAGCCTCTCCACCCAACCAGTTCCATCTTCCCCTCCTCTCCCAGGCCTAATCTTCTTGCCCAGCCATTCTGAGTCTCTCTTCCCCCACCCAGGCCCAGTCTTGCCAGGTTCCTTGTTCCAATCTCCCTGGGTCAGGCTTTCCCCTCTGCATTCAGATCGGATGGCTTCGTCCTCCAGGCTGCCTGGGCAGCAGCAGGTGGTGTCTGAGAGCACAGGAGAGGCCAGCTCCCAGCTCTCAGTTCATGCCCCAGAGCAGCTGTTATAGGGAAGGGCTGGTTTTGCTCCTTTAGCCCTGGGCTGGAGCATGCTCAGTAACTCGGTGGGGATGCCACATGCACAGTCTGGTCCCAGGGAGGAAACAGAGCATGCTCAGTGAGGATGGAATCTTTGGAGACTTTAACTGTTACAATCTAGAAAGTATCTACTAAGCATATGCAAACTGTGATTTTTTTCATAGGTTTAAAACTTGGCCAAATTTGGGACAGATTTTCATGGGGGCAGCAATAGCTGCATCCCTGACAAACACCATCCTCTGACAGAGTTCAAGTCCTGGCTCCAAAGCATGGGGCCACCAGGCTTTTCAACAAAATGGTTGGCCTACTGTTTTTAACATGGGCAAAGCAATATGTGGCACTGAAAGAGCTGGGCCAACCTGTGGAGCGTAGGATCCCACTGAATTGCTGCCTTCTGCTCCATCTGTTGTCAGGGAATTTAATGCTTCAGCTGAAGCCCTCAGAGACCATAGTAGCAAAGAGTCCTGTGGCACCTTATAGACTAACAGATGTTTTACAGCATGAGCTTTCGTGGGTGACCATAGTGTTCATCATGGAAGTGGGCACAGATCTTTTGGACTATCCACTTTCCCATCATCACTCGGCTACTTCTTACCCGCCAGGTTAAGGTACTTCATGAGGTAGGACACATATGGAAATGGCAACCATACACTGCCTTCCTTTAGATGAACCTGTTGTCCTGGAGAAGGGGGGTAGGTCACCATTTGTGCATGTACCCACTTCTTATGCACAACCACCATTTGGGTACATAGAAGGATGTCTGCATTGCCCAAAATATAACTGCCCATGCAAATAAGTAATTTGATTATAATTACCCAATTGTCATGGGAAAATGTGGTTATTGCATCTGGTTATGTGGCAAAGCTGTGACACTATCATATTGTTCAAAAATACAACTGTGTTTTAATGAAGGTCACCTCTATGCAAGGTGAAACAGTGCTACAATGTCTCTCAAACACAGAAATCAATTCATGCAGATGCTTTCCGTGGTGGCTGCAACTTTGACTTGAATTCCACTCTAAAATCTTTCAATCAAGCTTTCCTGATCATTACAGTACACAGAGATCTGCTAAGCCATGGATGTATGATCATTAAATTGGGGGAAAAAACTTGCTGCTGCTCAGATGCTGACAACCAATTTATTCATTGCAAGATAGTGAAGAATTGAGTATCCATTCCGTGTCAGTTGGAGGGCCCTGTGCTATATTTGTTGCCATCATCATTATAAGGGTTACAAATGATCTACCTGGAGCTCAGCATATATCTTCTAGGATGAAGTGTCAACACAACTATAATAGGGGTGAAATTCGAATACAGGTTTAGGCGCACTTGCCATTTTGCATGGCAACTGACTAGAGATTGGTTGGAAAGTGTGCAAAAAGAAAGCAGCTGGAGAAAAGCCTTACTCGCTAACCTCACTTTAGGCATCTCTATTTGGAACCCAGTTGTTTATCCTGCCTAGCACTGGCAGCAGCTAAGCACAGTAAAAATGATCTCCTTCTGAAGAAAACAGTTTTGTCCTAATCTTCTTTGATGTATTTGTCATTAAAAAGCACACACAAGGAATAATCAGAAGACCAGGTGGCATTTTGAATAGTGGGTCTATTCAGTAGGTTTCAAGTCTCTAATTGGTCATTGATTTTAAATGTTAACATGTTTCAGTTTTAAACGATTTCTATTATTTCTCTTTGATGTTTGCAAAGATTAACAAGAGAAATAAAGATATTAATTGGCATCCAGAGGACAGTAGTAGCTACTATATTTTTCACTCACTCCAGTGAACTCCAGCAAATTTGAATCAGATAGCTGCCATTCAAAGTGATTTGCCAGTAGCAGGCTGAAAAGAAATGATTAATCAAATCCTCAGCTAGTGTAAACTGGCCTAGCACCATTGACTTTACTGGAACTATGCTGACATGACCCAGCTGAGGATGTACCTTGACATTTTTTAGCATTTTGTCCCAGGCTGTATTTCTTGACTAGAGGCGGGTGAGCCAATGCTTCACAGTGCAGAAGGAGAGAACTTACACACATTGGTTTAGGTCAGTGCAAACAGATCTGAACTTTTTCGGGACGTGCACAGGGCTGGTTGTGGCTGAAATGATCCTGGCTGTAATTTGCAGTGCATCGTATAACAGATTTTCTTGGGCATGAGACCACAATATAAAGCATCTGTCGAAAATGCAGGTTGATGTATGTGCCCAAAGAATGCATCTTTACTGTCACGGTAGGCCAACGGATTGGGGTGCAGTCAGGGCAATCCCCCCACCCCATGGTGTGGATGGTGATATGCATTCAATCTTTGGCAGTTATAAAAGTCTTAGGACAAGTTTGCATTTACAATGTTGGATGTGGGTCAAGGACCCATTCCCTATGGAGGTTTAGCTGAAAGAGAGATGGTCACAGACATGAGACCCTGCTCCATGGAAGGGACGAACTGGGGGAACAAATGGAAGCAGACAAAAGTTAGCCAGAGGAACTCTGGTTGTCATTAGAAGAGGAAATTGCTGGGAGTCAGTATTTCTGTATAAAGGTTTTCTTGGAAACTTTCCTGTAAGATGGACATTCTCTGCAGCCCACTGGTGACCTGATTTCACTTGCACGCTCTGCCGCCCCATCTCTCTTATGGCTGTTTTCTTTACTATCAGTGTCACAATCCCTGAGAATAATTACTGTGTGCTGCACCCAGCAGCTTTTTGTAAAGAAGTCTTCAGTAGTGTTTAGCAAATGATACCAGGTATCAGTGAGCCAGGAAGAGTCAAAGAAAGGAAGGAAAGAGGGGTGAATCAGGAAAAGGATGTGGCTAGAGGAAGGGTTTGGGAAAGGGTAGATAGACCCAAGCTTGGGGCAAATTTATGCCTATGTTATAGTTACTGCCCACAGAATGGGTTTCTGATCTGTTTCAAAACATACAATAACTTCTGCCTTGGATCAAGTGTATCCGGGAGAAGCAGCTGTGTGTGTGTGCGCTTAAAATGGAACCCCAGCTCCACAGCACCTGCATGCAAGTGGAGGATCCCAGATAAGGTCTGCAGCCTGCTAGTTTGCAGAGAGATCTGTGGGCGTTCTCTGCAGAACCTGGGAGCAGGAGTTCACATCTTGAGAGGCAGATACTGACTTTGCAATAAATAGAGCATCTTTTCCAGGCTAATGAAGTATCACTAACATGACTCTCAGAGGAGCTTGTGAGTCCTGGATTATTTGCTGCAAGGAAAGTTACAAAATAGTCAGCAGCAGTGGGAGGATTGATGTGTTTGTGAGAGAGAGAGACAGACAGACAGAGAGAGTGAGTCAGGAAAAAGGGGTTCACCATCCATATTGTGCTCTCTCTCTCTCTCTCTTTGGGTTTGTGATGGGGTGGACTAGGTCTGAAGGCCCCCTGCTGGAGGCCTTGTGGCCCTGCTTCACCACGCCCCAGAAAAGAGCAAGAGGAGGTACTCCAGGTGGCTTAGAGTGGCTGCACGGGAAGCAGCCAATCAGAGGGCCTGTTGGTGTGGCCAATCAGTGGTCAGAAGGACCACATAAAAGGAGGCAGCAGAGGCAGACCAGTCAGTTGCTGCCTGGAGACCAAAGAAGGAGGACCGGGTGCCCGGCTGACGGGAAGAGCAGCGGGACCATGGGCAGATCAGTGCGGGCAGGCTGAGCCCGGGGACTGAGCCCAGAACCTAGCCAGACCAGGAGAGGGTACTGTGATGGGCCCTGCTGGTCTGGTTGAAGCCCAGGGAGGGCTGCTGATAGCACACCAACCGAGGGTACTGAGGTGGGCCCCTGTTGGGCTGTTAGAGAAGGCAGTGTCTCCAGGAGGAAGCCTTGGTGCTACGGTCCCATACAAGGGCCGTGAGCAAGAACTAGAGACTTTATACCCTGGAAGGGGGGACAGTGTGGGCTGAGTCACTGAGGACCTGCCAAACAACCATCAGCCGGGGACGGGTATGCTTGTGAGAGTTTGGTGCCACTCTGTTGTAAGAACTGAAAGAAAAGCAGGCTTACACCCAACGAGAAAGGGAGCACCCATGAGAGGTGGGTGCTGTCTAGTTCAAAACAGAGAGATTGCAGGCAGAGAGAAGGAGGCACTTGCGAGAATCAAGTGCTGACCCCGTTATGGGGTTTTATACAAATACCCATTACCATGGTATCTGAACACCTTCTACATAAGGCAGAAAGTCCCTCATGAACTTAGAATATAATAGAAGATTAGGGTTGGAAGAGACCTCGGGAGGTCATCTGGTCCAACCCCCTGCTCAAAGCAGGACCAGCCCCAACTAAATCATCCCAGCCAGGGCTTTGTCAAGCTGGGCCTTAAAAACCTCTAAGGATGGAGATTACATTACCTCCCTAGGTAACCCATTCCAGTGCTTCACCACCCTCCTAGTGAAATAGTGTTTCCTAATATCCAACCTAAACCTCCCCCATAACTTCATAGAGTGTCTAGCTCTTTTCCGTTAGCAGGGGTGTTTGGGATGGGATGTTTTTATAGGGGGTGGGGAAAGAGGCAAGGAAAAGTGGCTGATACTGTGAATGTCTTTCCAGCTATATGGAAGAGTTTTATGAAACACGAACATGGCCAGGCTCTGAATTTGTCTAATTTCCTTTGGAAGTTTGCTTAACTTTTTCTCTCTATCACATCAAGGCGGTTCTGCCAGTGACAATGGAAGAAAACAAAGGCTTGGAAACAGTTGCCTTTTTCAGCTTGATCTTAATGCTAGGTTGTCCCTAAGATTTGTATTTTTATGTAACTGAATGTCAAACACAGGGTTTATCAAAGCAGTCTCCAATCAACTCGTGCCAAAGTGTATGGGGCACCTTCATGCATGGATTTAATGTCCCTGCAAGTCGAAATGCTATGGTGTATTTGCATGAACAGTGTGGTAGTTTAAAGGATTAGAAACATTGTGCGAGTGGTTGTTAAAACATATTGCCGCACACATACTTGGAGCCATGGGGGTTCTTGGCACTTTTATGAAGTCATTGACAAGCTAGGATCGAGCTATACTGAGAAGTAGCATCAGCTCTGCAAAGGAAAAGCCCCAGTATATGTTGAGGGCAGATGGTGCTTTTGATACTTTATATTGTAGCTGTTTAGTTTATTGGAGTAAAATATGGATTTTAAAAGCCTACACCTGCATGCTGAGAAGAAGCATATGTACAGAGCCACTTTATCCCATGGTGTATTCTGAATGCATCGTCTACACCCTGGCGGCTTGATTCTGCCACTCTTACTTGCCGTGAGTAGTACCTTAATTCATGAATCGTCCCACTCAGATCAGACTCACAGTCCTGACAAAGATGAATAATGTCAACAGTTTCTGGCCTTGCATGGCCTGAATGCAAAAGTAATAAGAGGCTGTTAGAGATTATTCCTTTAATCACAGATTGTTATCGCAAATTGTTTTACAAAGAAATAACAGTGAAACAACAGCACAGTAGGCACACAACCTGAGACCAAGTTAAACAGAGACTAGATTGGGCTCTTTGCTGAGTCAGGATGGAGCCCAATGACACTTTGTTAAAGGAGCCATCTATTTGCCAAGCCAAAAAGGCCTCTTCAGTATTGGCTCCCTGGGAGGGTAAGGGATGGAAGTTAGCCAGCTCTTTAAATATGTTGTTATGTAACGCATTGCAGATCACTGTCCGGCTGCCCTTAAGGTTAACACTGTTCCTGACATCTAGCCCAAACCTTTCCTTCCATTGCTCCTTGTAATTCCTCCTTTAGTCTCCCTAAAGAACGCCCTGCTTTGATGCTGAATCCCTACTGCTGTTTGTACAGTTGTGCTGCCTTTTAGTCCTCCGTTTAGCTGCACACATGCCGTTCTCTGAATATTGCTTCCCTGGTCATTCCCTATGACCCTTTGCTGCCTTCCTCTGAGCTTTGTCCAGTGGATCCATGCTCAAGCTGCACTCAGTGCTCCAAGAGCCAGATTTTCACAAGTGTGAATGCATTTTTGCATGAATCCTATTTTTGCCCATGTGATGGGGCGGCTGCCCCTCACTGGTAGGTAAAGGGTTAAAGCCACCCTAGGGAGGCTACACAGGAGGCAGCCAATGAGGAAAAGGCTTATAGTGCCGGACAATCAGAAGAAGCTTTATTGGAACAGCCAATCGGGGCTAGGCTGGCCCATATAAGAAGGGGCTGCTGAGCAGAGGAGGGGGCAGTCACTCCCTGAAGGGTGAGGGAGGAGGGTTGGCTGCTTAAAGGGCTGGAGCGCCATGGACAGAGCCGTGCTGGGAAGGGTCAGCAGAGTAGGAGAAAGCTCCAGGCTGCTGGCTGCCAGACTGAGGCCCTGATACACAGGCGGAGAAGGTGCTGGGGTTGCGGGGAAGGGGCCCAGGGAAGGAGACGGCAGAGTTGGAGGAGGGTCAGTACGTGGCTGCCAGCTATAGGGTCCCTGGGTTGGGACCTGGAGTAGCGGGTGGGCCTGGGTGCCCCCCCTCCTTCCTTGCCCCCACTTGCCACTGAGGGGAGTGGCCACTGAATTGACTGAAGTTTGCCCCTGTGACGAGCAGCTAGAATTGGGACTGCAGTTTGCCACTGAGGCAAGTGGTTGGACTAAGGACTGTTGGTCCCTCGGAAGGGGGGAAAGGACCGACTGGGGCACAGCCTGAGGGCTGTGTCCAGAAGAGGATGATGGGTCTGGGGAGCAACGCGGGTCCTGGAGGTGGAGACAGATCAGACGACGGGCGAGACACCAGCTGAGGAGGGCGTGCTGGCAACCCCAAAGCTAATTCCCAGGATGGCCAGCAGGAGGCGCCACAGTGGTGAGTCAGATACCCCGTTACAGCCCACAAGGACTCCAGCTGACAAGTCCCTCCCCATTCCTAAATTACACTTCTTAGAAATTCTTGTAGACATTTAAAAAAACCCACCAAATGTTAGAACGCTGGAAATAAACAGTTAAATGATGTAGGTAATTCCCCCCGCCATATACGTATATATTGCTAGATGTGTGTGGCTGTGTACGTGTCTGTAGAGCCCTGCAAATCTGTGAATCTCTGCTCGATATCCACTGATCATGTTGGGGGATCGGATGCGGATACAGATGTTGTATCCGCGCAGGGCTCTCTATACGTAGGCGTGTGTATGGGTGTGTATATACTCCTTCAGCTTCTGAATTACGCCACTTGATTTTTCACCTGTATTTTGACACCTTAATTTTGACTCTTAAAATTGGCCAAAATATATGTAAATTGCTACAAATGTTGGAAGGGCTAGTAAGCCTCATGCTTCAGGATTTTAGCTAATCACTAGCTGTTAGAGACCAGGGTAAGCTTCATGTGGGGGCAGATTATCTCTCATCTGTCCACAGAGGGGCTTTTATCCTTTCCTCTGAATCATCTGGTGCTGCCACTGCCGGAGACAGGACACTGGGCTAGATGGACCTTGGATCTGATCAGTCTTGTGGTTCCTATGTCCTAGAAGATTATAACATCCCATTTCTCGTGTAAGGGATGCCTTTCCAGAGTGCATTAACACTAGCATATTCTAAAATCCTACTCACAGCGAATAACTCCCAGGTGGCAGTTGCTACACAATATATTTATACACAAAGTTGAATGCCCTATATTGCCTCATATAAACATAACACCATAAACAACAACCCTTCTAATACCAAAAATGTCTTCCATCCCCCCAGCATACCACACTATGACAGAGCTCATAGACTTTCTGTCCCCTGGGTCAGTATTCCTTTAGGAAACTTTACAGCACATTTCATAAACAATAGAACAAATCATCTGTCCATATGATACACACCACAGCACATTTCTATTACTGGGCCAAACAAGACGACAAAGTTAAGGTTGGGTGGGTGGTGACAGTCAGGTTGGGTGCCAGTGAGGATGAAGGATTGCTTCAATGCTGCGAATATTTAATGAAACAAAACTTTTTTTAAAAGGCCTTTAAAGAAATGGCACACGTTGCTAGAATGTTTAATTTTCCCCTCATGAAAAGGGTTTCTGTGGCAGGAGAAGTGGGTTTAAATGTACATGGGGTGTTTGGCTGATTTTGTTGTGTCTTCACGGGGTTGTTTCATTTGTCTCTGTCTTGATTAGAGGCTCATCAGAGTTTTGGGGCCTTCCTGACTTTACTTCAAGTCAGAGTCGGTATGAGTTTTGTATATCTGTAAATTGGCTCTGAGTTCATCTTCCTTTCACTTTCAGCTACCCTCTCTAAGGTATCTCCTGCCTCTCTATGCCTCTCACACATCTTATTGACCATCTCAAATATCCGCAGCAGGCACATAACAGAAGATTGCCCGTTTACAAGCCTGGGTAGCTCCCAGAGCCAGTATCTAATGGCTGTCGCTTTCCTTCAAACCAAACTTCTGTTTTGTCCATGCTCACAACGTTAGAAAGAGGGGCCCAGTTCCATTGTTAACACTAGTCAGGCTTGGCTTGTAGAGAGGGAGGATAATCCAGTGGTTAGGACTCTAATCTGGGATTTGGGAGACCCAAGATCAATTCCCTGCACAACCACAGACTTCTTATGTGACCATGGACAGGTTACTTAGTTTCTCTGGGCCTCACACGAAAAATGGGAGTGATAGCACTTGTCTACCTCGCAGTGGAGTTCTGAGGATAAATACCTGAGATTATCTGTACCACCTTAGTACGTGTGAGCCCCAGTTATGGAGTAGGACCCTATCTGCTGGGCGCTCTATAAACAGAAGCCAAAAAAGTTCCTTGCCCCATAGAGCTTAGGATCTAGGACAAGAGATCGACCTAAGGGGGAGTACCAGGATACGGGTCAGCATGACGGGCAGTGGTCACAGCTTACCAGCGGCCTAGCTGTTGTCAAGGCTTTAATAGCAGTGTTGTAAGGAGGCTAATGAGTTCGTTTTGTGGCTGTTTCATGGGAGATCTGAGAGGCAGCGTGGCGGAAAAGCCCAAAGGAGCTTGTTTGAAAATGGAAGAAGTGGGTGATGGGGGCTAGTGCTATGGGCCAGCTGGAAGTGGGAGTCAACATCTCAGTTGGAAGGTGTTCGGTAACCATGGTGATGGAGGGCCTATAAGGACCTAAGATATATAGATAGATTGTTCAGTAAAGCCAAAGCTATAAAGCGATTTCCTTCCGCTTCCCCAATATCCTTGCCATGCGGCGGTTGCAATGTCTGTGCCTATAGCAGTCTCTCTCACAGTTGGTCTTTCTCAGCCATGACTTTTAAGTGGATGTGTCTTTGGAAACTTTTTTTATCTATATCTTATTCTGAGGTGCTGCAATTTCTGGCTTTACACTCAGACAAGGTAATGCAATTTAGGAGGAGAAAATTGTATTACTTTTTACAAGATCCTCTTCCCACCACTAAGTGCCTGCCCCTTGTGGGGAATATGTTTTCACTTCCCCCTTTTTGAGAATGCTGCAGGCAACATTGCCAAGCCAGATTTTTCTCTGTCAAGGTTTCGCCTGTTTGTGAGCTTCTAGATGGGTTTTGACACTGGGTGTCCAAGGGCACAAATATCAAACAGCTCTTTCCTCTCATGGTGACTTCAGACGCTTTCCTTTGTTGGTAAGTACAATCTGTTGGCAGGGTATTTGCATAGTAAGCACCACGTTGAGTGAAGGTTAAAACACGTCAGTCCCAAAGCACAGTGCATGTTGTATGGAAATTACATTTGAACCAGCTGAGTGTACAGGGGTGGGACTTTACCCCTAGTTAGCATGGAGCCAAGAGCCAAGAAGATGTCAGGGTCTGTACTGGACAGCATTCCTCAGGTCTGTAAGATGGTTCGTCACTAGTCCTGCTGGGGTATCTGTTTAAACTTGGAATATGTATCTCTTGTGAGCACAGTTCTGTGTTAGATGTTTTTATTCTTTCCAAGGGTGGCTTCATAACTTTCCCCCGTGCTGGTTCCAAATGGGTGGAGCAGGTGGCAAATGGCTTCTTCGATTTGAAGTGAGTGAGGGGGCAGTGCTCCTTTGCTTGTCTAATTATTTATTTACCTAGTTATGCACAGCGTTTGTTTTCTGCTGAAGTGATTCAAGCATATCATAGCCTTTTGCTTTAGCTCCTTTATCATGTTGTTTTACTGCTACAGTTCAGTGAGAAATTTGTCTTGGCCTTTGCAGAGCAGCGAGGATGTCATCTAATTTTATTGAGCTCCAGTGTGCCTCCCCCATGTGTTTTCAAGATTCTCGTTTATCACATAGAAAGCAAGTGATGAGCAAGTCTGTGCAGAAGGAGAACTGTATTCTGTGCTCTCGGCTGGGCAGAATAGCCTAGAACATTCTAAAGCCATTCTAATGCGGCAGCTTGAGATAAGTGCATATGAAGGCTCGCATTGGCTTGGGCCACCGGGATCCCAGCTATCCCAGTGCTTCACCTGACACCTCTGGAGGAGAATTGTTACGCCACCTCCACTGCCCCCCACTCAATCCTGAGGCTAGGTAGGGACTGTTTTACCCCTGGTATAATGTAGAGCAGTTTAAGGGCTGCTCTAAGTTGTGCCTGGCTGTAATTACACCCAAGAGGCTGTTCTGGCAGCTGGGTTCATTGGAGCACAGTGATGCTCCAGTGATACTCCCTTTCTTAACATTCTCCATACAACAGAAGGTGCGTCTGGGCTGCTTTGCCAACTCTGTGCCATCAGGGAGGAACCCAAAGGGAGCAGGTTATGCAGAGCAACTGGGGCCTTGGGAGGAGATGGTGAGGGGAAGGATCTGGCCTGCCATGTTTCGGTTGTTTGGGGACACTCATGCTTGCTACTTTCTGGAAAGTAACTGTCTCTGGCCAGTATGGCCTCGTCTATGCAACATGCTTGCTCTGCCAGTCAGCACAAGCCTGAGTTGGACAAACTGCAAAGCATGATTTAAGGCTCATCTGTTCTGGCTGGCTTTTAATTAGCTACCAACTATTCCTGTTGGTAAGGGGTTAGTGTTTGAGTTTAGTGAGTTACCCACTCGAGCGATTCACATTTATTTAAATGCATTCGTTTTAGATTGACGTTCATGGCACTCAGATGCCACCCTAAGAAATTAAAAGTAATATAAAGAACAAGTGCAACCCATTGGTCAGAGTGTGTGTGTCGCCACAGAGCGTGTGAATTTGTTACTTACAGCCCCAGTCATAGAACCTGGCTGTCTGGCTGCAGCTACCAAGGCTCATGATTTTAGCTCTGGAGGTCCCCATTTTGGCCCAAGATGGCATCTGACACACCACCATGGCACGAATGATCCAAAAAGAACATAGGCCCGCATTTGCAAATGTCCACATGCAGTTTTGCCCAATGAATGTGTGTAGCAGGAGTTGCAAATACACATATGCGCAGCACCCCAGATTGCAACGGCCATGGCACAGACACACCAGCAGGTGTGCACAGGTGTATGTTTGTTTTGCTTGCATGCATGCATCCAAAAGGTTGGGCCATAGATCTGAAACACAACCCAGCGAAAACAAATCCCACCACATCAGGGAAACAAACATATCACAAAACTCAGCCCCCAGAAACACTCCTGGTTCTCACCTACCCTAGTACTGGTGTAACACCATTACTTCTGATTTACACCACTGTAAGTCAGGAGAATCAGACCCCAAATATAAGCTAAACAATATTGAATAGAGAGAGCCATCTAGTCTCAATCCAGGGATATCATATGGGAGTTGCTGGATGAAATGGTTCTGATGAACCTTGCACCACACAAAGATCTGTACATTTTGTTCCCCAGAAAATCTGTTACATAGAAGGGCCAAGATCCTCAGCTTGTGTAAATCAGCATAGCTCCATTTTATAGAGCAATTGTAATTCACACCAGCTCAGGAGCTGGACCCAAGGTGTTTAAGAATTCTTGCAGTTCCTTTGGAGAATGTTGATACTGAAAATGGGGGCTGCAAGCTCCACCATTCTGGGAAAAGATTTGCTTGCAAACATGTGCTAAATTCCCGTCAGAGGTTAGGAGTTTGGCGAGATGCTTGAATCTGTGGCTGTTGGTTTCATTTCTTGTAAGCAAACTATATTTCTGCAACTTAGATTTCAGCACAAAGGCATCCTGCGGTGCTGCTGTAAAAGCAGTACTAAGGATTCAGTCAGGCTTTAAAATATTTCAAGGGTCGTCTTTGTCTTGTTGGGATCAGCAGGTTCCTTTTCAGCCTAGCTGAAAAGCCTGATGGAAACAATAGGGGACTATTCCAAGACATTTTTGTTTAGGCCAGGACCATTCCCCAACTCCTGACACCGTAGGCAGCTGGTAAATATCATTCTCTATCAGTTAACTAATCTTTTTCAGCAGCGATCGACCACCCACATCTGACCACCAAATTTCCACTCTGCTTGCCCTGGCTGACATTTATTTAACAAAGAGCTACTAACAGCTCTTTTATCAGCTCAAGAAAGTTTAACGCAGGAGGGGACAAATGTGATAGGCACCATATGGCAGGCACTCATAGCTAAGTCAGTACCTCTGTGCAGCCTCCATGATGGTTATTTTGAACGGGAGCTGAAACAAACAAACGGCAGGATGCTTGTGTGAATTTGTGAGATAGGAGTTATTTAACCGCTGTGTTGCTGGAACAAAATCAGTCGTGTCATGCCTTCAGACCCTTCCTCGATGGACGGCTTAATTTTTTTAAAAGGATTTTTAAATATCATGAAATGAAGGAAATATGATTTAATGTGGGCCTTTGGGTTTAGTTTGTATTTTGTTTTTTAACCGTATATGCCATCCAGACTTTGAGGAGCACTCCTACTAGTTCAGTGCCAATGGGTTCTTCTCCCTGGAAATGATGGTCCCTCCCCTACACTGTCTTACTGACAAGGTAACAAGACAGTGTATTTTTTCAGATATGCTGTATCAGCTGCAGTAAGGCCATAAGGGGGTGGTCTAAAGAGATTGCAGAAACTCTCTATTTTCTTTATCAAGTCCCATTAAAAGTTGCTTTTCTACCTTTTATAAAAATAGCCAGTCAGGGAAGAATGAAGCATGTTGGTATTCTCTTCTTTTTGTCTGTCTAATCACTGCACTGGGGAAGCTTAGCCGGGCTTCCCTTACCTTCAGAATTCAGATTTTTATTTTAAATCTTCTGATTAGTTTAAGTCTCCTTTAGCTCACACCTTTCCAGCCCAGGGGCCTTGCAGGCAGAGATAATGGATGCTGGGGGAGCTCTGGGTGGGTGGAAAGAGCCCCAGAGGTCTGTGTGGGCGTTGCATTCTCACAGCCTCTCTCCCAAGGATCATCCCTGCTAGGCTGCTGTGCACGCTTTCTGGAAGTCACAGCTGAGGGCAAACGGTCCCCACAGGAGGCGACCCCCCACATATCAACATACTAGTGCTCAGCGCAGTCCATTACACTTACCACTCCTTCCTTCCCCAGCCCAGGGTCACCCCATCAGAATAATGCTGGACAACAGAGTAGCAATGGATTATATTGGTCAACAAGGAGGAGCAAGATCCCAGTCCTTACATGCTGAAGCCGTAGGGCTATGGAACTGGTGCATCTCTCCCCACATACAGACCTCGGTGAGTTATCCACCAGGGCTGCAGAACACAGTGGCGGACTCCCTCAGCAGGCATTTCTGCCTCAACCATGAGCAGGAGCTGACTGAGGTATTCGGAAGGATTTGTCCCATCTGGGGTCGTCTGCAGATAGATCTCTTCATGACACCATCCACTGCGAAGAGCAGATGATGCTGTTCAAGGGGAGAATGGCAATTCAGTGGGAGATGCCTTCACCATCCCTCGGCCGTGTGTATTACTATATGCCCATCTCCTGATGCCATTACTGTTTGAGGACCTGAACAAGTTGAAACAGGGGAAATTACTAGCCATCCTCAGAAGCAGCAAAGAATCCTGTGGCACCTTATAGACTAATAGCACCATTGTGGCCAAGACCAGTGTGGTTTCCAGAACTGTCTAGAATGTCTCAACAGCTGCCTCACCTCTTCAGTCACCAAGACTGCTTGTCACTTCATCTCAAGGCCCAGTGACTAGATGGTTCTCTGGCCCAGAACCAGACAGCTCTGCAGAGGTGCAGACAGCACTGCTAAACAGTAGGAAACCCACTACAAGGAAAATCTACTGACAGCAGTGGAAACGCTTTCAGGTTTGGTGCAAGGGAACTGGGGCAAAATCAGATCCTGCTAGTGAAGGCAGGGGGCTGGACTCAATGACCCTTCAGGGTCCCTTCCAGTTCTATGAGATAGGTATATCTCCATATACAGTATTATTATAAAATGTGTGTTCCCTAATAGAGGCGCCATTACCCGCTTTCCTTCCTCTCTGCCTCAGTCTTCTGACTAGACTTCATGTCTGAGAAGGAACTGGAGTGGCAGTGGGTCTACCCCGCATATGCTCTTGCCCCGGAGCACAAGGATGTATAGGGGGCAGGCGCAGACCCACTGACACTGCCAGCAAAACTCACCAAGAGCACATGGGCATACACACGTCCAGAAGGGGAACCCGCATAGTGACACACATCTTGAACTCCAGTTATTGTACAAGGTAAGTACCCTCTTTCGCCATCCCTGGGGAATCCCGAGCCAATAAGAAGTGCCTCAGAAGAAATCTTGGATAAGGCACAGCATGAGTTACCCAGAATTAGCTGAATATCTAGAAAGGTTTTGGGTTCAGCTTGGGCTGAGATTGAGACCAGTTCTTCAAGTTTATTCCAGCATTGGTTGCTCATTCTTAAATGCAGAGATTTGTGCCCACCCACCCAGTAGCAACTGTACAAGGAGTGGTGGGTTTTTGGCAAACATAAAAAGGTAAACATCACCTTAGGTCTATCATGAATAATAACAGGCTTGCCTGGATACAGCTCTCTCCTTGTAAAAATCCTTTCAGAGCTGGAAGGATCAGAGAGGTCAGACTGTAAAATAAACAGATAAATGGTGGTGCTCTGACATGCTCCACCCCACTCATGGATGCCGCACTGAGATGCCACTTGGTAGATCAGATAGATCTTCCTAATATCACCCTCCAGCTTCTTTCTTGTGTGCTTTGATCAGAGCTGAAAGAGTCTGCAGTGCTGATGGTTGGATTCAGAATTAACGCCTCACTGAGATAAATGGGGGAGTTCACGCTTTCCCCAGAGCTATTGTTTCAGCTCCCTGCTAACTCAGGCAGGCAGCACTGCACCCTTTGAGATTTGGCTCACGTTTTGAAGGTTATCTTTGCAACCAGAAGGGCAGATGACTGATTATTTTTTAAATTAATAGCATACCTTTTGAAGCACAAGAAAGCAGCTACCATGGAAAACGAATGGGTCATTGACAAGTGTGAGCCTCCTCTTCCCCAGGTTATGGGCACGCACGGAGGTTTCCAAAAAATATGGTGCTTACGTAAGTAGGTGGTAAATATACATTGACATCTTTCAAGTCAGTGGAATGCTCGTGACATTTTAATCATTGTGAAGCAGCACATGCGGGAAGTGCAGGCAGAGGTCTCTTCAACAGAGATTTGCAAACGTGCCTCTCATGTAGCTATTTGAAATGCTAATTACATCTAAATTACCTTTTGTGGCCTTTACCCAGGAAGGACTCCTCCTTCTCTTACATATGGATTTTTTTTCATAATGAGATTTGTTTTTATTTCAGATTTCCAGGGCGGATGCTGCATTATCATGATGGGTCATAGCCATTTGCAAGGCATGATGTGAGTGATGCATCAGCCAGAGACTTTGTTAAAAGCAGTTTTCAGAAAAATACAAGGGAAGAAAAAAGCTTCTTTCAGTAAAAGCAACTTTTCAGTATTTGACTAAGGAAACATTATTACTCGCATGTGCATCCTAGGGGCCGATTCTCGGCCCAGACAACCTGCACTCGGTGCAAAACCCAGGGGGCCAAAGGTGACTTAAGCTTGTAGTTGGTACTCAGAGAGACTCAAAAGATTCTATTCTATATAGGGTCTAGGGGCTGTCAAGTGATGAAAAAAATTAATTGCATGATTAATCATGCTGTTAAACAACAATAGAATACCATTGATTTCAATATTTTTGGATGTTTTCCACATTTTCAAATATATTGATTTCCGTTACAACACAGAATATAAAGTGTACACCGCTCACTTTATATTATTTTTATTACAAATATTTGCCCTGTAAAAAAACAAAAGAAATAGTATTTTGCAATTCACCTAATACACTTATTCTAGTGCAATCTCTATCGTAAAAGTTGAACTTACAAATTTAGAATTATGTACAAAAAATAACTGCATTCAAAAATAAAGCAATGTAAAACTTTAGAGCCTGCAAATCCACTCCGTCCTATTTCTTGTTCAGCCAATCACTCAGACAAACACATTTTTTTACATTTGCAGGAGATAATGCTGCCCGCTTCTTGTTTCCAATGTCAGCTGAAAGTGAGAACGGGCATTCGCATGGCACTGTTGTAGCCGGCATTACAAGGTATTTACATGTCAGATGTGCTAAAGATTCATATGTCCCTTCATGCTTCAACCCCCATTCCAGAGGACATGCGTCCATGCTGATGACGGGTTCTGTTTGATTAATGATCCAAAGCAGTGTGGACCGACGCATGTTCATTTTCATCCGAGTCAGATGCCACCAGCAGAACAGCAGAAGGTGGATTTTCTCTTTTGGTGGTTCGGGTTCTGTAGTTTCCGCATTGGAGTGTTGCTCTTTTAAGACTTCTGAAAGCATGCTCCACACCTCATACATTTCAGATTTTGGAAGGCACTTGAGATTCTTAAACCTTGGGTCGAGTGCTGTGGCTATCTTTAGAAATCTCACGTTGGTACCTTCATTTTGTTAAATCTGCAGTGAATGTGTTCTTAAATGAACAAAATGTGCTGGGTCATCATCCGAGACTGCTATAACATGAAATATATGGCAGAATGTGGGTAAAACAGAGCAAGAGACATACAGTTCTTCCCCAGAGTTCAGTCATAAATTTAATTAATGTATTATTTTTTTAATGAGTGTAATCAGCATGGAAGCATGTCCTCTGGAATGGTGGCCAAAGCATGAAGGGACATATGAATGGTTAGTGTATCTGGTACGTAAATACCTTGCAATGGCGGCTACAAAAGCGCCATGCAAATGCCTGTTCTCACTTTCTGGTGACATTGTAAATAAGAAGCAGGCAGCATTATCTCCTGTAAATGTAAACAGATTTGTTTGTCTTAGCGATTGGCTGCACAAGAAGTAGGACTGAGTGGACTTGTAGGTTCTAAAGTTTTTTACATTGTTTTGTTTGAGTGCAGTTATGTAGCAAAATCTACATTTGTAAGTTGCACTAATTTTTTTAATCTCAATGAATGTTTTTGAGTTAATTGCATGAGTTCACTGCGATTGACAGCCCTAATAGGTTCTTACGCCACATTCATGACTGTAGTATCTGAGCTCCTTCCAGTAATGCATTAAGCCATGTGACTAGCGTGTCATGTGTTTTTTGTTCTCTCATCCTTTGCTCAGGAGAAGAAGCATGTGCAGTGGAGTGTCTTGTCTTGGTGGGTTTTTATTTTTTTTAAATAAATATACCTGTTGCTCTGTGTTAGAGAAGACACAAAAAGAAGATGGTGAGGTTTGTAATGGTCCGTAGCTCTTGGGAGAGTTCATTCTTCAGTCTTTGGTCGCCCCTGGAGAAAGTTCTGTCTCCCGCACAGATGAGCTTTACTCTTACTGGTGAGAGTTCCATTGTGCTGGAGGAGTATTCTTGTTGATCATGGTCTTTATCCTGGAGTGTTAGATGATCCTTAAGACAGAATGGGCCCAGGTCATGGAGTGCTTTGAATATAAGGGCTGAGACCTTGAACTTGTTCAGAGATTCTGTGGGAACCCATGAAAAGAGCTGAGGGCAGATGTGTGGTGTGCACAGTAGCCTGTGTTGCTGAGGAGATGGCACCACAATGTTTTGTACTAGTTGGAGTTTCCTAAGTGCTGAAGGATTCCTGCCCAGAGATATTGTGTTGCTGTAATCTGGCCGAGAGGTGTGGAAGGCATGAATAACTGTGACCAGGTCATCATCTGTCAGGATGGGACAGAGTCTCCAAGCCGAGCAGAAGTGGAAGAAAGCATTACTCACAGATGCTTCTGTGTGTGAGCTCAAGCATCAGCAAGGAATCCAAGAGTGCTCCTAAACTATGGACAGAATTAACCAATTGTGGATGTGTAGCTTCAACCAACAGAGACAGTACTGTGACTGCACTCTTCAAAATACTCTCTTCTGCCTTGTTTGGGTTCAGGGTCAGTCAGCTGTTCTTCATCCATGAGCTGATCTCATCCAAGCACTGGGCCATCTTGGAGTCAGGGCTGTGGTCCCATATGGTGAAGGACTGAAGGGTATGTAGAGCTGTGTATCATCTCCATATTATGAACATGAGAACGGCCATACTGGGTCAGATCAGTAGTCCACTTAGCCCCTGTCTTCTGACAGTGGACAGTACCAGATGCTTCAGAGGGAATGAACAGAACAGAGAAATTATCGAGTGATCCAACCCCTTGTCATCCAGTCCCAGCTTCTGGCAGTCAGAGGTTTAGGGACATCCTGTTATATTTTTGGCCTTCACAACATCCCCTGGCAATGAGTTCCACAGGTTGACTGTGCATTGTGTGAAGAAGTTCTTCCTTTTGTTTGTTTTTAAACCTGCTGTCTATTAATTTTATTGGGTGACACCTGGGTCTTGTGTTATGTGAAGGGCTAAATAACACTTCTCTATTCACTTTCTTCAAATCATTCATGATTTTATAGACCTCTTATCATATCCCCCCTTAGTCGTCTCTCTTCCAAGCTGAACAGTCCCAGTCTTAGTAATCTCTCCTCATACGGAAGCAGTTCTATACCCTAATCATTTTTGTTGCCCTTCTCTGTACTTTTTCCAATTCTGTCTTTTTTGAGATAGGGAGACCAGAACTCCACATTGTAGTCAAGGTGTGGGCATACCATGAATTTGTATAGTGATATTATGGTATTTTCTGTGTTGTTTCCATCCTTTTCCTAATGATTCCTAACGTTCTATTAGCTTTTTTGACTGCCACTGCACACTGAGCAGATGTTTTCAGAGAACTATTCACAATGACTCCAAGATCTCTTTGAGTGGTAACAGCTAATTAAACTCCATCATCTTATATGTATGGTTGGGATTATGTTTTCCCATGTGCATTACTTTGCACTTATCATTGACATGCAGAATGGTAAGTAACTTGTGTAGTTACTTTCATGTCAAGTATAGTATCAGTGGAAGCAAAGTTATTTCCATTCAAGAGAGTTTCTTGTTTTCCTGCCCTTTCGCTAATGGCTCAGGAATTGTCATATTTTCAGGCCCTACATTCCCATTGTCCAACATGCTCTATCCCCTTATGACTTGATTCAATCATCACTGAATTCAATGGGAGTCTTTGATGGGCTTTGGATCAGGCCTTTCATGAATTTAACTCAGAAATCAAGTAAAGGTCAGGTTGGCTTGAATGATTCTCACCCCCCGCCCCCAACACCTCAATAAACCCCCTGCCTTCCAAATTCTTGGTGGGCCTTTAATCTTCCCATCCATCTCTACGTTCCAACCCCACATTACTTGTGGAGCCTGACTGAGGCCTCCTGTCACTTCATGGTTGAAAAGAGATGTAAGAAGCCTTCAGTTAAAAAACCTGAGAGTGCACCAAAAATGAACCAGAATCTGGCTTTTGGCCTACCAGATAGACTGGAGATCTGTTATACTCCACGGTGGAAGGTGTGGGGATGAGAACCCGTGGGGAGAGAATTCTGAAGTTCTATAGGAGCTTTGAGAGGAGTCTGTGGGACTTGTTGGAAAGGACAAAGGATCATGGATCTGCAGCACAGAGGATGTGGAATGTTATAGCCCTGGTTCCTCAACAAGATGCCCTGCTTTTCAGACATGCTCCTTAACCCACCTGGCTGCACCTGAAGAGTGGGCCAGACCTACTTAAAGATAAAGCCGAGCTGGGTGGTTACTATAAAGAGAGGAAGCACCAAGCAGAGTAGGCCGTGGGGGAAAAGGAAAGGAACTCTGCAGTCCCTCTCTGTCCATGAGACAGTGGAGAGACAGGGAGGGACCCTTCAGGTAATCTAGATATGGACATAGGTGCTGGAACTAGAGGTGCTGCTGCACCTCCTGGCTTGAAGTAGTAATAACAACTCAAATGCAGGGTTTCTGCCTTCATCACCTGCACTATAAAAATGGTTCCAGCATCACTAGCAATGGAGCTCGTTTGCTGGTGTGAACCATGGGGTACTGACTGCTGTGGCGTATCAAAGCCTTCGGTCGTCATGTTGATGAGCCTGTCGGAGTTGTTGTATTAATGGCTATGAAGATCTCCTCGGAGCTTTGGTTTTTCTTTCTAGTTTTGGGGCTAGTTGTGAAAAGTATCATGATCATTTCTCACTTGACTTCCGATGGCACTGAAATGTGGCTTTTTATTAGAATTCTTGTGAAGTGCCAGCTTCAGGGAGCTGAGGAATTTTAACAAGTTTAGCCATGATGGATATCCCCCTAGGGACAGAGATGCCCTAAGAACTATAGACGCTGAAGATTTTAACCTTGGATTTGAATTTCTACAGATAGATGGGTTTTTCTGGAGTCAGAGTGCATATCTGTGACCTCTTGCTTGGAAAGTGGTCAGTGTTATCACATTACGTCGTGCATTCATCATGCAGAACAATGCTTCAAATGATACCTCCATGGCCAGTTAGAGATGATATTTATTAAAGATGAGTATAATTTTGCTGAGATGTTAGAATAATGTAAAAGGAATTAAAAAAAAAAAACCCAAACCCCAATGCAAACAATAACCCAGTACCTGGAATTAGCTTGAATGGTGTGGTTGAAATTCTCCTCTGCTGTCACAATTGTCTCTGCATGCGAGTGAACTCTTGATGCTTGTTTCATTTCATAAATATATTGTAATTAAACAACACTCATAATTGCTCAAGCAGGCTGGTGTTGTGTCTTTTGTGCAACATCTCTGTTTGATGTGAATAACTTTTCATAAAAATAGCCAAGGAAGTAATTCATTTTGAAATTAAACACGCCAATTGTGCCTGCATTCAGAGAGGAGTAGGTGTTTTTGAACCTCCACCACCCACATATCTCCCAAATAAAGGTATCCTTCCCTGATTATTCTCATGGAAAAACTGCTACCGTCCAAAAGAAGCATTTTGGGGAAGGATGAGGAACATGCTATTAAACCTGCAGACACATGGTGAAATAATGGTTCCATTAAAATCTGTGAGAGTTTTACCACTGGCTTTAGCGAGGCCAGGATTTTCACCCACAGTGGGAAGAAAAACTACTCAGGGTTTGACCAGTGAACACATGTTTGGAGGTGCTGAGAACTTGTGGGAGGGACCTCTGTATCTTTAGGGAGTTTGTGCTATTGGATACCCAGGGGTCTGTCCTGCTGTCAGTGCGCCTCACTGTCAGAGTTGTCTAACGCTTGCCTAGCTGCAGATGTTTGAGTGTGCAGGAGACGTTCAGGAGACCTGGTAAGTTCCAGCCGTGTCCCTTGAGTGCTCTAGTTTTGATTGCTTGAAGGGGATGGGTCTGGGGATGGACAAGGGCCTGCCTGCTCAATCGGGATATTCTAACCAAGGCACCCATATGCTCAGCCTGGTGATGCTGATTAAATCAGGTCAGAGGCACAGCTCAGCCAGCAGGAGCAAATTAAGCCAGTTGGGCCCCAGCCTACTCATTGGTTGCTCTACAAACCCCAAACACACAGGAAAGCCTGGGAATGGGACTTTCTGCTCGTTGGAGAGTGAGCAATTGCTAAGGCACTGGGGAAGATCTGGGGGGTCTGGAGATTTGTTCATTTCCTGGGGGCAGGGGAGTACCAGCCATGGGTGGTGAGTCTCGGTGCAAGTGAGGGAGAGGAGAAGCAAGGTAATCTTGTCCTGGTTCAGAGATGGAGGAGATACCAGCTGCCCAGCAGTTTGGGCTGAATTTTCAGAAGGCCTCAGATGGTGGGAGAGAGATGTGGGATATAGGGGAAAAAGACAAGGGGAATGAAAGAAAAGGAGAGGAGACAGGAACCCTGCAACAGAGCCTTACTAGTGGGAGATCAGAGGGGCTATAGGCAGTTGGTTGCAGAGGGACATCTAGACCTATGCATACCTCGGACTTATTGGGAACTTTTCATTTTCTAAGAGCAGAACAAATATTGAGGGCCAGTCAGTGAGCTGATGCATGGAGTAAGGAAGCTCTCAGTATGAGAACATGTAGGAGACTCTGGTCCATTGAAATAAAGGGAGCTGCTTGTGAAGTCAGAGGTCCTGCTTCTTGTGAATAAAGATGGCAGAATGTGTCCCTTAATGTTCATAGCAGCCCTGTGAGGAAGGCATGACAGCACTAGACTCATAGTCTTTCCAGCCAGAAGGGACCGTCATGATCATCTAGTCTGACCTCCTGCACATCGCAGGCCACAGAACCCCACCCACCCACTCCTGTAATAGACCCTAACCTCTGGCTGAGTTACTGACATCCTCAAATCATAGTTTAAAGACTTCAAATTACAGAGAATTCACCATTTACACTAGTTTAAACATGCAAATACCCTGAGACCCATGCTGGAGAGGAAGGCAAAAAACTGTCAGGGTCTCTGCCAATCTGACCTGGAGGAAAACTCCTTCCTGACCCCACCTATGGTGATCAGACTCTGAGCATGTGGGCAAGACCCCCCAGCCAGACACCTGGGAAAGAATTCTCTGTAGTAACTCAGCCCTCGCCACCTAGTGTCCCATCACTGGCAGTTGGGATAGTTGCTGCTAACAGTCACAGATGGGCTACATGCCATTGTGGGCAGTCCCATCATCCCATCCCTCCCATAAACTTATCAAGCTCAGTCTTGAAGCCAGTTGGGTCTTTTGCCCCCATTCTTAGAAGGCTGTTCCAGAACTGCACTCATCTGGTGGTTAGAAACCTTTGCCTGATTTCAACCCTAAACTTGTTGAGGGCCAGTTTACATCCTCTAGTTCTTACATACATCTCACACTCAATAATAACCGATAGCTTCCAGTTGTTGGCTCCAGTCTGTCAGTGGGGCTGGGGCACTGAATGCCAGCACAGCCTCCATTTAAATAATTACAAGATCCTGAACATCATGGACCTACAGGACAGTGCCCTGCTCATTCACACAGCTTTGTTACTCTACATTATTATCTTGCCTACCTAGATCCTCAGGACCTGAACCGTGACACATTTTTACGTCTGTGTAGAGCACCTCGCACCTTGTGAGCACTACACAAACAATAATAGGTTGCCTGCATTCCCTACAGGGTCTTTCTGTGAGCTTTAATAAACTTGCATTCACCCTGGAATGGGCTGAGATGAAAGCCCAGCCGTATAAACGTTTGGAATGCTGTATTTTCAAAACACAACCTGGAAGCTAATTTACTGCAAAATATTTGTCTGGTGGAAGCGTGACTTTCTTGGGAGAATTCTGACGGCAGGATCCAGAGACTGGAATGACCTAGACAGGTTCTCATTTTTTCTCTAACAGCAATAAAATACTTGGAGCAAGTTCAATTTCAGTGAAGAAAATCCATCCAAGGAAGCTGCCTCCCTTGTCTTTGGCTGAGGTATTGCCCTTCAGCTGGCTTCAGGGTGTGACTGAAGCCCTTTCCCTGCACGATCCGATGGATGAAGACAACATGTTTAAGGAACACTCTGTAATCGGTCCTGCGAGGCCTCAAACTGGGGAATGGGAGAACGGGGACAACGGCTGTTTTGTAATGGTCTAGAATTGCTGTCTCCGTTTCCCATAATTTCCCACATAACAAGCACCTTAGCATCGACTGTGTTTGTGGAAGGAAAGTGTCTGTATCTATTAAAAACAAATGGACTGCTGCCAGGAATGGGGGCAGGCCGGGACTGGTAAAAGATGATCTGATGAGGAGTGTTAACTGCAAAATGAGATGTGAATTTCACTCTAATAGTTTATCAAACAGGACTGTTGTGAAAGCTCTCAAGTGTGCTGCCAAATCCAGCTCTCAAAGCAAGGAAAGTAATACAAGTGCAGTTATTGTTAATGTTAATTATCTGGCATCTGAGCAGTTGTTTGAAAGGCACAGAGCATTGTTTGAGACTTGCTTTGTGTTTGTGTGGGGTTTTTGAGCTCCTTTGTTATAAATACCCTGACTCAATGAAAGTCTGCATCTCTAAGATAGACTCTAAAGCGTATAGTCTCTTCTTGATACATCCAGAAAACACTTTTACACACTGAATACTAACAGAAAATAGACTCTCAAATGTCGTGTGCCTTGGCTGGGACTTCCCAAAAGATGACAGAACTTTGAGTGCAGCTGCAACGCCTCAGATATTCCACAGGCAATTATTTTGTCAGCGTTTTATTTTGTCTATTTTGTTCTAAATTCCCATTTAAGTAACCTTACAATTCTTCTAATGTTTATGTATCCTCTAAGCCCTTAGTGTCATTCTATGTCCTCTTTATAATAGGTGAACAATAATCATGTTCTATATGTTTATTGGATAGAATTTTTTTCCTGTGCCCTCTTCATAAAACTGCCCCATTTTGCACCCAAGCCTCAATGTAGTTATATCCGTAGATCAGTGCTTTGCTGATTTTGTGTGCTGGGACATTTCTTCAGGTTCTGTTCCTGGAATGGGTTCTTTCATGGACAGAACTAGGAGTTTTCCATGTGGTCCAAGGTAGTTGCTTTGCAGGTACGGAAAAAATTCTTCATCTGCAACCAAACCCTATACAATTGTAGCCGGTACCTGTGTGTCTACTGGAGCTGGTGAAAACTTTTACAGAAAAATATTTTTGCAATAAAAAAATTCTTTGTGATCAAAATGTAAATTTTCACTGAAAATGTTCAGTTTGGTCAAAACTTCCTTTCGTTTAAAAAAGACAACCTGGAATACCTTCATGATGTTTACTCCCCACCCCTTCACTCCCTTTTTCAATGGGAAAAGGAAAATATGGAGGGGAGGGAAGAGACAAAAAACCCCAATGCTTGCATTTAAAAAAAAATTTTAGTCAAAAACCAAAATAATGGAAAAACTGGACGGAATTAAATATTTTAATTTCATTAGAAATTTTTCATGGAAAATTATAGCATTTCCTGCAGCACTGTTTTCTCCCTCGGGGAATGAGTCTGCAGCTGTATGAAATCAGGCTTCTGATGCAGGGCAATGACTGTTTAAAAGGGCTTTTAGCTGAGTCATTTACATGCATCTTTGGGTTAAAACTGTTCTGTGATGCATCTCTCAGAACTACTTAACTACCAGTGTGCTCTGCCATCTCCTGAAGCTAGATAGGTTTTTTTTCTGATTACCTCTTCCTTTCTATTCCTTTTTGTTTATGGCCTGCTGTGCACCATGCAAACTCAGCGTGCTCTCCTGAGTGCTAGTTCTCATGCTAGGCAATGGACACCACACAGGAGCCACTAATTATTTTAATGGCAATGCGCAGCAGCATCCATGCAGTGGCCTGCTGTGCAAAGGAGGCACAGGTCGGTAAGAGCAGGTGTTCAGCTGCTTAACTCTCCTAAGTCCTGCTACAGTAGGCCTAGGATTTCATATCTGTTTTCTGTGACTAACATACTGTAGGCAGCAGACACAAAACCTGGTCTGCGAGAACGCACACTGTATTAGAGCTATTCATCTGTGGCATGGAGCATACAGGGGGAACGAGCTGTGCAGTGGGGTTTAAAAGGTCCTTGTTTCATCTTAGAAGCCATGTTACGATTGCCAAAAAAAGAAATGTTCACAAAAGCTCAGGCCAAGATTTTTCAAAGGCAGGAGCGTAAAATCCATAGTTGGTAATTACCTAATTTTTCACAAGTGCTCAGTGCTACCTGTTTCTGTTGAAGTCAGTGGAAGCTGTTTTTGGAAATCTTGGCCTTGGTGTGTCTAACACCACAACTAGGCAAACACACCAGTGGTCCATAAGGAGCCCCCCAGGGAACTTTCCATGTTTTGGGACGTTTCAGAAATGAGCAAGAGAAGACACTCAGCTCCCCGAGTACTTCAAAGGGGCTCGCACTAGTCAGGTTGCAGAAAGGGTTTGCTTTGATGTAGCACAAGGGACTGATTTCTCTACTGCAATACATTAGCTTTGCAACAGGTACCACCGCAAGGCAAATTGCTTAAGCTTGTATTAGTGGCTCTTCCTTCGCCTCTGTTTTGCCTAAAAAAACCTGCGGGTGTTCAGGGTTGGAAAACAGAACCGGAAGGAAAAATTAAAGGAAACAGTTGCCTGCCTGGAGATAGCTGTCTGAAATTCAGAAGGTTTGCCTGGCAGTATGCAGCCCACGTCAGTCTAAATGCCGCTTCTCAGCTTACCAGCCCTCACCCATCGCAGCTACAATTCTTTTCCCTGGCTGCTTTACCATTAGCCATGTAAAATAATAACCAGACTCTTGCCTCAGTGCTCAGCTGGGAAGGGGAGATGGGAATTTCCCCCCTCAACCCTTATATACACAATTAACTTTACACATGTAGCTAAACAGACGATTGTGGTGGGACAGCTGTAAGGGAATGAGTCGCTCCTATGCTAGGCTCCAGCCAATCCACGAGCCAGGGACTGGCCTTGTGACTCCCAGCTCAGGTGTACAAGCCTAACAGCAGCTTGGAACTTGCTCCTGACTGTGGGACCAGATTTCCGGAGCCTTAGCCTGCTTTAGGCTTGCTCTTGCTCCAGCCCTGTTCCTGTCTTGCTCCATTTCCACCCTGGACTCCTGATTCTGGCTCTGACCACTAGGCCTGACCATCCCCATCCCAGTTGCTGAGAACAGCATTCTTATCCCTCTGAAACATCAGCTGTTAGACACTGGTGGAGGCAGGATACCAGGTTAAATAACTGACCAGTGAGCACTGCTCTGCTCTGGTACAGCAATGCCTGTGTTCTAGCTCTTTGCTTCCAAGAATATTGAAGCATTGTGATGCAGAACAATGCACCTAGGACCCACTGAAGTAGATTGCTCAGTATTATATTTTGTTCTCCCTCTCTTTCGCCTGCCCCTCCACTTTTGTTTATCTCCCTCTGGTGAGGATGTCGGTACACTGGGCTTAGCAGACATTGCTTTTTCTTATTTTCACATGCAGAATTAAAATATTAGTACATTTCTTAGGCTGTAATAATATAATAGTAGACTCCTTTGTCTGGACTGTGTTCTTAAGTATTACCTTGGTCAGTAATTTAATTTAATTGGAAGTGCCACCACTCTGACATTGTTAAGGTTAATGACCCAATGATTTACAAGACAAGGCACATTTACTGGCAAATGGATTTTAGTAATTCTTCCACTGAACAATGAGAATAACAGTTTGCACATTGATCCACAAAGCCCTACTGCAGGGGCTTTATTCTGGCTCTAGTGATAGGCATGATGTCTCTCTCCATACACTCATTATTGCTGAGAAATTTTTTTCTCAGCTCTATCATATTGAAACTGTATCGTATTGAATTTCAAGTGAGTCTTTTCCATATGGTCCATAGATTTCACTCCCTATACGGAACTCTGTGGCACCATGGAGGATGACTGGGAAGGGTAGAACAGGGCATGATCTTCCCTTCCATTCACTAAATGTCAGTGGCTTTCTGGGTGCCCTGTAAAGCATTTCAGGTAGAGGTATGGGGGAGGGAGGGCGGGCGGAGGTGGAATTCAGAACTGATGCAGTAAAGGTCAGCTGTACAATGTCAGTGAAAAACGGTATGAAAGTGGAAGAGGAGATGTAGCTATCGCCAGTCACTCCACTCAGAAAGGGCCAGATTCTGCCACCCTTCCACATGTTGGGTAGGGCCTAAGGTGCTGGCCCCAAAAGATGCTGGTATAAAACGGAGCAGCAGCAATTCCATGGCTTTCTGGCTCTGTTGGAATCCTGCCGCTGCGGCTGGTGAGCGATAGGCAATGTCTGTGCGGTGATGGTGCCACTCCCGAATGGTGCAGGGAACCAGTCAGGGACGGGCAGGGGAGGCGCTCTCAGTGAACACTGGCAAGAAGCTATGAGATTTGTTTGAGAGCCAGGAACCCTCATTGCAGGATGTCTCCTGGTGTCTGAAACAAACGCACAAATGGGGAAAAACCAAAGCAAATAGTGAAGAGAGGCAGAGAGATGTTAGACTGGATGAGTGAAATGGCATAATAAGAACATCACAGCTCTTCTATCAACATGGCTCTCCCCTTCCACTCCAGTGCCATCTGCATTTATCAGCCTAACGCTCTGCTGTCACAGGGTAGTACTGGCCCTTTAAGAGGGAGCAGGAACAGTCCATTTGTGCCAGGTCAGCTGACCCCAATTAGATTTAAAAGAGGTCAGCTGCGGGGGAGGGTAAGAGTCAACCCAGGACAGGACACCTGGTGAGTCAGAGACAGGGAGCTGCAAGAAGCAGGAGCAGCTGGAAATTCCTCTGAGAGGTGAGGGGAGGGGAGCGGAGAAGGCCCCTGGGGTGGGCCAAGGAGCTGTTCTTTGTTTGCTGTGCCTGTATCTGGGACACAAGCCTCCTGGAAAGAGATGCTGGGTGTGGAAGTGGGTACTTGGGGCGAAGGGCAACTCGTTACACCTGTGCTCCTATGTTGTTTGTGATGTACTGGAGTCAGGCTGCAAGACTTTGCCCCCTCAGGGGCCTGCTGGACGTGAGATGTGTCTCTCCTGCAGCTCCTGTACCCTGGTGAATGACACTTGCAATAACTAAACAGCACCGTTCTGAGAGCACAGTAAACACCTACAGGGTCATTAAAAGTAAAAAGCTGAAATGCAGCAACAAAGAAGATTCTTGAAGGGTGGAAATTGTATCATAAGGATAAAACACGTAGCATTGTTGGCTAAATGGAAATGACTGTGCCGTGCCTGGCTTTTATTGCCAAGAATGATATTCTAACTATACCTAACTAATGCAATGATGAAGGTCATGTACAGTGGAAGTACTTAGATACTAGATGGTACTGTCTTTATCTGTCAGGGCAGGAGTTGTCTATGAATATCATAGGCAAGCCTGGGTTTTCATTTCCTTCAATTGAGATACAAATCAGCAGTTCAGGATGATATATGTGCCAGGGGCTTAAGGCAATTAGCAAACTAACTGGCTAAACCACTAACCATAATTTCTGAAAGATCTTGAAGAACATGGGAGGTACCAAACACTGTGGGGGATGAGGGGAATGCCTCAATGGTAGTTCTCATGTTGGATACTGGGAAAGCAAGCTGTAAGCATCAAGAGGTTAATGGCATCCTGAATAATAAACAATCCTGGATTATAGAGAACCAGTTCCAGCAGTACACACAGAAAATGCACTGGGTGGACGAAGAATGTAATATACTGTAGTGCGTGGTTCTCAGCTAAGGGTACGTGTACCCCTGGAGGTGTTCAGAGCTCTTCCAGGAGATACATCACCTCCTCTAGATAGTTGCCTGGTTTTACAACAGGCTACATAAAAAGCACTAGCGAACTCAGTGCAAAGGAAAATTTCATAGACAATGATTTGTTTATATTGCTCTGTATACTATATTCAGATTTATTTATTTTATAATGAGATGGTAAAAATGAGAAAATAAGCCATTCGTCAGTATAGTGTGCTGGGACACGTTTGTATTTTTTATGTCTGATTTTATAAGTTTTTAACTTGTGGGTACCCACAAGACAAATCAGACTCGTGAAAGGGGTACAGGAGTCTAGAAAGGTTGAGAGCCACGGCTGTAGTGTATAGAAAAAAGAGGGAAATAATGGGAAGGAAAAAGATAGGAAACGCAGGGAGGAGAGCGTGGAGTTGTGAGAACAGGAGGCACAAGGAGACATTTACTGACAATAAATGTGAAGTGTTTGGCTCCTCCTGAATTAGGAGGAGATCCGGTATGTGAAAATCTTCAATACTGGCCTGTTTTCTGTAGCGGAGCCTTTCATATAAGGCACTTTCTACAAACCCAACTCTAATTTCTTTGATTAATTTTTAAACACTGTGCTGTCAGCTTTTATTTCCAATAAACTCAAGCTTTTAATTGGGCTGAAACTTATTGAAATGGAATCTTTTCTGTCAGTCTGACTAGTTCAGATGTACTGACATTGTTAAAGTAGGACAGAGCTGCATATTGCACTAAAGCAACATCTCATATGCTTATGTGCTTTGAAAATATCAGCAGCTTTGCACTTTGGCCTTGCTAAATTATTGCTCTTCAGAATCTCTTGTCTCCAGTTATTTTCACATGACACTTGCATGGTCATTAATTTTCAGTTTTGTTTTTCCAATTAAATGGTCTTGCTGAAAAGCACAGGTTAGGGGTCTGTTCAGAGGTGCTAAGCAATCAGCTGCACATCTGTTCATTGTTAAGATGACTTGCCTGAAGTATTGTACTAAAAAAAGTTAAGATGCAGAAGATGGCTACTGTGGAGCTAAGCCTGGCTGCAAACTCAAAAATATAATTGTTCACAAATTTAATAAAGTTTAGAACTCTGAGAACATTGGCACAACTAGCGTCCAATGTGAGGAAAAGCCTCAGAAGTAAGGATGTATAGTTAGACTGGTGGTAGTAGGTCCCAGTTCTGGTGTCAGATGAGTGTGAGCAGACCCTGGTCCCCAGGCACAACTCCACTGACATCAGAACTGGGTTAATTATTGCTGCCCACAGAAACTTGAAGTGGACCTGTTTTTTATCAGGGATTTTAAATCCGCTAGACTTCAGGGTGTTCCAAATTGGGGGCTTTATAGGGATAAGAGCCAATTTTGAAGTTTGCATGTGGATCTATGTTACGATTCTTAATTCTCCTCCAAATACAGTAGCCATGTTTTGCTTTGAGTTTATATCTTTATCAGAAGCTGGGAATAGGCGACAGGGGATGGATCACTGGATGATTCCCTGTTCTGTTCATTCCCTCTGGGGCACCTGGCACTGGCCACTGTTGGAAGACAGGATATTGGGCTAGATGGACCTTTGGTCTGACTCAGTGTGGCCGTTCCTATGACCCAAAAGAAATTCATCATTTTTGCTTGGTTTTCCATAAAGTCTTTAGCCAATGGGGGTAATTTGTGTGCACAGGGGAGAACAAGCTCAGAGCATGACGTTAGATGGTGTGCTTTAGGTAAGCTATATTAATTCTCCTGTAACTCCACAGTGTTTCCAAACTAGATTAGGTTTTCAGTGCCAAATAAACCATTGTTTCAGAGCTGCCTCTTAAGAGTGGGGAGGTTTTGATATTGGTACAATCGGAACTAAATTTCTATAAAACTCTATTAATAATCTTCAGGCAGGACCGAGTGGCAGGGAAGTCCCAGGGTCCCTGAGCAATCTGAACTGAGCAGAAGCCCCCAAAGAGCTAAAGCGGTTAACACTGAAGGCTTCACTTTATGTGCAGTACTTATCCTGAGTTCATTGTGAAATTTGGCCACCCGGAGACAGTAATTTAATATAGTTCTCTGGGGACCTGACATGTACATCTTAGCCATTAAAGGGCAAATCCTGCCCTGCAGCCCTCTGTTCGGTATCACTGCTGGAGGGGACTAGGCTGGGCTGGGGCACTGCACATGCCCTGCTTGGGGAAGAGTTCTGCTCCCAGAGTGGCAGTGTTAGCAGTACTGGGAGTGGAGCCAGGGGGTCTCTGGTATGCAGCTGTCTGTCCTCTGCCCCACGGGACGGGTATGTACAGGGCGAGATGTGACAGCTCCAAGGAGTGGCCTCAGTGAAACGTGAAGGACAGGATTGTTCCCCAGCTATGCGGGCTGGATGCTGACATGAGGATTCGACCTTAGGAGCCCGATCTGGAGCTCACCGAAGGAAGCAGAAAGACTCCCGGTGACTTTAGTGAGCTCTGGTGCTGGCTCTCTGTGCACCAGAATGAAAACATCAGAGTAACTTAGCGTTTTTTTTTATTTAGCATCAAATATGACTTGCACAGATCAATGTTTAAATATCCAGGTGCTTGTATCCCTGGTTGTTGCAAACAGGGTTCATGGACTTTGCATACATTATGGTCCAGGACATCTGGCAGAGGACTTGGAGTCAGGACACCTGACTCACTTTGTGACCTCAGACCAGTCACTTAAACCCTACACCTCATCCAGGGCTGGTGGAAAACCTTTTTTTTTGCAATGGGCAGTTTAGGTTTTCAATTAAATGGCCCTTTTTGGGTAAAACATCCATTTTGTGTATTTCATTTTAAATCTACTTTTTGCCAACAAACATCCTCCTTCCCCCAAAAAACCTAAAAAGTTTTATCTGACAACCAAATAATTTTGATTTGCAAATGTCATTATGGTAATTGGGTGCCTCACACTATTATTAATTATCTATAGTGTGTTAGTGGCTGGGAGTCCCTGTCACAGGTCAGAGCCCCTTTGCACTAGGCCAACACAGAACAAAAAAACTGGTCTCGTCTCAAAGAGCTTACAACCTCAGTAGAAGACCAGAGATGACAGATGGATACAGACAGATGGGGAGAGCACCCAGAAACAGGGCGATCATACAGGTTAACATGAAGGGCTGCAGTCTTAGAGCACTAACTGCCTAAGTGTTAAGTTGTTGCTTTTTTTTAAAGGCACCACTGCAAAGGAGAATTCTAAGGAGGGTTTTGCAGGAAGACCATGAGGTGGTTTGCAGATGTTTACTGGGAACTCTTCCCAAGTGCAAAGGACAGCATACTAGTAAGCATGAAGGTGCTTGCTTGAAGATTTAACAAGTGGGCATTGGAGGCTGGCATCATGGGTAGGGAGGAGGTGGGAGACATTGCAATGAATGAGATCATACATAGCTAGGGGATGAGCTGTGAAGGGCCATAACTGAATGCAAGTAGCTTTTGTTTGATGTAATAGAGAAAGGGGAGCTGCTGGAGGGGTGCAAAGAGAGAGGCGACATGATCAAAGCAACAAGCTTGGGAAATGATCTTTACAGCGGAGTTTGAACGGGTACCAGTGGGGCCAGACTGCATTTGTGAAGGCCAAAGAAGAGACGGTTGTCCCAATCAAAAGAGATGAGTGTCTGGACGTGAGTTTCAGCAGTGTGGTTGGATAGCGGAGATCAGTAAAATTATACTATGCTGAAAGAATAGGCAAAGTTTAAGCACAGCTGGAGCGTGAAGAAGTAGGGAAAGGGCTGAGTTGAAGAGGACACCCAGGGTATGGGCCTGAATGACAGGTAAGAAGCAGGAGGGGAAGGCTAACTTAGTGGTTTGAGCCTTGGTCTGCTAACCCCAGGGTTGGGAGTTCAATCCTTGAGGTGGGCCATTTAGGGATCTGGGGCAAAAATCAGTGCTTGGTCCTGCTAGTGAAGGCAGGGAGCTGGACTCAATCAAGGTCCCTTCCAGTTCTAGGAGATAGGTATATCTCCTATTATTATAAGAGCTCTCTTTTAGACATGTTGAACTTTCGTTGACTGCTAGATGTCCATGAGGAGATGTCAGAGGCTGAGATTTTTAGTTTGGACAGAAGCAGACAGGTCTGGAGCAGAGCTGTGAGTTGTTGGCATAGAGACGATAACTGAATTTGTATTTGCAGATGAGATTACCCAGGGATAAAGGGGGGTAGAGGGAAAAGACAAGGGGACCAAGGATAGAGCCCTTTGCAGCCCCCACAGAGAGTTTGTGTGTGTGGGGGGGCAGGGGGTCTGATGAACATGCTGAAGGAGCCATTAGAGATGTAGGAGGGTGGTCATGGAAAGCAAGGAAAGACAAGATCTCCAGAAAAGGAGTATAGTCAACAGTATGAAGGCACTGGCTGCTCAAGGGAAATAAGCATGGAGTAGTGGTTTTGGCCAGAATGAGGTGATTAGACTTTAGTGAGAATAGTTTGAATGGCGCACAAGTGGTAGAAGCTGGAGTGGGAATTGAATGGAACTGATGGAAAGGAACTCCAGACAGCAATTGTAAACAGCGTGTTCAGTGAGCTTGGAGATGAAAGGGAGAAAAGGGCAGCTGTTGGAGAGGTGAGTGGGCTCAAGGCTGTAGGTCTTTTGTTTTTTAAGATGGATGAGACTGAACCATGCTTCTATTGTGCAGGGTAAGAACCAGAGGAGAATGAGAGGTGAGGGAGGGTATGAGAGTGGGCATGAAGGAGATCAGGGGAAGGGATGGGGTCTCACTGGGGCAAGTGAAGGAGTTGTAGGAGAACAGCAGCTGAGAAACTGTCCATGATGGGTAAGAAGGAGGGGACGGTTGTAAGAGGGGAAGGTCACCTCACATTTTGTCAATTTTCTCTTTGAAGGAATAGGTGAGCAAGAGCCAAGGAAGCAGGTGTTGGGTGGGAGTCAGGTGGCTGGCAGGGCAGACCTTCTGATGGGGGAGAGGGGTATGTAGCACGAGGAGAATCAATAACCATACCGATGGGAAGAAGGGGAGAGAGGGCATTCCCCCCATTGCCTTCTCTGGGCTGGGGTCTCCAGCCAGACTACATTTCCCACAGTGGCCAGGGACTCCCATGATGCACCATAGTGGTACACCAGGGAGACCTTGGAACATGATGGGAGATGTAGTTCAGCCAGGCAGCTCAGCTCTTAGAGGAGAATGGGGCATTACTGACTTGAAATGTTCAGTTTTACTCTAAACTCTTGGTTGAAAATTTTCTGTTTTTCATTTTTTTCACTGAAAACTCAACATTTTCTGGGGGGAGGAGGGATGGAGGTGGGAAATTGTGGCCAGCTCTAAGCTTAGCTTCTCCATCTGTAAGTTAGGAATTACATTTGCCCAGCTACAAGAGGTACTTTTGAGAGCTTTGTCTGATGTAGCACTATGTAAATCCAAAGCATTGGTCCAGTACATGTATAAACACCTGTATCCAACATAGCAGAGACTGTATGTTGAGTTGCAGAGCCACTTATTTTCACCAAAAAAACCTAATTTGTGATCCACTGACACTTTTAACCAACTCTTCTTCCATGTACTGTTCCTTTCTATGCACAAACGCGCAGATGAAACCGAACTCCCCTTTTGACATTTCCCCTCCACAAGAAAAAAGTGTTGCTGCTATTTTGAATCCTCCAGAGCTCAATACTAGGACCCTGTTATACAACAGATATGTCCAGCCTTATGGGGGAGATTGTGAGAGGCCAGGGACTGCAGTTGCGCCAATATATGGACAACACCCGGCTATGCAGCTTTCTCCTACAGTACAGGTAGGGCTGTCCCAGCCTGCAAAGAAAATCAATTGATAGATGAAAAATAACTGGCTTAATATCATTCCAAGTAAGATGGAGGTGATGTTCACAGGAAGGCAGAATATTTGAGTCCTAAATGAGTCAAGTCTGTCAGTTAGTTATTATGCAGCTCTATATGCCACTCTACTGGGGAAGATCTTGAAGATGTAACTGGGTCATAGTGCTATCAACATACTGATGATGGCTCCCAATAACAGCACAGCAAAGATGACTCCTTAAATTGTTCCCTGTTAGGACATGATTTAAAATGAGGGGGGCTGATCTCTTTAAAGTTTTTTCCCTCAAGTTTAGGGGAGCCAGGGTTTCACCATTGGTCTTTTTACTGAAGAAACTAATGCTCTTTCTTAGTGCATCTAGCTTGTTGTGCATGGATCCACCAAATACGAGGCCACCAGGAGTTCTGGGTGTTCAGGAGTACAGAAAGAGGCCCAGAGTTTGTATGAAGACTTTATGATCTTTCACTAAGAAGGCGCAGCACATAAATAGTGAGAACCAGTTTTTATGCGTGGAAGGGGAGGGATAGCTCAGTGGTTTGAGCATTGGCCTGCTAAACCCAGGGTTGTGAGTTCAATCCTTGAGGAGGCCACTTAGGGATCTGGGGCAAAAATTGGTCCTGCCTAGTGAAGGCAGGGGGTTGGACTCAATGACCTTTCAAAGTCCCTTCCAGTTCTAGGAGATTGGTATATCTCCAATTATTACCTTTAATCCAGCAAGTTATACCTTCATAGAGACGTATTTGTCCTGGTTCTTTCTGGGTTATAACTTTGTGTATCTGCGCCAATAATCAGCTCGCTGTCTCTACAGTGGCTTTACTAGGCTTCTCATCAAGAGATTCTGTAGTTGGTCGATTTTGAATTAGTGAGCTTGACAAATGTTTTCATGTGAGAAGGCAAGCTGCCTCATGGTGCTTGGTTTAATGTGAGCACATTAGAGTGACAATGCTGGATTTAGCTTTAGTTATCAACACTTTCCGCCTACGTTGATCTAAGTAATTGTCCAGTTTATGTTCTGACAGGTTAAAATAATGTATGCTAGAATGAGAATGAAGATGAAAAGCTGCCCAGGAGGGTTAGCAATTGTTACTAGCAGTGACAAGCAGTGTAAGCTAGATGTATGGATAAATTGCTATTGCTCCAGAGGTTATTCCTATTAGCAGGAGACCTGTAAGAAACCCTAACAAGGCATTAATACAGTACAGCTAGTAAAATAAGCTTGTCTGTCCTGTCCAGAACTCAGGATTAATGGTGCTTTCCAGTGTTTTCTTGATGCTCCACTGACAGGTTGTGATAGACCTTTAAATAAAACAAAAGCTCCACGAGGCCGTTGGAATGAGTTGAGCAACTCTGAAGATTTAAAAGCTAATTTAAAAAAAAACATTTATCTGAGTTGTAAACAGTCTCTTGGAAAGACATTTTTGGGTTCCTCCCTGCATGGAGTCCAATAATGCCATAGAGACCGGATCTCAGGTAAGTTTATATTTTCACATCAGCTTTTCTCGCAGAGTAAAATGAACTTAACTTTCTTCTTTAATTCATGCTGCTGGGGCTCAGAAAGATTCATTTAAACAGGAGCAATGCAGCATCCCGTCCCCCTGAAAACTGGTGCTGTAAATGTTAAGAAAAATGGACGTAAAGTGCTGCCCATGAGCTCAGGGAGAATGGCTCCCAGGACACAATGGTATGCTCATGCAGAGCTCCTGGCAGAACTGGGGCCTAAAAATGTCACTCGTCTTGCTACCTAACTCCCAAATGCATGGTCTGTGTTTAAAAACTAGAATGAGGTTTGGCTCCTTCTTAGGCTAGTACAAGAATTAAAAACCCATTTTGCGCCTCCTACCTTTGCAGCAGGTATTTGAGTCTGGAGGAGATGGCTTCGTGGTGTGTGATAAGTATCCAGGCTGGGTTTTCTGGAACCATGCAGGGTTATCTTGGTAGAGTTGACTTTACTCTTTTCCTGTCCAAGACAGATATTCAGAAAAGGAATTCCATTTGTCTCTAGGACTCAGTTGGTCTGACCTTTATTTCTGTGCTTATTGGAGAGGAGAGAAAAAAATTAGTTTGACTATATTTTTGTCCTGTGCATTGAAAACTGGCAGAAGGAAACAAAGGGGAATGAGGAATGGCTGGTGAGTAAGGGGCCCAATGGGGTGCTGTGGCAATCAGTGTTAGGCCCTGTTATAATTAATACTTTCATTATTGATCTTGAAGAAAACAGTATGCTAAAATTTGAACTAAATCGGGAGGTGTTGTGAGCAGCGAGGAGGCTGGGGAGTTTGCAGGAGGGATGAGAAATGGGCAGAATGTTTTTAAAAACATAAAACTCTGCCTGGGGGAAAAACCCTCAATACATCTGGGAAAAATAATCCTGAGTGGGCAGGGGAATCCTGGGAAGCAGTAGTGCTGACAGAGGCCTAGCGATGAAAGGCCACATTTCCAGCTGGTAAAAATTGCTACAGCTCATTTTATTTCCGCAGGGTAAGGCTGATTCCCATCAATGGAGGATCCAACCTGCAGACTGTTCTGTATCAATATTTATCCAGTGGTGAGAAAACAGTCCAGGAGGAATGGTGGGGAACAGACAGGTGGACAAGAGATGAGGAAATATGAATGGGATGGTGGGCATGTCGCTAAAGGCTCCAGTTCTACCGCCTTTACTGAGGTAGGGGATTAGCTTCCTGTGAAAGCAGTCCCACCAACTTCACTGGGACTACTTGTGGAGCAGCATGAGTTAAGGAGGCATGACTGAGCCTTTGCCTCTGTCTACAAGTTGAAAAGAAGTCCAGTTAATGACTTATGAGTTCATATACTCACTGCCTAAAACAGGAAAACATATTTAGTTCGATAACTGCTTGAATTCTCCTTTGCAATAATTAGAAAACAAAGCTCTTCTGTAAATTGGCTGTCTCTGTGACACACTTTGCAGCCAAGGAACCCTTATGAATGTAGTTACATAGTTCTTTTTACATCATCTTAAATGTCCTTGCTGTAGATGGTGTCTTGGGTTGAACAGAGGGCAAGGAGAGAGCTGAAGCTCATGCAATTGTGTCCATGAGCATGAAATCAGTGAGAACCACAGAAAAATAAATATGTTAAGAGGGGGAAATTAGCATTAAGGACTGTCATCTGCTTTAGTTTTATTCTTGTTTTGATCTGTTTTGTTGGTGTGGGTCCTGCTTTGAGCAGGGGATTGGACTTCCTGAGTTCTCTTCCAACCCTAATATTCTATGATTCTATTCTATGATTCCATTGTTTTATTATTTTTGAAATAAAAACAATGAGCAATTTAAACACCATAATGTTGGGAAGCAGATTCTAAACTGGATGGCATAGCTGGAGCAGGGAGGTGAGAAGAGATGGGGTAAATGGACACCATGCTGCATCCAGAGCGGAGGGTTAAAATTTAACAGGCATGAAGCCCTCTCCCCAAAGAGCCATGTGCTTCTATTTTTTGTTTCGGTGCAGTGGGTTGGAGATGCTTTGAATCCCCGTTAGCAGATTGTGGCCAAGTGCCATAGATTCCAAGGTCTGAAGGGATCATGGCATGACCTCCTGTATAACACAGCTCATAGAAGGTCTCCAAAATAATTCCCAGAGCATATTTTTTTAGAAAAACATCCAATTTTGACTCTGAAATAGTCAGTGATAGAGAATCCACCATGACCCTTGGGAAATTGTTCCAGTGGTTAACTACAATCATTGTCAAAAATGTACACTCTATTTCCAGTCTGAATTTGTCTGGCTTCAACTTTCAGCTATTGAATCATGTTAAACCTTTCTCTGCTAGATTGAAAAATCAATTTTAAAATATTTGTTCGCCATGTAGGTACTTATAGATTGTAATCAACTCATCCTTTAATCTTCTCTTTGTTTGACTCAGAGCTCAATCTATTTAGTTTATCACCATAAGACACATTTTCTAATCCTTTAATTGTTCTCATGGCTCTTCTCTGAACCATCTCCAATTTAGCAACATCCTTCTTGAATTGTGGGCACCAGAACTGGACATAGGATTCCAGCAGCAGTTGCATTAGTACCAAATACAGAGGTAAATTACCTCTCTACTCCTACTTGAGATTCCCCAGTTTATGTATCCCAGGATCTCATTAGATCTTTTGGCCACATTGTCACTCCAGGAGCTCGTGTGCTGCTGATTATCCACCATGATCCCCAAATCTTTTTCAGAGTTCCTGCTTCCCATGATGCAATCCCCCATTGTGCGAGTATGGCTGACATTCTTTGTTCCTAGCTGAGTAGTGTTTCCATGGAGAAATGCAAATCCCACATCTCCTTATCACAGATTGATTGTGCAACTCTTAGTCAGATTAGTGATTATTTATGAGTGCAACTTTTTTGTGTAACGGTTTGCACAACTGAGCCCACCAATCCTGAACAGGGAGTGACAGGAAAACAGGCTGTCTGTAGTGTTCAGGATCAAAGCAAGCCCATTCCCCTGTAAATTCTGACTCCGGCTGAGAAAAATGTTTTTCACTTTGGTGGGGCTTGGACTAAAATACCTTAAGGGGGCAGGGCTGATTGGTTTTTCATGTACAACCTAATGTGCAAAGTGAGGTTGAACCCCCAGTTTGAGGGATTTTCTCTGATTGTCTGGATGTAACGCGATAACTTTTGAACACCACAGCCAATCAAACACAACGTGTCAGGGCACGTTCTAGGCCTCAGTGAGCAGAACCCTATAGATTCTGGGGAAAACTGGAAAAGCCACTAGCACTTAAACCCTTGCTCCTCACCCTCCTGCTAAGACCTGCCTAACAGCAAGGCTCCCCTGCCGGCAGAAGGACAGGAGAGTGAGGGAGGCTTTATACCTCATTGCGTCTCTTAATGTGCTGCTTTCCCAATGCTTGCCCGCACGGGGTGTCCCCTCCATGGGGGGGCAGGTACTTTGGGGGCAAATACAGAGTCCCAGATATGGGGAGGAAGAGAATGTGGGGCACCCGGAGTTCCTTGTATGGCGGAGGGGGAAATTTAGGGAAACAGACCCCCAGATAGTGTGTCCAGATATCCCAATATTGGAGGCTTTGTCTTATATAGGACCCTTTTACATATAGGACCCCCCCCGATCCCGATTTTTCAGCCAATAATAGCTTCCAGCACAACAATGCAAGCATAACTACGTACATATTTACATCATGCTTTTCTGTCAGACATTTTCACGTCACATCACCCTCCCAATCAATTTTACTCCCATCCAAATCTCCTTGGAGATGTCTCCTGTCTCCTTTCCTTTCAGCCAGCTGGGACGGACCTCTTTCAATGGGCTCCCGATGAGTGTCTGTCATTGCGATCTCTTCTGTTCCAGTGGGGAGCGACGGCCACAGCTCCATTCTCCGTTCCTGGGGGCAGCCACGCTAAGATTCTGCCCCCTGGATAGCTTCTCAGATACGGTCTTTAAACCCAGAAAGCCACTTGCACATACAGTTGGATAGCGCACAGTGCCCAGCCTACCTCAGTTACGAAGTGTGCAACGTTCTAATAAATCAGCCTCCCCTTCCTATGCAGAGCCCTGGGACTAGCTGCCACTTTTCAAACTGGGCTGTTGCAATGGATCTAGCCTCCACAGCAGTGACGTAGATGAAAATACATGACAAGACACAGAATAATCTTAGAAGTGTCTTACAGCATCCACACCAGTAACATCCTGCCTTCTCTCTCCCAGCAGAGAGAAGTTAGATTCTGACCTCAGAGGAACCAGAACTAGGAGTGAGTTCCGGCATGAATACAAGGCTGCAAAGTAGGTTGCAGTCTTCACCCACATTAGTACTAAGTGTGGAAGCAGATAGAATCACCAAAAGCTTTGAGTCTTGGTCCATAACTCAGTCCCCGGATTGCTGCCTATGTGAGCAAGGAACCCAGAGACACATGGAAGGATGAGGAGACCCTCTCTTGTGAGGCAAGGCTTGTCCATGAAGGAGCTTACACAAGCACTTGTGTAGCAGCTAACCTCACTGAGGAGAGAGCCCCCCCTTACACATAAATATAAGACATCATGGGCCTGATCCAAAGCCATGGAAGTCAAGAGGAATCTCTCCATTGACTGCAGTGGGCTTTGAAGGAGGCTTGAACTGCTAATTAAAACCCTAATTTCCAGCTTCAGGCACCTGTATATTCATGGAGTTAATTTGTGTAGACACTCCACAGTGAGGAGTGGAAATATGGATCCCAAGCCAATGCAATGAAATAGCAACTAGCTATAATATGCTGTGCTTATCAAAGACTTATGGACAATGGATTTATTTTATTTCTCTGTTTTTTTAATATGTGTAATGTGCTATAATACCTTCCAACATGTGAACAGTGTTGGTTTGTTTGGATATTGGTAGGACCAGCCTATCTAGCTACACTTCCTGCTCTTAGAAAATGCTGAAAACTAGGGCCACACAATGCGTTCTTTGATTTTAAATGGTTGCAGTGTTGAATATAACACTTAAATAGGAAGGTAGACTGAATAGGTCAATGCACCTTGTGTTTCACTAA
The DNA here is from genome assembly GCF_016161935.1 of Mauremys reevesii. NCBI lineage: Eukaryota > Metazoa > Chordata > Testudines > Geoemydidae > Mauremys > Mauremys reevesii. Next base: position 123,764,290 of record NC_052629.1, on the reverse strand, counting down.
AAGCAGTAAATTATTAGTCTCGTGTTTATTCATGTGCAAGGTTACACCTATAGGAGGCACACCATATAAATATTTAAAACGATCAGTGGGGAAGGAAAATATTGTTGGAACATGTGTCAGAAGAAAAATAGGGGCTAATATTTTTATTTTGAGTGATCACAACTAACCGCTCTGAAATCTTTAGAGAAGCAGTTCCCATGCAGCCCAGTGCTGTGGCAGCAGGGAGAGTGAATACCAATTGAGAAGTACATGGTACCATTTATAAAGTGAGAGAAATCATTCTGTCAGGCAGGATATAGGTATCCAAATTAAGCAAGTGTCAAAATTATATGGTTTCTTCAACAGCAACTGACTCTCAAGAACAGACTAGGGATAGGGGTTATAAGAGCAAACGACAGTAGGTTGTAATTTAATTTTGACAGCAAGTAACTACAGTGGCAGTCACCAGACTCTCAGAAATGATTTCCTGCCCCTCCCCACCCCTCCGCTTTTTTGCAGTGAACAGAAAAGCTCTGCCTAGAACTGCACTGTACAGAAACTCCTACCAAAGGTAGCTACTGACTAAAGTGAATGTGTAGGAGGCAACTTGGAATCCTCACAAATGAGGAGAAGTTACAGATCCAGACTAACACGGCTACCCCTCTGACACTTAGCCCCAAGAGTATTAGTAGAATTAGCTTATTTCAAAGTGACCAAGTGGGTGAGACAATATTGTTTTTAATGGATTAACGTCTGTTGGTGAAAGAGACAAGCTTTCGAGCAACCAAGCTCTTCCTCAGGTCTGGGGAAGGTATTCAGTGTCATAGCTAAGTACACGGTGAAACAGATTGTTACACACGAGGAGTTAACTCATGTTGCAAGAGACCATTCAAGATGAAGTGGGCAACTAACACGTCTGCAGTCATCAGATCAAGGAGAGTTTGTGGGTTACAGATTGTTGTCACTAGACAAAACCAGTGTCTCTGAGTCCATGATTTTTAGCATCTAACAAAGTTATGAATTTAAGCTGCCAGGCTTGTCTTTTGAAAGCGTTGTGCAGGTTTCCTTTGAGGACAAGGACTGAGAGGTCTGATATGGAGTGAATGTTGTGTGGAAAGTGTTTGCCCCCGGGTGATAGGGTGTTTCGTGTGTCATCACTTTTGTGTGTGAGTTCATTCAGCTGCTTTACGTAAATCCCCAAACGGGCACTGGGCACTGATTCAGAGCCTGACCCAGTGCCCAATAAACGAGTCAGTGGAAAGACTCCCCGTTCCAATTGGTGCTGGGTCCGGCCCAGCATGCGACATAAGCAGTGGGAGCACTTTTACTTGGAGGTTTCGAAATAATGGCATATGGGCCTTTGATTTAATCCAGAGCCTGAGCCTGCAAACACTCACTATTGAGCTCACAGCATTGTGCTCTACACCCAGTAGCATTCGCAGAATCGGCTCCGTCTTTATTACTGTAACCAAAGGGGCCCTGCTGTTTACAGCGAATCTCAAAGCCCTGAACCGGACTTTAAAGTGGGGCTAACCAACAATTTTTCATCAACACTTTTTTGATTTTTGGTTTTAAAAAAAAAAAAAACCAAGAATTTTAATGGGAAGTGTTTGCTGTGATTGAAAATGTTCGGTTTTCCATTGAGTTTGGCCAAAAACTTCTGCCTTGGTTTTTATTTTTGCTTTGACTGCTCATCAACATGCTACAAATTTTCTGCTGCCGGTTTTGACAAAACCTTTTTAAACTTTATAACAACGTTTTTTCCATTTTAAACCCTTGCCCCCTGCTTCCCCACACATTTTCTGGCCACCTCTACTGTACAGTTCAGTCAGTTGCACCGTGTCCCTCATGCAGATGTATGAATCTACCTCTGGCCTTTAGTACAGAAAGTAAGAAGGTTTACTAGAAATTTGCTCTGGTGCAGAGGCCTAGTACAAGGCCTCAACTCTGCTTAAATCTCACTTAAGTCCTATTTTGTGCTAACCCCCTTCCAGGGTGAACTTCCCTCTAGTGCAAATCAGCAAGGTTCCACTCCTATTGTTCAGCGCACTTGACCTTTAACTATGAATCTTTTTTTCTTTACGCACTTTATTGTTCAAGAACTTCTGGTTGAGAGAAATTCTTGATACTGTTCATCCAGTGTCTCTTGGTTTGGAGTAATAAGAGCTTGGCAAGAATCGAAAGGTCCACGTTACGCATTTTTTGACACTTAAAATAAAATGCTACATTTATATATATATATTTTACCCTCCTTGACAATGCGAGCTGTGAGCAATTTGGTAAATGGATTGAAAGTTTATCTAGCTGCACTGTACTTTCTGTAACCTCTGCTGTACTGCTATTTTGTAACTTTTAACAAGTACAGTAAATGACAAATGACATCCCTGGAGGTTCACTCATCCCCACTCTCAGATGCTCATGAAATGCCGTTTAAGTTGATTGATTTTGCAACGCCAACTGCAGAACTGGAAGACGTATCAGACGTCACAAAGGACCCAATAACTACAGAATTCAGCAATAGCAGAAAAGGTGGAACCAGCCCCACTTTTGACGTTTGCACTTGATCCTTCTAGGGTTGCCAACCTTCCAGGATTGTCCCGGAGTCTCCAGAAATTAAAGATTAATCTCTAAAGATTGTCATGTAATTAAACCTCCAGGAATATGTCCAACCAAAATGGGCAACCCTAGACCTTCTCTTCTAACATTCTTCTAATGGTGAAAACGTAGCTTGATTATAGAAACCCGGCAGATCTAAAAACATTCTAACCTGGATTCTCCTTTTACTTGCTCCAGCATAAATCCAGGTCAGTAGTTACTCCGGATTCTCACTAGTGTGAGAGAGCAGAATGAGGAGCACTGTGCTGCATTGCAGAACCTAGTTGGCATGCAGAAATCGGGACAGGTCTGCAGACCCTTATGCCTGCACAGAATCTCTTTGAAGGCAGTGGGGCTTCACAGTGGCTCAACGGTCTGTCCTCATGGATTCGATTGCAGGTTCAGATTGTGAGGGGTGGATTCTGCCCTGATGTGAAACCTCTGCACTTCTGAACAAGACTTGAAGATTACACTTCAGCAAATGTTAATTACGGCAGCATTTGTACAACACTAAATTGAATATCCTTTCCGAGACAACCACAGCAATCAAAGCCCTTTGGCACCCCCACGTTGCATTACATTATCTGTATGACCCTGTTACTCACTACTGTGCATAATCCAAAGCTAAATAGGAAATGTTTAACTTTCCCCACACCGGAAGGATAATGGAACTAAAAATGAATATCAAATACTCACATTTGTCTGTGATCATATTAACATGGGAGTAGAAGGGACCTCTTGGGTCATCAAGTCCAGTGTCCGGCTCTCGCAGGCAGCCCTGTTGTTTAATCCCATTCCTAAATATATCAAGCTCTAGCTTATCTCCAGTCTGGTTGTTTGACCCCACTCCTCCTATTGGTGGGCTATCAAGTAGTGTCGCTGTCATTCACACTTCAGCAAAATACTACAGTAAGAGACCGAAACCCTAAAGTATCACTAATATAAATGCTGACGTTTTGGACTGTAACTGAAGGATGCTGTCGCATTTCTTATGGAGGACACTGCTCTTCAGCATTGTGTAAGTTTGGGACAGGGAAAACGGCTGTCTTCAGGGGGCTAGCCTGCACGTCTGGTCAGATTGCCCATTCTCCTGCAGGCTGGAGAGAGCCTGCGCAATTTTGATGAAATTTGAGAAGCAAGGGGGCGTGCGAGAGGTGTATGCAGGTTGCTTATTTTAAGGCTTGACTGTGCAACCCCCACTCCTGTCTGACGCTTGCACGAGCAGCCCGAGGAAGTAATAAATGTAACACCTTAGGCTGGGAATGTGGTGGAGACGGCTAACAAAGCAGGACACGTTTCTCAGTATGATTCCTATTGTTTAGCCATCTACATAATTTTCTTTCAGATGGATTTTTTTACCTTCTCAGCGTTCCTGTTTGAAATTATGATTTATGAAAGAGACTTTTCTGGTATAAGAATATTGCTTTGGAAATTGATTCATTTGCAGATAGAATTGACAGGATTATTTTGACTGTTCAGTCCCTCATTCTTGGAGAATTTCACACCCGGACAAGGCCTATGCATCACCTATAGTCTTGCTCTGGCCTTCTACCCAGTGGTGAATGTCATCCTCGAGGTCCCACCCTGTATTTGTTGTGCACAGGCAATGAGGGGAGGGCTTGGATCCTGCATGTTACAAACAATCCAGACAAAAGACTAGGGCATGAGAGTGAGCAATTAGAGGACTGCAAGCATGCTGAGAGTCTAGAAGCTCTGGAGGGCTTTTCATTACAAACCATAGCCCGGATCCGACACGTCAGCGATTTGGTAGAATTATACCTCTGAATAGTCCCATGGAGTTGATGTAAACTGTGTTCACAGGTTTCATGTCAACATTTTACAAAGGGTTCAGAGAAGAGCTATAAGAGTGATTCATGGCCTGGAAAATTCGCCTGGCCATGGGGGACTTAAAGAGTTGAATCTGCTCTAGCTTATTAGAAAGAAAGTTAAGTGACTTGATCATGGTGTATAAGTACCTACAAGGAGAGAGGCTTGTGAGTCCGAAGGCTTGTCTAAACACACACATTGTACTGCACAACTGTACCAATGCAGTTAAAGCAGTACAAGACTCCAAGTGTGGATGCAGATACTGATATATAGGTGCTTGTACTATATAGCTTATTCCTGTAAGGGAAGGGGAATACGCTTCAGTGGTACAAAGCCCCTTGATGTAACTGTGCCCTCACTAGGGGTTATACAAATATACCCGTTTGGGTTAGAATCATGCCCTGTGACTTCACACAGACATAACTGTGGACGTCAGCAAAGATCATCCTGGAAATATAATGAACATTTTTAACAGAGGGGATATCTACATGCCAATGTAAGCCTAGCATTTGAACGCAGGCTCAAGCCTAATCGTGCTTTTGTCTACACACAAATCATGTTAACCCAGGGCTCAGACCCCTGACCCCACAGGGATGGAGGCTTTGATCATAAGTGAAGCTGGGACCCAGGGTTCAAGCTCTATTGCTTTGCAGTGTAGATGTGGCCCCTCTGGACTGGTGCTCTGGGATTCCGCGATCCTACGGGCCAACTTTCTTTGCTCTCTGGAGAGTCAAGTTCAGTTGATGGTCATGTTTTCCCCACACTGCACCACAGACAAAGGGCTAGTGTGGCCACACTTTGGGAGAGATCTAGGAGGTCTGGGGTAGGGGTGGCTGGACTCCAGATCACATAATGCAGTGTAGACACTGGAGCTCCAAGGGGAGACCCAGGATTCAACGATTCCTAACTTGCAGTTACAAATGAAGGTAGATGCTCAAACCCTAGGTTAACAAACCCAGGGTCTGCTAACTCGAGTTCTACTCGCCCTGGGCTTACATTGCAGTGCAGATATATCCAAAGAGGGTGATTAACCCCTGGAACAACTCACCGAGGGATGTGGTGGTTTCTCCATCGCTTGGATTCTTTAAATGATGGCTGGGTGTGTTTGGTTTTTTTTATTTAAGATTAAGCTCAGTGCAAGACTCAGGAGATGAAATTCCATGATCTTTGTAATGTAGGAGGTCAAACTAGATGATTTAAGTGCCCCATCCAGCCTTCCAAATCTGAGTCTGTCTGATCCCTGAATCGTCACAGAAACTCGGGATTCTGGAAACTTCAAATGATACCCTTACAGCTGTAAAATGTTCTGCATTGCCTGCATTTCTCTGCAAAACTAAAGATTTCAGGGTTTCATAAAACATTGTCATGATCTCTGTGCATTTTCCCTATTTATGTATATTTTCCCCTTGCATGTAATTCTTTTTATATCTGTCTTTTTATAATGGTCTCTTTTGTATCCTTCCTACACTGTAATCATTTCTTCATCATTTCCTCTTGTTGCTATGTGATGTTCCTGTGTTTTTTTCTTTGGTTTTAGCTGTTAGTGTTTTTATCTCTTTCTGCATTTTTATAAGTCTCTCTCATTTGGACGTGTGCTCACACTCACACAGAAAAAGACAAGGGATTTCATTTTCTCAAATAACAAGGAAGACTTTTTTTTTCTGTTTTTTTTTTTAAATAAATTGCATCTGAAAATTACAACTGGGTTTGACTGAAAGGTTCCACTTAGCCAGGGGCGGCTCTAGAGATTTCGCCGCCCCAAGCACGGCAGGCAGGCTGCCTCCGGCCGTTTGCCTGTGGAGGGTCCGCTGGTCCCACGGCTTCAGCAGACCTCCTGCAGGCATGCCTGCGGGAGGTCCTCCCAAGCCGCGGGACCAGCGGACCCTCCACAGGCCCACCTGCGGGAGGTCCACTGAAGCCACGGGACCAGCGGACCCTCCGCAGGCAAGCCGCCGAAGGCAGCCTGCCTCCCACCCTCGCGGCGCCGGCAGAGCGCCCCCCCTCCACCGCGGCCTGCCACCCCAAGCACGTGCTTGGCGTGCTGGGGCCTGGAGCCGCCCCTGCACTTAGCCTCTTCTTCCTGGGATAATACATTTCCTCTGAGCTGACTGTGGCTTTTGTCCTCTTCAGAACTACAGAGAGAATTTTCGGTCAGCTGAGACAAGGCTGATGATTTAGTTGGCCATAGGTGGTGCTTTGACTTCCCAAGCTTCAGCACTCACCACTGCGAAAATATATGCAGTTAAAAATATAGCTGTACCTGAAGTCTATTGCCTAGAAAAACAAATGCAGCAGATTTTCAGTGAGGGAGGCTAGGCTGGGGCCCTGAGGGCAATAATTCTTGCTTTGCAGGTGACTGCAAGGCTAAACTCGTTGTTTTTGAGAGAGTTTTCAAACGTTAAATTTGACTGAATGTTCTGCCTCTAGGGAGAGCCTAGCAGGCTGAGGCAGATTCGCGGGGTAGGACTTAGGCTTGGTACCTTAGCTTAGTGAACAGCTACCAGCTCCTAGTGCACAGCACCTCCCTACTGGTAACCATCTCTGGTCTTTCTCCAGCCACCTCTGGGGGCCCTGGTCCCTCAGGGGAACGCTTAACCGGGCTGTCGGGATGTTCATCACTAAAATCCACTAGGGACCCTGATTCATGTGTAAAGAACTAGCCCCGTTCTGCCCTTCTTTCTTAAAAAAAAAAATCTCATTGACTTCAATGTGACCTTTGAATAGGGGGAGAGAGGGTAAAATCTAGTTGTAAGTGATTTGCCCTCGGCCAGAGCTGGACTAGGATTTGGGAGTCCCTGGCTCCCAGCCCCGTGCTCTGGACCTCTCTGTAGCTCATTGATTTTTCCGGTTTCTAAGAGAACTTTGTTCTAGCCCACCAGATCTGTCTACCTGCTGGGCTAGAACCAGCGGGGGTGCCCCCTTCTCTGCTTTTCCCCTGGTGTGCCCTGCGCACTCCTTGAGAGTATGCGCTGTTTGAGCAGATAGGCCATACAAACCCCGGTGCAGAGACTCACGTCTGTGTGACTAGCAGTGAAGGGCTCTTAAGGAGAGGAGGCTGCAGAAGGAGTTTATACAAGACCAGGAGAACTGCTAGGGGCAGGAGGAATCTGCTGGGTTCCTAGGGAAAATGTGAGACACGGGTCGCAGATATTTACCTTCCCCTCCCAAACAACATTTCTAGGATGTGGGGTGGGTGTTTGTTTTTTCACCAGATTTGCCAGTGTTCAGAATTGTGTGAGAAAGGTCTGGCAGTTGGCACAATGACTGCATTCTCTCCTATCCCCACCCCCAGTTTCCTTTCCAAAATCCAGTTTGCTGGAGCTCTTTGTGTCATGACCGGCTGAATTTGCCTCATGCCAGTGGCTTTACTGCAGCCCCCTTGGGCTGGTGAAGACGTGTTCCCCAGTTGTCCATAGGTGCACTCAAAGGCTGCGCTAAAGAAAGTGAACCCCCCAAAAGGCGCACACCTGCCTGCTGTCCCCAGAAAATGTGAAGACCAGCTGACTGCAAGTGCAGCTAAGGCAGGAGTCCTATCATGCCTAACATGTCCTAACAGGGTGTGAGCGACAGCCACGGGAGAATCCTAGAAGCTACAAGACCTAGCATAACTAATAATGCCCTGTCCCTAAATAAGAAGCAGACCAGGACAGGGAGTCGGAGTGAAAGGACATTTAGCCTGGGAGTTAGCTGAGAGCAGAAGGGCAGTGTGACAATACACACACGGTGACCACGCTAGATCACACCTCACCGACAGCATCATGGTGGATGTGGCAATGAGGAAGCAAATAGCATTTGATGTCTGGAAGGCAAATTTATCATTAAGTGCTGGTGGGCTCTTCCATGAATGAAGCATGGCTCCCACCTGGCTTATACATGCGCAAAACCAACAATGCTCACAATCACATGCAAGAGTACACGGTCCCCACTGCGACCAACGTTCACCTGCTCAACCTCCAGCCCCTCCTAGTGTGAACCAAGGGAGTTCTGGAAATGTCATTTAGGTGCCTACATGGGAGATGGGTATCAGGGGGGTAGCCATGTTAGTCTGGATCTGTGAAAAGCAGCAAAGAGTCCTGTGGCACCTTATAGACTAACAGATGTATGGAGCATGAGCTTTCGTGGGTGAATACCCACTTCGTCAGATGCAGGTAGGTGCAGTACATGCATCTGACAAAGTGGGGATTCACCCACGAAAGCTCATGCTCCAGTATGTCTGTTAGTCTATAAGGTGCCACAGGACTCTTTGCTGCTTTTTACATGGGAGATGAACTCTCTCGACAATATTACCTTGTGGATGTTGTAAATCTACTTTCACTTATGCCCCTGTAATACAATGGTGGTAGCCACTGTGAAGGCAAACAGCCCCTGGGTGACTTGTTGGTCCTCTTTAACCCTCCGAGACCAAGGCCCCTTCTTCAGGAACTTTGTTTCCCAGAAGGTTTTTCTTGGGCTGGCCCTCTTGATTTGGCAGAACCAAGTAGCAGCAGCTCTGAAGTGGCCGTTTTGCAGCTGAAAGCTGCATCTGTCTCTTCCAGCTGGCAAGTGCTAATTAAGGTCCCCTTTTATTATTGCTGAGGAGATGGTATGTTCTCACAGCAGTCCCTTCCCCTTGGGGAGAGGCGTGTGCCATGCTGCTCTGGCCAGCAGAGCGCATCCTTTTTTTCACTCTGCAACTCTCCCTTCTGCCAGTGACTTGTCTGCTTTGTATGCAGTGGCTGTCTGCCCCTGACTGCATCCAATGACATCAGGCCTGTGTCCCTGCTTTTGTCTAATTTATCCTGCTTTGCTCACTTGGTGTAAATTACTCCTTAAATCAGTGTTTGTGCGAACGATCATGCGGACAGTTGGACCCATAGTTTATTGGTGGGGAAAGTGCTTGTAGATGTAGTTAACTTCAGCTGCGTCTGTGCTGCCACACTTACCAGGTGCCTCCAGTATCAATTATCCATGATCTTCCATTGATGTCATTGACATGGCCACTTTTAAAACAGCCGCAGGAAGTATGCACAAAGGCTTATTGAGCTCTCTCTGACTTTCAAAATGCCTCAGTGCCCACAACTGGGGCCAGATTTCCCAAAGAGCTCAGCTGCCTTCTGGCACGTGGGTAAACATGGCTGCTGAGCACTTCTGAACATCCTGGCCATTGTCTCTGTTTATATTTGTTGAATTGAGTTGCACTAGCATTTCATTGTTTCCTGTAGGGTTTACACTAATTTTCACTATTTTTAAATGTTGCCAAATTCAAGTTCCTACAGGCATTTGTTCAGAACACGTGGCTCTGACTATGTCATTGTCCCGATTGCATAGCTACTTATTTAGCTCAAGTATGGAACCTTACAGACTTCAGTCAAACTTGTGCCACATGAAATTCAGTGCTGCAGAAGTGTTCCAAAACCCATCCAGGTATTACCAGGTCAGCAGAAATGGAGTCCCTGTGCACAGTAAATATTGCCTACAAAGAATCTTGACATTTCCTCAGCACGAGCAGGAGGGTGCGTGGGTGATATTGGGTCACCAAAACCTTAGTCTGCGAATTGATGAGATCCAGGCTAAAAGCTATTGGTAATTGCTCCAAGATAACAACACATATGGTGTCCGAATATATGAGAGTTCATCTAGGGCCAAATATACTTAGACCATTCCTGACAGGTGTTCGTCTAACCTGCTCTTAAAAACCTCCAATGACGGGGATTCCATGGCCTCCCTAGGGAGCCTATTTCAGTGCTTAACCACCCTGGCCATTCAAAAGCTTTTCCTAATATCTCATCTAATTCTCCCTTGCTGCATGTTCATTTTGATTAAATTTCATTACAAAAAGAATTAAAACTTTATGCTTTTATGACAAACCTATTGCCAATTTGCTAGGAGAGTAATTCTTTGAGATGAACTGATATGTGAGGAGTATGGAAGTGCGGGCCTAGGCAGCCGTCGTCTTCCCGGGCACCATGTGACCCTCCCCACCCCACGTCTGAAATGTTGGCGTGCATGGATTGAGGGTATAATTTTGGAGCTTCAAACTAGTTTCCAAATATAGTAAAATTCAGTTTAAAAACATAAATATCAATTTTTATCTTGTTAGCCAAAGAGCCATGTGAGAATGCTCATCCAGTGAAAGTGAACGAAGCCCTAGCATGCTCACTCCAGGGCTAAGATTGCTTTCTTCATGAAGTTTGTTTAATAAGAAGTTATGAAACTTGTTCTGTTGGTCTATAGTGTAAACCACCCAACCGCTGCTAAATCCTGGGAGGGGCTCAGCATTTGCAATTCCTATCAAAATAACAGGGTCTCAGGATCCAGCTCACTGCTCCTTTTACATGTTTTTTCATAATAATTTTCCATGGTGCTCTATGGACAGCCACTCAGGTCATCTTATCCTGGAACTTTGTCCTTTTAACATTTACATTTTAAGGAAAAAACGAGTTACTAAATTGTATCAATAACAAAGCTAAGATAAGCTTTCATCTACTAAATCAAAATGCATAAAAACAGAAGAATTCTTCCTCTAATTAAGCTAATTAACCAGGAGCCAATAACAATGGATTTTTTTTGGGGGGGAGGAGGGTGTCGTCTCATTAACATGAGTATGGGTAGCAAAATCGACCCATGGTCTGTAAAGCATCATGAAATCTTAGAACTTGACTCTAGTAGGTCAATTTGTCCGTCCCTGGCCAATACAGGACTGCTCTCATAGTGCAGCGTATGCTTTGCCTTGTCTAGTTTGAAATGATTATATCAATGAGACTTCCATCCCTTATCTAATGGGACAGTCCACATTTACAGTATCTTCCCTGATATCCAGTCCCAAATTCCCTTTGTTGGGTTTCACCCTCTTATTACTAGGAGAGCTAGTTGGAAATTTTCTGACAGAAGGGTCTTCCATTGGAAAATGCTGACTGGTTGAAAGCAAAACATTTTTGTGAAAATGTGTCAATTTTGATGAAAGTTTCTTTAGAAAGAACCATTGAAGAAAAGTGCTTTGAAAATTTCTCAATTTTGTTTCAAAATGCATTTATTTCATTTTTAATGTTATAACAATGTCAAAATTGGAATGAAATATTTTGAATTTTATCAAAATGAAACATTTTGATTGACCTGCATTTTTTCTTGGATTTAATTTCATAGGAAATTACAATTTTTTTTGTTTCTGTTCCATTTCAGAACAGAAAACTTTTTGAAATCTTGGATTTTCCTGTGAAATAAAAAATCAATTTCTGTCCAAATACCTGTTACATCCTCTTGGGCCACCTTAAATATTGTCACAGTTCTCGGTGTCAGTGCCCTTCAAATGCAATTAAATTTGTTCACTTTGAGTTGGGTGGATCCTAGTCAAATCCTGCCTTGGTTTACATTGGGTTTAACTCAAAAGAATCTGATCCACTAAGTTCTTCTAATTTTTCTGCATGTGCTAGTAAAGCAGTCCCACTCCTGTTGCTCTTCTCTGAATTCCCTCCAGTCTCACAACCTCTTCATGGCATTACGGTGTGTAATTACTGAGCTGTATTCTAGAATTGTGCATAGTTGGTTTGTAATAGCATTGATTATGCAGTTCCAAGGTAGAACTGTTGCTGACGTACAGGAACGGCCATCTTGCCAAAGTGGGACTCCTCCTCCAGCATGCTAAATATAATTTGCAGCAGATCCTCTCCATTTTTCAGAAGATATTAGTGCCTGCGGTTTTAAGTATTAAACAGTAGCTCTCCATTTATTCACATGAATGATTCAGTGCAAACTCCTGCTCTCCCATTAATATCCACTAACCTCATCCAGCGATATAAATTTGATTTAGTCTCCAAATTACCTTAGCTCGGAGGCTCTCGGAGCAATGTTGCCTAATAGTTCAGGGCTCCATGAATGGTGATGCTACCTGAATAACAATGATGGAAGCATCTTTTCTGGAGACTCCAGTGAAAAAAATCCAGTGCATATAGACAGACCCAAATAAATGGCTAAACAGTATAATCTAATGATACCATACATCTCAGAAATGTGTCTCTCCAAAATCAATGGGAATTGAAATTGAACAAGGCAGAATTGTCGTTGGCCAGATGCAGGTATGTCATGCGTCATTTCAGGGGAAGGCTCAGGCAGGCCTGGAGCCAGGATGTTGGGAAGGGGAGGGAGCAAACCCTCTAAGCAAGTCCTAAGTGCTGCATGACAAGCGAGACAAACAGAACTGTACGGAGTGATGGCGGGGAACTGCCTGGGGAGATGTACAAGGGGATGAAAGCCTCACTGCCTCCAAGGGTGTGCACCCCATTAGTTAATCAGGTTCAGGCCTAACTGTTGATGCACGATCACATTAATACAGTGCCCAGAAAGGCTTTCTTCGGTCTGCCCCAGCTTAAGAAGTCGTATCCTTTTTCTCTGACCCGGACCTGGCTACTGTTGTGCCACTGCAGGGTTCGACTCCTGCCACGTGCTCTCCGTGGGTTACAGCTTGTATCCCTTCAGAGAGTGGGGCAGCAGCCGAACGCAGCAGCCTGCTTAGTGACTGGTGTGTCTTGCTGGGAGCAGATGGTGCCAGGGCCCTTGTGGGTGTCTGAGGTGTTAGTGTTACAGGGCAAAGCCCTCTGTTGATATGTACTGCTGCGCCCAGGATACGTTTGTGTCTAGGATGCCTAGAGCACAAGTGCGGGGACAAGTGGCCGACCACCCCTTTCCCTGTGCCCCACTAGCGAGCGTCTGGGACACTCAAAGTCAATGCCTCTTGCATTAAGAAAGAGGGCAGGGGGAAGGTTATTTTCTGAGGACCCTTAGCTCTGATTCCCCCCCCACCACCTCCCGAAACAACCTGAATTTGCTTTTTGGACATGCTGCTAAAGCTGTCTCTGTGATCGGCTTTGGATGGAGTGAGATGGGAGTTTTACTGTTATGTTTACTGCCTAGTACATTAATTTTTCTTATTTTATTGGGTTGCTGGGTGATTTTTTTATTACGATTTTTTTTTGCTACTTGTAACGCTGATTGTTAGGCTCCCTAGAGCTCTCACACGGGGTTTTTTGTATTTTTTTTTTTCAATCAAAGAATGAATGTTTTGGATCAGCAAAGCAGAGGAGGCAGCTGACATCTAGAAGAGGGTGAGCAAACCAGCTGCTGCGTTAGTTCTTCTCTAGTTTGGATCCCATTTGTTATCTTAAGTGCTTTCCTTATCGTCTCACTTCAGAGACCACTGAAAGCAGGACAAGCATTGCCTGGCCGGCCGGCGGGCTCTGCAGCAGACCCCTCTGCAACAGCTCAAGGCTTGCGAGAGCTGGAGTGGGGTGTTGGTTCATGTAACCATCTAATTTAAAAACATTGAAAGCTTCACAGAACAAAAGGCAGAAAGGTCATTGGAGAAGTGGGGGTAAGAACATCCCACCCTAGTAGGCTGGACAGGAAAGAAGAGGTAAAATTTCCACTAGCAATGGCTGACTCAGCCTGCTCCTCCTCTAGTACAAACCTGCCCACTTGTGTAAGGTTAGACAAGACCTGGCTAGGTACCCCCAGCTCCCCTTTCTATACACCCAGACCCCCTCTGTCTCACTCCTGGGCACATCCAGCTCCCTGGCTGAATGTCCTCACAAGGTACCCGCCTCTCCCTTACTCTCCCTGTTCACCGTTCATGATTGCAGCTTTTACAAGGCACAAGCTTTAGCGAATAGTCAGTGTTCATGGACTATTGATGCTATCTGATGGGTGTGCCACCAGCTTCCATTAAAGTCAGTGAGCGTGACCAATCATGCCCCCTCCCCTTTTGACACACCCCCCCCCGGCACCAAAAGGGTTAGGAGAAGATGGCCTAGCTAACCATGTTGGATCTATGCCAGCCAAGGAGTCTCAGTACTCCCCTATTGAGGAAATTCTCAGCTGCCCAGTGCAGAGCAGACTTCCAGCCCCTTTGCATTGTGGGAGTGGTGCAGTGAGGCCGGAGCAGGGACTGAGGCTCTGGCCCAGTGTGTTTACTTGCACCATCCATATTTCTGTTCAGAAACGCCTCGCCTACCTAACTGTATACACTCAGCTAGAGAATTGTAAACTACTTCTAGGATACATCCAAACCTATTATCAGGCCAGATGGGTAATTCTTCTCAAATCTTTCAGTTTTTGGACATTCTATGTTTTTAACACACATCACAGTCAAATCAGAAGAAAATCCTGTTCACTAATGCCTTGTTTTTGCAATCCCCAAATACTTGAATTTATTGATAAGATCAGCAAATACTTATTTTACCTGAGTAAAACCACCTGCTGCAAAATCTGTATTTGGACTGTGCTGCCAATAGCATTTATCCTCTTACAATAGTAAGAAGGAAGGAATTATGTTGTTGTGAAGACAGATGTTAGGTGGGAATATGAAGAGGACATTTGCCAAAATATGAAATCAAGCAGCAGATCTTCCCTAGTTATAATCAAAAGTGCAAAATCCATGTGAAGTCCTGCTTTTAGAATGGCATTGGTGAGACTCCATTGACTTCCATACAGTCTGATTAGGGGCCTTGTGGTTCTGCATAGAGTCGGGCTATATTTCTGCTTCATGCTCTGTTTATTAATACAGTGAATCTAATTTATTTTTTGCAAAAGGAGTATTGGTATGACTAGATCTAGCAAATTAGGAAATTTGGTCTTGAGATCAAATTTTACTTGCCATCATATGCTATAGATAGATGCATAATTCATGAATTTCGCACTGTTCATCTGTTTTTGCAAACAATGTTCTTTACATTGATTCAGATACCAAGCAATTTTTGCAGGAGACACAAATTATGTATAATCAGTAAGCTGATGCTTTGTGGTTTTAAAACAAAAAACCAACAGTCAATTAATGTTTTTTCACCTTTTGTCATCACTAGCATTTGAAAAGTCAGTGTTGCATACAGGAGTCCTCATTTCTTTACATTTTTTCCATTCCTCATAATAAATACCTAATGACCCAATATGAACATAGTGTGTCTACGAGATTATGTGGCTGCGTATTTCCCGTGCTCACCCCGCCT
The DNA here is from genome assembly GCF_016161935.1 of Mauremys reevesii. Taxonomy (NCBI): domain Eukaryota; kingdom Metazoa; phylum Chordata; order Testudines; family Geoemydidae; genus Mauremys; species Mauremys reevesii. Next base: position 123,748,916 of record NC_052629.1, on the reverse strand, counting down.
AACAAAGAGAACCAAAGTGTAGAGTCCTGATGCTAGAGCAGTGGTGGGCAATCTGTGGCCCGCAGGCTGCATGCAGCCCATCAGGGTAATCCGCTGGCGGGCCACCAGACAGTTTGTTTACATGTGCATGGCCACCTGCAGCTCCCAGTGGCCGCCGTTCGCTGTCACACAGGAACACAAGAATGGCCATAGTGGGTCAGGCCAGTGGTCCATCCAGCCTTGTATCCTGTCTTCTCACAGTGGCCAGTGCCTGATGCTTCAGCGGGAGTGGACAGAACAGGCAACCATCGAGTGATCCATCCCCTGCCGTCCAGTCCCAACATCTGGTACTCTGAGCCTTAGGGATACCCAGAGCATGGGGTTGCCTCCTGACCGTCTTGGCTTAGTCATCTCTCTTTTCCATGCTGAACAATCCCAGTCTTTAGGAAGCTTGTGGTGGAACAGAGAATTGAACTGGGTCTATGGCTAGTGCCGTAATCATCCTTTCTCTCAGGCCCAAGAGGCCATTATACCCTCTGGATTGCCTGAGTGCAGTACCCTCTGGCTCTCCCCTGGGCATACTGTTAAGCTGGGATGAAGTGGCCAAGAGGAGTGAACTAGAGCTGGCTGATTTCCCCGTGGCGTTGGCCAGCTTTACAGCCCACAGGTGCCACCGCAGCAGCACCAAGGGCCCTCGGGTGTGAAGAAAACTGTCCGTTGGTAATTGCTAGGTGCAATGGGCAGTGCCTTGAGAATGATTCAGAAAAGCTCTTTGTGGTTCTGCTGTGTAATCTTCTCTGCACTGATGACCGTGCTCTGGTCACAGCTAAGACACAGTTCTTTAGATGACTTATTTTGCCACTGAGCTCATTTGATCAACATAAATGATCAGTTAATTATTCTTCAACTGCAATTTTTTCTGTAGCATTTAGAAATAAGACAAGTGGAAGAATCTCAAGCCTTGGCAGCATATGTCAAAACTCCATGCAGGGGTGTGTGTGTGTGTGTGTGTGTGTGTGTGTGTGTTTGTAAAAGGGGAATAGCAAAATAGGGTCGCTTTAGTAGCTGATAATTTTCTGAATTGTTAGATTAGCATAACCGTACTTCCCCATGTTAAAATGCAAATAAGTGCTCATAATTTTCAAAACTACAATTATATTCACATGTCCTTAGATGTGAAAAATAATGAATCATTACGCCCTGACATTGCATTGACGTTACCAAATGGGTCTGAAATCAACTGGAGTCTGAGGAGCTGTTGGAAAACCTGCTGAGTGACTCAAACAGATTCTGATGGTAATGTAGGGAATTGGAAACATCTATTCAACAGACTCAGCTTTCCATTTCCTAAAAGTTATTGGCTTATGTTAGTACAGCACCTTGTCTGGTGCACATGTGCTGCTGTGAGAGGTCCACAGGCAGAATCTAGTGAACTGAAAACAACGCAATGGACCACAGGCACTGTGTTTTTCCATTTACTGCTGGTTTTAAGGGTTTATTTTGTAGCTGTAGAAGGCTTCAGTTCAATATCAATTCACCTTCTGGGTGCAGAGAAGGGTTCAGATATTGAGTTTTAATGCATGATAAAGTTTGTGACAACACTAAGCTTGCTAACATTTAGACCAAATGCTGTTTTGTATGACATGGGGGACTGCATAATCTTGTGTTCAGTAAACAGGCAAAGTAAGTAATTTGTAGCCATTCTCTTTGATACGCTTTCTAGCCAGGGGCAAGGAAGGTATGGGGGTTTTAATCCTTCCCCCTGCCAAACAGATGAATATCAACACTTTTTTTTGCTCAGTGGCTGAATTAAAATTGTCTGTAATATCTACAGCCTCTCTCCCCTGCAGACAGAGAATCTGAGAGTGGTGCTTTGAACAAGGGTGACACTTCCATTCTGAATCTGTAATCATGTAAACTGGAAATACAACCGTTGTCAGCTCTGCACTCAGATTAGCCTGGCTGTTAAGTTCCCATTCTGGTATTTATTGTTGCACTTAGAATTTTCTCAGCAATCTTAAATAGTGTCTATGCCTTTTGCTGGTCCTTTTGCCCCGGGGGTGAATTTTTCCCTATTGGTGTTTTTGTAGAAAAGTTTCAAATACCCGATGTGCTTTTTCTGCTGCTGCTCTGTCCTATCCCTCAATATCTAACCTCAATTAAGCTACAAACTAACTCCCATAGTTGTCTGCGCTGGTGCTTATAGGTGGACTCACAATAATTGTTTGTTCTTTTTATGGGAGTCGGTTCTTACGGAAGGAATAGCTTTATTTTTAGGTTTATATTATTTGTTAGCTACACGTAGCACACGCGTTGCTCATTAATGATGAGTTCTAAAGCTTTCAGTATCTGAGGCACTGTTATGGCTCAGCCCTTAGAACAAACCCTCTTTTCAATGCTAAAGTGAAGCAGCTGCAAATCTTTCCTATCATCCAGACAGGGATCTGCTGGAAGGTGGATTCCAGGCAGCTAAGAAAATGGTGTGTGTGTGTGTGTGTGTGTGTGTGTGTGTGTGTGTGTGTGTGTGTGTGTGTGTGTGTGTGTGACCCACATTAACAGTGCGTGGCTCTGTCCCCGAGACGGGTGCATCCAGGTGACAAGGTTTATACGTTTGCTGTGGGAGCACTGACATTGGCTCATACAGTAGATGCTCCTGCTTTTAGATCAAGATCCTGGTTTCAATCTCTGCTAACCACCCATCATTACTTACATGTTCTGCAGTGTGCTGTATAAAAATAATTAGGGTGAAATTCACCTAGGTGAACAGAGTTCGCATAGGGTCCTATGAGCCACTTCAGGTGAGCCATTAACACCGAGCTTAATTGGTATATAGGCTCCTGTGTGAGCCGTCTGCACTGGGGTGAGTTTCACCATCAGACTGGAACCCCCGGGGCTGAACTCCGTGGGCGAGTGCTCTTCCAACCTGCACATTAAATGTCCTGCTCGGCTGGCTCGAGCTATTATGGCGTTGTCATAATAGCTGACAGTTCTTCACACGAGGCAGAGGCTCTTTGACCTTCTCTTGTTGGGAACTGATTGCCAGTTGAGTTGTCCTTTTCTGCCCATTTGAGATGGTGATGTGAGAAATCAGAACTGACAGTGCATTTTCCATCGAAATCCTGACAGAAATTGGGTAATCTGCACCTCTTTGTGGAACAATTCCAACCCCAAGCTGAAAAGAGAGGGACACGGGAGTGATGCCGACAGACTCTGCATCTGAGTAAAATACGCTGCAGCAAAAAGTGAAGTCAGCAAAACTGCTTGTGACCCACATTTGAAAGGGAAAAACTGAAGCAAAGGATTGGTGGGAGAAGAGATTTGACACCACAGGAGAAAAGGGAAATTCTTTGTCTCCCTCGCTGAGTAAAAAGATGCACAACACAATAGAAGGAATGGTGTGCTGCCTCTGAACCCAGGTAGATATCGGTGGGGCATTAGCTGGCTGAATCTATAGCCCCTGCTCTCATTGTACGGAAAAATATTCCTTTGATTTTCAACCAGTGAATGGTCCCCTAACTATAATCCATTTTTGGTGGCCTGTGGAGCACTGCAGGTCACATGCTGCTCAATCCTTGATTCCAGGTGCCAAATTGCTAAACTCCATGAAATCACCCCCTCTCCCCTGTTACTTTTCTGTGTAAGTAATTGCTACGCTTGTCAAAGGGATGTGCAGTCAGGAAGGGGAGAGGTGCTGCAGTCATGAATGCCCAGTAATGAATATATTCAGAGTTGTCAATTAGGAAAAATGGCAGTGATAAGAGAAATTTAGGAGCGGTTGTAATCTGGTTCACTATACACCACTCGAGTCTGATAAAGATAGCTAATGACCTGCTTCTTCCAACTGATGTAGACAAACTTTCTTTTATTATGTTACTTGATCTCTGCCTGCTGCGATTGATGTTATCAATCATTGTTTTGCTCCCTTGCCTCTAAGACAATGTCAGACATGATCTCACAGGATGAAACAACCAGCACTATTTGTTGACATACTCTGTACTGGACTTGACTGACAACCAATACAATAATCAAGAGAACTCAACTTATAGCATTTTCCCATCTGGTCCGGAAGAATGTGGCTTCTAATTCCTGTTGTTACACCAGTAATTTCACTGTAGTGCCCTGCTAGGTGAGTTGTGCGTTGTGGCTGAAATCCACATTCTCTAGGCCTTAAGTGATACATATGTCCTGTCTGGTCTCTTGGTACAGGTGTGAATTTCAGCCTGTTAAAGATGCCGTCCTTCTAAGGAGTGGAAATAAGGGTATCAATGGCACGCTAACCTTTTCAGAGGTGGGGGAGGGCCTTTGGATGGAATGTGTGGTATGCTTAGGTAACTCCACCTTGCATAGCATGGACCAAATTAAGGGGTGTCGTGCTGAAAGAGGTACCATCATGTATTTAAAGCATTAACTCAAGGTCCCCTCACCCTGGATCCGGTGGATCTCCCAGAATAAGTCATTGGATTCTACTGTGCTATTTAAAAAAATGAGTTAGATGCTGGATTTGGAGTACAATGACTTTGCAAGTGAGCATATCAGCACCTCTTTTAAATCAGTGAAAGTTGCCCAGTGCAAGGTTACCATCTGCACTTTTAAAGTGCCTTGGGAGATGCCATTAGTATGAAAAGCAGCCTGTAAAGCTAGATTCTATTTTAAATAGTAAGTCTTCCCGCTGACTGAAGGTGATGCCTTCGGCTTCTCTGTTCTTATTTGGGACCAAAACTTTTGTCTTTGCCCAGCAGTGGTGTACAGTCTTTGCAAAGCCTATGACTGCACTGGCAAGTTGCTATGGCTCCCAAATGTTGTTCCTGGTTTGTCTGTGAATTCACATAGGATTTTGACTAGACATAAAAGCATGCAGTTTTTTTAATTAATATCTACAAAGTGCTTCTCTCGAACCAACTTCCTGATGCTGGCTTGAGTCTGTTAGTTGAGAATGGTGGTTTGATTTGCTTAACTCAGAACAGAAAAGGTTTGTTTTTAAACATAAGTATCTCCAAAGAGGCTTGCGCAAATTAACTCTGGCTTTCTGCCACTCGGCAAGTATTTATAGGTATTTGACCCGTTTTCTTCAAGACATGTTAAGTCCTTTTTAAGCCAATCAGTTCTAGATTCATTTTGGCAGTAGCTTGAGTTCAGCTGGAAATTGGATGGCAAAGAACATGAACCTTGGGGCTAGTAGAGGGAAGCGGCATGATCAGTGAAGGTGATGCAGGAGGGAGACTCAGGAGATGTGGGTTCTGATCATGGCTCTAAGACAGACTGGTGGGTTACCTTGGGCAAGTCACTTCCCCTTTCTGTGCCTCTATCAGGCAGGTGGGGCCCATCGGCTATGGCAGGCAGTCTTCCTAGCAGAAGGAAAACTCTGATTTCAGACCAACAACATTGGGCCTGGGCAGGTGGTTTGGAAAAGTTGTGCCACTCTCACATGGCTGTGGGTCTGCATTGCTGACTGGCTAACAGGACAAGGTGAAGCAAGAATCCAGAAGTGACCAGTGAATGAATGAGCTCCTGCCATCTGAAAATCAGGCCCCTTTTAAAATGCATCATATTGGGCATCCAACAATGGAGGCACCCAAAATCATTGGTGACTTTTGAAAAATCTTGAGAATTTCAGAGCCACTGACCAAGAGAATGCTTGAGCTTCCCACTCTGTTCAGCCTAGGAACAGCCATCACCATCTGATTCTCCCCTCCCCCCCAGTTCTGTTGGCAAATCGGAAAGAGGAGCTGAAGCTATCCATGGAGATGTTGAATTTTTATTTGGAAGGCTATTGCCTTGCGACAGATAACAAACAAATAATTCATTTGGTTCAATTGAAACACATTACTTTGATGAATCTGAAATGTTTCATTTGACTCTTTTTAATTTAAAAAAAATAATAATTTTGAAACAATCATTTCTCAATGAAAAATCAAAATTTTTGTTTTGAAAATGTCAACACAGGCTGTTCTGACATTTTTTGCATTTTTTTCTAAACAAAATTTTATCTAAATGTGATTTCATTAATTTTGGTTTCACTTGAAATGGCATTTACCAATGGAAAATGGTTTGGATGAAAAATTTCTGAGCAGTTCTACTTATGCCACTCTCTCATTTGGAGGACATTTTTGTATACACACATCCCTATATATCATTAGATTATTGCCACTCCTCAGTAGACGTGTGGAGAGCACAATATTCAAAGTCCTCTTTTCCCTATAACCTTGGTAGTCTTATTGATTCAGTACTTAACTAGATTTTGATCATCATCTTTCAAAAGCAGTTCCACTTGCTTTTTCTCAACTCATAAGAACATAACATAAGAACATAAGAACGGCTGTACCGGATCAGACCAAAGGTCCATCTAGCCCAGTATCTGTCTACCGATAGTGGCCAATGCCAGGTGCCCCAGAGGGAGTGAACCTAACAGGCAATGATCAAGTGATCTCTCTCCTGCCATCCATCTCCATCCTCTGATGAACAGAGGCTAGGGACACCATTCTTACCCATCCTGGCTAATAGCCATTTATGGACTTAGCCACCATGAATTTATCCAGTTCCCTTTTAAACATTTGTTATAGTCCTAGCCTTCCCAACATCCTCAGGTAAGGAGTTCCACAAGTTGACTGTGTGCTGCGTGAAGAAGAACTTCCTTTTATTTGTTTTAAACCTGCTGCCTATTAATTTCATTTGGTGACACCTAGTTCTTGTATTATGGGAATAAGTAAATAACTTTTCCTTATCCACTTTCTCAACATCACTCATGATTTTATATACCTCTATCATATCCCCCCTTATTCTCCTCTTTTCCAAGCTGAAAAGTCCCCTTTTTAATGATTCCTAACATCCTGTTTGCTTTTTTGACCGCCTCTGCACACTGCGTGGACATCTTCAGAGAACTATCCACGATGACGCCAAGATCTTTTTCCTGACTCGTTGTAGCTAAATTAGCCCCCATCATATTGTATGTATAGTTGGGGTTATTTTTTCCAATGTGAATTACTTTACATTTATCCACATTAAATTTCATTTGCCATTTTGTTGCCCAATCACTTAGTTTTGTGAGATCTTTTTGAAGTTCTTCACAATCTGCTTTGATCTTAACTATCTTGAGTAGTTTAGTATCATCTGCAAACTTTGCCACCTCACTGTTTACCCCTTTCTCCAGATCATTTATGAATAAATTGAATAGGATTGGTCCTAGGACTGACCCTTGGGGAACACCACTAGTTACCGCTCTCCATTCTGAGAATTTACCATTAATTCCTACCCTTTGTTCCCTGTCTTTTAACCAGTTCTCAATCCATCCTTTTATCCCATGACAGCTTAATTTACGTAAGAGCCTTTGGTGAGGGACCTTGTCAAAGGCTTTCTGGAAATCTAAGTACACTATGTCCACCGGATCCCCCTTGTCCACATGTTTGTTGACCCCTTCAAAGAACTCGAATAGATTAGTAAGACATGATTTCCCTTTACAGAAACCATGTTGACTATTGCTCAACAGTTTATGTTTTTCTATGTGTCTGATAATTTTATTCTTAACTATTGTTTCAACTAATTTGCCCGGTACCGACGTTAGACTTTCCAGTCTGTAATTGCCGGGATCACCTCTAGAGCCCTTTTTAAGTATCGGCGTTACATTAGCTAACTTCCAGTCATTGGGTACCGAAGCCGATTTAAAGGACAGGTTAAAAACCTTAGTTAATAGTTCCTCAATTTCACATTTGAGTTCTTTCAGAACTCTTGGGTGAATGCCATCTGGTCCCGGTGACTTGTTAATGTTGAGTTTATCAATTAATTCCAAAACCTCCTCTAGTGACACTTCAATCTGTGACAGTTCCTCAGATTTGTCACCTAGAAAAGCCATCTCAGGTTTGGGAATCTCCCTAACATCCTCAGCCGTGAAGACTGAAGCAAAGAATCCATTTAGTTTCTCCACAATGACTTTATCGTCTTTAAGCGCTCCTTTTGTATTTTGATCGTCAAGGGGCCCCACTGGTTGTTTAGCAGGCTTCCTGCTTCTGATGTACTTAAAAATATTTTGTTATTACCTTTGGAGTTTTTGGCTAGCCGTTCTTCAAACTCCTCTTTGGCTTTTCTTATTACACTCTTGCACTTAAGTTGGCAGTGTTTGTGCTCCTTTCTATTTGCCTCACTAGGATACAAGAATATTGCTTAAATTTGCTCATTCTCTTCAGTCACATTCTATATCTATTACAGTGCATGCTTTCAGATTTTAAAGTTTGATTTACTGTGATTTGTTACTCCTAAATTACTGTTTCTAGAATGTAATCTGCTAAACACTCTGAAATTTTGTCACATCACACCTGTACTCGACAGCAAATTGATCTGACAATATTATTACATATTTTGACAGTCTTATTTTAAATCCTTAAATCCCAGTGCACTGTGTTTCACTGTTTTATCATTGGCTCAGTCTTGTAATCAATTATCCACTTATGAAGACCACAACTTCTTGTAGTTATATTCCTAGACTGAGGAATTCACGCCAAGCTAATGTTAAACCTGTTTGTTTTATAGTCCGTTAAAAAGTCATCATGTTGTCACCATGTCAAGATCTACAATTTCCCAGTGTTCCAAGCCACTCTTACTTAAAACTGTGTCATCCTGTACAGTTCTTGCAACCATGGAGAATCATAAATAGCTGGTGTGGAGGTTAGTTTCCTGTTGATGGAATATTATATTATGGAGATGAAAGTTAAAACGAAAGCATAACATAATACAGTGGATGAAAGTAACCAGTTAGCGCCAGCGTCTCAAAAAAGAAGCTCAGCTTCCTTTGAGGCACCTGAACAAAGGCTAGATTTTCAAGAATTCTCATCAGCCAGTTGTTCCCATTGACAGCTAAGGTCAGATTTTCAAAATTACTCAGTTCATTGCTTGCTGAGCTCTTGCAAACCTGGTCCTACAGTGAATGCTGTGTTTGTGGTCCAATGGCTGAGGGCTCTGAGAGGCCTGGGGTCAAGTCCTGCACTGTATGAACCTGGGCAAGTCCCATAGGCCTGGATTCACAAAGGGTCATAGCTGTTGTGTTGCTGGGCTTTGCAACATCTAACGTTTGGGTGCCTGGGAAATCACAGGGACACCAGTGATGCAGAAAGCCTAAGTTAGGTATACAACGAATGGGGGCAGAGAGGCTCCTTAGAGCGACGTACAAAAGCCAGCACACTAGGCAGGGAGGTGCCTAAGCTAGCCCATGGGAGATGGCGATGAGAGGAGTATATCCTAAGCCCTGCCCCTCCACGAATATTGGCGCCTGTCTTTGCTAGTGATCCACAACCAGGAGCCCGTATCCTGGAGCCAGGCAGCTTAGATGCCCAGGGCGTTTCTTGTGAGATTGAGTTAGGTGCCTGCCTCACACCACACACAACACCTGGAGGAGGAGGAGGAAGTGGTGGTGCTGCTGACCTTAGAACTTTTAGCCCAGTGATTAGAGCACTGGCCTGGGATGTGGGTGGCCCGGGTTTAATTCCTCCCTCTGCCAGAGGGGGAGAAAGCATTGGAACAGGGGTTTCCCGCCTCTCCGAGTGCTCTAGCCACTGAGCTATGGGACATTCTTACTGAGAGGTGCTCCGCTAATAAGGTGATAGGGGGCATGTGAGTACCTGGGACAGCGATGACTGTGGTATAATGTACATTTACAGTGCGGACTGGGTGAGGGATTTACACCGTACCGCAGGAAATGTTTCTTATTTGAATGACATTGAATATACCATTTTATTTACTTGGATTTACATCCCTTCTAAAAAAGCACCTCTCCAGGACTTTTTGATAATACATCATCTAAACATATCCCGCAGTCCTCACAGCCATAGCCAAAATCGGCCAGCCAAAAACGGATAAATATTCCACTCTTCCCACACACAGACCTGTTACTTCTAACACAGTCCCTCCAGCCTGAATGCCTCTGCTGACCACAGCTGTGGCACAGAAGAGAGGGCAAGTCTCCAGCCATTTCAGGTTTTATACTGACAGGTTGAAGCCAATACCTTTACATTCCACCTGGAAAGTAATAGGAAGCCAATACAGAATGTGGCGCACTGGGATCACATGCTCATGGTGAGGTACCCTGCTGAGCAAGCCCTTGGGCTGGTGAACAATGTGGACTCTCTCAGAAAGGAAGTCACTCAAAGCAGCTCTGTAGATACAGTATTTATTGCCAACACTGTAGAATCTTATTACCTCACAATGGCCTCGTGAAGTAGGGTTGTACTGTTTCCCCTATTTTAGCAGTAGGGAATTAAGGCATAGAGAGACTGATTAGCCCCAGGTCACACTAGAAATCTGTGTCTGAGCAGGGAGCTGAGCCTGCTTGTGGCAGAAAGGGTGAATGTGATCCTTGCATGTGTAAACAGGTGGAATCTGAAGTAGGAGTACCAGGGTTATTTCACCTCTGTATTCAGCACTGAGATGAGTGCTGCTGGAATGCTGTGTCCAGTTTTGGTGCCCACCGTTCAGAAAGGATATTGAAAAATTGGAGATGGTTCAGAGAAGAGCCACGAGAATGATAAAAGCATTGGACAACTTGCCTTATAGTGGTAGACTCAAGAAGCTCAATCTATTTAGCTTAACAAAGAGAAATGGTGACTTGGTTACAATCTATAAGTATTCACACAGAGAACAGGCATTTAATAGACTCTTAATAGAAGGCTGGAAGTTGAAGCTAGACAAATTCAGGCTGGAAATACGGTGTAACTTTTTAACTGTGAGAGTAATTAACCATTGGAACAATTTACCAGTGGGCATGGTGGATTCTTTATCCCTGACCATTTTTAAATCAGAATTGGCTCTTGGAATTGTTGTGGGGCAGTCTTATGGCCTGTGTTCTACAGGGGTCAGACTACGTGATCACAGTGGCTCCTTCTGGCCTAGGAATCTATCTGTGAACCTGGATCTCCTGAGTTCCAAGCTAGTTCCCTAACTACTGGGCTATGTTTCCTCTCTGTCCACCCCTCCTAGGCTCTTTGGTCTTATCAACAACAATTCCTGGACAGCACTGTGGAACGCTGCCTGGCAGAGGACAGAAAGCATAGCAAGGACCTGATTTTCATGCATTGACAGGAAGAAGTCACCATCATTGCAGATTCTGGCGTATGTCCAGGCCTACCACCAAATTTACAGTGAAATGGCTGTATAGTCTTCATTATGGACAGGAGTGGGTTGTGGACAGGCTGTTCAGGGATAAGTATCAGGTTCAAGGGTCTTTATGAAACACAAAGAATTGTTGCAAGGACTGTCTTGTGTTTTGTACAGTACCTAGCACCCTGGGGTCCTGGTCCATGATTGAGGCTCCTAGATTCTACTGTAATACACGTAATAAATCATGGTGACAAATAATAGTCATAATCATGATCAATTTCCTTTTATGTGACCTGGAAAAATATTCAACAAAAAAATTGTGGCAATATTAAGTATTTACAAAACTATTTTAATAGGTTTGCCAACTAATTAAAATCTGGGATTTTTTTTCAAGCTCTCTGTCCCCTACCTTTTAGGAGTCCTATCTACTAGAATATTTCTGAGCTCTAGTCTGCCCAAAAGATTGTCTGAACAGATCTGCATACTGCATTTCTATTGTTAATCATGAATAGAACTGTTATCAAAATGATTACTCATGTTCTTTGTCATGCAGAAAAGTGAAATGTTTTTAATAATGCAGTCCACTGGAGGTGGGTTGGTTGAATTTATTGTGTCTTGAGCTAGCTTAAATGATGTAAAAAAATATCTCTCCCTCCCCTCTCCCCCCCCCCCAAAAAATACAGCCCGTGGGTGCCTGGAGCCAGCTAGCATTCATTCAGAATGCCCTCACAAGATACAGTGCGAAAGAGTGAGCTCTAGCAGGAAGGTGCTTAAATAGCTTAATAAAAGATACCGTTCATCTTTCATGTCGAAGGACAAAGATGAGCTTTAAATTATTAGCAGAGAAGCCGCCATCACCATAGCCATTGGCCACTTCTGTCCCTGAAGTAAGCACTGCTTTCAGGAATTGTAGCTCTAGGAAAGATGTGAAAACCACGTTGGCAGTTTGTGCAGTTTAACAAAAGGCACAGGTGTTAGTGAAATCTCCGTGGGCCTCTAAGTGCTTCTGGAGCGTGAGGCCCAGGGAGTTTCTTTGTTTGTTTTGTGGAACACACTCAGCACATCTCTAGCTATTAGATTACTCTAGCGGTGAATGTCTCTTCTTCGAGCGATCTCCTACTAACCCAGCTGGGAGAATATCACCGAAGAGTGATATTCTCCTCTGGATAAGCATTGCATCCATGCCTACTGCATTAGTCTAAATGGCGGAGAGAGGGAGGGGAAGAATGGCCCTGAGCTGGCCTGAGAGCCGAGAGATCTGAGTTCTGTTAGGGGCTCTGCAATAGAGGATGTATGTGACCTCGGGCACGTAATTAATTAGTCCTTGTGTGTCAATTTCCCCTCATGCTATGGGGGGCGCTAGCACTTGCCGATCTACCACACAGGGCCCAAGAACAGTGCGGGTACAGACTTCCCCCTTCCAGCCAGAGATGGGGGTGCAGCTGCTACGCTGGCACTACTCCCAGCGGAGGCGGCCTGGCCCTGTGATAGTGGGTCTGCTCTTGGTGAAGTGGGGGAAGGGAGACTCGGTGGCCTGGGGGAGGAGTTTGGTTTGGGGGACAGGAATTAGGGGAGGGTCACAATGTCCCTGTCTTGCCCCCTCCCACCCCCCGAGCAATTAGGCCTGGGGCTGTAGTATCTTGTTTGTAGTCCATGGAAGATGGAGCTGGAGGCAACTGGGAAGAGTCCCTGTCTGGTTTCATAAATTGCAGTTTAAAGACCACAAGACTTGGGATCAGGGGCTTCTATTGAGCAAAGTACTTAAGCACATGCCTGATTTTAAGCATGTGAGTTGTACTGACTCCCATTTTCTTCAGTGCTTAAAGTTAAGCACGCGCTCAAGTCATGGTCTCATCTCCTACAACTACTTACAATTTGGCAAGGATGCACATTATTATAATTTTTGAAAAAATTGAGTACAAATTTTCTATTACAAATCCTCAATCTGTTTTATTTATTTCTATAAATATTCCCAGGCAGTAGCTATCTAATTACATTGCCTCCCTGCTCTATTTTTAGGGGTAAGAAATGATAAAAGGATTGTTCTTGTCTGACTGTCACATTTGTTATCAGGTAGGGTGGTTTTTTAACACACGGAAAGGAGGGGGGGGGGAAATTCTTCAGCAAAAATTATTTAAATTCATTTGCATTTCAGAGAACCACTCATTTGCTAATGTACTTATTGTAACACCTGAGTTTATAATCATTGTGTATCTATGTTATTAGCACTTACATTGCCTACAGCATTTTGGTTAACAATAGGAAAAAACCTACCTTTCCTCTGAGTAAAAATTACTGCTTAAGGTTTATTTAAAAAATAATAAAATCAGGACCCTTCTGTTGCTTATAACCTTCTATTGAGCTGGATCTTCACGATTTTCATTAGCATTCTTAGCTCATACGGAGTATAGTCTTGGCTCAATGTAATGGGTAAAATGATAAAATAAATTAACTAAATGATTGAACAAATCCTCAATAACCTCAGGAGAAGGAGCACAGCCAGTGTGTTAAATGGTATGGAAAGCAAATAAAGTTCTCTTTAAAAACCGTACTTAAGTTTTTTGTTATGAAATGCATGCCGAGGTTTTAGAGTCAAAGGGGCCAGATCCTCAGCAGCTGTTAATTGGCACCGCTCCATTGAATTCAGTGGAGCGCCTCTGAATTATCGCAGCAGAGGAATTGACCCAAGAAACAGTGACCTTATTTTAGGCAGCCAAGCTGACATTGACCTGGTTTTGTTTTAGACTTGGAGACTTTTGCCTTGAAACCCTTCCCTCAGCTGGGAAAGTCAGTTGTGAAGCCCTGAGGATGAAATAATGTGGAAATACCCTGTGGAATTTGACTGAAAGGATGATGGTGGTGAACACAATAAGCCCAGAAATTTGCCATAATCACATGTGACTTCAGTCTGTGTTGTCTCCTTAGATGATGACTAATGATTCTCAATCTCACAGAAGACATTAAAATACAATTACATTATGTTAGCTCAGCTCTCATGACTGCTAAATTACATAGTAGTAGGCATAATATCTTTCCAGAAGACACGTTTTGCTGCAGTAGATTCCATTCAAACTCCTCCTGATGCAAATGTATGTGATATTTCAGCATTTATCATGTGGACAGAAACTTATTCATGCCTGCGTTTTCTAAGGCACCCAACCTGGCAGAAGATTTGCCACATGCATTTGCAGGTTTTTTTTTTAAACTCTAATAAACTCTCTAATGAAATTCTAATCCTGATGTTCACTCATTAAACTATCCCCCCATCCATCATGATAAAACTGATTATCAAGATGTTGTCCTTTGGTATTATCAATCTTGAGTGATTGGAGATGGATGCTCACTCGTTCTTAAGACTGACTCAAATGATTTCTGCTATTTATCTTGATCTCCAATTATTTACTGTTTTAACTTGTAAGGTTCTGCTGCCTGTTTGACTGAACTTTAACAACTATGAGGTTTTGACAACACAACTGTCCTTTCAAAGACTTCAGACATATTACAAAATAATATTCCTTGGACTTTGCCACAGACACTTCCGAATTCTCTCTCACACACAGGCTGTACGCTATACACAGAGCACATGCACTGCACATGCAAATTCTCAGGTTTTCTTGTTAGAAAAGACTCTGGGAAATGTAACTCGGGAATAGTGAACCAAAAGGACAGGAAGTATTGTACGTCATGGAAGACTGATTTCCCCAACCTTCGTCAGGTAGTAACAGATCTTAGGTCAGCCCCCGGGGAAATTCCAGTGTAAAGGAAAATAAAGTCATGCCTGTGTTCTGCCAGGAATATCATCCGCAACAAAACAACCTGTCTCTTAAATGACAAGGGTCAGTGCAGGAGGCTAAAGTAACTGAGTTTTAAATTGTAGAAAATGTTTATTGTCACAGCTTTGTAGATGTGGTCTTTGTTGGCTAATTCAATTCAAAATGAATATAATATTTTAGTTGTATCCCCATACTTCAGTCAGATCCCGAGTCCACATGTGGGACTAGGACAGGAACAATAGGGTAGAAAATCTAATGGTGTGGGACTCATTTCTCGCTCATGCAATAACGTGCGCTGTAAACGTGAGGTCAGTGAGGGAGACAGAAGTAAACGACTGTCTAATTGGAGGGACACCTGCTCATGCGTGTTTCCTGGTTTCTGAACCCAGGCAGGTGTAAGCTCTGTGACTGAACTCGCCCCAGGAGCTATGAGAGAGAGGGAGCCAAAGGGAGTCAGTGGGAATTTGTCTCCGTATAGATCAAGCTCCCTGGAGGGCTGTGTGAAGGGAGCTCTGTCTGGTGCTTTCATTGGAATTCGTACATCTGAGACAGGCGAACCTGGAGTTAGGTTCCGCAGCTGGTATAAAGTGGTGGGACTCCATTTATGCTAGCTGGGGATCTGGGCCTCTGGTATCTGCAATTATTACCAGCCCTTTGTTTACAAGGCTTTGGAGGAGAATGTACCCAGTTAGATATCACATACTACACCGGGCTCTGAATTACCTCGCAGCCTCCACTGCTCTACACCAGGGAGCAGTGCCTCCACTGGAAAGTCCATTTCCAAGGAGGGTTGCATGGCATAAGGGGCACAAACTCCATTCTCCTTGTGGGTGGGTGGGGGGGCATTCTGGGAGGTATTTGTGGGGAAAGGTGTTTGGGTAGGGTGCTTAGGAGATGCATTGATTCGATTCCTCTCATATGCAGCCTCAGCCAGTGTCACCGCCATCTCCTTGCAGAACCCAAAAGGGGAGATGATGGTGCTAACACTGGCTGCTTTTGAAGAGGAGGAATCCCCCTTGGGGTGCAGCCACTAGCAATGGATGGGGGATCAAATTAACCCCTCATCAACTGCATGACTTAAGCCCAGCCTGTAGAAATGAGAGGAGACTAGATCACACAGTAAAATCTTAGCTGGTTATTTCCACTCCAGTCAGAGCATCTCCTTCAGCCTGTGTCTTCAGTTCCCAACATCCGTGGGCTATGAAGTACCTTGTCATGTGATAGGATAACACCGCATCATTTCTTCCACACTATCACGATTCCTTTTTCATAAAGGGGCCCCTCTGAGCTTATTCATTCTCTCAACAAAGCTCATAGAGAGAACAGGAAATGAGGCATATTGAGCCCATTAGTTTGACAAACACCGGCACAAAAAACCTACAGTCCTTTGCAGTCTGATCCTGGATGCCAGATTAGATCTTTGCCTGGCCGCAACCCCATTTTAACATCCAACAGGGAGTGTAAATTAGCTGATGCATTTTAATGCAAAATATTGTATTTCTGGGGGATGGATTTCTTCACCTAGGAAGTTATTTGCACCTTCTTATGTGTTGGCTGAGGAGGTGCCAAGAGCTCTGCATCTTAATGCTAAAATCTTCCATGGAAAGAAAAGCAAAGTGACGTGCGGAGATAAAATGGATTTTGTGTGTGATGCATGCAGTGATTTTTTTCCCCTCATGCTCTTTTAGCTGCTGCTGCTGCTGTTCTCCTCGTAAAAGCCTCATCTCTCCATGTTTTACTGAGCTTTAAGTTCTAATTCATAGTTCTCTGATCAGGACTCAGTTCTTTGGAAGTATCTGCTCTGTCACTGGATTCTCTCCTATTTCCTCCAAGTCAAACCATCTCTCTCTTCTTGGGGCTGTCAAAGCACATACCTGCCTTATAGTACCCTCTGCTGGCCACCAGGGCCTGCCTCAGTTTCCCCTTCACCCAGGGCCCCTTAAAGTCCACACAGTCCAGATATTCAAAACATTCTCCTGGCATCCAGTTTACTAAGTCCTGTAAAACTCTTTGTAAGTTTGAGTTCTATGTTGAAAGTCCTTATTCCATTTTCTGCTGGGCCAAGACCCTCCTCCCCAAAGGTCTGTCTTCCCAGCCTCTCAGCACCTCTTGTCTGGAGCATGGCCGTCTCCACAGGTGTCTTCCCTTTCTGACTCAGGTCCCTGCCAGAACTGTCTGCAGGCCATCTGTAAGGCCCTGGTGCTTTCCCTTAAGCCCAGATCGGCAGCAGCTAATCAGTCCAGGTGCACTTGACCTCACTCCCTCTTAAAGGGGCCAGTTGCCCTGTGACAGGAAGCTGGAAGAAGGAAACATTGAATAGGGGAACCAGAGATTGCGTGTGTGATGTTTGGTTATCCTTAGAACTAGATAATCGCCATCTGAAAAGTCTAGCTCCTTTGGCAGGAAGCATCAGTGTTTGGGGTGTAGTGGGCTGCTGGGTTACATGGACGGTGAGTCACAAAGTTCCTGGCTGTTTCTAGAACTATCAGAAAAAATCCTATGTACTTTCCTCTTTAGTCTTCGTATGCTGGAGTAGTTACATCTGTTCTCTCTCCTTTCCTGTGTTCCCATGACTCAGGATTAGTCTGGGCCTGTGAGGCATAATAAAAATCATACAGTTATACTGAAATCGAGGCTATCAAACCACAACCTTAATGCATCCTGAGTGACCTGAACCTTCCATGCTTGGCATCTGTCAGGAGTCTTCCCTGTTCTATGTGAAGTTTGTCCATATGGGACACCTGGGCTGCTGTGTGTCAACTCTCACTTTTGAATATCAGCAGAGCCGAGGAGACAGATATCATTGGGCTTTAACAAGGGACACTTTCTGAGGACTCCAAAAAGAACAGCAGTAGACAAGCAGTCGCATTGCAGACAATCACTAAATGCAAATGTCTGTTTTTCTAGTGGAAGTTGGGTTTGTTTTTTGTTAACACTACTGAAGAACTGAAGCTCAAGGCAATGTTTAATCTGTCAGATACACAACTGAGTTTTGCTTCTCCATGTCTGTTATATACATGCAGTGAATAGCTATTGTTATAAGAGGAAGTAAGTTGGTTCCCCAGCCTAAGCAGAATTGCACATAGCTATTGTAGAGCTGCACCTCCATTTCAGGAGGGAAATGTTTAAGAAAAGCATCAGGTGATAAAGGGAAGTCAGAAGAAAGATTGTACGACAGGAGCCAGAAAAGCCAGTTGCAGCAAAGCGAGCGTCTCTGTGTCATTACATTTCTCTGATTCTGTGATTACGCTGAAGAAAGACACTAGTCAACAATTAATCATCTCGGAGCCCTGGCTTTATTGCAACTTACACTGCTCCTGTGAGGTGCATCGTGGGAATGAGATTCTGTGATGGACGTAATGGGTTACCATTACCATCTGCTTTGGTTTGCTGCAGATGACTGGAAATTGTGTATGCTATCTGGTGCTGTCCAAGTACATAATAAAGGCCAGGGTGGAATGTCTTAGAAGCAGGTTTATCACCACCTAACAGGGAGTTAATTCTCACTGGAGACTGTCACCTGGTGCCTGTCCCAAAGAGACAGCAGTACATACAAAGCTAAAGTAGTAATTTCAGGGAGAAGATATTCTTAGTTGGCTGACAACAGCAGCTTCCCTGGTGACACAGAGTATTTTCAATAGCTCAGGTCAGCAGATACTGTGTTCTACTTCAGCCACAATTATGCACAGTGCTGTTCTCTGTGGGATGGTCCTGTTTTGCTGTCAATCACAACTCAAACTACAATAGGTACTCACATGACTGGATTATCCTCTTACATGTATGTTTCTTACTTTCCATATCTTTCTTTTCCAGCAGGCTTTCAGAAGGCAGCTCAGCCTTTCTCAACACTTATAACAATACGCACAGAGGCATGAATCCATCCTGAAGTTTCTCTACACAATCCTCTACCAGTTCAACAGTCCCCCGCAATGCATCTGTAGTTCATAAGCTCCTGTATTTCAGGCGTCATACAGTGCAGATTTAGGGCCTGATCCAAAGCCCAGCGAAGCCGAAAGAGGTGTCAGCTTGGGCTTTCTCGTTGTTTAAACCAGTGTGTAATGCGGGTCTCACATTACCCTTGTCACTTAGTAACATCACATTCAATTACACCCGCTGCGGGAACAAAATCAATGCCAGTGTCAGACAAGTGTCCTTTAGGTACAAGTTGTCAAGTGTTACAATGATGCATCCAAATGCTACTGCATTAGCTAAGCTGTCGCCCTTGTTTTTCCTGGATGAAAACTCTTAATAGCTGAAGAACTGTTGGCAACAAATATGCATTAACAAAGACTGTAACAGCCCTGATCCCCTTCCAGGTTGGTGGACCTTTTTATGAGATGAAAAAATATTATTTCACTGCTACTAAGCTAACCTCCCCCCTCCTTTTTAAGGATTAAAAAAAATTCAGGGTAAAAATGTCATCTCCCAGGTCCCTCGTTCTGTAATGAGTAGTGTGCTTCCCAGCTGGTCGCATAACACTGCCTCTTCCTTTCTTTATGTCCCTAGAGCTTGGAAAGTAGGTTTGAACAAAACCAAACCAGATTTAATGTGAGTATCTCGTACAGTTGCTGGGCTGTTTAAAGGGCTCTAAGTAGAACACCGTAAGCAGAAACAGGCTTGAAAAACCAAGCATAAAAATATGAAGAGCCAACACTTCCATGAAAACACAGGAGTAGCAAAATGAACTGAAGCTGAGCCCTACTCCTTGGGCTCTCCCCCTACTCTTGGGCTAGTGCTGTGAAGAGAACATTTCCTTGTCACCTCTCCAGCCAAACACGAAGTCTCTAGGACTGAACTCATGTCCCTTTTAGGCTGCAGTAGAGTCAGGGCTGGTGCAAGGAGGTTTCGTGCCCTAGGCAAAACTTCCACCTTGCGCCCTCCCCCGTTCCTGAGCCCCCGCCCTGAGGCGCACCCCCTGGCAGCAGCTCCCCCCTCCGCCCTGAGGCGCCCCCACCCTGAGGCACCCCCCCGCCCTAGCTCACCCCTGCCCCACCTCCCCCCCGTGCACGCGGTCACTGATTCACTACTCCCGTCTCCCCGGGTTGCGGCGCCAATCAGCTTAGGCGCCGCAAGCCGGGGTGGCGGGAGCAGTGAAGCAGCCACGGCGGGCTCGGGAGGCTGAGGGTGAGCTGGGGTGGAGTTCCCCGTGCCGCCCCTTTACTTGCTGCAGGCGGCCCTCCCCACACTCCCCTGCCCCAGCTCCCTCTGCCTAAATGCCGGCGGCCAAAGATCCGGCCACCGCGGTCGCTGCCAAAGAAAATGGCACCCCCCAAATCCTAGCGCCCTAGGCGACCGCCTAGGTCGCCTAAATGGTTGCACCGGCCCTGAGTAGAGTAGAAGAGGTGGTACAGCCCTTCAGTCTGCTCGTGAAACCAGTCCACTCCCAGCAAAGCTGGCTCCAACTACAGTTCCAGAATCGGTACAATTCGCATGGTGCATTTGCACAATCACAGGATACGACCGTTACAGGAGTGTCCCATACCTGTGTATATGCAAATCTTTAGTGGGCAGATAAGGTGTCAGTAGAGAGAGCTCAGGAACATGCAGCTCAATTCCTGGGTTTTGTAGGACCCTCAGAACGTGTAGCTCTGCCCTGCAATTTGTAGCTTAAAAGCTGGATCTTGTAGCATGGACTCTAGCCCAGGCAGTAATACCAGGGTATACACAATAATACCAGGGTACAAAATATATTGGAAGGACAGAACAGGTCGGGCTGGTGGGGGAGTGGTGCTGTATGTGAAAGAAAGTGTAGAATCAAATGAAATAAACATCTTAAATGGGCCAAACTGCACCACAGAATCTCTATGGACAGTAATTCCATGCTCAAATAATAAGAATATAGCAGTAGGGATCTATTATAAACCTCCTGACTGATGGTGATAGTGACTGTGAAATTCTCAGAGAGATTAGAAAGGCTATTAAAATAAACTCAATAGTAATGAGGTATTTCAACTATCCCCATATTGACTGGGTACATGCGACCTCAGGACGGGATGCAGAGATTAAGTTTCTTGAGACCTTAGATCACTGATTCTTGGAGCAGCTAGTCCTGGAACCCACAAGAGGAGAAGCAATTGTAGATTTAGTCCTAAGTGGAGGACAGGATCAGGTCTAAGGGGTCAATATAGCTGGACCGCTTGGTAATAGTAACCATAATATAATTGAATTTAACATCCCTGTGGCGGGGAAAACACCACAGCAGCCCAACACTGTAGCATTTAATTTCAGAAAGGAGGACAACACAAAAATGAGGAGATTAGTTAAACAGAAATTAAAAGGCACAGTACCAAAAGTGAAATCCCTGCAAGTCGCATGGAAACTTTTTAAAGACACTATAATAGAGGCTCAACTTAAATGTATACCCCAAATTAAAAACATGGGAAGTGAACCAAAAAAGAGCCATCGAGGCTAAACAACAAGGTAAAAGAAGCTGTGAGAGGCAAAAAAGCATCCTTTAAAAAGGGGAAGTTAAATCCTAGTGAGGGAAATAGAAAGGAGCATAAACTCTGGCAAGTGAAGTGTAAAAATATTATTAGGAAGGCCAAAAAAGAATTTGAAGAACAGCTAGCCAAAGACTCCAAAAGTAATAGCAACATTTTTTTAAAGCACATCAGAAGCAGGCAGACTACTAAACAACCGGATGGGCCACTGGACGATCGAGATGCTAAAGGAGCACTCAAAACCAATAAGGCCATTGCGGAGAAACGAAATGAATTCTTTGCATTGTTCTTCACGGCTGAGGATATGAGGGAGATTCCCAAACCTGAGCCAGTCTTTTTAGGTGACAAATCTTTGGAACTGTCCCAGATTGAGGTGTCATTAGAGGAGGTTGTGGAACAAATTGATAAATTAAACAATAATAAGTCACCACAACCAAATGGTATCACCCAAGAGTTCTGAAGGAACTCAGATGTGAAATTGCAGAAGTACTAACTGTCATCTGTAACCATCTTTTAAATCAGCTTCTGTACCAAATCACTGGAGGATAGCTAATGTGACGCCAATTTAAAAAAGGGTCCAGAGGTGACCCCAGCAATTACAGGCCTGTAAACCTGACTTCAATACCAGACAAACAGGTTGAAACTATAGTAAATAACAGAATTGTCAGACACATAGAGGAACATAATTTGTTGGGGAATAGTCAACATGGTTTTAGTAAAGGGAAATCATGCCTCACCAATCTACTAGAATTCTTTGTGGGGGGTCAACAAGCATGTGGGCAAGGGGGATCCAGTGGATATAGTGTATTTAGATTTTCAGAAAGCCTTTGACAAGCTCCCTCACCAAAAGTTCTTAAGAAAAGTAAGCAGTCAGGGACAAGAGGGAAGGTTCTCTCCTGGATTGGTAACTGGTTAAGAGAGAGGATACAAAGGGTAGGAATAAATGGTCAGTTCTCAGAATGGAGAGAGGTAAATAGTGGTGTCCCCCAGGGTTCAGTATTGGACCCAGTCCTATTTAACATATTCATAAATGATCTGGGAAAAGGGTTAAATAATGAGGTGGCAAAATTTGCAGATGATACAAAACGACTCTAGACAGTTAAGTCCCGGGCAGACTGCGAAGAGCTACAAAAGGACCTCTCAAAACTGGGTGACTGGGCAACAAAATGGCAGATGAAATTCAATGTTGATAAATGCAAAGTAATGCACACTGGAAAACAGAATCCCATCTATACATATAAAATGATGGGGTCTAAATTAGCTGCTACCACTCAATAAAGAGATCTTGGAGTCCTTGTGGATAGTTCTCTGGAAACATCCACTCAGTGTGCAGAGGTGTCAAAAAAGTGAACAGAATGTTGGGAATCATTAAGAAAGGGATAGATAATAAGACCGAAAATATCATATTGCCTCTATATAAATCCATGGTATGCCCACATCTTGAATACTGCGTGCAGATGTGGTTGCCCCATCTCAAAAAAGATATATTGGAACTGGAAAAGTTTTGGAAAAAGGCAACAAAATTATTAGGGGTATGGAACAGCTTCCATATGAGGAGAGATTAATAAGCCTGGGACTTTTCAGCTTGGAAAAGAGGCGACTAAGGTGGGATATGATAGAGGTCTATAAAATCATGACTGGTGTGGAGAAAGTAAATAAGGAAGTGTTATTTACTCCTTATAATACAAGAACTAGGGGTCGCCAAATGAAATTAATAGGCAGCAGGTTTAAAACAAATACAAGGAAGTATTTCTTCACACAAAAGCAACAAAGAATCCTGTGGCACCTTATAGACTAACAGACGTTTTGCAGCATGAGCTTTCGTGGGTGAATACCCACTTCTTCGGATGCAAGATACTTTCTTCACACAACGCACAGTCAACCTCTGGAACTCCTTGCCAGAGGATGTGATGAAGGCCAAGACTATAACAGGGTTCAAAAAAGAACTAGATAAGTTCATGAAGCATAGGTCCATCAATGGCTATTAGCCAGGATGGGCAGGGATGGTGTCCCTGGCCTCTGTTTGCCAGAAGCTGGGAATGGGCGACAGGGGATGGATCACTTGATGATTACCTGTTCTGTTTATTCCCTCTGGGGCACCTGGCATTGGCCACTGTCGGCAGACAGGATACTGGGCTAGATGGACCTTTGCTCTGACCCCATATGGCTGTTCTCGTGTTCTAATGCAGCGGTGGTATGCAGCTGCACTGCACTAGCAGGAGCTCTGCAGAGACTCCCTGCTGGCGGGAGCCTACTCTTGTGACTGTGGTTCAAGCTCTGTCATCTTGCAGTGTGGCTGCGCAGACCCGAGTAGGAAGGTCTGCGTAGCCCAGTATGGACATGTTACCACAGCTGTAAAACCCAGGCTTACAATCCAGTGTGGATGCCAAAGCACAGGTCCGGAAACAGAGCTGACAAGCCCAGATTCCACGTCCTGGGCACAGTGCCATGTCTCCAGGGCTCCCTAAGCCTCCCTACAGTCTGTGGGCTGCCACTGCATGGATTGACTTGATGCTGTTGTATGAAAACTACCTTCAAGATCTCAAACCTTCTCTTGAGAAAGATTTCAAGTGTAATCTTGATGTGCAAGTTACCAAGCAGTTCTGTTTGATCTTGGTGGAGGGAAATGCATGCTATTCTTGCAGGGTCACTTCCCCTAATGAATGGCTCATTGATCCATGCTGGAAACACTCAACTTTGTTGGCTGTAGGGAGTGGAGTACAGACAGGGAACTCTCTTTCCTTTCCTCCATAAGCTGATGGTATTGATTGCTGCAAATCCAATAGATTCATTAGGGGCTTTTTCAGATTTTCATCATTCACAGTGTTTTTGAAGGGAAGAAACGAATAGCCTTCACTAAGTAATGCAACAAGAAACTGGCTGCACTTCCTTGGCTTTGCATCTGATGTCGCAAAACGTACTTACAGGAGGAGTCCTTAATAACGCGAGTGGTCCCTTTGACTGTCATCGGACTTCTTACTTGAGGAAGGTTTACAGGGCTGGGCCACTGGTTTTTAACGGGCAAGTCCCTGCTGTTCCATCCCCATGCCTTGTGGAGCCAGCTTGTCCTGAGTTCTCGTGTGGCTAGGGAGGGTAAAGCGCAATGAGCATGCACCAGAGCCAATCACAGTCCCTCCATCCAGGGGAGCTCTGGTACTGGTTGTCTCCAATGGCATATTGTCCCAAAGAGGGTGGTCCGGAGGCTTTTGTCTCATCCCACCCGTGCTCTGCACCAGAGCAGGCCAGCCATAGAGAGGAGCATCCAGCTGCATCCTAACTGCTGGTGCACCATGCTGACCCCCAGATGCCCTAGGAAAATTGGGGGGGAGGGATAATGCTAATTAAGAACCATCCCTCCTAGGGTCGCATGAGGTGGGGCCAGTCTGTGCTGCCCACAACGTGGTACAAAGCCTTAAAGGTGCATTCTGACCAGTGGTGAAGATGGGCTGCTAATCTGTACTGCTCTTAACGTTGAGAAATTCTAGTAGACTCAGCTGAGACCACCAACTCATTACACCTGTGGTGTACAGCCAGTGGGATTTGAACAGAAGTCTCGCTAAAGTAGGACGGAGCCCAGTTTCCTCTCTCCTGGGCTGGGCCAGCGGAAGAATGGCCTTGGGTTTAAAGGCATGGCCTGTGATGACTCAGACATGGGTTCAATAGCAGAGACGCTTTGGGCAAGTCACTTAAGCACATGAGTGTCCTTAGTCTTTGTGCCTCAGTTTCCCATCTGTTAAATGAGGACAATATTTCCTCTCTGCCAGCCTTTGTCTTGCCTGTTTCGATGCTAATTTCTCTGTCTCTGGCTATATGTTCTGTACAGCACCTTGCACAAGGGGGTCCCAAACTCTGTTGGGGCTTCTAGCTAAAAAGCACTCCTGTCATAGGGATTCAGCCTCTCCATCCGTCACCTTCGCGCTCCACTGTTCTAGCAAAGTGAGGGCCTTAAAAGAGAAAACAACATCAATACACTGCAGCATCGGATACTTGTTCTTGTTTCCCTGGGGACTCGATGGCCCAGCCAACAGTGGGCTACCAGGATACTGTGTACACGTAAAAATACAGTCTGTTTCTATGAGGGAGTCAGAGCTCCTTCGTGTCTTTTTTCACATGATTTGCTAGTCCAGATATATTTACTGCATGGCTTTTTGGCTAACTGTTTTCACTGTGGCACTGATTGAGCTGTTAATAAAGTGTGAAAGTGCCTTGAAGGCACATTTTGAGTCTTAAAGAAATGATCCACATCTAAATTGCAGATACTGTAGTAAAGTGTCCATACCCTCCATACGAGGCGATAGCATCTCCCATTGTAAAATTTATCAGACTTCTCTTGGTGACAGAAATGTTAATTTAAATTTTTGGTCACAATTACAGAGAGAGTTATTGCAGCCTCTGACTTGTAATTAGTTTCTTTCTTTTCATTGTGGTGTTTAGTGTCCTTTATAATAGTGATAAATGGAATATCTACCTGACTCTGTTTTTTTAATATATAAATTACATGATATATAAATATCAACAACTTTAGATAAACAGGAGAATGGGGGAGAATCTATCTTCTTTTTTTAACACCTACTGATGTGTTTCAGATGATGGACAGCAAGAGATCAGAGCCCAGAACCGTGAGGTTCAAACCTGTGAGATGTCCCAGTGGTGGAACTGGAAATAGAAAACGCATAAAGCTAGGGTGGCCACCAGCTGCAGAGACTGGGGGCCATTGCCATGTGACCAGCGGTGCCAAAGGTTGGAATACTAAGCGAGTGGCCGTTCCGTTCACATTTGGAATGCAGGCCACCTTCTGGAGGCCCCAGAAGCAGAAAACGGGGAACAGCCCAAGGGCATCAGAAATAGGGTGGAAAAGGGAAGACTCCTCCCACCCAGTGGCGTAGCCAAGTTCTACCAGCAGGGGGAGCAAATCAAAAAAAGGCGCCGAAGACTGAAGGACTTGCCGCCGAAGACCCGGAGCAGCTGAAGGACCCGCTGCCAAATTGCTGCCGAAGACCCGGAGCAGCTGGGGTGAGTGTAAAAATTAAAAAGGCGCCACTTTGGAGGAATGTGCTCGGGGGGAGCAGTCACCCAGCATTGCCATGCACCTACATCTGGGGTGGAGCAGGGCACAGCAAGGCTGAGCAGAGTTTCAGTCACAAAGGGATGACAATCAGGACAGGGTGAGTATGTGTCGTGGCTTCCGTGAGAGAGAGGAGTTTAGTTATTTAACAGCGAAGTTAGTCAGCCTTGGAACAGGTTACCTGGGATGTGGTAAATCCTCCCAGCACCAGGAGTCTGGACACGAATCCGAAAGATCTGCTCTGGTTCAGTGACTGAGCTCTGTGCAGGGGTCACTGGGGGGGCATTTGATAGCCTGAGCTTTTGCATAACGCAGGCTAGCTGATCCCAATGCTCCCTTCCGGCCTGAACAGCTGAGTCTCGGAGAAGCCTTTGATAAGCCACTGAACATTTGGATGCTGCTCTAAGCTGACTCTTCCACTGACCTTTAGGGCCTCACCTCGCTAAACCTTGGAGGCCAGGATCCTTTTCTAGGCATCACCTGTTAGTTTCACCAGCTCCACTTATTTTCCTTCCCCTGCAGCAGATTATACTTGCAAATCTATTGATTTAGCAGCTTATTGTCACGGCCTGATCCTTCCTGCAGATCAGACTAATGAACAGCGATGAACTTGGAGGGGCTTGGTCACCAGCGTCTAGGCCTGGGGTGTGCCACCCGGTGCTGCTCACAGTATCAGAGTCCTGTCAGTGAAGAGAGCCGGAAAGAAGGGAATTGAACCCCGTGCTGCAGACAATGGGCTCTTTAAAGCTCAGACAGGGAGCGGGGGGTGGGGAGAGCAGGGTAGCCTGAGTGGGTTTTTTAAATTCCTGTCAGAAATTAATTAAGAGGCTCCTGTAATTACAATGACTGCACACTGTTGGTCCCCAGTGGCTTGTTTCTAACCATGGGCTTATTATTCAGGCTTTCATGACAGAAACAAAAAGAACCAAAGTAACATAATGGGCTCTTATTTATTTACAATAAAAATAACACACAGTACCTGGGTATCTTAGGAACTTAGCAGCGGGATCTGGTTTTTGGTCGTTGTAATCCCTTCGCTGGGCATGTCAGAGCAGGGGGCGAGCCCAGGAGGTCTAATGCACGAAAGGCAGCATGGCTGCTGGGAGAGAACAGTGCCCTCCTGGATGCATTGTCAGACACCAGGCAGAGATCAAGTGCCCCCAGCCCCGGGGAAGTGTGGCTATCTCCAGCTGCTGCCTGACCTGGAGTGAGCATTCCTCTCCTAACGGGGGGATTTAAAATGCTTGTGACTAATTTGATGGCCACCCACCAGGGGCGGCTCCATGGACCAGCACGCCAAGTGCGTGCCTGGGGCGGCAAGCCACAGGGGGCGCTCTGCCCGTCGCTGTGAGGGCGGCAGGCAGGCTGCCTTCGGCGGCTTGCCTGCGGAGGGTCCGCTGGTCCTGCGGCTTCGGCGGACCTCCCGCAGGTGAGCCGCCGAATCCGCGGGACCCGGGACCTCCCACAGGCAAGCCGCTGAAGGTAGCCTGCATGCCATGCTTGGGGTGGCAAAATATCTAGAGCCGCCCCTGCCACCCACCAGTGATGTTAATGGAAAAACTCCCGGGGAGCACTGGTTTGCATCCTTAGAGAGTACGTGCAGGTTCCATTTTTAACTTAGATATTCTCAATGACTTCAAAAAACTGTTAGTCTGATGAAGCTTGGAATGAATCTTAGGGCTCTGTCTGTGAAATGACCATGTCTTGAGCTTAAGCCACTCAGAACTCAAAAAATACAATAGTTTTTTTTTTTTTGAATTAGGACTTTCTATTCTTAAACACACAAGTCTTTTGACATAAGAGCTTCTTCAGCCTGAACTCAGCAGCAACCACTTCAAAGGTGAAAAGAAGCAGACATTACAGCTCAGACTAAAATGGGACTTATTGATTTTTTGGCAGGAACTGAAGGGTTTGTGGAGTGACACTGACTTTCATTGGGCTCAGTACAGAATGCAGCTTTGTTCTTTGGTGAAAATTTGAGAACTTTTACACTCCTGAAACATCGGCCCCAAAGTCTAGTGGAAGAGGAGATGGTATGCAACATAGACCCAGGCTAAAAAAATCTCTCTGTGCTTCTCTGACCCCATCTCTACACACACAGAGACACTTTCCTCCTTGTGCTACAGATCCTTTTGATGGTTTTTGTTTTAATTTTTGTTTCCCATGAGAAGTGAAGTTTGGAAGGACAACATCACCGAGCTGTCATTTAAACCGGACTGCGGCCCCAGACAGTCATCAAAAGGCATGTAAGCCTAATATACCATCTCACTGTACACATTGTTCATTGCATTTCCTCGCCACATGATGTTTAATTTCTATCATCATATCCTCAGGCCTTCTTTCTGTTGTATCTAAAGTGCTATGCACAGCTATAGTGCTGCATAGCTAAATAAGAATGGTAAATAAATGAATCCCAGTAGCATATATGATAGCACACATGCATGATCAGTAATGTTACATGATATCATGTAACATTTTGGGACTACTGGCAATGCATAAGCATTCAGCTTCAGGCGCAGTGACACTGATAAAGACAGCGGAACTGGCATTGTAGATTTCTTTATTGGACATAAGGACGGTAAAAATGTCTTGGTTTTCAAATGACCTGATTTGCGCAGCAACACAAAGAACTTATCCTTGTAACCTAACTTGTGACATTAGAGTAAATCATCCGATATTCTACTAGCGGAGGTTGAGCCTAGACAGTTCCATAGAGTGGATTCTCCAATGAAACACTGCTCTATAATTCTATATTCTAAATATGCAAGCAGAACCTATTTAGCAAGTACCATTCCAGCTCCTTTAGTGAGATCATTTTCCGATTTCCATACTAGGCCAGTCTTCCTAAGGTGCTGGAATATCTAACGTAATCACAGATGTATTTACCATACTTTGTTGTATTTATAGAGGCTATTAGACCACAAAGACTTGGTTTATTTCCAGGGCCACAAGGTCCAGCTTCCTCACCGCATATTCTTCTTCTGGACTGCAGGAGGTGGCGCTGACAAAGAGATTTGCAGTGGGTACATTTGTAATTGTCTTCTGCTTTGCTGCTTACGGTATCATGATGGTTGCTTATTAGCACAATACATTGCAGTATTTATGATGGCTATAGGCATATTGATCTCAATATAACACAGTAAAATGTAACAGATAACCTGTGGCCCTAAGGAATCTGTGCCAGATGCCATTAGAAGACCTACATACTCTTGTATAGTATCTACTGTATTTCTTTCTGTATGAAGAAAATGTCTCGGGGCACGTCACTTGACATAGGGTGATGTATGCCTAGTGAAAAACAGCGTACCTGCTTGGATCGTATGTGGGAAATTGACAAACTCATCCCTTCTGCTTTCCCTACCACCTGACACCTGTCGGTGGTTCGCAATAACATCATTGTATTTATTGTGGAGAAGACTGTAGGGCCCCATGCTCAGCTGGTAGCAGTCTGGAGCCACACTGATTTGCACCAGCTGAGGATCTGGCCTACAGCCTTCTAGTCTAATAACGGCAGTGTCCACCCATCCTCCCCTTTCTTGCTATTTTTTTTTCTTCTTGTTTCCATGTCTTTGCAATCACTTTACTCTTCAGATGTCTCTGAGGTTCAGTTACATTTAAAAGACAAATTTGTGATACTCTAAAGTATACTTCAGTATTCTGCCAGAGATGTAGCATGATCCTCAGTGCAGACCAGGCCTGATCTAAAGCGTGCCAAAAGCCACATTTTTTTCTGTTGAGCAATATGACAATTCCATGATATAATGAATTACACACAGCTGGCTTCTCTATGGCCTAAGAATTCTGCTTCATTATCACCATATCTCTGCTATCTCTTAATAATCTTGTAGCCATCCGCTGCTTGCAGGCATATCATATTATTCACATATCTAAGTAAAAAATGATGTGTAGATGAGTGCGGAATATGCTTTATTTGTGGGTAACTGAGTGTGTAATGGTGTATAAAGAGTCAGGAGTCTGGTACTTAACTACAGTGTCTCTTCTGCTTTCTCGTTTTTCTGCAAGCCCCAACGAATGAGGAAGTGCTCCCTGTACAAGTGTCTCTATTCTAGGTTCTGGGAGACCTGCTCCTGTCATTTGGGGTTTCCGCTAGCTCTTTTTGGGATAACAGCTTTTAGAAATTTAGTGTGAGTAATCAAATATAAATGGACGTGAATGGGATGACTCACATGCTTCACTAACTTGTCTGTGTTAGCCTGGATATGGTAGACGGCACAGGAGTTCCTGCAAAATAGAGTTCCCTCAGTTCCCAAACGGGCATGTCTACACTTAACGTGGATCAATGCTTTGGCGATCGATCCACCTGGGGGTGATTTAGCAGGTCTAGTGAAGACCTGCTAAATCAACCGCAGATTGCTCCTCCGCCAACTCCAGTACTCCACTCTGGAACGAGAAGCATAAGGTAAGCCAATGGGAGACATTCTCCTATCGACCCAGCGTAGTGTAGAAACTGCAATAAGTTGACCTAAGCTACGTCAACTTAGCGTAACTAAGGTTGACTTGCCCCGATAGTGAAGGCAAGCCCGGACAGAGTAGCTGGGCATGAACTTCACCCCTTATATCAAGGAAATAGCCTGATTGACTTTGATTGGAATCCTCCATCAGATTCTGATAGGGCTGTAAACTCATGTGGCTTTAATTTTTTAAAATGAGGGTTTTTTCCAATGCAATTGAACTTACTTGACCTGAAGTTTTTATTGCCTTTGTGCTGGGAATACTTAGAAAACGCCTTGAATGTATGATTAGCATTTTTCCCCTACAGTGAGATATATCTTTATGCCATCAAATAACCCCTGGTTTAATATCAACTCTAGTGCAACTGTGGATTTTAATTGAATTAATATACCAGACTCAGATACCTACAGGTGGAGTGCTCAACCATCCTTGAAATTACAGGCTGGGCTGCGGGATGAGATTTATTTGGAGAGCAGTGTTGTGATTAAAGAGTTGATCCTTGTTTCTGTTAGTTATATGGAATTGTGTAAGATGGGTGACATCACAAGAGAGATACTTGAGCCAATCCATAGCACTCACTTAAAGATCTTAGGTCAATCTCTAATGAATCCGGTGGATGTCCTTCAGAAACTCATTCACAGCACAGTGAATAGATATTTGTTTAGATTCACATATAAAAATAATTCCAAATTCTGTTCTCTTTGTCTACCTACATTTCATCTCTACTGCTTGAGACATTTAAACTGAAACAAAGCACTGGGGCATGTGCTATAGGGGATGATCTAGAATTGGTAAAGAGGAATGGTCTGTGTTCCCATTCCAGATTTTGGGAAATGAAATCAACTGGGAAGGAAAAAAGAGAGTAAAGGAGAGATACAGCTGTGTGTTGTACTCACAACTCTCCTCACTTCCCAACCTGCTAACGGTGCTGAAAAGTAGGAAACCTTTCTGCTCAAATGTACTGCATGGACATTGGCCATGGCCAATGGCATTTCAATACTATATGCCACTGGGGGTGGGGAGAGGGAAGGTGGAGCTCATTTTCTAAAAGGGAGGTTTCCTTCTGCAGTTGACTGTTGGGTCGGAACCGAGTCCCTACTGCCGTTTCAGCACACGTGGATGTGAATCAGGTGGTCAGAGCACTCTGACCTGCAATTGGGGTAATTGCATCTAAATCCAATTTTCACAATTGACATAAGTGCTCAGGATGCTGATCTGCGTGGCAGGGCAGACTCGCTCTTGCCTGCTTTCTGGCTGACAGACGGCTCCGAGACCTTTTTCTGGTAAAGCAGCTTGTGACCTTCTTTCCCATCACCTTGTTCCAACAGTACCATGGTGCCCTCAGTGCCTGAGTCAGAGGGGAGAGAGCTCTCTTGTGGCTCTGGCTCGACCAGCCTGTCTGCCTGGCTCCATACTTCCTTCCTTCCTGTGCTTTCGGTATTATCTGGGTGAAGGAGTAACTCTCTCCAGTCCATCCCAGCCTATCCGTTAGGCGCAGTTCCTGTAGTCAGGTGTGCTCCAGGGCAGCTCACTGGAGTTCCAGCGATGGGCCTGCTGGTCCCAGCACTCCATCTCCAAGGCAACCGGACTGTGACAAAGGTGTGTAAGTCCCTTCGGTGCTTTTGAAGTTTTACCCTTGGGTGCAAAAATGAAGTCAGAAATCGCACCACACCTTATGAGACTTGGCTTTGTGTTTCTTTTTGCCGTCCTTTAAAGAGCCAGGCTTTATTGACCTGGGCAGGGGCAAATCCGTACAGTAGGTCATATGTTAAAGGTTTTGCTTTTATTTTCAATAAGCAGAAAAACTGTAACATTCTTTTTTTCCCCCCTGAATGTTTTTCCCTCCCTATTCAACAAAGTAGATTTGAGGGGAAATCCACAAAACTAGTCCGGAGCTCGTTAACAAATGAAACCAATTGAATTAATTTCTCTCAGGGGAAAATTTTCAATTCCTGCTTGTACATTTTGGAGTTTGCACATGCAAAGTGTATTTGCAGTGTACACGCTTGAACACTTATGCACACCCAAATGCTTAGAATTTGCACACTCGAAACCCATGGGGACACATGGGTTTTGCAGACACACATTCTGACATTTGCATATGCAAGGTGTTACAAATGTTAAAGTACACAAGCAGCCTGTACCTACCAAGTGCAGTGTTTACACTAGTTTGGGTGCACGAAAAGTGGAGACCTGGTAGGCTGTGGCTAAAAATTTGTTTTAAGAAACATGTTGTCTGAGTTGGTTCCTAGTGCATCTAGTAAAAGTCATTCCATCATCCCCTTGTTAGTAATTTAACCTGTAATCAGTGGAACAACAGTGCTTCAGTGCATTAACTCCTCATTCTCTAGTTTTATAGCACCTCACGAAACACAGTCTCTGGCAAAGTTATTAAGAGCAGCACTTACCAGAATGCAAATTCTTGATGAGATGGAATTTCCCCATGGCAAACCCATAACAACTGTCCTTCCTATAAAGCTGGAAGGTATAATTGTATTCAGTTCCTTCATAATGAAGTTGCTTGCATATTTTAAATGTTGACGTAAGAAAACAGGCATGGAATCCATATGGAATTTTTATTTCCATTTAGTAATAACTTAAGAGGACTGAAGGCAATATGAAGTGGGATGGAATAAAGAAGAGATATTATGATACATAAATTAAATAATTCATTAATAACTTTCATTCGTATTCTGGCCTTTAAGGGCTTTGTCTAGTTTGTGGATAAGAATGATTGTCTCTGAATTATATCATGTTGTCTTAACTTCCAGCTTTGGGAAATTCAATTCACGAGTGCAGAGGAGTTAATAATCAACATGAAATAAGCTTCAGGTTTAATTTCTTAGTGGACAAACGTTGCTGATCACATTTATCAGTTCCTAATGGGCATCAGTGTAATCAGCAGAAGCTACCTGTAGTGAATGCAGAGGTGCAAATTAATGTTATCTAATGTGATCAGATTTTTAGGATCAGATTGTCTGCATGGTGAAAATAGAATGACAGATGATTGGTGTCTATTGTTGTTCCATGTTTGCTGGTGCCTACCCATGAGATCAGCAGAGCTGGTGGAAGGTATTTTGACTCAATTTTTTGGAGGGAGTGGTTGTACTTTGTGTGACCTCTGGAATTTCATTTGGAATTTATGAACCATTAGCCAAAATTTCAGCATTACAATTTTCAGCTCCCAGGTATGAAAACATTAAAAACCTCTGAAATATTATCTTTTCCTAACTCCGCTGTCAGTATATAAGGGAAGTCTCCAGGACTTTAGGGTGAAATGATCCTGATTATATTAAAAGTCTAGTTCTGTCAGTAATTTTACTATGATGTTTCATTTAAAAATACGCCAGAATCATTTGAACTATGATCTCTTTATCTTTGCACTCTTTTTGCACCTAATCACCGATTTTGACCGAGTATATAGGGCTGTATTGTGCTCTCAGCTCCAGTACACTAGTGTCAAACTGGAGTTTTGTACGTTACTGAGTGGCTGCGTAAATCAGTTGGGATTTGCACCAGTATAACTTGAGCGTAGAATCTGGCCTATTACATCTAAATAGACCTTAGTATGGTGTTATGCATCTCCCAGTGTTTTTACAGGAAACCAGAAAGCTGCCGCTGTTGTCTAAAGGGTTAGAACTGATACTTTTCTTTAGGGTGAGGGTTTTTATTTTCCCAGCTCGCTGTTGGAAAGCAGTACCCTGCAGTGATGGGAAGATCAAAGCAGGAAACAAGCAGAGTGCTAACAGGTGCCGTGCTGAGACACTGAATGATGGCAGGGTAGAAATTTTACTTGAATACTGTTATACTAAAATCTTCCCCCATCTCCCTGTCTCCTGCAGCTCTCCAAGTGCCAGCTCCCCTATCACCACATGCTCTCATGGGCTGCATAGGAAAAAGCACAGAGTTGGGAATAAGAAAATGACAAATGAGCAGAGTGAACCTTTTGATCTAGCGTTTTGGTTCAGCCCCCTGTAGGGAAGGGAACCATCTCCACACTCCAGGTCTGTGTGCTCCATTTTGGCTGGGGCCTAGATCCGCCTCACCTCACCTCATTGTTTTAAATTTAAACAGCCGTCCGATCAGAAGGAAGAGAAGTCTCAGAGAATGGGCTCTGTTTACTTTGGTATTAAAGGACAGTTTCTGTATTCAAACAGAGTGAATCTTCAAGAAGCTAAATCTCAAATAGAATTGCTCAGTGCCTCTAGTGCAAGCTGGGTATGATTTTGATGGAATCACACGGACAGAGTAGGTACAAAACAGGTCACGTATCAGAGGCGCGGTGTTGGGTGACAGATGGCCAGACTGTGATCTTATATTTTTACACCACTTTAGGAGCCTACTGTGCTTTCTACAGGGTCTTTGTTTCTTTCCTTCGTTGTAATAACCAGTTTAGCTGACAACATACTGATTTTGATCCTCGGTTCCCTGCTCACCAGGACTGTATTTTCAATATCTACTTTGTATAAAAATAAAATGTGCAGGCCACATCAAATAAACTAATTAAGGATTAGAATGAGAGAGTGTCAAAATGCTAGACCTAGCTGTGGCAGATTAAGCAGTGCATGAGAGACATGGATCTGGGAACTAATAGGTTGCCATAGTAACAGGTGAATCAATACCCCTTGATTGGTCAGATAGTTGACAGTAATTTCTGCTGGGTCATAGATTCAGGAAGATGAAGTGCCACCCAGTACAGCAGAAGAAATCTCTGTGGACTTTTTGACAACAGTGCATCCTACAAAGTTTGTATCAAAGATAATATTAATGCCCCAGGTCTGGTTGTTTACCTCGGCAGAGCTAATAAGATATTGTTCAAGTCAGAGACCATTACATTTATCCCTTCGTTTGAGCTCTTGCTGTGTTAGCTTTCGAAACAAGCGTGCAAGCAACTTCCCTTTAGCTTAGTAAGCGATGGGTTCGCAGGACCCAGCAGTGTGAGGAGATTAGACTGCAGCAAAGAAAACTTTGAAGGCTCTGGTTCACTGTTCAGATGCGGCTCCCCTTCTCCAAACAAAAACCCTGATGAAGTTCTAAGGCGTTTTAGTTTGATTAGTGAGAAAGGAGGGTGTTGTGGCTAAGGCACTGGACTGGACTCCAGAGTCTCCCAGTGGGACCTTAGACAAATAACTTTATCTCTCTGTGCCTCCATTTCCGGCTTAAAACGGGGCTAATAATCCTTCCTTTGTCTTGTCTGTTTAGACTGTAAGCTCTTCGGGTCAGCGACTGCCTCTTACGCTGTGTCTGTAAGGGGCCAGCGTGATGAGGTATTTCCGATGCCACCGTTCATACAGATGATAACACGCAGGGAGAGGGACCTCCGTGTGTGCAATGAGAGGAATCCTTAAATCAACTAGAGGAGAATGCTGGCAACCCTAAATGGCACCAGGATGGTGTGGTGATGGGTTCTGGTTCCTTTGGAAGGAAGCAAATAACCAGAAGCAGGCAGGGTGGCCTTGTGCTCAAAGGCCTGAGGTTAAAAATACCCAGCACAGAAACATGAAAAGGGAGCAGGCGACCAGACCACAGTAGACAGGCATTTAGTGCTCACAGGGAAAAGAGAGGGGCAGCAGGAAAGCAGAGTGAGTTAATACTCGTCAAAGAGCTGCGGGGGGGTAATAAAGACTTTTACAAATGTATCAGGGGGAATAGAAGTACTGGCAAGAAAGTAGGGCATTTGTTAATGAGCGGTGGTGTCAATGAGGGCTCGAAATTGGCTGAGATACTGAAGTCCTGAAATCCACCTTCAGCAAAAAATCATCATGAAAAGAAGTTTGGGCAATTAGGAAGTGGGGAAAATGGTGTAAAAATAGCCACTGGTAATTAAGAGCAGATAAGGGAATGCCTAGAAACTGTGAACAAAAAGATGCTGATAGTACAAGCAGATCCTTGTGTCTTTGCTGGGGTCATCTCCTAGGATTGGGGCCATACATATTAGCCAGGTCCATGGCTACGATTCCTGGTCCCATAGAAGTCAGTGGGGACTCTGCTGTGGCCAGGTGACACCCCTTAGTGAAATCAGAGAACTGGCAAAGAACCACTGACAATTATAGTGGAGAAGTCATGGAAAACAAGGAATTCACCACAAGCTCGGAGAGAGAAGCTAGGATGATGCTGATCTGTGGAATGGCAAAGTCACTTCTCTTCTGTGCTGCCCGGCTTTGAATTAACAGCTGGGGCATTGCTGCTGCAATCGGCAAACTCTTCAGTTATGCCACATGCGTCTCCATGTATTTAATCACGGGTGAGAGAGAAGGTTTGCTTAAACTTTAATTAGCCCCTTTTTCTGGCTGTGGAGTAGTGCAGGAGGAAAGCCTGTACCAGGAGAAAAACTCTACATCTCCAAGCCAGCGCTCTATGTGCAGCTGGCTTCTGTACTAGTTCATACGTAATGGTGGTGAATAATTATACCTGGCCGAGGAGAACAAGAGATCTTTTATCAAACCCATTTAAAGAAAAATGACAGCCCCTGTAGCATATAATGGAGTGGATGATAAATTATAAAATGGGGGGAGACAATTGTGTTACTCTTGCTGATATGAGTTCCTGGTCTGAAAGTTCATATGTTATATTTTTGATGACATAAATTTAATGAAACTCTTTTGAAAAGCTGACCAGAAGTCAATATAGAACCCAGCCAAAGAAATTTCTTAATGCCTTTCTTTGTTTTTATAATAGATCTGTTGATGTCTCTGTCTGTCTCTCTCCCTCTTATTAAGCCCTGTGATATGATATTATGGTGAAATTACATCATGGAATAGTAGCTCTAATATAGCAGCATTATCAGAAATGTCACCCCTAACAAATTAGCAGTTGCAAAGTTTGCCCTCCAGTCACAGAACCTTGTTCCTTTTGTCTCTTACTATAACTTATAATAACAAAGCATATGATGTAAATGGCTGCAAGGTATGTTTCCAGTTGATAAGCATGCAACATGTTTCAGTAGGGATATGGGGGAAAACAGACTTTTTTTTTTTTTTAATTCCAAACAAAGCATTTCTGGCCTTGGGAACTCCAACTGCAGCTGCTGTCAATATCTAGAAGATGGTTTTCTTTTTCTTTTCTTTTTTTAACTAAGTAGAAAAACAGTCCCAAGTACCGTGTTATGTGATTCATTATGTTTTTTATTTTAAAAAAATGGTAATTAACTCCCAAGGAAATTGATTTATGACAGAGAGACTCCAGATTTCAAATGAGCAAAACGTAATTTACATTTACAAATTCAGAGAGTGGAAGAAAAGCAAAGAACTGATATGACAAAGATAGCTGAGAGAATCATAGGAGTGGAAGGGACCTCAAGAGATCATCTAGTCCGCAGGACTAAGTATTATCTAGACCAGTGTTTCCCAAACTTGGGATGCCATTTGTGTAGGGAAAGCCCCTGGTGGGCCGGGCCGGTTTGTTTACTTGCCGCGTCTGTAGGTCCGGCCGATCGCGGCTCCCCCGGCCACGGTTCGCTGCTCCAGGCCAACGGGGGCTGCAGGAAGGGCAGCCAGTACGTCGCTCGGCCCGCGCCGCTTCCAGCAGCTCCCATTGGCCTGGAGCAGCGAACCACGGCCAGTGGGAGCTGCGATCGGCCAGACCTGCAGACACGGCAGGTAAACAATCCGGTCTGGCCCACCAGGGGCTTTCTGCCACTGCTGCTTTGGTTGGCCCTCCAAAAACTGCCTGAGGATTGCCGATGTCTGCTTTCGTTGTGCTACCAGCAGGCAGATGATGTCTTCCATTCTTTTCCCTTCTTGCCAGAAGGGCTTCCCCAGACCTTTCCTGCCACCCCATACACCAGCCTGGGAAGGTGTCTGCACTGGCTGCCCCATAATGCCTCCTTGATGGGAGGGGGTCTCGTGATCCCACTGCGGGTACACCCTGTGGGAGGCCCTTGTCTCCACACATGCCTGTTTGTCTCCTTGGGGCGGGGACTGTCAATTTCCATTTGTTTGTACAGTGGCATCCCACCCTGGCTGGTTCTGTTATGACATATATAAAGACATGTGCAGCTTGAATATTTCATAGCAAACATGGAATCTATGGGGCCAGGTCCTCAGGAGGTGTACACTGGTGCCAGTCAGTTGAAGTCAATTGAACAACACCAATTTACACCTGCAGCTCTTCGTAAAAAATATACCTACATTTTTATATAAGCTTATTTGCTAGGTTAAATCATGTTTCCATGAGATCAGTGGGCACAGCTCCCCCTCCCCCATCACGCAGAAGTATGCACAAATCTTGCAAAGAACTGTGAAAGGTGTGTGTAATTGTATAAGGCCGCAGCATATGTGAAAAACAGACCCTGGGAACAATGGCAAAGACTGTTGTTGTTCCTTTTACAGGAGTGGGAGAAACGTTCAAGTTATGTTCAGGCATAAACTGTGATGAAGAATAAAATGCTTCTTGCCTTCATGATCTGGGCTGGTGCTCAGCTTTTCCCTAGATATGCAGGGACAACTTCTGTCAGGTTGGACTGTTTTCACCCAGTCTCTCTTCTCTGGGGCTGAAACTTACAACTGAGAAGGGGGTAACACAATTATTATTATTTCCCTGTATTGCGGTAGCTCCTAGGATCTCCAGGCATGAATCAGGGCCCCGTTGTGTCCGGCACTGTACGAAGACAGAACAAAGAAAGCAGTCCATGCCCCAGAGAGCTTACAATCTAAGTGGAAGACGAGACAACACAGATGGGGAAGTACAAAGAAACAGTGAGACAATACTGGTCGGCACGACAGATTGTGATCTCAGTTCACCGGTGACCTACCCACTGTCAGCACATAAAGTCATTGTTAGACTTCTGAGCTGCGTACCCTCGGTGGAGTTCCACCCTGTCATGCCAGCACTTCAACAGTTACTTCTTTTCTTCACTATCACTTTCCTCTGCAATTGGAGGAAGAGAAATAATATGCTTCTCCGGAACAATAGCTGTCATTATTTCACCAAAGAGGACACTCTGATCCAGTCCAGATTAGATAAAACAGGATAGTTTTTATTTTAAGGTGCAGCAGTGAAATTGTACAGAAGATCAGTTCAAACCTTAGCCACTTCCCTGACCCTGTCTGTCAGTCTGTCTGGTGAAGCTATTCGAATAGTGGAGGCTGTGGATTAATTGTTGTAGCTTAAGAGTAATTTTACAGCAAAATCTAGCCCAGGGGCCGGCAACCTATGGCAGGCGTGCCAAAGACGGCACACGGGCCGATTTTTAATGGCACGCTGCTGCCTGCCGGGGTCGCAGCCGCCAACCCCCAGCCCCGCCCAGGCTGCTGCCAAACCCAGGCCGGCAGCGGGCTGAGCGGGGCTGGCGGCCGGGACCCCGGCAGGCAGCAGCGTGCCACTCAAAATCCTGCCCGGCCTAGCCCGCTCCTCTCCACCCCCCGCCCACCGCTCTCTCCTGCCGGAGCAGGGGGCAGAAGCTTGGTCCTGCCGGCTGCTGCTGCAGGGCAGCCTCCACCGGCAGCCAAGCTCCCTCCTCCCCTGCCTCTTCCCCCAGCGTGCTGGGTTCCTGCCCCTCCTCTCCCTCCCTCCCAAACGGCTGATGGCCCCGGAGAGGGAGGGGGAGAAGCGGAGCCGCAGCCACAGCCGTGCTCGCTGCTCCAGAGAAGAGGTGGGGACGGGGCCTTGGGGAAGGAGGCTGGAATCGGGGCAATATCCCCTCCAGCCCCCTGCCATGACCCGCTCAGGGCAGGGGGCTGGGAGCATCCCCACGACTCCAGCCCACACCCCCAGCCCCCTGCCCTGACTCCTGAACCCCCCAGGCCCCTGCCGTGATCCCTACACCCTCTCACACACCCCCAGCCCCCTGCTCTGACCCTTGCACCCCCCATGCCCCCCAGGCCCCTGCCGTAACCCCTACACCCTCTCACACACCCCCAGCCCCCTGCTCTGACCCCTGCACCCCCCACGCGCCCCAGGCCCCTGCCGTGACCCCTACACCCTCTCACACACCC